>NC_142385.1:12795000-13415000 GCF_059441005.1 Hippichthys cyanospilos | reverse complement strand
GATGTGGCAGCTGCCAGCCGCACTTACTGTATGCGTAAGTCTTTCATACCCGAGTTTGAATTTGTAAATTCATTTATTCATTTCTTTTGTCTAATGCAAATATGAGTCGAGGATATTTTAAAAAATCGCAATTGTTATGTAGGTTTCGAATATTCGACAAAAATGTAAACAAAACTTTATTTTTGTCATGTGTTTTTGTCACTGGACTATAAGCCGCAGGTTGTAACATCAGATGGCGATTAAAAAAAAAATAAAAATTCACCGTTTATGCGCTGTATACAGCACACCAGATTATAAGGCGTACTCTCAGTTTATGAGAAAATCGGTGCGCCTTATAGCACAGTAAATACGGTATTTTGTCCATAGTAAAGTCACTTAATTATTTTGAGCCTTAACTCAAGAATAGAAAACTTTACTTTTTGCCATTATATGGTGAATAAAATTGCACCATTGACAGTTGTCTTGATTTATAGTATTCATGACAGCTTCAGTCATCCTAGAACATTTAATAAACAACACACAAGGAAGGAAGACAATAGACTTTTTACTCGTGAGGAGAACGGACAGAGATGTGCGCTACCATTTTGAAAACACCTCTGTCGAGTCCTCTTTGATTTCATTATCGTGGCTCCTAGTTACGAAAAACTTTTTGCGGGATCTCACTGCGCACCCTTCCGCCCTTTTCACAGACCTGTTGTGCTAACATCCAGCACAGGACGACTTTAAAATTCTCAAGGCACTCTGAAAAATATGCCACTCAGTGTCGGAAAGCATACTCAGCCCAAGGTCATGGGTTGTGCAAATCAAGATCCAAAGCAAACATCTCACACCACTAAAGAATGCTTCAGAGCAAACCGCCGAATTCTTCCGAGGCCTCCTACGGGACGCCGTTGTTTTTTTTTGGGAGTCTGGACCGGATGAACGGCATTCCGTTTTGTCCTTCCTCTGCGGCAGGTGGACGGCATCCTGAAGGCCGTCCTGCGCGACGAAATCATCGCCTGGCACAAAAAGACCCAGGAGGACACGTCCATGCCCCTGTCCCCGGCCGGCCAGCCGGAAAACATGGACTCCCAGCAGCTGGTCTCGCTGGTCCAGAAGGCCGTCACTGCCATCATGACCCGCCTGCACAACCTGGCTCAGTTCGAGGGAGGCGAGAGTAAAGTCAACACTTTAGTCGCCGCCGCCAACAGCTTGGACAATTTGTGCCGCATGGACCCGGCGTGGCATCCTTGGCTCTAAAGGTCCATTCGTTTTACCGTTGCCGTTATGACATTTCCATCTCACCATCTTGTCCGTTTTTAAACAGGGTTTCATTTTTTCCCCTGACTTCAAATTGTTCATAAATAAATGTATATTCAGTTTGTGTATACTGAAGAAAATGACGTGGGTGATCAAGGAAATTTAACAAAAGCTTAAAAAAAAAAAAAAAAAAAAATGGTTTTCCATTGTTATTTTGAGCTTAGATGGTTAGTTACACTTTGTAAAAATAATCATTCAACTTGTATTTATTTTTGTACCTGAATGTTTGTTACAAATTTTGAAGTGAAAATGGTTTAAAAAAAAAAAGTTAATTCATTAGAGCTCTTATTATTTGTATTTTTTTTTTAAAACAGAATTCCATCTGCCGGCACATTTTGTACGAATAAATCGCTGTTTTTGATGCAACGCTTATCTCCGTTTCTTTCTAGGGCTGCAAAAATAATCGAATTTTAATCGCGATCACGATATTGGCTGCCACGATCAATTAAGCTGATTCTCGGCCATATTAGCATTTAAAAAACCGACTATTTACATGTCAAATCAAGCACTTTGTCATCCTATCACCAGGGGGCAATGTTTCCCTCATTTTTGCATGACACCCAAATATTAATTACCAGTGAGAAATGGCGCTGAGTTTCTCACCAATTGAGACGCATTTAGAAAAATTGGCAAATGGAATAAATTCGATTTGAAATGCCATTTTGACTGCTAATTTATTCAAGTTTGCTTAAAAGTAAATGTGTTTGGTTCTAAGGCTTCATTTTTTCATTGGTTTGTACTCAGCAAGTAAGTTCATTATTTATTTGTTTTTAGTTTATTATCATTATTTGAAAGTATCAAGCTTTTAAGCCTTGTTTTTATACTTCTCGTTTAAAAATGTCGGCCCAAACATGATGATTAATCGTGATTAATAATCGCGATTTCAAAATTGACTGAAATAATCATGATTATTATTTTGGACATAACGGTGCAGCCCTATTTCTTTGGGAGCTTCAACTGTGCCCGTCATAATCATAAAAAAAAAAAAACGTACAATTGGTTCTCTCCTTAGTTTTTTGAAGTTGCTTTTAAAAGCGCAATAAGCAGCAATAATCGCCATCTGTGCCTCAATCTCCCGCATCACTCCGTCGCCGTCGTAATGGCCCTGAAGGACACACTCCTGGATGTTATTGTGATCATAACTCACACTGTGAAATGACTGCACGCAAACCGGCCCCCAACATTTAAGAAGTTGATTGCCGTCGACTGTTAACGGAGCGGCGGTGTTGCTCTACAATAACCTTGGGGGTCACGCCCTCCCCCTGTTCAAAAAAGCCTGTAGAAGTGCGTGGAGGCGTTTTCCCTCCTTCCCCGCTGCTTGATGAATGCTTGCCTTTAGATCTCTCAGCAGGCCGCCCTCACTTGACTTACACGCATTGTCAGACGGCCTGCCAGTGCCCATAAACACAACTTAGATCTCCAACACAACACACGCATCCTTTTGCTTCAACATATTTACACCAGCTAGCATCACTTCTCTGTTTACATGCTATAGATGTCTTATTTTTTTGCCGTTTACTAGAAAAAGAGAACAGAAACGCATTGAGAAGGAGCCAGATGGACTCTCATGGAAAGACGAGACCCTGCATAGCATGCACCACCGTCAAATTGAAGGAGTGGCTGGCATTGAAAAAACACACTAGTGCAGGTGTGTCAAATGTACAGCCTGCGAGACGATTCTGGCTCGTGCACATACTTCGCAAACTACACACATTGCATTTTTTCCCCTAGTTTTGTAAATGCTTTTAAAGGTTGAATAATTAAGTTATTCATGTATGTATTTTTCCTTCAACCACTCAAATTGTTCTGTGGCATCAGTTCTATCCATACATATCTAGGTTAATTTTATTAACACCCATAAAAAAATAGAAAAAATGGTATGGTCTCTCTGTGAAGTGACGATGGCACTTAAGACATAGCCATTAACTGGGCTCTACTGCCACCTACTGTCTTGGGGTGAAACACAAGTCAACAAAGAATTTTCTGTTTGCTGACATAGTTTGGCCATGGCTCTAGAATGTTGCAAAAATCTCAGGAAAATCAGTGTAATAAACTTTCCTAAAATACATCTCAAAAATTGTGATTATAATAGTTTTCAATGGTCCAACATCTGGATGATGGTTAATTTTGTACACAAAATCGCACATGTCCAGCTGCAATCAAAAAGAAATGCCAGAATTGTTGCATTTTGAAATTTTACATGTTTTAACCATCCACCCCGAAAGTTCAGCTCCCTGGGGCTTTTTCCCATTGTTTCTTTTATGCATGCTTTCGCCGTCCCTGGAATCAAAAAGGCAGACACCTTCAAACGTGATGGAGAACAACCAGGCCAAGATCCAGTGGCACTTCCAGATCCAGATTGACAAATCGGTGAAAGCCAACCAGCGTGAGTGGCGGATAAACATCAGAAGACAGCAGCTGTGATAGATGTAGCTGTCCTGAGTGACAACAACATCTGGAAAAAGGAACATGAAAAATTGGAGACGTATTAAGGGCTCAAAAATGTGGTAGGTAAAGACAACAATAGTGACCGAGGCACTAGGGGGCAGTATAACAATCGGGTTAATTATTTTATAGCAAAACGAATGAATATCAACAAGAAACAGAATTAATATGAAAAAACAATCCAGTCAAGGTCAATCAGCATAAATTGACTTATTGTGTATAAAATTTGTAAACAATCGATTGATTTGGTATTTTTTCACGTTTCAAAATCCATCGCGACGAAATCCCAAATTCCGGATGTTATGGCGTGACCACGTAATTTCCGGTGTTTACTTTCTGACGTCAACAAACATTTTCATTTAACTACAACGCGATACAACTCTCACTTACCGCCTTTAAGTAGAATCACAATGTGCAAAATTAATACTGTGCATAATAAATTTGCCCAAAATTAAATTAATTCGCACAATATTAAATTAAGGGTTTAAAACTAACAAAAAGTTGAGTGCAGGAAAGTAAGAAGTGAGTGAACTTCCGGAGATTTTGATTGCAAGGCACCTGTGCGCCCAGGTGAGCTCAATGCCTAACGAGGTACAATTGTGACGAAGAGCATAAACCTCGCGTTTTTATTTTATATTATCGTTATTATTTCAATATTTGCATAAATTTCCTTCAGTTCGTCAGCTCCGGATGGAGGAAACAAAGCGTGAATGCTACCACCACTAGGCGGCAATGTAAGTACTATGCTGTTGTAATTTTATGAGCAGCGTTGATTTGCGAGAAACTATAACTTGTGTAATTTAACTGATGGATATGGTTTACCCGCAGGGAAAAGGGCAAAATATCATTATGAAACAGTCAAATTACGAACAACGACCTATTTTAATTAATCCACAAGCCGTCAAAATAACGACTTCCGGTACATCTAGATAGTGGTTTCGAAGTATTGACAGTTTCTTTTTCCTACAGCAGGTTAACGTCTCCATTTTTCTTACAATTTTTGTTGCTTTTAATTCAGACCTACGGTGGCCGACAGGGAAACACCTCGCAACCGATACAATGCAGCGAAAACGGGAATTATGAAAATAAAAACAAAGGGGAATCATGCAAATAAGAAAAGAGAACAAATGACTGCAAACTAAAACAAAGTAGAAAAAAAAACAAAATAACGGCAAAACATAAATGCTGCAATACAAACACGCAGCAACCAGCAAAACGCTGCAAAGAAAATAAAGAAAAGATGCAAACATGAAAAATAAAAGTTATATATTTGTAAACAAAATCTCACATGTCCAATCACATAGAAATGTCAGAATCATTACATGTTTGAATCATCTGCTGGAAAATTTCAGCTCCCTTATGTTCTTTCCCCCATTGATTATTTTATCACATTTTTCGAGAGGAATTTCCATCATTTGTAACATGATGCTACAAACATTCCACATAAATTTTCAAGATTTAACTAGGTAATATGACAAATCAAAATGGAGTAAATCGACTCTTCCGTCGTTTTCAAAACGTTTTCGTCCGTCGGCGGTCCGTGGGAACTCAGTTCCGCCAAACTGCCGGCCCTGCAGTGAGTTTTACACATTCCCTTCTTCTTTCAATCGAGGGCAAATCCGAACACAATCTATGAGAGCATTTTGATGGCAATATTGAGAGAAGCGTGATAGTTTAGCCACCTTACGAGAACGGGCAAAAATAGCTCCTAGTAAACAGGACGAGCGTTCGGCGTAAGTGAAAAGAAGCTTCCAACGTCAACATCTCGCCGTCCTCTCCTCTTCATAGTGAGGAAACGGCTCGTGGTTGATTGATGCGCTCCAGCGGGAGTGGAGGAATAGGCGGCGGATCAGCGCCAAGCCAATACCTCAGAGGACAAACACAAATAGATGGCAAATAGCCATCTTCCCCCTCCAGTGATCGCTATCCCTGAGGATGATGGCTAAATGGATGTGGGGGGAGACCCGCTCGCTGCTTTTAGAGTCAAACGTTATAGTATCAATTTGGATGATATGCATAATGCAGGATTTTTGTTGTTGTGTTACTTCAGTCAAAGTGTGGCAAAAACATGGCAAAGGTAAAATACTTCTTTATTATACTTGGCGTCTTTGTCATTTTATTTTCACCCAAATATCTGGAACAAAGTTTTTTATGATCCACGGTTCTGTATTTTTTTTCTTTGACTTGCAGAGATTTGAGATATAAATCGGTCTTATTTTACACGGTCATATTTCAAATTACATACTGTATATTTCCGACTCAAAGTTTCTACTTTTTTCTCATGCTTTGAACCCTTGTTGCTTCAGGATAGCAAAAAACCTTTCCCGCTCACCGCACCGACTCAAAATTAGATTAGTATGCATAAAAAGTATATAAGTACAGTAAACTCCCGCCATACGAAATTAATCCATTCCGCGGTCGGGATCCTAAGGCGAAATCGTAGAAACCAATGCTAATTATCTAACATGTAAAACCATCAAAATTGTATATGCAGTACATATGAAAAATTGGTAACAAAATAGTCCAGTAACTGCTACTTGTATATAATATACATGTATACAATTAAATATCATAAATAAAAAATATATAAAGGAAAAATGACATTTTATTTACCTTTGGAGTGATGTGACTTGAGCTGGTTCCGGCCATATTCCCTTGCGAGGGTAGCCTAGCCTAGCCTAGCCTAGCCTAGCCTTGCTCTCTTGGTATTTCTTGATTATCTCCAGCTTTGTTTACATACTAATCATTTTCTTACTTCTCCCTTTCACATCGCTAGCAATCTTGGGATCCATGGCTAACCATTTAAAGTTGGAATTAAGCACTAAAATGCACAATAAATAATAGATCAAGTCTTTAGCATGTCGGCATCTTTGTGACATGGTTACACTGACCAATAGCAGACCAGAATCTTAGTGACGCTTTGCAGCGCAGGCAGTTTCACGCACACAGAAAATAAGAGCAGTTACCTAAAAACGCCTGAAGAGGGAGGCAAAACAACACAAACACAGCCATCCCAACAAGTCATAACAGTTTGTTGATGCTGTAACGTGGGAAAAATGCCATGAAGAGGGGACGAGAAAACATAGTATTCCACTTCGTAACGCGAATAAAACGTAAGCTAGGAATGCTGTAACCCTGGGGTTACACAATACGGGTGAGTCTAAAAATGACCAAAAACCCTGCCCACAATTTGAGAAGGACTAGTTTAGTTAAGTAATTATTTATCATTAGTTCAGATTAAAAAAAAAAAAAACACAAGAATTCTGAAAAAAAAAATGCATAAAAAAACAAGAATCATTCATCATTGGATATATATAGCACACAGGAGAGAAGTTTGTGAAATTTGTAGCCCACACTTTCACGAAGACACACTGAGAAGCGAAGAGAGCCGGAGCAACTAGCTAATCCCCCTTTTCTCCAATTCCATCATCCGATTCCTCTTCAGTCGTCACAGCCGGCATCCGCCTCTTTATTATCTCATTGTTTCAGGGCTTGTTGCGCGACGGGGGGGCGTGCACCATTCTTTTCCGGTGTCCTCGTGTAAACAAACAGTATTAATCAAATGACAACGATGTGTTTATCTCCATTCTAGGAAGAGGCTCATCTCATATCTAACGGCGGAAGATTTGTTTTGTTGCTCGCCCAATGGAGTCCCATTAGGATTTCTAATGACATTTTCACTTGGAGCCAGCGCAGCTCATTGGCTTTGTGTCTCAAATCTGCTCCTCCAAATTTTAATTGCCCAAGTGGGATGCGGCAATCAAAGTCGCTTTATGTCTCGGTGACAGTGACGCAGCGGCGCATCGGCGCCTCGCTGGAAAGAAGTACGACTTGTTCTCCGGGCTTTTGAAATTGGAGAGAGGAAAGTTTGAGAAATTTTTATTAACGTAGCGGCGGAACATTCGATGCCCGTTTTAAATGGAATAAACTAGCTACTTAGAAGAGACGGAGTAATTATTTCCAAATTATCTTCGCTTAAATTAATCAAACAGAACTCCCTTTCCAATTAGAAAGACACTTTTTTTTTCTCTGCTTGTGCTTTTTCTGAGCTCTTTCTGCAAACAAAAGAAGGAGTTTCCAGTCGAAAGTTTGGAAACACCTTCCACGCTCCATACATTTTGCACGGCTTTTTTCTCAATATTTGAGCCCTGCAGCCCCATATCTGTACCTCTATATATATATATATATATATATATATATATATATATATATATATATATATATATATATATATATTTTTAGATAAGTCACACCGGACTATAAGTCACAGGGCTTGAATAATAAGTCGGGGCTTATATTCCAAAATTGACGGTATGTATTTGCGTGTCCGCCCCTCACCCAATGAATCGTTAGCGGTAATGTTATCAATGATTGAATCGGACCGGCGCAATCATTCCCCATCCCTACGTGTCTTATTTTCTAATTATTGAAGTATGTTAAAGTAATTAGTTAAGTTCCTCGCATTTCCCACGGTTGCATGAAGTTCTCTCGACTGCTGCCAGTTGGCAGCGTCAGCCGCGCGAAAATACGGCGGCCAACGGCTGGATTAATTATGGAGGGCACTTTGTGCTGAATGCTGAGCTGACACGACGCGAAAGTACGCGCGCGTAAACTGTCACGTGTATTTCATTTTGTTTGGAAAGGAGGCATATGCCTGGCGCGGGCGCTCGTTAAATTTCAATACCGCGATCGCTGATGAAGTCTTAAAAATAGCAAGACGGTGAAGTTGGGACCACCTTGTTTTGTTTTGCTTCCAATTACTATAATTGCGCGACCGCTCCTCCCATGTTGCTTTTGCGCCTTTGCTTTCCATGTCGAGCGACTTATTATTCCTTCTCCAGTGAAAAGCTTCACAAATGACATGCGCACATTATTGTGTTCACATGATTCCAGATGTCCAAATCACATTCAGGCAGTCGACAATCACCGATCGGTGTGGTGTGGATGGGAAGCTGCCATCTGTTCATCCGTGGAGTTTTAATGAATAGAGGATTATTTTCGGTTGTATAATTCAACTGTGCACAGATTTGGCTCATATTGCTATTTCATACTTCTCGCGGGTTGCTGTATTTTGCATTTTTCCTTAGAGCGCAAGGGTAAATGAAACAACGCGTTCGGCATGAACGTCTTTTTCCAACCAGAAAAAAACGACCGTATTTCCCGCACTATAAGGCGCGCCGAATTATAAGGCGCACCTTCAATGAATGGCCTATTTTAAAAGTGTTTTGATATACTTTATAGGGCGGATTATAAGGGCCATAGAATAGAAGCTACAGTAGTGGCAAGACCAGTCAAGAGTTTCAAAGACCATAATTTTGGTTCAATTCAATATTAACCTTGTTTTTGATCAAATTACATCCTAAAACCTCATATTGGTTTGGTTGATTTAAAAATTATATATATATATATATATTTTTTTTAATGCATTGTCCCTATATAAATTGCTTTAATATTGGAGCATATACAGCATAACAAATAGGGTGTTTTAAAAATTTAATTGTGAAAAATACATTTATAACTAAAATGCATTGGTAAAAATTGAAGAATTTACATGGCGATTAAGTTTTTATTTTTGTCGTCCCCTATAAAGGAAAACTCGCCGTTGCACCGTGTGAGGCGTACCGGATTACAAGGCACACTTTCAGCGTTTGTGAAAATTTTGCAAATATTTTTTTGAAATTTGAAGGCTTTTAAGTGCGCCTTATCGTGCAGAAGATACAATAACTTAATAAAATGCATTGAGGGTAATGCAACACTGAGGTTTCGCTTTGGATTTAGACAGTGTAGACAGTGTATTTGAAGGTGTTTACAAATGACATTTTAGTATGTAAAATATAAATTTGAAGTTGCATTTTATTTCTATAAATAGCGACAATAGTGACAGTGGCTGTTTGCACTTTTCAGCCAAGTAAGATATATTAATATGAATCCAGCACCGTGGCCCCAAAACGCTGACGTGCATATCAGTTAAGTCCGATTTGTTTTTCGGATGACTTCCTTGCTTTCTGCGTGCGCCGCACTTGCGCGGACTTCATTTCTTATCACCAGCGGAGCGATCTTAATGCCTCCCCGCTGCTTCCGCCCCGATCGGACGGCGCTCGCGGAGGCCGCTCGACAACAATAACCCGGCGCCCGCGGCCTCCGTTGGCACCCCCCACCCCCCCACCCCCGAGAACGTGATTTAATTTGTTTGGTAATATCAGGATTGGCACGTTCGGCCCAGCTTCACTCCAAAGTGAAATTGGACAAGGGCATTGGAGCCTCGCTGTGTAAAAGTGCCTCACCTTGACAGCTGCTTGAGCGGGGGAGCGGATTGCGGAGAGAATGAAGGATGTAGCTGGGGGGGGGGGCAGTCAGACGCCGACACTCTCCTCTTCGCACGGTCCTCGCTTGGGAGTTGAGTGCAAGACAGCCGGGGAGCCACGCGGCTTTGAAGGCCCAAGCTCATTTCGCAGTGCAGACAAAGCACCAGGTGCAACTAAGGGGCCCATCTGCTCCTCAACAACATGCTGGAACTTGTCCAGTATGTCCAATTAGTTTCCAAGGAGACTTTTTCGACACCTCAAACTCGTCCAGGTATTGATCTTACTGTAATTACGTTTCTGACAAGAGCGCGTCCTCACAAGGAATGGAATTGTACGCGGGAGATTTGTATTTTCATGTGCAATTTCCTCTTTTGTTTGCTCGTATAAAAAGAGACTTGCTTTTAAAGGACCCTAGATCATGGTATGTTTTTTTCTCTATTTTCCAGTCAAATATATGCATTTAAATTACATTTGTCACATCGGACATTTCATTTCTTATCAACTATGAGTTTTATGGTACTAATATATCCAACCAGGAAGTGAAACGTCTTGTTTACTGAAGCCGTGCCTCTGCCTTCGCGACATTGTTCAAAGCCGGCCGGCCGGCCGCCCACGAATCATCCAGATGAAAAAAAAGAGGAATAATAATAGCAAAAAACATCAACTAATTCACTGCCCGCCCAATAAAAATGGATCTTTGCTGCTAAGCAAAATCATGGCTTCAACACACAATTAACATGAGTGCATGTTTAGAAATACGAGCAGCACCAAGACCTTCAAAACAGATTTAGCACGCCTACATATTTAGAAATAAGAGAAGCACAACATAACACAGACACACTCCGGATCTTAGAATTATGCACCAACACAACAGTGACATGCCCTATTGTGTTTACTAGTGAAGAGTGACGTCTGGTAGTGAGTGAAATAGCAGTTGAAAATCAAAATCCATCCGACCATAGATTATCTAGAGCTGCTTATCGCCACAAAGGTCGGAGGCTTGCTGGTGCCTATCCCAGCAGACTTTGGACAAAAGGTGGAGGACACCTTGAACTGGTTGCCAGCCAATAGCAGGGCACACAGTGACGAACAACCATTCACGCACCCAATCACACCTCAGCACAATTTAGTATGTCTAATTTTGCCAAATTCTCATTTTTACGACTTGTCCTGTCTCACCCTGTCGCCAACCGTCACAAAAGTCAAGCGTTTTTTTTCACGGGGCCTCATTAGCTGAGCGCGCGTAACCCATGAAGACAAAAGACAAGTGCTTAGAAAGTCCAATTTTTTCTGAGCTTCAAGAGCGAAAAAAGAAAACCAATACGTGTAAACATGCTGAGGAAGCGAGGCGAGATGTTAATCACATTTTTTTTTTGGGTCGTATTCTTTCCAGAACTTGATTGTAGCCAGGTGGCCATCAATCGCGATGGTGCCGCTCTGCCAAGGCTCTTCTTGTTCCCGATATCTCCCGCCGTCTTGATGGACGGAGATGAAGCGCCAGGAAAACCGCCAGGCCTCCACTGTTATGCTGACTCGGTTCCTCGCCGTCTCTGATCAGCCCTGAGAAAGTATCACAGGTAATTGGATTCCATAAAATCACACTTCAATCGATCATCAGAAAGCTTTGAGCCCCGTTCCTGGATCCGGGCTTTTTTTAGGATCTGGGCGGGATCAGTAAAATAAATTGTTTTGGGGGGTTTCTTTATATTTGAAGCTTCGAAGATGCAATTCGTAACGGAGTAGTCTGGTGGTCTGCAAGTCCCAAAGAATGGCTCATATATACCTATATATATGATATATACGCGTTGAACTCATTTATCTATCAAAAGTCGTCTTATTCTAGAAGACACAAAGAGCCGACGCTTCAAAATAAGATGCGCTGAAAAATAACGAAACAAAGATGATCGAGTTGATCAAGAGCGTTGTCGCGACTATGCTTCCCGGAAGAACTTCAAAATAAAAGCCGGATGTGTCAAATGTTACGTGTACCATAAGTGCGGTTTATTTTGAAGGATTCACTGACTTCCTTACATTTGGCTTGGATTACAATAATTGGAATGTTACTAAAAAACAAACAGACCACATATACATACATATACGTATAAACGTGATATATATATCTGTCAAAAGTCATCTTATTCTAGATGCACAAAGAATTCTCAAGTGTATTATATTAAGAAACTGGTGGTCACTAAACAACAAAGTGTTATGCTGAATACTTACTGTATTTTTTTGGATTATAAGCTACAACTACTTTTTTCTCATGATTTGAGCCCTTAGAGAACAGTGCAGCTCATCTGCAATTTCCCTCTCTCTCTCTCATATATATATATATATATATATATATATATATATATATATATATATATATATGTATAGACGTGATGTATGTGTTGAACTCACTTATTTGTCAAAAGTCATTTTATTCTAGATACACAAAGAGTTCTCATGTATTATATTAAGAAACAGGTGGTCACTAAACAACAAAGTGTTATGTTGAATAGTTACGGTATTTTTTTGGGTTATAAGCTACAACTACTTTTTTCTCATGATTTGAGCCCCCGCAGAACAGTGCAGCTTATCTGCAGTTTCTCTCTCTCCCTCTAATATATACAATGATATTAATTATATGCAATGTGTTTACATGTTTGCGAAATGTACTTTCACGTGTAAATATCTGATGCTCCGGTGCAGTTTTTCTCGCTTCAGTTTTTGCCGCCGTGGCTTATTTCCCGGCGCGGCTTTCAGTCAGCAAAATTGTGTATTTTCCGCGACGAGGCCCAGATCGGCGGGCCGGGATGGCGCCTTAGAAAGGAGACTAGATGTGAGGCGGGCTTCATTTCCACCTCCAGTGGAGGGAGACCACCTATTTAGTGGCGAGGCCACTGGGATGATAGCGGATCACACCCCATCAGCCGCGGGGAGGGCTCGCCATCTAACTGATGCCTTTGAGAGGCTGCATCTCGCCAGCTTACAGCTTCAATTTCCATATCATTAGGCTTGTCTGCGAATCTCCTCGCCGCTCTCCATTAATCCACGCCGTCGCATGCAGAAAAGCAGTTGTCGCGGAAGTGCTCATCCGAGCTTGCCCCGCAATGTTTTTTCTTTTTTCTTTTTTGCGACGGCGCGCATCAGAGCTCGCGGCGTAAAGTGGACAAATTGGAGGAAAATGCCACGCGTCGCTTTTCCCCGCCAGTCGGAGGGCCCCGATTTTGCGTCTTCTCACCTCATTAGCCGCACCTGGATGGGACGGCGGGGATCCTCGTTTAAGTCGCTTGTTAACAACGCCCTAATGCGTCCTGACGGCAACAAGGAAAGGAGGATGAAGGATCACGAAACGCTCTCGAAAGCAGACCATCGCCTGCTTCTCTTCCTCGCATCCGTTTGGAACGACTTCATCGTAAATCATCCACGCCTCCGTTCGCGGCCCTTCACGCGCACGCCATTAGACTCCGTCGCCCATGTTAATAAACTAATGAACGCAAATATTGTTTTGCGATACGCCGCCGCTCCGCATGAAACAAATACAACTCAAAATAGATTCTTGTTTTTGTTGAAGTTGCCTGAGGGTCAATTGCTTTTTTTTTTTTTTTTTTGCAGCTGTGCGGCAATTGCGAACGTGGGCGTGCTGCTTAATTGACACGGGAAATGAAGAATTTGTTTTAATGTAACGTCTGAGTGGTTGATGTGGCAAATTTCCACCTCCCAAAGCGCGGCTAGGGGGGAAGCTTCGATAAACTAAAATCAAAAACTTTCATCACTTATTAATAAATGGCTGCGATGCTTTATAAACAGACGGTTTGTAAAATACACTTTGATTGAATAAAATTGTGGATCGCAAACACTTTTGGTTGCAGGATTCCACCTTTTTAAAAGGTTCGGGTCGAAAATTATCCAAATTTGTTCAAAATGTAACTAAATATCGATTGTCCGGAATGTGTTTCAAATGTAATAATTTTGAAATTTGTTAAAATGCGTTTTGTATCTACAGTTTGCTTGCTAGCTAAAGCTAAAGCAGCATTTTATTTTATAATGCTCTTTTAAAAGGATGGTAAGATATAGACCGTTTTTCATTACGGCCAGCAGGGGGTGCTGCATTTACCATTATCCGTAGTTATAACAAACATGGCCGCCTCCGGAGAAGTGCCACCCCCCATGTAATATCATTTGACGATTACGAGACCTACGATTATATTTAAAACACACTGTTGGTCATGAACAATACATTCATTTGCAAGTTTTTGAAATTTACAATCATTTAATTTGTCCCTTTTTAATGAAAAACGGTCTAAATTTTACACACTGTCCCTTTACCCGAATAATTGGACAAGTTTTGATATAAAGAGGCGTGCGATTTGCGAATTGTTATTTTCTAAACTTCAGTAGCATCGTTAGCATTTACGTAGGAGTGATTTCTTTGCGAGGGAAAATGCCATAGGTGGGGGAAAAAAAAATAGAGGTGTATAATGCTAGTTAATGTATCAGCAAATCATATTGTTCCGGACAGAGCGTAGATAATATCTCACCTTTTCTGAATGGGCTACACTTTAATTTTTTTTTGACAGTCCGAAAGCAAATTGCGGCGCCATTATGCGGCCTCATTGTGGGAAAATTCCGGGCATTCACACGACAATGGCGCATTGTTTGAAGAGTTAAATCTGCCGGACAGTACGGAATGGCAGTAGCTTAAAAAAGAGGAAGGAAAAGTTCTTTTTAAGAGCGTTATCGGGCCGGCAGAGCGGAAACCGAAGCCTCAGCACGGCCCACATGATTTTTGGGCAAAGCAGATTATGAATATGCAATATTTGTTCTTGTCCTTGCTGCAGCCTCCTGTGATGGTAATGCAACCCCACTGTTTATGCTAAGTTATTCTCCTCCTGATTGGAAAAGTAATACCGGGGAGCCTGGAGCACGTAGATATGACTTTTAATTTGGTTTGGCGATGCATTCGCCGCTATAAACAAGTAAGATGGCGCCGCGATCTTAGACGGGTAGAGATGAATTTCCTGCCTGTTTTTTTTTTTTTCCATGGTAGACTTTGTGGGCGTGGTGCCTTCTAACATGCAGGTAATGAGATTCTTCAGCGGGAATTAAATTTGAAATGTATATGAGATGGTGCTGCTTGGGAAAGCTAATGATGTTTTAGAGATGAACCGCAGGAGATTTTGTTTTTACACCCGGGAAATGGAGAAAAGTGTTGACTTACCTCCACCAAGGAAAACTAAGATCACTCCGCATTAGATGTAAAAACACGCATCCTCGTCACAAATATGAGATTTTGCCCGTGAAGGATCATGAAACATTGATGAAAAACTGCAAATTCGTACCAAGCCGGGAATCGAACCCAAATCATCACAACTGCGTGGCAGATGTGCTAACCACTTTGCATGGTCATGCTACGAACATAGGAAGTCATAGGAAGTGTTCTTGAAAAAAAAAAAAAATCACATAACTCAAGTATCACATTCAGAATTGAGGTAAAATGTCATAAAATCAATAACTATTTGTATAAATATGCAAATAATACATAGGTCATGAATTTAGGAATGTTAGCACTAGCCGCTAACTATGTCATGCATTCAAATGCAGTTGGACATTTCAAATCCACAAAAAAAAAGTTCATCCATGCATTGAACTGCAAATATCTAAACAATGTAGGTGCCTTGTTTTTTAATCTATAAAAATGATGTGAATAATGAGGGTGAAATTAATTATATTTTACTGAATTAAAATAAATGCTCCATCAAACTGATTATGTTTAAAATACACGTTACAAGGTCTAGATTTGGTCCACGTTTTTTTCAAATCATCAAAACTTAATAAATGTTAAAAAAAAAAGTCTCCATTGGTCATTGACTTGTACAGCAGATTGGAATTGACAATCCAATTTTGAATCGTAAATCGTTTCGAATCAAAAACTGATTCTGAATCAAATCACAAACTCGATCAGAATTAAACGGAATCGTGCGAAAGTAGTGTCAAAGATTCCTAATTGAAATATAACGACAATATAATGACAATATAATGTCATTCCAGGTCACAAAACATCATCCGCATCACCAAGCTGCCTACTTCTGAAGAATGTAAAATATAAAAACTTCATTAATCATTTTACACAATCTACTAATAATGAAAACATGAAAAAGCGCAGAATTACTGGGTGTTTCCAAACTTTTGAACAATACTGTACAGTTCAGAGCAGAACCCCGGTGGAGGAAACCGACAAAGTCGAAGCTAATCCAAATCCAATTTGCTCATAGAAAACGCGGCGCATTCTGCCTTGTTTTGCTTTGTGGCAACAATGTAAACTCATCAAGCAATTCAATTCATTAACGCGGCCCACAAATTGAGTTGTCACGGTGACAATACCCGGATCGCCCTTTTCGACAGGAGAAAGGCCGTCGTTTTGCTCTTTCGAGCTTCACTCAACCTTTTTTTTGCCATCTCAAGCTTTTCGACCTTTTGACCCTGCTTAAAGGGCTCTTTGCATTTGCGCCGCTTCGCTAATAGGAGTGGAGCATTTGCCATATTATTTTCCTCAGCTTGAAAGGCATGCATTGAGTAAAATAAAAAAAAAAATCATTTTGTCAGACAATTGTGTTAATTTAAAAGGAATTTATCACATTTATGAAATTCTGGGTTTGAAACTATTGCTGTGCTATATGGAATTTGCATATTTATATGCTAATTTGAGTTTTCTCCAGGTAATGTGGCTTCCTCCCTAAAAAAGTATATTTTCCCAAAGGCTGACTGCGCCTTATACTTGCGGTGACCTCTGGCGACCTTTTGGTGAAAGTTCAAACGTGTTCAAAATTTCCCTGTGACAACAACGTCCGGCGACCTCTGGGGACCTTGCGGTGACCTCTGCCCACAAGCCCGCATCCCACTGAGCTGCGAAAGCTGGCGAGTGTCCAGGAAGGTAGCGGCATCACCTCCAGAGTTCCTTCAAGGTCTCCAGAAGATAACGCCTGGTCACGTTTTGGTGACCTCCGGTGACCTTAAAAGAATCCTGGAGGGGAGCCAAAGAGCGCTCACCGGATGACGGCTTCGGTGACAGTATCTTACCAGAAGGACCTGTAAGGTCGGCCGCAGGATTAAATGGGTGCCGCGCGTGTTCCCATGAAGCAGGTCAATGTCAAAGGATCAGCGCAAACGGCCTTCTTATCTACTTTTTATCTGCCGCCGCCTTTCGGCTCCCGACGTAAAGGACCGCCTGTCAAATGAATCAAACTTTAAGGGCTTTTTGCGGCAACAAATAACCTCATTACATTTTGTGGGAGGATTGAGAGATGACTCCCGTCCACTCCTCCCTGGTTAATAATTAAAAAACACTGATGCTCTTGTCACTTTCCATAAATCACATTTTAACAGTGTGGCGCCGCGGCACGCGCCGCGGGAGGCGTAAAACTGCGGGGAGGTGACGTACGAGGTGACCTCCACAGTTCCATGATGGATTGCCGTGTTTGCGCAGGTATTTTGATGAGCGGCTGACAGTTGTTTGCCTCGCGCTCTGCTTTAGTGAGCGCTAAATAAATAAAGCCGGCGTCGTCGGTGGGCCGTCGGGGCCAGCAAGACGTTCCCGTCTCGGGAATACGCTATCAGCCGCACTGACCACCGTTTACCAACTGAATTGTCATGTATTTTTATTACTCATTTTTCAGTAGACCACAAAAATGGCAAGTTTGTTCGACTGTTAGCATCGCGTCGTAAAACAAATACGATCATTTTCAGCACTGGAGCTTTCAAATTTTTGTAAAAATATCATCTGCCTGTGTATTTATTCAGCAGTATAAACGTATTTGAATCATAAAAGAGAAAACTGTGAGGAAAGCACAGGCAGGCACATGCAACTTTAGGATGAAAGGAGGCACCGTGACCTAACTACAGGCCAGGATGGTCTGTGCTTGGTCATTAAATTCATGAAAAAGATGACCTGTCTGTGAAAGAAGAAAGCACATGCCGGCACATGCAACTTTAAGAAGAAAGGGGGCACCGTGACCTAACTACAGGCCAGGATGGTCTGTGCTTGGTTGTTAAATTCTTGAAAAAGATGAAAGCATTACTTTTGATAACATACACATAGCACTCTTGTTTGATGGTTGTCAGGTTGCTGCTCTGCACTCTCCTAAACTTTTAGCCTGGCAACATTTGTGATTGAGGGCTACATAAATTAATAAAAAAAGAACTTGATGGAATGTGTTCCAGGGCGATAGAAAGTCTGTAACACTGTACGTTCTCCTTGCGAGCAAAAATAATCGAAATGCTCTTGTCTTCCCTCGTTGTGTAGTGTTCATTAAATGTTCGAACCCGACAAAAACTTGTTTTTTTTTGCACTAAAAAAAGAAAAAACACAATGTAAAGACTATAAAATTGGCCCAATTAATTTTTTTCCCTCGATTATTAGGTTCGTTTGAAATTGTGTTAAATGCAAGTCAACTTCGAAGTGCCCGAGTTTAGCTGTTCTAGTAAGCTTTCCCCGACATATTGGCCTTCGCATTTTCCAATAAAAAATCTTAAAGCGCATCCGGTAGGTACCACTTTGTAGTCCTCAATCGACACCGACGCACGGCCGCTTCATTTTGCAATGAAATGCGGCTCGTAATCGAAAAACAAAATCGTATCTGCTGGCTCACCGAATGAGTACGGCCCCAATGTTTCTTTCCTTGTCTTGCTCTTATCACCAAGGACGGAGAAGCTAATGCGCGCTGATCTTCTTGACACTTTTTTTTGGGTGGGGTGGGGGCTCGGCGCAACCTTTATTTTGTGCGTCCGCCAGACTTCGGTTATAAATTGTTGACAACCTGCGGTAATTACTGATGTGCGCTGTGATAGCCTCCAAGTCCAAGGAGGATAAGGAGATAAAGCCGATAGTTTTCAATCCAACACTTTGTCATATATAATAATGAGCGTTCCCTCACACGTCGGATCAGAATCATCAACGCCGGACGCTGTTTGAACACGGAAAATAATTCAAGCTCTAAAATTCTCCCGCGCGGTCGGAACCAGGATGTAAACGCTTGCAAATAATGAATTCCCAGCACACGTTCCGACATGTGAAAGGGCCGGATGACATTTAGATCGCATTTGTGTCTCTCTGTGGCTGAACCGTGTCAAAGAGCAAATCCTCGCTTTTCATCTCGCACCATCTCTAATTACTGTGCAGCCAATCGTGTTATCCCCCCCCCCCCCCCCCCCCCCCCCCCCTTCTTTCGATATCATCTCACTGGCTCGTTTTCTCGCAAACACACTCAGTGGCGGAAATATTTGGAATCAAGTCAATTGTGTCAAACTCGCGAGGGCTCTTTCATCTCGCATCTGTTTGTATTGGAAGGCAGTGTTGGTTTTTTTCCCCCGAGTCTATTTTTCAGTATTGGGAGTCAATTTTTGCTGCTTTTTAAGCATATTTTATGAGAATGGACACGCCCCCCACTTTTGACATTCATTGGCACATGAAAAATGCTTCATGAACTTTTGCATTGCATATTTTGCATGAACTACAAAAACAAGGCCATTAAATGTGTAATTTCCCCAACAATGACTCGAAATCTAGCAATCTAGAATGACTCGCCCCATCTGTCCATAGTTTGCCCTCTCCCATTTGATATTTTCAAACTCCTATCATTTGCGAAGCGTTCGTGACAAATAAAACGCAGGAACGACTCCAGGGCCATTCAGAAAACTAGAGCAGGGACAAAGAGGAATAACGCCGTCGTAAAATAAGTGATGTCACCCCTCTATATAAAGAGGTCCCTATTTAAATGAATCCTATTATCAACATGCTGAGGTAGCTGTTACATGACAGATGTGCGGCAAAAGCCGGCGTCAGGAGAGCGAGTGAATGACAAAGAGGACAAAGGTAGGCGAGGACGGCGAAAATTGCGTCAAAGGGAAACAAAGGGGGGTCGAGGGGAGGGGGGGGGGGGGACTCCATCGCGCATTCGCTTCACAGTCCAAGCAATTTCCAGTCTTAACCTCATCCACGCCGCTTGATGATTAAGAACACAGGCGGGGTCACCTTGTTCCGCCAAAGCAGGAACGCTTATGGATTCATAACATGCGTACAGTCGCTTCGTATTACGGGCCAATATAACAAGTGGAGCGCTAGGAATCGCTGCCACTGGCCAAGATTCTCCAGACTCCCGCCGGAACGGAGTCGTACTGTCCATGAGCGGGTTTTCGTTTAAAATGGCTGCTCAGGTTGCTTGATATTTGCAGGGGTTTCTTATGTTTTTCTGTTTAAATTATGCGGGTATTAAAAGCAACAAATTCAACCCCAAACGCATATTTTTAGCATTTAAAAAACTTAATATTTTAGACTGATTTTTTTCCACCATTTTCAAGTGTTTAGCTAAAAAGATCTAAAATGGCTGTTACTTAATTAATTAAGTTCTAAAATAATAATTTACACCAGCTACTAAAGTATACACTCTTTTGGTCATTTTTGAGTACTAAAATGCTAAAGTACTTGCTTACTTTGGGTAATAAATTACTCGATTATTTTTGTGCTTGATTACACTTTTGCTATATTGGTGGATTGGACTAGCAAATTTAAAAAAAACAAACAAAACAAAAAAATAAACATAACAGTCGCACTGGACCGTAAGCCACAGGGTTCAAATCATGAGAAAAAAGCGGTTGCTTATAGTCCAGAAAATATGATACTATCCACCGGGACGCAATATCAACCGTATTCATATTCAGGTATTTAGAGTTAATACATTAATATATTAATTTAAATTGCGAAAGATAATCCAAGACTCCTGATTACAAATTCCAACAGGAGCGCGTAGACATTGTCTTTTTGTACTCGTGCCCGTCACATGACTTCTGCTCGAAAACCCCGCATTACATCCTTCGTCACGTATCCAATTCCCGTTGAGACGACAGGGTTAATACATTCTCCGCTAACCCCCGTGCTGAATTGGGTGCCGTGTAGTGGTTTAGGGAGTCATCAAAATGGCCGATTGCTGTCCGTTCACCTGTTCTGACCCGCGGGCTCTCACCATCAAAGCACGCCACAGTTGGCTAATGAGGTCGGCTGCGGGGGGGGGCGGGTCTCCATGTTAAAAAATGGTCATTGTGTATGTACACTGAAATTATGTGTAAATATTGCTATTGACCATGCACGATATGCGCCATTAGCATGCTGGGAGGAGAATAAGGAAAGTTAATGAAGCGTGTCGATAGATCTAATGTGGAGCATACACATGTGTAACAGGCGGACTAAATTAATATTCATAGGGGTTTTTTTTTGCATGCTGCAGAAAAAAAAGCTGTTTTATTTGAGATCTTTTTGCAGGACAACTCGCAACAAATGGACACGTTTGATACAATTTAAAACAGCACAGTAGTGTAAATTTGCTCTGTTATCTAAATAACACAGCAAGGCTTAAAGGGGAAAAAGTCGACCAAGTTGGGTGGTCGACTTTAAAAGCAGTTTGACTTGTACCACTGTGACTGAGAGCTTTCTTGCAGTCGTTTACATCCTTGCAATGACAGAAAGGGGAAAGGACCCTCCCAAAATACAGGTGATATCAAAAGTTTTGGATATTGTATGAATTGATTTCTATTTTGAACTGCTATTTAAGCCTTCAGTATTCTTTTGCTATTATGTTGAAAATATGCATCCCTCTATCCATTTTCTGTAAATATGTTGGTGCTATACCTGAAGATAGGATGTTGCTCTAAGCAGGCAATTAAAAAAAAATTACTCATACCATATTTCTGTGTCAATAATATCTGATGCCGTGACCTGCGGCTTATAGTCCAGTTGAGAATCAGGTGAGAAACTAAACGCCATTTCACACTGGTAAAGAATATATTAGATTGAGAAAAGTAGAAGATTTTGTCATGCAAACATGTGCGAAACATTGCCCCCCGGTGGCTGGATGAGACAAACATACAGTAGCCGTCTTAAATGTTAATATCGCTGAGGATCATCTTAATTATTCGTGGCAGCCAATATCGTGATCGCGATTAGAATTCCATAAATTGTGCGGCCCTACAGTAGCTTGCGGCTTTGAACTTTTTTTCCAATGAGCAAAAAAAAAATAAACCCCCAAAAAACACATCTACTGTATCCCTTAAAGTTGAGCTCATTTTTAACAACATTCCATGTTCGGTTGGGCCGTATTTGCATTGCATGCAAGTCATTGCTTCATCTAAGTCTCGTTGCAAAGTCGGTAAAAAATATAACGTTGAAAACTTTTATTTTGTAAGCCTTCATTTCATCCTCTAAGCAGCGTGCTTAAGAAGGTTCAGGGCAGGGAAGATGCAACAAGGGGTGAAGGGAGAATTTGGGGGGGGCATTTAAAACCTTATGCAGAGGAAAAATGAGAAAAGCATTGAGGTGATTCCGTCAACATGACCTGCATCAACCTTTTCCAAAACACTGTTTGAATAAGCGCTGCCTCACCGCCACCCCAACATGACCCACGGGCTGCGGGTGTGAATATTTATAGCGACAGCGCGGAGGGGAAGATGCTTTGCCCAACATGATCCCGTCCGCTCGTCAGTCCCTCCCAGCGCAACCAATGTTTTACAAAGCGTTTTCCATCCCACCCCCCCAAAAAATGCCACGCATGCATTCCCCCCACCCCAAAGTATAAAATCCACTCTCCGCCGCTTCCCTCGCTCCGATTATCGCGGCTTCTCACCTTGAATATTTGACATGACTTATGGGAAGGTACGGGACTTTAAGTTGGGATGTCACGGCACATTAGATGTCCTCGGCGACGCTTTACGTGACTCGTGATGGATCTGAGCCGCTATTGATAAAACGCCGCCGAAGTGTACATTCAGCTACTCGTTTACGGTTGACCTTTTGGGGTGGGAATTCTCTCAATTGATCAATCAAGCAAGTCCGATGGGCTTTTCCACAATATCGGCTCGGATGTGACATATAACTGGATATAGATATTGTAAATAATCTTTAAAGGTGTCAAACTGGAGGTTGGTTCATCACTTTTTGGTCCACCCAAATATTTTTTCAATTTTTGTTCACTTTTTCCCACCAAAGCGACTGGTTACAATAAAATTATGCCTTCAACACAGACTGAACATGTCTGCATTTTTACCAAAAAGAGCAGCAACAACATATTTTCCGATTTGCAAATGGGATTGTTTGAATACTGCACCAACACAACAGTAACGTGCGCAATGGCGCTTTACCAGTATAATGCCTCCAGGTGACAAGTGAAAAAGCAGTTCAAACTCAAAGTCAATATTTAATGGTGTCATCTTCTGTCTTCCATGGCGGACGAGAAGTCCAAAACAAATGAAAAAAACTGTCAAACACTTTGAAGTTGACATTTCAAAAAACAAATTGACAAAAGCCCAAACCCATTTGCACGTTGTCTCTTTTGAAGCGTGGAATTGAGAATTGCACTCAATACCACTGCGCCAAAGTTCGTTTAGGTACATTTCAAAGTCTAACGTGTTTTATTGAAGACGGAACAATCGGAACCAAATCTCTAATATGTTTGCAAATCTTCCTGCCAACTGTGCAGACTCGAAGCCCAACATAGCGAAGACAAATTGGTGAAGACAACATGATCTATTGCTTTATTATCATACAGAACTGGCATGATAATTTAATTTTTTTTTAGAAGGCATTCTGACAGGTGACAATGGCAAAACACGGCGATAAGAAGGAATCATTAAGGAATTGCATTTATCAGGCCGGCTGCGTTGATGTGTGCCACCATACTGTCATGGTTAACTAGGACACTTTGCCAGGACCAGAAAATGTGTGATCTTGTTAAACACTTTGGGCAACATGATGATATTAAGTGAAATGTGTAAATTTATGCAGTAGTCAAACTTAATTATTCACACCTTTGATGTCATCTGTGATTTTTTTTTTTTTCCCTGTCGTGGGAGAAAAATAGCCGCCTTATGAAAACATACCTCATAAACTGACTGAGCCTGAGACTGTTAGAAACCTGTTCAATTGCAGGGTTATGAAAGTATACGAGACATATCCTGTCCCCCCCCAAAAAAAAAAAACAGCAAAGACATAGATGTCACCATTAGTGTCAGTGTTTATCCTGTTGATTTTTGTATGAACCAGTAATTTTCGTAAATCTTACCACCCAATTTTCATTATTGAACAGGTAGTAACTTACCACCATGAATATATATATGTGTGTGTGTATATATGTGTGTGTGTGTATATATGTATATAGAATTTATTGTGACATTTTTGTGTAATATATATAATATATATATAATAATTTATTACAACATTTTTGTAGACATATAAACAGTATATATATATATATATATATATATATATATATATATATATATATATATATATGTATCTCTATATATTTTATTCTATATATTTCTATGCATCTCTATATAAATATATATGCAGTATATACCTATATATATATATATATATATATATATATATATATATATATATATATATAAATTATATATATAAAAATTATATATATATAATATATATCTATAATATATATATATATATAATTTATTACGACATTTTTGTAGACATATAAAAAGTATATATATGTATCTATATATATTTTATTCTATATATCTCTATATAAATATATATATATACAGTATATACATATATATATATATATATATATATATATATATATATATATATATATATATCTATACATACATAATTTATTGCGACATGTTTGTAAAAGTGCTTACAGCTTACAGCAAAGTCTTACTTAGCTTCTCATGGTTAATAATGGTGGTAACAAGGGCTGACAGAGAATTAATACAAATTAAATTGGACCTAAATGCGCCTGCAAACTTGTTTTCATTAACGGGAAAGTGACAGATAAGATTATTATTTATTTTGGAGGTTGGGGGGTTGGGACGGTCTCCCCAAGAGGCGCACGCAACGAGACGACATGACTTATTTTGTTGTTTTGAGCTTAATTAGCTTTTGATAAATCTTCCCGATGGCGGCGTCGATGACGGCCCGGACGAGGAAGCGTAAAATAAAACGCCTTGACTGACCGATGGCCTCCGGGGCCCCCGGCCCCTTACCACGGGGGTTTCACGTGTCCTGCTCCGAATTAGGTTATAATCATTTACGGAGGGGTATCCATGGCAAGAAAGATGAAGAGCGTTCCTCCGTGGTTTCTCTCCCAACGCCGAAGCCATTCGTCATGTAGTAGCTGCACGCCGTATTGATTATACTTCGTACATTTTGAAAGCGCGGAGGGCCTAAAAGCTCTAAATGAGTTCAAGCCAGCCGGAGGATAAGAAAGAAGAGCCTTGGCCTCACAGAAACTCATTTGAAGGCACTAATCAGATCCTATGTTGGAGCTCTATATCCATGTCGGCTTTTGTGCGTCATACAAATGTACGGTCCGCGCGCACGGCCGTACTCGAAAATCTACGACGGCGCCGACTGAATGTGCCGTAATGGAACGAGTGACGAAACGAATGAATTAGAATAAGCTCAACCGGGTTGAAATGGCGTTTTCATGGCTAGGAAATGTTTTGTTCTAGTTGGGTTTTGGGTTGGGATCGGGGTTTTTGTTTCTCTTCATGTTCTGGGCTTTTCTTGGTTTTTCATTTGCCTTTTTGCATCCGGTCTTGTTAGTTTGATTGTGTTCGCCATGTCAAACTGTTCCCTGCTCCAATTGTTTCTTGTCCAGGTGTTCATCGTTATCTCATCTGACCGCTGTGTGTTTAGTTTCCTGTTTCCGTTGAGTTCTGGTCGGGGCGTTGTTGTGTCCAGCTGTCGTTGCTGTCACCAGATTCTCTGTAGGTTTTCATCCATGTTTTCTCAGAATTTTGGGGGAATTTGGTTCTTCCGTTAAAGATAATTTTTTTCATCCTGTTTCATTTCATCACATCGCCCTAATTCATACATGTCAAAGCTCTGTCCTCGAGGGCCGGTATCCTCAACTAATCATTTGTATCTGGTGTTCTGGGTAGCGAGAGAAACCTGGAAAACACGAAGGACTCCGTCCCTCGAGGACCGGAGCTTGACACAAATGGCCTGATTAAATTAGAATTGGGAGCACATCCCGCCTCGATCTTTCCTTGCAATTTTGAACCGCACCCTCTCCTACCATCCCTCAACTTGACGGGAACATTTGAAATTCTCCAGTATTGATTACAAAAGGCAATAATTAATATCGGAATTTAATAGTTTTCAGTTTTCCCCTGAGTAATTGTTACCTGTGTTTGACTGAATTTAGCAATACTCAACAACCTAACGTTACACAATAAATTAATATAATCAATATATATTATAAAATAAATGTAATTGTAAAAAAATATATAGTTACCGCAGGCCTTGTCGTTCCATCATTTTGAGACCCGCCTACGAAATCTAATGTTGCTCGTGACATTGGAGAAAAGCACTGAATCTCCATTTTTTTCATATTTTTTGCACTTATTGTACAACTGCAGAGAAGTGTTATTTCAAGGGTACACTGTGTCTCTCTCAATGTAGAATGTGAACCGAGGAATGTCAGCTCTTCAAATTAGTACTTGTCAAAAGTTGCCATGTTGGTAATATAATCTACATCTATATATATATATATATATATATATATATATATATATATATATATATATATATATACACTCTGTGGTGGTGCCGATGTAAATTTCCCATCGGCGCGCAATGCCGCCAGCCGTCACGTCCTCGTTAGCGTGGAAGACAGCAAGATGAATGTGTTGCCGCGCATGTTTTGGTCCAGTATGTTACAATGTCCGCTCAGCTTGTTTGTGCTGAGTATGCCATATAGGCGCACGTCCCCCACCTTGTCGGGTGCCCGGAAATAAAGAGCGCCAGTCATCTGTCTTTGTTCAACGCTGCTTTATAGCGCAGGCAAAAGATGACTGCAGTTAATAGACTGTGACACGACCATTAAAGAAAGCCGTAATAGAAATGGTCTACCCGAGTTAGGCGCGCGAGGGTAAATGTTTGAAGACGAGAATCCCGTCTCTTCTCCTTTGAATCTCATCATGCGTCGCTTTCATCTCATTTTTATATCCGCCTTCCGACTATTTGGCCCCGCCCCATCCTTCCTCAAACTAGACCCTTCCGATTGCTCCATCAAGCTTGTCCTTGAAACTCCGCTGGCCTCAAGAAAAAGAAGAATTCCTGTATTAAGTTCGTGTAGTTATGAAATGGAAGAAAAAATGCTTGTGCGGTACTCATTCTTGCAGTATTTTAGACAATGGATGGCACACTCCTGGTAGCGTATATGTATATAGTGTTTTCACCCTCAGGGTGGAATTTCAGCTCCCCGGGATCTTCGTTCAATGCTTTCCCGTGGATGTGAAATGCCTTAGTAAGGATAAAAGGATTGGACAAAATACCACACAACACAAGGGTTGACGATTTAGTGAGGACTTAAAAACTTGTTTTTGCTTTACATTATTTATTTGCTGTATTATTTTGGGAATAGAAACCAATTATAAACCGCAGCAACAAAAATTTAACAAATGTGGTGGCTGCAGGTGCTAATATCAGATGTTTATGCAGATATATGCTCCATATGAGTTTTTGTTTTTATTTAAAACTTTGTTTTCCCCAAACTGCATGATTACAGCAACATCATGCCTTCAACACATTTTGAACATATCTGCATGTTTCAAAATCAAAAGTGGGACCAACAATTTTTCAACATAACACAGACACACTCATATTGTTAGAATACGGCACCAACACAACAGTGACATGTCCTGATTGTGTTTACTAGTGGTGAGTGCCCCCTGCAGGTCAAACTGAAAATCGGTATATTTATAAAATCAGTATATTCATAGTCTTCCTTTGTCCCCCTTCGTTTACCAGAAGATTGCCCTGCACTGTACTATATGGCGCAGGGTTCAAACTGTGAGAAAAAAGTAGCGTCGTCTCATCCGAAATTTACCATACATCAGTTGTGATGTTAAAATACAATGTTGGTTACGTACGTTAACTAGCACATGAATTCTATTCTATTCTATTAAAACAATTCCCGTAAACAACTTTTTTTTTTTTTTAAGATTTTGAAGTGGGCCCACATCACATTGACTTCGAATAAGTATCAAACCATCCATTTCATTTTCAGAAGTTGTCAGTTTTTGTCGCGTGTAAAATTGCCCACCACGCACCAAAGTAGTCCAATTCCTGATCCATTCCCGTATGAGATTACCCTATTGATCGTCCAAATCGTCATTTATGGTCCCGTTCTCGAGTTTCAGATGCTAATGGTGGTTTTGCTCTGTGAAATTTTAGACAGAAAATCCATGGAGAGTGGTTGGTATTTTTTCATGTGGATTGATCATTCTGTGCACTTATGACCACTTGGAAAATTCATGAGAAATGCGGCAGCACGTTTTTATATCACACACTTAGATATGTTTATCGATGCTGAAACCCAGCTTTCATGTAAAACCGCCTTTTTTTTTTGCAGGAGGACTTCTTATTGAACCACGGCCTCTCGCATGTACCATATTTGGAACACGAGACGTAACAGGATGGTTGTCATCTGGATCAGACACGCTTGACCGGATGCAACCTGCGGTCACGTAAGAAGGTAAAGACTCGTGGATATCTTTTAATGACGCATACACAGCAGTCATTATGTGACTCACTCATAATTACACGCACCAAACGAGGTAATATTGTCACATGCAAGATGGTACCTGCTTCCGCTGGAGCGCTTTCGGGAAATTTTCTAACCTTTGAACTCACACAAAAATAAGCAAAATTATACTTTCTGTATTTTCCGCACGATAAGGCACACCGGATTATAAGACGCACCTTCAATGAATGCCCTATTTTAAAAGTGTTTTCTTATATAAGGCACTCCGCATTATTAGGCACATAGAATAGAAGCTTTAGTAGTGACTGGGGTTATGCATCCACTAGATGGAGCTGCGCTAAAGGAATCAAAACAAAACAATCACATAAGTCAGTCAAACTTTTCAATCATGAATTACGAATAAATATAAGTATATAAGTATAATCATATAATATATGTACAATCAAGAGTTTAAAAGGATAAAATTGTGACCTTTGTTCAAGTGCAAGTCTCCATGATCAGAGAGGCATATTGATGGAGTTTATTTGCCGTACGATTAATAAAAAAGGCAGACGTGCACCGATATCGGCTCGATAATCGTCCCGTACGATAATCGGTATATCCCTAGGACAGAAACACAATACACGAGAGCTAAAAGACTCCCAAGGTAAAAATCGGATCCAAAATATTACTGTTAAACGTTTGCAAATCATTTCTAAGCGTCACATTTTTTCCCCCCTGTTGCTATGGCGACCATCGTCCTTTCACACCATCGCAAGGTTATCAGAATCTCCTCTGACTGGAGTGGCCCGAGCCATTTTTTAACCTGATACCCCTTTTCCCACCTTTCTGCATAAAACCGATCGATTCTGACTAAACCTTCGCAATTGCCTGACTTTCGGGCCGATCTCTCCCGCGCGCGCGCGCGTCTATCCGGTGTTGCAAAATCAATTAGAAAGCTCATCTTCTGGAAATATCGATGTTTCTCTGAGTAATAAGAGATGTTTCTGTGACCACTGCCTCAGCGCAAACTGTCGGCTCATCCGCATGAATACTAAGAAAAAAAAAAATCTTCACAGGAAATATGACAAAAGTAGTGCTTTGATACCAAATTTTACATGGAACTATGTTGAAGTGAGTTTGGCGATTCCTCTATTGCTTAGCCGCTATCTCGTGGCATCAAGAACCTACCTTGAAACAGAAGATGTCATTAAGACAAAAGTAGTGCTTTGCCGCCACCCAGGTCTCATTGAACTATTTTAAATTAAGAGGAGGAATTTCCCCGAGACCAAAACGACCGACCGAAATGCGCGTCGCGAGTCATCGGTCTCCATTTGCGGTGACTCAAAAGGACGCCTGCTTGGAATTTAGCCGACCGCTAAAGCCATGTCGCCCGCGATACGCACACATCCGGCCCCGAGGCCTCGCTCATTTTTCATTCAGGTCACACGCGCGGAGACAATTGCGCCTTCCTCCCAACGCGCACGCCAACACAACCAGCTGCACTTAGTCACATCCAGACACAAAAAGTCCCGCATTAATATCGCGTCACATCATTAGGCGATGAATTGTGCTTGCTTTGTGCTTTGTTTAAATAAAGAACTCCTGAACAGGCACTATGAAAATGTTACTGCGGCAGAGGTGCAAGCCGCACAATATAAATCAAATTTTAAAGAAATGTACGGCTAACCTTTACCCCGCTCGACGTACACAAAGGAGCGTGGAAACGCGCCGCTCACCTCCCGATGGCGGCATCCCGCCGCCATCAAAGCGCCGTCGTGCGCTCGCTCTGCAATGCTGTGCTGGGAACAATGGAGGCATGGATTTTAATTGCCGTGTGTGCCGTCGTTCTTGTTTAAGCTCCTTTACCGTTTAAAACGGGGGTCCCCGAACAATTAACTTTTCCATTCTTTGATGGGGGGGCCGCGGTCAGTGCGTAACAAAAAGTGCGATGATCGCGGAGGTGTCTAAATATTTATATTAACGTATTTTTCATTGCATCGTAAGCCGCGGGTCGTAACATCAGAGATTTCACATTTGAGAGTTGCGTTCATTTGCATAGAAACACAATGGAATTCTTACATGCCACACAATAGAGCAAACAATAAATAGGCGATAGTAGGCAGTAAAAACAGTAATAGGGCAATAAGGCGCTAATTAGGAATATTTTTGCAGAAAGATGCTTTATGGAAGGTTATTTGTACTTTTTAACATTTTTTATTTAAAAAAAAAATAGTCCGCCTGCTTACAGCAACATCCTACAACGACATCATTCGGGGACCACTAATATACAGTGGCCCCCCGTGTTACGAACTTAATCCGGTCAGCGGCTACGCTCGAAAAGTTTGTGCGTAAGAGGGGGACAAAAAACGCCGCGGTCCACGTTCGTAAGATGAAAAGTTCGCAAAAGAGGGAGCTCGTAAACCGGGGGCCCACTGTATGTATACAGGCTTAAAATCCAAAAGTTGTGATTGCATGCCAAGCCCAATGTATGAACCCACATCGGAGTCCTCAATAATAGTGGACATCCAAAGCGCCATGAAGATAGTCAAACAATTTTCAAGAGCGGCAACTTTGAAGTGTATAAAAATTGATCTGTTTGTCACGAGAGCAGAGCCATTTGCGATCGGTCGAGCGTGAAATCTTCATGAAATGAGTGTGTATCAATCAGAAAGAAAAAAACACAGGCAGAGATTGAAAGATGATGGCAGAGCGGGATGAGAGTGAGATGAGCCAGAATCTTTTAAAAAAAAAAGACATTTAAGATCCGCCTAGCTTTCTTTTTGCAATATTCTGCAGATGTCTCCCTGTGCAGAACGTTAGCGACCAATATGACAAGCAGATCACGTTACATACGCAATTGTGTCATATCTTGTATCAGTATGCCCCTAATAACACCAGATAAATGCTTTGTATTGCCATGTATTGTGGCGCAGCCCTTGCAAAATTGAAATTCTTTGCAGCAGCATCAACTTGTTTGGCCCTTTTCTTTTTCTTTCTTTCTTTTTTTTTTTTTGGCTGCCACTGCCGAGCACACAAAGGAACAATAAGGACCCAACAAGGAACACATGCAAGCTTTCAAAAGCCGGAGCACAAGAAGTAATCGTTTAGGGCATTAGGAGATGTAGTCAGATGTCACCAAACTACTTTGAGGCTGGATTTACATTGCGGGTTGAAGTGCCTGATTCCAATTTAAGGATTCATATTTCACATAGCAGATAGCGCCATTAATTTTCGGAAACAAGCAGCATGGTCAGAGTACACGCGCCTGAAATCGTGACGTGAAAGTGCAAAATGGTGAAAAAAAACAACATCTCCGAATTCGTGTCAATTGCACAGCGTTTCTGTTCATTTGGGACTGATCTTGAATATATGAAAATATTCTCAAAGTGTGTTTTTTTTTATTAGATGTGAACTTTCGTTCAACTTGTGTGTACGACGACAGTGAATTCAACTCACTTTGACCAATCGTAAACAATGCCGTATTTTTTAGATTATAAAACGCACCAGATTACACACCGATACATCAAAAATTAAACCCAAAATCGATTTTGTCACGCATAGGCCCAACTATAAGATACTTTTTGTAGAATTATGATACATGGAAGTTTTAAAATGATTGTTTTTATGTAAAACTGCTTGGCTTCAGCAGCATCATGCAAACACACCTGCACATTTAGAAAAAAACGAACAAAAATAACAAAAAAAACAACAAAAAACAGCGCCCTATGATTGTTAGAATACTGCACCAACACAACAGTAACATGCATGATTGTGTTTACTCCTGCTGGAGAGGAAAATAGCAGCTCAAACTCAAAAATCAATACTCTGATAGCATCATTTTGTTTACCAGGAAGAATGCCCCCTGTTGGCTTGGAATAAAAAAACTGCACCGGACTATAAAGTGTATGGTTCGAAGCGTGTGGAAAAAGTAACAGTTTATAATCCAAAATTGACTGTAGTCAGTTTTTTTTTTAAATCAACAGCAAAGATTGACCAATATTAGTGCCGTACAAATGATATAAGAGGAGTTGTGATATGTGGGAGAAGCATCCCCCCCCCAACACCTGCAAGCTTGTCTCCTCTTCCTCCATTTCTTCTCATTGGCGTGGGATCGAAAGCAGGAGCCAGAGAGAGAGGATCTGAAAATGAGAGCAGAGGTAGAGAAATAATTGCTTTCTTGTCTTTTGGGGAGCCCTCCCGAACGAGGGAGGCGGGGGACGGTGGGTGAGGGCACTTTGGGCGGCATGAAACTTGAGGTTATCTTCACGGCAAAATCTGCTGAAGTGGCACATTAATGAATAGTGTATTAAAAGTTGGAGGCCTCGCTACACAAGAAAAACTGACGATCGCATTATAAAACAGCCTCGATGTGCCATGACAATGAAGTTATTGCGCAACTTCAGTATACAGGGGTACTTTGTGCGCGATTTGGGGGGGAAAGGGGGCGTGGCTTCATGATTGACCATTAAAAGCCATGTGCAGTATTTTGACCATTTTGGGGTTATTTTCTTCCACGTCATTCTCGCAGCGTTTTTAAATTTGACATGTTGTCAACATCTGGGTGAAATTTCAGCTCCCTCTGCCTTCCATCAATGTTTTGCCTTTGATATGAAATAGATTGTCAAAGATCGGATAAAATATCACACAAGAGCTCACAAACAATACAAATCTGAAAATAAAACATCACATTTCCTCGACTTGTATTTTTTGTTGTTGTTTTTTTGCATGAGGAGGCAGGCAACTAAGAACCAAAAATTTGCAATCACAGTAACGTAAATGCTCAGCTAATTAGCTTTGGATGACAGGCTGCCCATCCATTACCTGCTTAATTGGCTTCCAATCAGCGTAAATAAAACATACCATCACACTCAACCGTCTGTATCATCGCGCCAGATGATTTCATTTCCTCTTGAATTATCAGGATAACGAAAGAAGAGTGACTGACTGCTGAGAGTAAACACGCCCGATAAAAAAAATATATATATATATATATATATATATATGTACATATATATATATATATATATATATATATATATATATATATATATATATATATATATATATATATATATATATGTATTTTTTTTACTTCATATTTTCTAGTTTTTCTTTATTATTGTTTTTATTTATATGTGTATTATGTGTGGATGTACCATATTTTTCGCACTATAAGGCGCACCCTCAATGAATGACATATTCCAAAACTTTTTTCCATATATAAGGCGCACCGGATTATAAGGCGCACCGTCAGTTAATGACAATTTTTTAAACTTTTTCAATCACACTATAGTAATACTCAAAGTAATAAAAATAATAACTCAAATAATAATAAACGGTCATTAGCATAATTACTCATTGTCAATATGAGCAACCTTGTTCAACTGTAAACACACAAAAGAAAAAGTTAAAGCTTACTTTATCGCTTCATTCCCCATCTACCAATCTCAATATTGATCCATATATAAGGCGCACCTGATTATAAGGCGCACCATCAGCTTTAAAAAAAAAAAAAAGGCTTTTAGGTGCGCCTTATAGTGCGGACAATACGTTATATGTGTGTATGTAACGCATGCCGTAATGTACGTAAGAATGCGGAGGAACTATCTAAAACGGAAGCGAGCGGGATTCTCTTTGAGGTTCCCCTTCATCTCGCAAACGCACGCCCTGTTCAAATAAAGCTGCGGAACCACATGCAGATAACCTCCACCAGATCCCGACCTCCAGGCTGTTTACCTGAAAAGCTCCCTTCCCTTAACCCTTGCAGCCATCGCGGAAACTTTTATCGATTGATATTTTTCAACAGGAATGAATGTGTTTGCTATATTCTTTCAAAGAAACGCCTTCCAAGAGAAATCAAGCTCCTTTTCAAAGCAGGGAGCAACCCCGAGTGGATTTTCACAACAGCCAGCCCCTGTGAAGAAGAAAAAGAAGAAGTAGAAGAAGAGACTGTCATTATGCTGTTCAGTGAAGCAGCAATATCTGGAGCTGCTTGGGGACATGGGGGGGTGCACGTACAAAGCCGCCATGCCCCCCCCCTCCCCCTTTTTTTTCTGCCTGTCTACCTGCCCTCGCTGTCTGTCTACCTGTATGCTTGGATGCATCTGCTTTGTCACATTATCTGTCTTTCTCTCGTTTCCGTGCGTGTGGCGCGCCCCGGGGATGGAACTCGGCGCTCCGGAAGATTAGCGGGGCTCGCTCGCACGCTTTCTTCCCGTACTCGCGTACGGGCGTTTTCACAATTGTCTAGTTGGGTCGCGGTTGGCCTTCAGAAATGGCCGTGTGCCTCGGGCAAACGGTTGTTTATTATATCCGCGATTTTTGTCAATTTTGAAGCATTTTGGTGCTTGATTTTGGTGCTTGATTCCTTTACGTGAAGTTCTTCAACCTTGATTATAGTTTTTAAATTTCATTTTGAACCCTTATTTTGAACCCTTGTGCGGCATCTTGTCTTTGATCTTGACATCATAGGCATTTCACATCAAAGAGAAGTGAAAAGACATTAGGGAGCTGAAATTTTACCCGCATGGTGTCAACATGATTTCTATTTCAACAGTTATGAAATAGAACTGAGAAGATGTAAATGATGTGAATAAATGGTGTTAGAAAATAGTTTTAAAAATATAGTTTTAGAAAAAATACAAAAAAAATGTATAAACTGAATAAACGTGTGTTTATTTATATACGTATATATATATATATATATATATATAATATAAAATATATATATATATATATATATATATATATATATATATATATATATATATATATATATAAATGTGTGTGTATGTATATGTATATACAGTATATGTATATATACATAAATATATATGTATATTTAAAGAAGACACCAGGGAGCTGAAATTTCACCCAGATGCTGACAACGTGTCAAAGTTCAACACGGCACTCCAACTTAGTTATCAAACTAGCAGGAGTGCGCTAAAATACTGGCAGAATGACGTGGATTAAAATGACCCAAAAATGATCAGAAAAATCTGAAGGACGGGTAAACTCTCCTTTTCTTCTCCAAAACCTTCCTTCCGTTTTCCTCGCGTATGAAACGTTTTACAAAGTGAGGATTACCTCAATTAACACACGCGCACAAAAGATGTCAAATCTGCGCCCGCCGGCGGCCTTGGCAAAGCTAATTGTTTATCCGCTAAAAGGGCGAGCTCGCCTTTAAATGGATGAAGTGGCTTAAGAGCCACTAATGGAGGTACTTTTAAGCATCCTTTATTAAAGCGGACCTTAATTTATAGGAAGTTTGTCCGGAGCTCCTCCCCTCGGCGCTAATCCTGGCCCGGCGGCGCTCATCCCGACGGCCAATGAAATTGAGCCTGGCACTCGCAGCCCAACGTTATTAGCCGAGGCACGAGAAGGGCTGCCTCCTCGTCCTTTTTCCCGCTCGCTGCTGCGGGGCTACAATTCCCTTTGACAGGCTCACGGCCCACATTGTGTGTGAGGGTGTGTGTTTTGGCGCGCGTGTGTGTGTGTGTGCACTCTCTCGCTAATTGCAGCTATTAGGGCTCCAGGGAGCGTCTTTAAAGCCGAGCACTCTTAATGAGAGCGCAGTGAGATAAATGAGAGATTGTATTTCTCACCTCGGAGTGACGCCGCTCGTGAAATTGAGGAACGATATCGGTCAGGAGCGTCTCGCTGGCCGTGGGTGTAGGTGGAAAAAAAATGTTCAAAAAGCGACGATTTGTTGCGGACGGTTAATCCAAAAAATGGCAATTTTGTTGTCATTGCAAAAATAGGGTGCCGTGAAAAATAGCACATCATGTAAACTTAATTATTTGATCGAGTAATGATGCGCCATTTATTGTAATTGATTCATTCAATCCCAGAGACATATATTTATGTCTTTTTATGTGTTCAGACATTCAAACACCGACATGTTAATAAGTTAAGTACGACAACTAAAACTACTAAAGAAAATTAGTATTTTAAGCATTAAAAGTACTTGTGATTATTTTAGGTATTTCTTTGGGTAATTTTACATAAAGGTAATCCGTTTGGGCGATTAAGTACGAAAGTAATTCGTTGTGATAAGTAATTAATGAAGTACTAAAATAATCAATTATTTGAAGCGCTAAAATTACTAAAGTAATTAATTGTTTTAAGCATCAAAAGTATGAAAGTAATTGATTATTTTAAGTACCAAAGTAATTCTTTATAATAGGTAATTAATGAAGTACAAAAGTAATCAATTATTTGAAGCACTAAAATTACTCAATTGTTTTAAGCATCAAAAGTACGAAAGTCATTGGTTATTTTAAGCACCAAAAGTACTTCAGTGATTACTTTAGGTATAAATCAATTACTTGTGTAATTATTTATAAAAGTAATCAATTACTTTAGGTGATTAAGAACTGAAGTAATCCCTCATAATTAAGTAAATACAGTAAAAAGTAAATAAGTACTAAGGTAATGGATTATTTGAAGCACTAAAAGTACTAAAGTAATTGATTATTTTCAGCACCAAAAGTACTTCAGTGATTATTTTAGGTATAAATCAATTACTTTGGGTGATTATGGATAAAAAAATCTAAAGTAATGGATTATTAAAGTACAGAAGTATCTCAAGTAATTGATTACTACTTAAATCATATACTACGAGAACCATTTTTAGATTATTCTTTGCAAATCACCTTATTTATTCTTTTCAAGGTAAATGTATTTAACATCTGAACTAAAAAAACAACATAAAAATATAGTATAATTAAGTAAATAATTAAGTACAAAAGTAATTGATTATTTTCAGCACCAAAAGTACTTCTGTGATTATTTTAGGTATAAATCAATTACTTTGGGTAATTAGGGATAAAAATTCTAAAGTAATGATTACTAAAGTACTGAATTATCTCAAGTAATTGATTTCCCTTTAATTCAGGAACTTTCTGTAAGAGTTTGAAATATCCGACTGCAGTTGAATGCAGCACACAGCATATATTTGGGCACATTTGATATCAATCCCGAACTTGACTAAATCCGCTTATTAATGAACGCTGTTTTTCCAATGCCGTTTTTTCCATAAACAAGAGAGCAGATGTAAACCATCATATCCATATTGCACATCACCACACTATTTTTCATAGCACAGATGGCAATCGAAGGCAGATGTGTCATATTTCATGAGTGACTCATAACTTGTCTGTCGAGAGAAGGTGACACACAGATTGTACGTGTGTGTCGAGTGAAATTTCCAGGCGCAAACACGCTCCGCTTGAGGAAATGAGAATGACCTGGTTGCATATCCTTTTTATGCAAATGATCCGATCCTCCGAAGCTATTCTTGGACGTATGGCCACAATGGGTCCGCCAATGAACGCGCTACACTTCTCAAGCCGTTTTCTATCGGCCATTTTGAATCTCATACTCATCATCGCGAAGGTCCGGCGGCGCTCAAAATGCGTCTTTTCAAACGCCGGGGAAGATATTCATCCTTTTTCCGTCTTCTGCTCCTCTTTCCGAATTACATCTTCTCCTTTGTTGTCCGAAGGCTCCAATTTTTCTCCGGTCGGGATTTCGTCAGTAAATCCTCCTTTCTCTTTCTTGTGTCTTTCTTTACAAGAGCAAATCGATATCAAAGAACAAAGGAGGAAGTAAGGAAGCAGCCGTCGGGAACAAGAAAGGGCTCCTTTGCAACGTATAGGACTCCCACTTTGGGATTGGCCATCTGACATGGAGGGCAGATACCCGCTGGGCTGCTGTTTTTTGGGCCAATGCCGTGCTAGTTATTTTAATTTTTTTCAAAATTCTAGAAATGTAATAAGGTTTGTTTGTTTTTTCGCTAAAATTCTAAAAATTAGCTATTGAATTTTTTTTTTTACCGACAACAACCTAGAAACGTAATCAAGTATTGTATTTTCCGCACTATAAGGCGCACCGGATTATAAGGCGCACCCTCAATTAATGACATATTTTCAAACTTTTTCCATATATAAGGCACACCGCATTATAAGGCGCACCCTCAATTAATACCATATTTCCAAACTTTTTCAATCACAATATAGTTATACTCAATAACAATAATAACTCTAAACTCTCAATAGCATAATAACTCAATGTGAAATATGAGCAACCTTGTTCAACTGTAAACAAACAAAAGAAACAGGTAAAGCTTACTTAATCAGTTCGTTCCCCATCTACGAATCCCAATCTCAATATTGATCCATATATAAGGCGCACCTGATTATAAGGCGCACCATCAGCTTTTTAAAAAAATTAAGGCTTTTAGGTGCGCCTTATAGTGCGGAAAATACGGTACTTTTTTTTTTTTAAATAATCGTTTGCCTGTAAGCGGTTCTAAATGTGTAACACATTTGCTTTACCAGTGGATTTCCCCCTGGTGGCTCAGCAAAGCTGCAGGGCTCAAACCACGAGAAAAAAGCTGCGGTTTATAATCGGAAAATTCACGGTAAATACCTGTAATTGAATGTCTGGACGTAAAATTGTATCTTTGGCGTTGAATGAGTTAATAATCATTATTTTCACCCGTTTGATTCTTACAATTCACATTTTCACATCACAGAAAGCAACCGGGCGGATTGAGAAGTCTTTGTTTATCATAGGATCCCCTGGTTGCCTCGCAAAATGAGGCCGAGCCGGTTCTTTCCTGTTCCCTAATTATATAGACACGAGAGAAGCGCAAACATCAAGGTGACATCGAAGGCAAGTTTTACTCCATTCAGTGAAGACGTCCGTCAACTAGATATGCATTGCGCAATGCTGAAAAAGCTTGGTTGTTTACACACATCCTGTGCAGTTTCGTTTTGGAAAAGGCAGTTCGTATAATTCAACGGTTTTTACCGTATTTTCCACATCATTTAAGAAGCATTATAAGGCGCATAGAATAGAAGCTACAGTAGTGGCTGGGGTTGCGTTTTGCATCCACTAGATGGAGCTGCGCTAAAGGGAATGCCAAGAAAACAAGATAAGTCAGTCAAACTTGAATCAATATCAATCAATGAAGAAAAAAGATTGTTTGCGAAAAGTACGATCTGAAGAATGGGGAAAAAAAATCCCTCTACGTTGAAAGACTGTTTGGATCAGTGTATGAAATATGTTTTCAGCCTGGTTAACCAGTGCAAAGCATTGTCATTGACAGGTAACGAGAGGAGGCACGTGGCATGTTGGCTCAAACCATTCTAGTATGAATCTTTTTAAACCAACTGAATAACCTATTTTACATAAAATGTGTTTAATGAACTTATGTTTTCTTGAAATGTTTCGTTGATTCAAGAATAATTTATTTTTTAATTCATTTTTTCGCCCACCAAAAATGAAAAAATCGCGGTCTATGCGCTTTATAAGGCGCCGCCGGATTATAAAGCGCGCCGTCAGCTTTTGAGAAAATGGAAGACTTTTTGTATGAACCACTAGGTGGCAGCACTAAGGGACTGAGCGAGCGGTATACGTATGTTTTCCATCCCTGCTTTAATGTCTATCTTGACAGATGCTGTCAGCCTGTGTTCAAACAGCTTCATTAACTTTGTAATCTGCCTTTGCTCAGATGGGTCAACTATTGCGCTTTTGAGGTGGGGGCTGCCTGTCAGATGTGCGGGCCGGCCGCTAATGACGGCGATATTTCATGCACGCTATCGTGATCTCCATGCCGCCATCTTTCAAACGCGTGCCAAACATCAATTGTACAATTTAAATGCAAAAGCAAGGTCGTGCGATGTCAAATTTGATCTCTTTTGTATGGAAATTAAAACGATTTTTTTTTAAATACTGTAAATTTCAGACTATAAGTCACTCTTTTTTTTCTCACGATTTTAATCCTGTTGCTTATAGTTCAGAATGGCTTAGCTGCATTTTTTTTTACTGGCCACAAGGGGTCAATCTTCTAGTAAACAAAGAAAGACAGAATAAGCCACTCTCCACTAAGAAACACACTCAGGCGGGTTACTGTTGTGTCAGTGCAGGATTCTAACCATTGTGACTGTCGCGGCGTCATGTTGAAAGACTACTGAGATGATTTCGTGTCAAAGTCACTCTCCACTAGGGGGCACTCGCCATGAGAAAACAGTCAGGCGGGTTACTGTTGTGTTGATGCAGTATTTGAACAATCCAAATGTGTCAGCGTTATGTTGAAAATTTGTTGGGATTGCTGAGACGTTTTTGTGTCAAAGTCTACTAACGGGCACTCTACACTAGTGAACTAGTGTAAATATAACATAATTTATATACATATATATAAATATAACATAAATAGGAGCGTCCACTTTAAGTGTGTATGGCTTGAATTTGTCCTTTGTGTGTTTTGGCGACATCATCAGCGTGACGCGATGAAGGCTGGCCACCTGACCGGGCAGAAGGTTTCACAAAGCAACCTTTGTACGCTACGCTCAATAGCACAGCCTGTTCTTGGGAGGCAGAACGGAGTTTGTGAAAAGGTCAAAGGTCAGTGAACGGCGATACTCTTTTGATGTTTTACAAAAGGATGTGTAAAACAGCATTAGATTAACCATACATTTTAACTCATTCATCTTTAGTTTTTTTTTTAAATTCCCTACATCCAATCCCAGGTACTTTTTAATGTTTTGCCTAGTTTTTATTTTATTTTATTTTATTTATTTATTTATTTATTCGGTAAAGGAATGTCTAAATAAGGCCGGTATTGAATAAATTTAAGTACTAAAGTAATGATTTACTTTGGATGAGTAAGTACTGAAGTGATCACTTATTTTAGATATTTTAATCAATTTTCTTCGCTAATTAAGTACTGCAATCAGTTTGAACCTAAACTAATCACTCATTACCTATAGTTAATCAATACTTTTGTAATGGAGGGCCCAAAGTAATCAATTACCCTAATACTCTTGGTACTTATAGTAATTTCTACTTACGTCTTTTAGTACCTAAGTGCATTAAGTTATTGACTACTTAATTTTTTTTCCCAAGCATTTTTAGATCTTCTTTTGGCCAAAACAGACGTTAAATGATATAATAAAATAAATTCAGGGGGCTGTTATGAGGATATACTGTATACGATTATAGATGAGGGATATGCTATGTGCGCATGCAAAATGAACCGTATGTAAAGGATTATAGTTAAAAAAAGAAGGAATGGGGTAAAGACAGGAAAACCTTGTGGGACAATTTGCAAAGCAACAAAAGAGAAATAAGAGCGAAGCTGTCTCAATGCAAACAAATGAATTTTCCTTCCCTGGTGTGTGACGTCTGCTGCAGGTTGCAGTGTTAAGTGCGTGCTGAATTATTAAGAGTAGCAGGTCAATATGTACACCATGAGAACAAGGGCCTTTAATCTGTGTCGTCTTGAGGGAAATCAGACAGCAAGGCTTTTCGTGTCAAGCCAAATCGATTCGTCCTTTGAATGCTAAAACCAACTTGCGCGCAATTTTACCTTTGTTTACATATGCACGACATGCATGCATTGTTTATGTATGCTGACCAAACAATTTATGTTTATATATATATAGATATATCTATATTTGTGTGTGTGTGTGTTTGTAGGAGTGAATAAAGTAGAAAGGCGACAGTAGCACCGCTTTGACTAGCTCTTTATTCAATACGGCTCCCTAAGAAGCCCAAAAAGCGGCAGGCACACCTTTCTTCTTTTCACCCCGAGGGGGGAAAGTCCCTGACGCGGAAGCTCGCGCCGAAAGGTCAAACCACTCGCAATCTGGTGGAAACTCCACACCGCCGCTCCACTTCAGCAACAGGGTGCGCTCTGTCCGCTTATCTTCTCACTTTCTATCAAGCAAAGCAGGCGGGGAGACGCGCGGCCCAGATGTTTCTAGAATGTCATGATGATGTTTTGACCTTTCGGATGGGCGTGAAAGTAAATGGAAATCTTGTAGTGTTGATGTCACGAAGGCAACCTTTCATCCTTGTGCATTCGCGGTGGCCTTTTGCACCGTGCGCCTTTGAATGCGCCCACTTTTAACAACGAAGTCAAGCCCGTTTTCTTAACAATTTCTTCTATGTGACTCTACCTACCCGATGGGTGCACTTGTGGCTGTGAGCGAGAGAGCTGCGCGGAGACGTACATGTGGGGGGCGCAGTGGGGTGTGAGTGGATGCAAGAGGGAGTCTGGCCCTTTTAAGAAAACTTGAAGGGAATGAGCAAGGGATGTAGATCCCGGGGCTAAGAGTTAGCGGTCACTCACCACGCTCTGATGCACCGTGTGTTGTGTGTAGTAACAGAAAATGAAGTTTGTGTTCAAAAAAGACACATGCCTGCTTTATTTCTTTATTCACATTCACACAATCTCAAATTTGAGACTGTCTCTTACCCTAATATTATAAGAAAAATATATATGTATATGTAAACATATACAGTATGTATATGTAAACACTACATACATGTAGTATTTAACTCATTTGAATCCCGAAAACGTAATTTAATATTTTATCCAGTTAGCTAATTATTTACCCAAAATAATTGATTACTTTAGTATTTAACTCATTTCAATGCCAAAGACGTATTTATACGTCTTTGAAGTCCTGACATTCAATCCCAGGCACTAATTTACGTGTGTGTGTGTGTGTGTGTGTGTGTGTGTGTATATATATATATATATATATATATATATATATATATATATATATATATATATATATATATATATATATATATATATATATATATAATCTGTATAGAGACGTATAAATACGTCTTTGGCATTGAAATGAGTTAAATACTAAAGTAATCAATTATTTTGGGTAAATAATTAGCTAACTGGATAAAATATTAAATTTGTAAGTTGTCTTTAGTTTTTAAACATTTTTTGTTGCCAATCTCTCTTCGGAACAGATTTTACTCGGCTCTGATTCCGAAACTACCCCCCGTTAACAATGAGCTCGACACGGCTGGTCTAGCCTCGTGAAAAACGTAAAAATATGTCTTCGGGATTGAATTGAGGCGTTTTGAAACAATGTATCCGTGTCTCATTTTGATATCCCGATAAAATTGCCATTGGAAACGAGGCGCGTAGACTTTTCGCCCCTCGGTAAGTGCGAGTGACCGTCAAGTCGCCGAGCGTCGCGGAGTCTTGCCGACGGAGCTCGGCGTCTCCGGCTGCCGTCGGAAAAACTTTGTTGACACTCGGCGGCGGCGAGAAGGAGAGGTGAGGTGAGGATGAAGCGATACGGGCGGAAGGGGAAGCGTGGCGGCTTTATCACCTCCGTGCACATTGAGGTGCCAGGTTATGGTGTCATTAACGCCCAGCAACTCAACCTTGATAATGCTTAAATTATGTACGACGCGCAGGCTCCAGCGCTCAACAAAAGTATTTTGCTTTCGCCGGTCGCTGCTATGATCCGCTTGGAAATGATTGCGTATATTTTATCGGTGTTTATTCAAGCAATTCGTAGTCCAGAAAAGTATTTAGATTTGACCTTTAAGCGAGGTTTAGGATGACGTAAGATACGTTTTGCCAACATGGATCGAAGATGATTTCATATTTTTGCAAAATGGAAAGATATTGACATGGTATACTCAGTTTTTTGTTGATTTACTACCGTGAATTTCTGATTATCTCCTGCTACTTTTTTCTCATGCTTTGAAACCTGCGTGTTAGGGTCAAATGCGGTGTCCTTGGATTTTTTTTTAGGGGGCAAGCTAGCATGAAACGAAGGAACACAGAAGAAGAGACAATTTAGCATGTTTTTGGACTATAAGCCGCACCAGTAAAAAGCCGCAGCAGCAAATATCAGGAAAAAAAATTAAACCGCAGTGGACTGTAAATTGTAGGCCGTAACATCAGATATTTATGCAGAAATGGGTACCTAATTTTTATATTTTAATACTACATTTTTAAAACTATTTTAGAGCACAGCAATTTTCACAGATAAGCCGCATCAGACGGTAAACCAGAGGTAGTAATATCAAATATTATGCAGAAAGACGGTTTATGGACGTTTTTAAAAATATAGATTTTTTTTACTTCAAACTTTTTCATACATGCATAATTTCCACCATAAATTTTGAAACAAGATATTATTCAAATTTTAGATAGTTTTTTATTTTTAATGCTATATCTGTTCAAGATGTCAGTTCATGGAACAAAAATGAAATAGGACTGAAATTATGGACTATAAGCCACAGAGCTCAATTCTTGAGAAAACGTTGCGTCTTATAGTCCAAGAAATGTGGTAAGTACTGATTTTGAGTTTGACTTGCTATTTTACTTGCCGCCAGGGAGCACGCTCCACCAGTAAACACACACAGGCGTGTTACTGTTGTGTCGGCGCTATACTCTAACGATCCAATATGTCTTTGTTACGCTTCTATACTATATATTTATAGTGCGAAATTTCCGGTACTATACTTATCTCCGAATTAGACAAGTTGGGCTGCATATACCAAACAGAAGGATGGAAAATCCGCAAAGTCAGCGATGATAAGCTGGCTGTGTGCGTCCACTGTATATTGTCCACAATGAGTAAGGATCCCTGATGGAATAGCTTCATCTATCATCCCTTAATGGCGCTGGCCCCCAGTCAAATTTGAGGAGATATCGCTCTTTCTCTATCATTATGACTTAATGACTCCTGGATGTGTCTCCTTTTTAGCTCTGCACGCCGTCTCGACGGCGAGATTTAGTACTTCGCTCCCACTGCATTTGGCAGTGCAGCTCTGCCTCTGCAGGCCATTTTGCTCCATCAAAATCCCCGGTAGGATTTTTTTTTTTTTTCCCCGTCAAATCTAATCATGTCCTCTCCTTCAATGAAATCAGTCATTTTCGTATTTCTGATATCAATCCAGTCTTTTCGGTGCACTAACAGCTTTCTATAGTTGGTTAAACAGCAAGACTCACACATAATGGCGGAGTAATTATTTTTCGCTCAGCCGAAAGAATGAATGGATGGCGCTGCTTGGAAGTAAACAAAAAAACAATTCAGTTTTTTCTTTGAAGAGTTTCCCCCGTGAGTTGGCCTAACCTTATCTGCTATCAGACTGCGGAAATAACACAATAACCTTGGGCTTGTTTGCGGGAGTGCTTTGCGAGACCATCGGTCAAGACTACGCTCGTCCAGGTGATGTCTGGCTCGCCTCCCGCGACTTGCTTCCCAAACTCGGAATTGTGTACAGCTGCGTGCCTCCGGGGGGGCAAGATGTTGAAATGAACATTTGGAGCGGTGTTTGTGTACGTGCCGATGTGTTTTTGTGCGGCTGCCAGTTTTTTATACAACGTAGTGAGGACGTTTTGGAGAAGTGAGGAAAAAACGTGAAAAAACGTCCCTGGCATTGAATGAGTTAATATCCTCAAGTAGAGCGTATCAGTGCTTTAAAATAGTAACTGCGAGCAATAAAAAAGCTGCATTTTCTTCTTTTAATGTAAGAGTCATTCAATAAATACCGTAATTCCCCTAAATATAAGAGAGACTTTTTTTCTCCGAAATTAAGACGAAAAGCATGGGAGCGTCCGATAAACGGTAACATAAAAGTGTGAGTTTTTTTTTTTTTCCACACCATTCGAGGAAGACTGGTCCGTTAGCCTCATAAGGCGAGTTTTGACGCACAGATGCACATTTTTACAGCCGTATTCCTACTTATGATAATTACCGTAACGGGGTGAGCTGGAGGGCCGACGTTTGTTGACTGTTAGCGGCCAGTGTCCATCGCAGCTAACAGCAGCTCGTGTTCGCTCAGATTATTACAGCATCATTTTCAGTAAAAGAAGTGAGCCGACTGAACCAACATCCGAGTTTGTCCTCGCTCACACACAGGAATATTAATTAATATCAAGTAATATCAATTAAGAGTGGCAAGGTATGGAGCTGAGAGAGAACACGGAAAGATATTCCATTTGACTTGTTTGTTAATTTTAGCATATACACACAATCATAAACTTCGAGTATTTATGGCAAAATGAACTTGAGCTGCGTCGCGAGGAAATGTGAATACAACGGCTTCGAGCGCATTCAAACATTATACTGCCGAGGCGTTTACTGACCACTTACAGTGTGGGAAATGTGAAACACACCTACCCCGCAGCAAATATGGAAGATGGAACAAAGATGAGATTTATTCTGTTTTGCTCTAGTTTTTACATTGTCGCCAAACTATAGGTGCGTCCTACACACGGTAACATAGAAAATACCAGATTTTGATACTAAAAGTAGGGGTGCAGTCTATATTTGGGAATTACTGTGGTTAATAAATACACAGAACTTGTAAAACACTTTTGTAATGCTTATGATTATTTTCTATTGAAATCAAAGCACGTTTTACAGATATTCCGCTTTTTTTTTTCTTATGAAATGGATTATCCAAATACTACATTCATCTACTCCCCTTTTGTCAAATTTTAGTAGCCCTTTTGTGGCCCTTGAGTCAAAAGGTTTGCCCACTCCTGGGTTAGGGACTAGAAACGGATGTCCTCACATGTATAGCCGGACAAGCATGTGTGTGTGTGTGTGTGTGTGTGTGTGCGCGCGCTTTAGCATTTGCACCCTAGCGCCCTTGCTATGCTTGTCTCAGTGACTGCACTCAAATCCTATAATTAAAGCTTATGGCAGGCCCGCTTTAATGAACGCTGGTCAGATTGATGAGCGTTCATATTTGGGTGGCTCTTGAAGGAGGTTATTTTAGCACGCGGTTGTGTAAACCGCCAGACTGCCCCGTCACTGTACTCGCTGTTTATGGCCGGATTTAGAAATGACCCTCAGCCCACCTCATTAACATCACCCGACATTTACAGTCGCTCCCGAAAAGTTTGGCAGCTTTTACACTTTGCCAATAATACAACTGTTTCGGATACGATTGAATGGTCTGGTTTTAAGAGAAAAAAAAATATTACAAAAAATAGCTGGTCATAATCGAAAAGCCATACAGTAGATGTTGATTTTTTTTGTAAGTAAAATAATAATAAATCAATATACAGTATTGCTGTTTTTTGACTGGTCTGGCAAAGAAAAAAATAGCAAGAAAAACAGACAAGTCAAGCTGCAATAGATAAAGTGATTGTAAAAATGAAAATCCGTCATAATGACGTCACAATAACGATTGTCGTCATTTAAAATCAACATCGTTGCAAAGATGCAACAATATGGTGCCAACTAGACAATCTTTGACATATTATCGCTATCTGAGTGAAATTTCAGCTCCCTAGTGCCTTCTTTCAAGGCTTTCCATTTGATTTGAAACGTCTTTGACGTAAAGATCAAATAATTGGACACAATACTGCACAGGGAGCTGAAATTTCACCCTGATGGCAACAACATGTCAATGTTCAAAATGGTACAACCGCTTCGTTATCACATAACCAGGAGTCTGCCATCCACTGATCTTTACATCAAAGCAATTTCACATCAAAGGGAAAGCATTGAAAAAAAAATATCACAAGGGAGCTGAAATTTCTCCCAGATAGTGACAACACGTCAAATTTCAACATGGCATGACCACTGAGTTATCACACTAAGTGGTGAGTCTGACATCCCTTGGCTAAAAAACTGATGCAGAAGAAATTGAACAAACATCAAAGGGAAAGCATATAAAGAAGGCACTAGGGAGCTGTAATTTCACCCAGATGGTGACAACATGTCAAAGTTCTATATGGCACAACAACTTAGTTATCACCCTACCGGGAGTGTGCCATCTATTTGGCTAAACTACTGTGAGAATGATAAGGTAGAAATTTAGCAAACATCAAAGGGAAAACATTTCATGAAGGTACCAGGGAGCTGAAATTTCACCCAGGTCCTGACAATATGTCAAAGTGTAACATTGAGGATGACTTTTATTCATAAGCATCTGGGGATTTAATGTCCTGACTTTTAAAAAAACGTGAAAATCCGTCCCTGGCATTGAATGAAATAATGACGAGACCAGGAAGCTGAAATTTCACCCAAATACTGACAACGTGCCAAAGTTCAACATGGTAGGACCACCGAGTTATCACATTACCAGGAGTGTGTTATCCATTTGGCTAAATTACGACACGAATAATGAGGAAGAAAATGAAAAAAGAAATTGCTAAAAATCCCCTCTTTTTTTTTTTTTTTACCCATATTGTGTTTTCCTGAAAGCGGATGTTGGATATTGAGGCTGAATGTAGGCGGCGGATTATGATGTCTTGCGAGAGTAAACACAGGACAGAAGCAATCAAACAGTGTGCAAAAAACAAAAAAACACTGGAGCGTAATTGCCGTTATGTCCTCCTGAAGGACTCGGAGGAAAACTCCTCGCGATTATTTGGAATTCCTCCGGGATCATCTTAAAAAGCGCTAATTCGTCTGCGAATTTTGCAATCGGCGCTCAACCCACGATTGAGGAAGCAAAACCAGACCTTGATTCTTTCAAACGTCTTTAGGAAGTGGATGACAAAGAATTAGGGGAAGAGCCTCTGTGAGCGTCTCCGAGCAATTTGCCGCAAAGGCGAAGCCTCGTGAGATACTTTTGCTTTTAGGAAGTGATTATTATGACAGCAAGGTTTTTTTAGAATGCTTATTTCAAGATATAACATCTAGTGTTTTCTTACAGAGATTCTTTGCACTTTCATATTTTTTCTCATAAAATAAAATGACCGTTTTGAATCATCTTCGGTTTACAGGAAGCCCAAAGCTAGTTTTATTAATTTAGGAAATCGTATTACAAATTAGAATCCGATGCATTGTAGTCATTGTTTTAATTAATAAAGTCATCAAAAAGATTTAGGCGGTTGTTTTAAATTTAGAATTTTACACAAGTGTAATTTTAAGAAAAATCTAATTAAGGATTCAAGTTTGCTCAAATTTGCTCCTCTTCCTTTGCGCCAACCTAACCTGTGTCTCATGAGTTTCATGAGGGAGACAGGCGCTCCTACAAGACACGTGATTGGCAGGTGAGGGCAGGAGTTGGGGCAATAGTAGATTACGACTCCTATCGCTTTCGGTCCCCGTTAACCGCGAAAAACGAAGGAAGGCTGTACACTGGTGAGGCGTTCACTGTCCGCTCACAATGTGGGAATTCTGAAACACACTTAACGCGCAACAAATGCGCTATATAAGAGGTTAGAGTATAGAGTTGATGAAAGATTTGATTTATGATGTTTTGCTGTCATTTTTAAATTGTTGCCAAAGTGTTGGCGGTAAAAAAGAAAATACCAGAATTTGACCCTGAACTAAAGGATGACTCTTATACTTGGGGAATTACGGTAAGCCTTGAATTAGGTTTTCTTGGCGAGAATAAAAAAATCCCCCATTTGTAGATTTTTTTTTTTTTTTTGCGTTAAACAAAAAATGGCCTAATTTTTAAAATATTTTTTTCTCGCCGGGCGCTTTTTTTGCGTTGCGCGCGCACCACGGTCGGCTTTGCGAAGGGGCAGCTGAGGAGAAAAGCGAAGCGAGGGCGCTTTGAGGTTTATTGAGGCCAACAGAGGCCATCGTCATGCGTAATATCAATTCAAAGCTTCTGTATCAGATGCAGCTGCTCAACGCTGGAAATTAGACTTGTTCCTCGCTAAACTGTGCTCACGCCAAGGGCGCTGTCACTCCAGGGCAATACGGAGAGAGCGGCGGCGCCAAACGTTGGCTTTCCGACCGCCGCCGCCCAACCTCCCCCTCCCCTAACACTAATAAACATGTGGCTAACGTTTTATTTCCGTGCGTTTCGTGTTTTTATTTGAACGTCAACCATAAGCTCGTGTGATAAATCAGTTGCGCTGCGGTTTGTTCTTCTCCTATGGGGGAAAAAAAACAAACGTTTTTTTTTTTTAACTATTAAATCTCTTCACGAAGATATTTCTGTGTGATTTTTAGTAACATGTTTCTTTTTCATATCTCAGGCATAATAGCGTAAAATCATCAGCATAGACCGCTACTATGGTTGCGGGGGTCCACTGTATATTCAAAATGGCCGACTTCCTGTTGAGTTCTTAATAAGGTTGAGATTTCTTTTTGTTGTTTTCGAATTGTTAGATATGCCTCCAAATTTTCATAGATCTTGGCGTAAACATCCAACCAGGATTAGTTCCTTAAACTTCCTAAGGGGGCGCTAATGAGACCTTTTTAATTAAACCACACAAACTTTCCTTTAAATGTGATTTGTGTGCAAAGATTCAAATCATCTCACCAATGTTGACACCATCAAAATGAGTGTATTTTTTTACAATATTACAGCCCAAAATTATTTACGTTGACATATAAAAAATGCACTTTACAAACCCACTCCGAAGTAAACATAACATTCCCGGTTGGAAAAAAAAAAAGGAAATCAAGTTAATCAGCATCTAGTCAAGCAGAAAACCTCGATGTCACCATCTTGTCTCCTTGTCAGTCTTGATCCAGTTAGAATCCGGCGTGAGCATGAAGCCGTGAATCCGGCTCTCCTCTTTGCTATCGCTCTGATCCGCTTTGGAACATCCAGGATATAAATCTTGTGAATTTACAACCCGTGCCGCAGTCAGCTATCTGTTCCGATGCCCTCCACCTCCTCCCGATCTTGTCTGTGTAAAGCCTGGCCGCCTTTAATACTGTTGTCACGCCACATATCAGCCAATGTTGTTTGCTCTGTCACTCTCTTACTGTATGCCGACCTCTCCGATAAGAACCCCTGGAGAAAAAAAATTGCCAAAATTTGCATTTTTCTATAACTTTACGTGGGACGGCGCTTGAGAAGTGACACGTGTACAGCTCGTATGAGGGTGTATTCTTTTTTTTTAATATGGTCTAACATTGTGATTAATCAGGAAATATTAACATGGCTATTGTCATTTTTATGCTTTACATGCCAAAATCATCTCGCGGGCCGGATTAAACCCGTTCGCGGGCCAGAATTGGCCCACGGGCCGTATGTTTGACACCTTTACCATAAGTAACTCTCAATTTCTTGATAAAACTTTGCAGCCTTTGATCATTCAATTTACTCATTTCAGTTTACGACTCTGTTACCAGAATTGACCAATACAGCGGACCCCAGGGTTACGGCGTCCCCGGCTTACGTTTTTTGTTTTTTTATTCTTCACGTTACGAAGTGGAAAACCAAGTTTTTTTGTCCCCTCTTTAAGGCATTTTTTCCACTTTACGTCATCGACAACTGTGATGACCTGCGGGGTTGGCTGTGTTTATGTTGTTTTGCCTCCCTCTTCAGGCGTTCTAAAACATACCCCCTTGCGTAGAAAACTGAAGGTACAGATTAGTATACTGAGAGAAAAGATGATACCTTTTTTTTTCTCATACCCTAGCTCCAGACTTCGTCAGTTATCCCACAACAATCCTCTCCGATTACCACCGATACCCAGCCGATGAAATTCGATTTTTTTGTTTCCCCCCCACCCTAAAACGGCGACGTCACAGCCGTGCGTCCAAACAATGCTCGATCCGAACTCTCGTCTCGATTCCCGCCGAAAGTCCGGGCAACGATCGCATCAGACGGGGCCTTGTGAGGAACCACTGAGCCATCGACCGCCGCGATCCGTGGCCGACCGACATCAATACACATTCATCAGGGATCGTTTCACCTCGGGCCTGGGGCCGTCGTGACGTGAGGACGGGCAACAAGCATCACTTTGTCCTCTACATTGACACCTAACACCATGACAGGGAAATCAGTCCAATGGAACCTTGCTGGAAATCAGACACTGGCTACCTTCACATGGACAGAAATGAGCAGAATCTGGACCTTGTTCTTTTAGACTTAACGCCGCATCGGTATATAAGCCGCAGCAGCAAAAAATGAGCAAAAATCAAGTTTTGTCACGGATAAGCCGCACTGGAATATAAGCCGCCAGTTGTAACATCAGATTTTTATGCAGAAAGACGATAAATGGAAGATTTATTTGTTTATTTTTATTTCAAACGTTATTTTATTACCCGCTTCCTGTTGGCTAGCGAAAAAAAACCCTGCAGATAAGCCGCACTGCGGGGTTCAAATCATGAGAAAAAGTGTGGCTTATAGTTTGAAATATACGGTAAATAAAAATGGCCTACATATTTAACTAGGATGATTGCATTCACTATATTAATATCATGTAGCCATTTAATTGGCTGTCCCGGGTGTAGCCAATTTCTCAACATGTTTTACTACAGGTAACTGTGTTTACAATTTTTTCCGACTATGAGCCGCACCGTATTACAAGCCACAAGAGCAAAAAATGAAATCAAAATATATTTTTGTCACTAAATATTTCACTGAGCAGATGGACGGATGGAGCGACACACTCGGGCTGTTAGAATACTGCACCAACACAACAGTAACACGCCCGTTTGCGGTTACTAGTGAACAGTGTCGTCAACTTCTTCTGTCTCTCTTTGTTTACTGGGAGATTGCCCCCTAGTGGCTGTAAAAAAAAATCCCCCCGGTGGCCGGTAAGAAAAAAATGCATATACGCCACACTGCACTAGAAGCAGCAGGGTTCAAAGCATGAGAAAAAAGTCCTCGATTATGTCCAACATTCTTCCCTCTGTCTAACACAATAAACAATCCTGTGACACTCTGTGCTTCCCTCCGCACAATGAAGATGTCCAGCTGGGAGCCGCTATGCTCAGCTTCCGCTTGTTTCATTTAGCATCTCCATCAGCCTCATTAGCATTCCCCACCGGTGCTTTGGCGCTCTCAAGTCATCTCTACTTTTCACTCTTATGAATCTTTCCCCTCACCGACTTCTTAAGCACGACGCAACCTCCGCTCTCTTAGGCCTCCTTTAATTAGAAGACAATCTGAGACGTAATCACAAAGCGCGCGGTGGCTCACTGGTGCACGCGCGCCGCGTTACAGCTAGCTCCTTATTATGTGTACCCGCTAGTTGGAGCAGATGGGAAGCATGAGTGGAGCCCTAACGCGATGCCGATTAGCTTGCGAAAGACGTGACTAGTGGTCATTGTTATTGCTTTGATACATTTGTTGATCCCGGCTAAATCATGAAGGCTTAGCGGCTACGGGTAGAAGACTTACCCCGTTAGGTCTTTGCTTCCTGCTCCAGGGTTCAAATCGACAGGGTGAATCAGCATTTAGCTGTTATGCTGCATGTTATTGAATAAGTTTAAATCCTGTTAAGTGCAGGTTGAAAATCCATTTATTCCTACCTGAACTAATAATACGTTGCCAAATAATAATAATAAATAATTCATTTAAAATAATAATATATCAAGTAAAAATCATAATAAATAATACATTATTTATTTAAAATAATAATATATAAATAAATGATATATAAAACAAAAATCATAATAAATAAAATTAGTCAAATTAATAAAATTAAAATGAATAAATATACTGTATTTTCCGGACGATAAGTCACACCGGATTATAACCCGCACAGACAAAAATATAACAGAAAATGGTCATATATCAACCGCACTGGACTATAAGACGCAGCTTCCTGGATGTTTTTTCCATTTTCGTTTTTATTTAAAAGTTGTTGTTTTTTTTAACTGCTTGGTTACATCTTTATCACGCCTTCAACACAGACTGAACATGCCTGCAATTGAGAAACAAGAGTTGCGCTAACATATTTTCAACATAACACCAACACGCTTGTATTGTTAGAATACTGCACCGACACATTAGTAACATGCCCGCTTGTGCTTACAAGTAAAGAACGGGAAAAGGTGGTGAGTAAAACAGTTAAAACTCAAAATCAATACTTTGATTGCATTTTCTTCTGTCTTCCTTTGTTTACTGCCCTCTGATGGTTTGTTAAAAAAATGCAGATAAGGCGCAAAGTACAAAGTGTGGCTTATAGTCTGAAATTTATGGTAATAAAAATAATAATCATGTAAAATAAAAAAAGCATAAAGATTAAAATCAAAACAATAATTAACAAACAAAACAAAAATAATAATCAGTTTTTTCAAAGGTGTGTTATTGAACTAACTTTTTGAGGTGATTTTAACATGCTATATGCCAAATATTAGAAGGCGTATTTTCGATCGATTAGGATATTTTAGGACCGATTTTATTTTATCTCATTGTTGTGTTTTGGTGCTACATTATAGCCTTCTCATGCAATTAGTGCAAATTAAGACCTGTCATTTTAATGACAAAATCTGATACACGCAGTGCATGCAAAATAGTTCTATTTCACATAAAAACTTAAATTCAAAGATAGGCCTTAGCATAATGACATGGAAATGTGCAAGGCATGGTCGCATTTGAATATGGAGTGCAAATTGAAACGCATGAATATGGAAAATACCGAGTGTCAGATATGTTAATAATGGCAAAAAGTGTACTTATAGAATTGCAATTCTTGTGCTTTGAATTTTAATCCTTGCGTGTGCGAGAACTTTTACCATCATACTTTATGTGAACGGGAAAGCATTGAAAGAAAGACAATGGAGCTGAAATTTCACCCAGATGGTAAAAAAAATGGCGCTGCTGTTGGGGGTAATGCATTAGAAAAGTAATGTAATTACTGTCATGCATTATTTTTTGCTGTAACGTGATAGTGTGATAAATACCCACACAAAAAAACTATTTTTCTCGGCCCAAATGAATGCATTTTTAACCTGAAAGTGGTGTGTGTGTGGTTCCAAAATTCGCCAGAAACACCGCGAGATAGGAGGAGAAAAGTCCCACTAGCTGGTGTCCTATAACTCTGCTAAGATACCGCAAGAATGACGTCGAAGAAAGTGCTCCAAAAACGGTCCAAATACCGCACAAAGGTTAAACGTATACCGAAGCGGAGGAGCACACCGGAGCAGCATGGGAGTGTCTGCGGTGACTGATGAGCGCCCTAATAGGCCTGCCTAATGTTTCATTGATGGACTGACTTGTCGTCTCCATGGAGGCATTTCAGAGGGATTCCAGCAGATGAATTTCATGAGGATAAAAAAAAAAAATCGCTGCACTGTATATGAGCCGGGCTAAATATTGTCCGGTGAAAAGACGCCCCCTTTCCGCGCGGCCGGGAAGTGCAGTTTATTCCAGGAGGAGCACAGAGAATCATTTATGTGTGTGTCTCTCTCTCTCCCTGTCTGACTTCAACCAATCTGCGTGCAGTGACGCAGGGAGAAAGGCTGGATCTTGCCTCGGCGACACCGTCGTATTTAACACACCCACCCAGATGCTCACTTGCTACAAGGCGTGCTTCTTTCGCCTCTCCGATCCAGCTGTCCCGCTCCCTCCCTCGTCTCGTTACCTGCGCAAACAGAACCGCCTCCGTTGAGAATCGCTTACCCCGGATAGCTGATTTTTTTTTTTCTTTTTCCGTAAGTACGCGTCGATCACTCGCTGGGACTTTGCCGCGAAACAAAGCTCGATAGTGACAAGCAGAGCAGTGTTTTTTTTTTTTTTTTTTAAATCCGGATTCCGCTCGGACGTTGGAACGATACGCGTCTTCGGATTCGTATTCGGTTCCGCGTTTTGGCCCAGATGTGTTTGGAGACGATGACGATGTGGCTTGCGCAAATCGAGCCTTGGTCCGACCCGGTCCACCTGGACGCTCGCTGACGAACCTTTGAGCAGTCCGCACAAAAAAGCTCGGAGGGCGTCAAATCAAAACAAGAACTCTGATGCTGGAAGCACAACGCTTTGAACGCTGAATCCTCTACTGAAGACAGCAAGTGAAGATGGGTCATTGGTGTTTAATGTTTATTTCATTAGACTGGCGTCCAGTCTGATTAACATCATCAGCGATGTAGTCAGCCTGTGCATATGCGTGCTCATCATCTGCAGTAAATACTCGCATCTGCTCAAAAGGGAGACGGTGAAAATGATCCTCCTGCGCAAATTCCGGGTTTTGATCCTCATGGTGTTCCTGGTGGCGTGCTCCATGCATATCATGATCGACTTGCTGCCCAAGCTGGAGCGGCAAGGCGCGGGAGGCTGCTCCTGCTCGCACGCGCCCAGCGAGGAACCTCGAAGCTGGTCCAAGCAAGGCTGGCCCAACAAGCACACGCTGCGGATCCTGCAGGACTTCAGCAACGAGCCCGGCGCCTCCAACGTCTCGTCCCGTTCCCTGGAGAAGGCCGCCGCCGCCGCCGCCGCCGCCGGAGAAAAGACCCGGGCCTTCGGGAGGCCCGAGAACTACGGCCAGCGCGTGGACAGGAAGAGGCAGTTCGTCCAGGACGCGGCGGTCGGCGAGAAGGCGCCGGACAAGGGTTCCAGGCTGGCCGCCCTCTATGAGCACCCCTTGTACAAACGGCCCTTGCCTCCGCTCACCGATGAGGACACGCTGTTCAACGTCAACGCGGACATCCGATTTGACCCCAAAGCGGCGGAGCAGGAGTGGTTAAGTATTGTGTTTAGCATCTTCCATCCGGATCCGGAAAGCCGTCTTAGGAATTCTACCCAGGGCAGCGTAGCGGCCTAGTGGTCCGCCGCGCGGGTCGGAGGTTTGGGTTTGAATCTCTTCCGTGGACTTCCCGTCTGGAGTTTGCCTACGATTGCTTCCAGATCCCACAAACATACGCTGACACGGCTAGCTCATTTTTGAGGGTGCTCAAGCACCCTTAAACTGACTCCTATCACCCTCGCGGGTCGCGTACGATTACGTCAGGATCCCGCAAACAAGACACTGACGCGGCTAGCTCGTTTTTGAAGGTGCTCGAGCACCCTCGAACTGAATGCAATCACCTTCATGGTTTAATCTTGAGATTCTTTTTTTTTTTTTTACACTTCTAGCAAGCTACACTCCAAAACATTTGGGTTGAAAATAACCCAAATATGGGTAAAAAAGATAGACCCAATGTTTGGGTCAATTTTCACGTTTCCTTAGAACAAAACAACCCAACTTTGGTCATTATTTGCATCAGTCTCTTTTTTTTTGGACCAATAATTGGTAAATTTTTGATCCAGCTGTTTTGTTATTTGCTTGAAAGGTATTAATTTTCAACAAAATTATGATTTGAGCCGCCGGTTACTCCCACTTCTGCAACCAATCAAATGCTTGTGATCAGAAATGCTTTGAAATATTCAGAACCACATAACAGCTAATCCTAAAACGTCAGACATTTTGTCAAAATTGAAAATTAATTTTGAAAAATAGTAAAAAAATACCCATTTTCAGTGGACCAGTGAACCTATTAACTCCTGATAATGCGCAGCTGTGAACTGAAAGTCATTCCACATCAACAAGCATTATTCACTTCATTAAGTTAAAAAAAAACAAACACAATTCCAATCTGTTTTTAAATCATTCAATCCCAAAAACGTATTTTGACATTTTCCACAAGTCCAGACATTTAATCCAGGGTTGTTATTTCTATTTATTTTTTATTTTTTTGCCTAAAAATGGCTTTTACCGACTGAATTTCGTCATCAATAACTTTACATAATTATTAACTTTAGTAACTAAACTCATTGTAGTACCTATAAATTTATTTAGTACCTCTCCGGCCTCTTTGAAAAATACAAAACAAAAACGTAAAATTACGTCTTTGGGATTGAATGAGTTAATTTTCATTATTATATTTTTTTTTCATCCAAAATTCCTGCCCTGTCAGCCAGCTGTGACCCAAATGAGGACAAAACCGGATCTCAATGCCGAGCGATCGCATTTGTTTGCACGTGTCCAAAAAAAAAAAATAACAACCCGCAATCCCGTCACACAGGAACGGCGAAGGCAATCCCGAGGAGTTGAGCCCGACCGGAGAGCTGACGGCCGAGTCTTATCCCAACTGGCTGCGCTTCCACATTGGAATTAATCGTTACGAGCTGTACTCCAGGCACAATCCCGTCATCGACGCCCTGCTGAAGGATCTCGTCAATCAGAGGATCACCAGCGTGGGTGAGTCACGAGGTTCTGTTTTTATTTTAGCTTCACATTCAAACTTTTTTTTTGAATTTTGCTCTTGGAGCACCTATATAAGATTTTTTTTGTGCATTCAAACCATCTCAACGGTCCAACATATCAGCATCACACCGACGCGATCGGATCGTTGGAATACTGCACCGACACTACAGTAAGATGCCCGATGCGTTCACTAGTGGCGAATAAAATAGAAATTCCAGCTCAAAATCAATAATTCGATAGTGACTCCGTCTGTCTCGGTTTGTTTACTAGTGGAGAGTGCCCCCTGGTGGTGAATAAATAGCAGCTCAAACTCAAAATCCGTCCTTCCATAGTGTCTTCCTCTGTCTTGGTTTGTTTACTAAGATATTTCCCCCTGCTGGCGAGTAAAATAGCAGTTCAAACTCCAAACTGATATTTGGAAAGTCTCTTCCGCTTCCTCGGTTACTTTACTAGAAGATTGCCCTCTGGTGGCGAGTAAAATAGCAGTTCAAACTCAAAATTCATACTTCAATAGTATCTTTCTCTCTGTTGGTTTACTAGTGGAGAGTGCCCCCTTGTGGCGAGGAAAATAGCAGTTCAAGCTCAAAATCAATATTCGATCGTCTTCCTCTGTGTTGTTTTGTTTACTAGAAAATTCCCCCCCGCTGGCGAGTAAAATAGTAGTTGAAAATCGACATTTCGATAGCGTCTTCCTCCGTCTCGGGTTATTTCCGAGGAGACTGCCCCCTCGTGGCAAGTAAAATAGCAGTTCACACTCAAAATGGATTTTTCGATAGCGTCTTCCTCCGTCTCGGTTTGTTTACCAGTGGCGAGCGCCCCCTGGTGGCGAGTAAAATAGCAGCTAAAAATCAACTTTGATAGTGTCTTCCTCTGCCTCGGTTTGTTTACGAGGAGATTGCCCCCTGGTGGCTAGTTAAAAAACTGCAGATAAGCCGCACTGGACTATTTTATCCCTTTGTTAACTTTTCATCTCGTTGTTGAAATACTGTGCTTTTTTTATGGCTATTTTTCCACTTGGGAGCCAATCGGAATCATAATTCGGACCCATTTTTGGTACATTTGCGGTAATTGTACAGCTTGAATGGGTTTCCGCTTTAGGTTTTCGACGGCTACTTAGCGCCGAATAAACGTGCTGCAATTTGATTTCAAATCAAACGCTTCTTGATAGACAAATACGGGAACAGAAAAGTCTCACAGACACCTGACAGAGCTGGTGTATTTTTTTTTTTTTTTCTCTCTCTCAAATTCGGCAGGGATCGTCTTCCTGTTTGGCTCGGTCCGTTTCCCAAATTCCACAAGTGTTTCTCGCCTCGGGGTCGCTCCTGTTGCAGTAGGTCTTAAAAAGGGATTCTTTTTTTTTCGCCAAAACTCCGAGCGGCCTTCAACCGAGACCGAGAACTTTACCCAAAGTGCGGCAAAAAAGCAAACGCTCCCGGATTGCTTTTTGCGCTCCGGTTTCCGAGCGTCTGTGGCGTGATCTTCTCGCGCTTGAGGAAAGCGCGCTCCAGCCAGTTAAATACATGGTGACGCAGTAATTACAGAGCCGTGACACAGGCCCGGGGCGCCACACCAACACCGGCCAGCAGCGCTGTGTTATTATCTCAACTTGGGGAAAGCGTTTCCCTGCACGTTTTATACGCCGACACATTCTTTTGCATTAACAAAGACTCGGAAAGGATCACAAAAGTTTTGATTTGTTCTATTTTTAATCCCCTGCAAGACATAATGGAAATAGAAATCATTCAGGCCCCCCAGTCGTGACATTTATTTTTTTGGGTGGCGTTTTGTGCATTCCTTTGGTCTTTACATCAAAGGGAAAGCGTCGGAAGAAGACTAGGGGAGCTGAAATTTTACCCAGATGGTGACATGTCAAAATTCAACATGTCGTTTTCACTTGCTGTGGTATTTTGTCCATTCTTCGTTCTTTACATCAAAGGGAAAGAATAGAAAGAGGACTAGGGGAGCTGAAATTTCACCCACACGGTGACATCAATATTCAACATGCCCTATTCACTTACCGTGGTATTTTGTGCATTCCTTTGGTCTTGGCATCAAATGGAAAGCATTGACAGATGACTAGGGGAGCTGAAATTTCACCCAGATGGTGGTGTCACTATTCAACATATCGTATTCACTTACCGTGGTATTTTGTCCATTCCTTTGGTCTTTGCATCAAATGGAAAACATTGACAGAAGACTAGGGGAGCTGAAATTTCAACCAGATGGTGACGCCAAAATTCAACATGTCGTATTCACTTACTGTGGTATTTTGTCCATTCTTTTTTCTTTACGTCAAAGGGAAAGCATTGGAAGAAGACTAGGGGAGCTGAAATTTCACCCAGATGGTGACATGTCAAAATTCAACATGTCGTATTCACTTACTGTGGTATTTTGTCCATTTCTTTGTTCTTTACATCAAAGGGAAAGAATAGAAAGAAGACACTAGGGAGCTGAAATTTTACCCAGATGGTGTTCAACATGGCACGTCCACTTAGTGTATTTTTCTGACTATAAATCGCCTCAGTAAGTAAGCTGCAGCAGTAAAAATTGAGGGGAAAAAAACTGAACATCTATTGTACATCAAATTTGCATATCACTAAAGATCTTTTTCAATTTATACTTAATGTTTATATTTTTTATACTTTATTTTTAAACACATTTTTTCAGTTCTATTTTATAGTTCTTCAGTAAATTGACACCATCAACAGATACACACATTTCCTTTACCAGTGTACTGCCAGCTGGTGGCAGGTTAAAAAAAAAAAAAAGTGGATTGGACCATAAGCCACAGGGGCTCAAATCATGAGAAAAAAGTTGCGGCTTATAGTCTGAAAAATATCGTAGTTATCAGACTGCCAGGAAAATGAGCCAAAAATGGTGAAAATACTACACAAGGACTACAATTTTAATTGATTTCACTAATAGTCTGTGCAATAGCGAAATGCTTGCGCATTGACACTTTGAGTGTTGTGCTGCGGAGCTTCTTTGCTGACATTATTGACGTAAACAAGCTTTGCTCCCGCTTTGTTAAGGCGTCAAACATGAGTGAAGCCCGGCGGGCACAAATGCGTACTTCTTATCGCGCTTAATGGGTTTATTAACGCGTTGTTTAATTTTTTTGCAGCTTTATGAGGAAAGCTTTTTGGGAAACAACTGGAATAAAGGCTTTGCATGATATGGAGCTTAACGGAGTTCGTTCACTCGCACTTTTGTTTGTAAAACAACATATGATAAAGTCATTGGATTTAATTAAAACAGTGATTTGTTTTTTGTTTTTTTTGTTTTTCGTTAATCATAATTAAGGCTTTTTTTTTTGAGAAATGAGATGGTACTGTCAATTAAATTTGCAAGGTTTTAGCTGGCTAGAGTGCTACAATTTGAACTCATCCACTGCCGTTGACGGTTATAGACGTCCTTATCCATTTTTATTTGGCTGGCAGTGAATTAAATCTTTCTGGTCGTTATATGTATGTAACTGGCATATATCTAAGAATAAAAAATAATTACTGTACATTTCAGACTCTAATCCACTCAAGCTTTGAGCTTTGCGGCTTGTAGTCCAGTGCAGTTTATCTGCAGTTTTTGTTTCTTTTTAACTGGCCACCAGGGGGCAATCTCCTGGCAAACAAAAGGAGAGGCGATAGAAGTATTGCATTTGAACTGCTGTTTGACTCGTCACTCAGGGGCACTTTCCACTAGTAAACTCAACCAGGCATGTTAATGTTGTGTTGGTGCAGTAATATTTCTTTCTCCACCCATTATTCACGATTCCTTTTTTGGTTGTTTTACTCCATCAGCCATGAAATCTGGAGGGACCCAACTCAAGCTCATTATGACCTTCCAGAACTATGGACAAGCTCTCTTCAAGCCCATGAAGTAAGATATTTTTTATTTTAATTTTTCAGTTTTACTGCTTGACCTTCAAAAGTATGTGTTGTGTATTTATTAGTATACTATTCCTTTTCTCATAGTCACTTTTCTCGGCTCTTGCGTTGGACCGTGTTTACAGTTTGTCTGAATTGAAGTGAGTTTTGACATCGAATGAGTCCTCCCTGTCAGTAGTTGGCGCCATACTGCCACAGTTTCATTTGCGGATCTTAAGCATCAGAAAAATGAGTTTTTGTTCTCGGTTTGTCATTGTGTTCAATCAGAATTTGTTTAGGAAAGTACTAGGTGTGTTGATCTTTATCTTACTAGGATTGGTCTTTATTTTGGTTATGAAACTTCCTATTCAAAAGGATGTAGTGGTCATTTTAGGCACGAGTTATTTTTTTTTTTAAAAACATATTTTCATAAAGTAGGTAAAGGCATACTGTATAAATTTTGCTTGGTGCTGTTTTGGTTTTACTCAAGATCAACACACTGGCCTTTTTGTGTTTATATGCACGCTATAAAACCCGAGTGAACGTTTCCATCGTATTACTTACTGTAACTAAGCGCTTCTAAAAACGCCAGTTATAAAAAAAGAGGAGGCCCAATTAACATGATGAAGATGGCGGCTCGAAGGTTGTTATCTTGATCCGCCGCGCTTTAAAGAACTGCACACATGGAGCCATCGACTCATAAAAGCGAATGAAAAGGCCGCTGTAAGAAATGACTTAATGTGATCTCGCAATCCGCCTTTGATGGACAATTTAACAGCTGCTTTTTTAGCGCTAATACCGTGTAATAAGTGTACTTTTTGGCTTAGCGCCAGTCGCAATTGAAAGCACGTCGCTCGCATACGTTCCGCGGTTTCGCGTTATTTGTCATTCGGTTTCCTAAAACCAGTCCTCGAACGTTGCCAAGGGCCATTTGTTCGGCGCCTCGCGTTTTAATTGCGGAGCCGCGCCCCGTTCCTTTTTCACGTTTCAAAATCAGACGGGTCAGAGGCGAGCGGGAACCAAACGAATACTTTTGTTTTGGTTTTCCCGCCACCGCTATGTTCGGGGCTGAACTTGGCGAGATAAGGAAAGCCCACCCGCCGCTGGATACATTAGAAAGTTGGATTAATTCACTTTCTCCACAATGTCTCGTTTAGATAACGCCCCCCCCCCAGAGAAGTACACTTTGCTCCTAATCCTTCCTCAATTCCTGGATTTAAATGTCACCCGTCTTTTGTGATGCTGATTGTAATTTAATTGCGGGTTAATGGCGTCCTACGCCGTCTAATGTTTGGCCCCGACTTGTCAGCGTACGCAAGGAGGTTAAGCCCGCACTTGATAGGTAGCGGGGGCCGTTCTGAGGCGGGTGTAATTACTGCTTCGGTCGGATGACGCCAAGTCAGCCACAACACGCTTGAAATCGTACCGAGATGAAAATCGGAAGGGAAAAGAGGGGAGCCGTGGAAATGCATCTACTTATTGAATACGTCTGTGACGATGAGGCGCTCTAAAGCCTCACGCCGGCAGGAAGTACTTGTCAATACTATCTCTCCCAGTCTATGCTATGAAGTACCAAACCAAAAATATCATCCCATACCATACAACACAATACCATACTTCACCATGCCATAAAATGCCGTAAAAAATTCCCTCTCATACCATACTATGCAATACCGTACTTTACCGCGCCATATCAACCCGGACCTTACCACGTCATTCCCTAAACTACCAAACCATGCCATAAAATAGCAAACTACGTCATGCCATAAAAATTGCATCCCGTGCCGCAATATTCAATACCATGCCACTAAAATACCGACACATAATCTTTTGGGTCTCATTATACATGTTTTTTTTTTTGGTCCGCTGACCAAAAGGGTTGTTTGACAACAGTTATTGCACGGTAGTTTATTACAAAAAACCTAGTAACCCGTTTTATTATGTTGCACTCAGTAAGTACCTCATACAGTGGACCCCCGTGTTACAACGTCCCTGACTTATGTTATTTTCATGTTGCGACGTAGAATTTTTTTCATCACCCCTTAATGACTTTTTCCCGGTTTTGCGACTGTCATGCCTTTCTATATTTTTATTTATGATGTTTTCTGATTGTATACATGTATATGATCTATACGTAGCACTTACTGTACTATTTTGGGAGCAATTTTTAATATGTATGTTCAATTTTGACGTTTTTACCTGGGGTTCTAAACGCGTTAGCTATTTAACATTGGATTGCCCGTCATACGGCGAATTCGCCATACGAGCCCAACCGCTGTAACACGGGGGCCCGCTGTATATGCGTAAAAAACCCCATGAGACTGAAAGTAAATTGCAAACGCTGGATGCGAATGGGGCTAAACGTACGGCCAACGGCTCGGACGCAAATCCGTGGCTTAACAGTTGTCATCGCTGCGTGACGTTTGATCATCCTGAAGGCCAAAGGCAAGCAGGCGGGAAGAAAAAAAAAAAAAGGAAGGAAATGGGGGATGTGCGTGTGTGTTGGTCGGTTCGTACCCCACCCCCAACCGCCAATCCCGCTCGGATGCACTTGACTTGAATGAAATAGGGCAACCCAAGCTGACGTGTGTGTGTGTGTGTGTGTGTGTGTGTGTGTGTGTGAGAGAGTGCTCACTTGGACTGTGATCAAGGTCTCGCCAGATTTGCTCACTCATTCCCGCCATTTACATCACAGACGGCGCATCCGCACGCCGACGTCCCCTTTGATTCGTCGTGTCACGCAGACGGGGGCGTCGCGCGCCCGCCCATCAACCAGGAAGTCAATCAGGCGCGCGCTCGGCGTCTTGAGCGCTCATATCGATCCCACCAGCTGTATCTGTCGAAAACAGCCCGCTATTTTCGGAACCTCCGCTAAGCGCTGTCTTCTGCTTGGTTTTCTGTTGTCTGTTTGGCTCAAACACACACGCGGGAATCAATACCAGGACTGCGTATATTGACACGGCCGTATTACGTTTTCTTCTTTGCTTTGCTTTTTCAAGAGGGTGCAAGAAAAAAAATCCTTTTTTTTGTGTATGGGCAGGTTGCGTTATAATTGCTTTTCGCTAAAGGAGGATGACAGAAAAACGAGAGCACCTATAAACAAACATTTGACTTACAAACATTCCGATATACGAATAGTTTCCTGTAAACACGATTTTAGCGCATTTTGCTAATGAAAGATTACAGAAGAAATTAGTCCGTTTTTTAAACTGGGTGAACTGGATTTCATTTATTATTGATTACAGACTATCCTCTACGTACGAACATTCGGAGATACGAACATTGGTAAATACGAATGTTTTTATCACATTTTGCTAATGGCCATTACCAAAAAAACGACGAAATATTTGTAACTATCGTAGGTAATACAGCTAAATCTCGCCTATGCATTTAATCCCAAAGATGTGTTTTTACTTTGTTTAATAAAAGTACAGACGTTTAATCCCAGGTAGCTATTTTTTTTTGTGAAGTGTCTAAAACTGTCTGGTCGGAAGTAACTTATTACTTTGGGTAATTAAGTACTGAAGTAATCAACTATTTAGTTACTGCGGTACAAAAAGAATCGTTATTTTCAGCACTAAGTAACTAAACCGCTACTTTCCTGAAGTAACGATGACTCCAGGTATTACGAAAGTAATTAATTCGTTGATTGATTAGTACCAGCCATTTTTAGCCAAACTTCAAACATGAAAGACAATACCGATTGATGAAAAAATACAAAAATAAAAGTTTTAGTCTCGCACCGGTGTTGTTTCCGGTGGTCAGTATCCATGACGACACTTTTGAATTCATACTTAGTTTGTATTTTAGGGGAGGAAGGGGAGACTGTTGTGAAAACGGACTCCGCCCCATGACACTGTGTCTGCGGTGCGGTTTTCCAAAACATACTGTAGTACAACCCGACCCGTCTCATGACATACCGCGTGATGTTTTTCAACATTTTAACAGCGTCATGTGACCAAGACTGCGTTTTGCGGCACCACACACGATACTTTAAATACTATACATATTTTGCATGTCTGCCGGTTGCCATAACTTGCTTGACCAAAAAATTAGAAAGTGATTGTTAAATGCAAGACAAACATATTTCGCATATTGTAATATAATTGCAGTGTATAAAGAAGCTAAAAAAAAAAAGTCCCTCAATTTTCTTTGTAAATATTGTTACATCATAGCTTTTTATTTACTGTACTGGGTTCTGGCAACAATTTTCGTGGAGGAACTGATGTCATTCAAAGGGCAGCTAAGCAAAAACATTTGAGGACAGTGCTGCTTAACTCATTCCATACCAAAGACATATTTTTACGTTTTTGACTTTCCAGTTCAGACCTTGAATATCAGGTATGTTTTTTCAAATTATAGAATATTTGTAGTGACATGTGATGTTCTCAGATAATACAGGCCTAGTTTTTTGGGGGAGGAATTTCTTTCATTTATTATGGGAAGCTCCAAGTGCTAATTTTGTCTTTAATGAAAGAGCTAACTACTTACGATGTATAACAAAACACAAAAATAGCAACAACCATTCTGCCAGTACAGGAAGACAAATAATGGAGTCCTATAACAAGATGGTCTTTGCAGATGTTTTTTCTCTACTGCTGAGGCATTCCTCTTCTACTTTGCAATAACTGAAAATTTAAGGTTAAAAGTTAGAAATGTTTTGAGTTTTTAGGGGGCATTCAAAGTAGTAGAAAACTGTGCCGCAAACGTGGTTCTGACAGAGCTTTACGGCTGCGATTTTGAAAGTCTTCACACCCGACTTGGTCGACTTTTTCCCTCTTGCCCTAATGTTCTCATTGTTCAGTACGATGCCGTGCCCCCAAATTTAACCTTGCTTTAAAAAAAAAGTTAAAATGAGCATTCTCGTCTTTGTGAAGGTACTTTTCAGTATCCGTATAATATATATTCTTATTTCTTCAAAATGCGCACGGGAAAATTGTCCTATGCGGCAAATGGCAAATCAATACCCACTTTTTGATCAACAATACAAGCGGTAGCACGATTCTCAAAGTCGACTTCATTTGCAGTTCAATTTTCTTTTCAGGTCTGCCGCGCCTCTGTCTCGGCGCCATTATGGCTTCGCGCCGAAGTTATTTCGAGGGAGATGATTGTAATATTTACAGTGAAATTAGCGTAGGAGCACACAATGGCCATTAGCTGATGAGTGCGGATGATCGACAAAAGGAGGCGGGGGAACGGCCCCTGATTGATGTAATGACGGCCTTCCGCTCCTTCCTGCTCCCACTTAATTGTAGCACTTGCCAATCAGCCGGCCGGCTCGGTCTCATCCCAATCAATGGGGGTATTCTTACGGGACCCGCCGGCCAGATCCCCCAATGGGCTGATCCATAATTGTGCTGGAGCGTGAGTCATCTTTGAGTGACGCTGTGGGGAGACGGGTGGGTAGGGGGCGACATGATGTCGCCTAGTTTGTGTCAATAATGTATTGACAAAAGCGCAAATAATAGCCTGGAGGAAACGTCTGTGTTAAATGTGGGATAATAGCGATAAATATGGACTGCGGCGCGCAGGAAATGATGCGGCGGGAGGCAGAAAAATGACATTTGTCTCTGCCCAAGCAGATTTTAGCTTCTTTCTTGTGGACTTACCAAAAATGTTGGGTTGGAATTGTGCCTTTAAGGGGTGTGGCCTATTATGGCACCCAGGTGTTTTCATTTTGTATTTAGGTGTTTGACACTCCTGAAATTGATATTCGTATATCACGTCCATCTATCTATCTATCTATCTATCTATCTATCTATCTATCTATCTATCTATCTATCTATCTATCTATCTATCTATCTATCTATCTATCTATCTATCTATCTATCTATCTATCTATCTATCTATCTCTCTCTCTCTCTCTCTCTCTCTCTCTCTCTATCTATCTATCTATCTATCTATCTATCTATCTATCTATCTATCTATCTATCTATCTATCTATCTATCGATCGATCGATCGATCGATCTCTATTGATCTCTATTTATCTCTATTTCTATCTATCTATGTATCCAACCATCCATCCAATGGTAGTTTTGCTACGAGGTCGCATGCAACAAGATTCGAAAGCCACAAGATTTGATGTCTCATTTTTTAATCAATTAATTATTATTGGAGGGAAATTGGATGTTGTTTTCTTTCATTGCTAATCAGAAATATTCACATCATTAGTCTTTTTTGCCATCTTTTGATCTTTAGACCAAAGGAATTTCCCATCATAGAGAAAGCGTTGAAAGAGGATGCCAGGGAGCTGAAATTTCACCGAGGTGGTGAAGTTCACCATGACATTATTCCGTAGTGATCACACTACCAGAAGAGTGCAAACTCTTGGCCAAAACACTGTGATAAAGCTGTAGAATAAAATCACCCCAAAATGTTCAAAATCCTGCTCGGAGAAGCCTATAGGAATCCGTTTGTCAAATGTAGCTAGCTCACTGAAATTGTTTTTCAATTTATTTCTCATTTTTCATTTCCCCGGCCCGCAAACACAGTTTATTTCCCCGAATGTTTTCCGTCACGCCGACTTGTTTATTGCGTAATGGCTTCACAAGGTCCTCTGTGCCTACGCTTTGACATTGAGTCAGGAAATAAAAGGACAAAGCGCCTGGAGACAAGTCATTCAGAGAGAGATGGCCGTTCCAGTTAGAACTTCACAGACGGGGGTGGGGGGCGTCGCCGGCCAGGTATAAAGCGAATGCCCGCAATGTACACAATGGCGCGACACAAAGACCAAACTTGGGTAAACCATTTCAACATCGGGACAAAAACAATCGAATGCGCGCGCATCGTTGCTCGGCAGGCAACGCATGGATGCCGTCCCTGGAGTACACGCCGTATCACGCGCTTTTAATTCCGAATCCACGCACATTTCAAACAAGTTTTTTCCTGTTATTACGCGTACAATAGATTCCGAACACAGACGCCATTAATATACATCCGCAAACACAACAATGCATGCTGAGCGCATGAATAATGGCGCACACAATAGCTTGAAAATGACTCCAACTACTAAGCCATTAAGTCTGTTTACCAACCGCCGAATGATTGACTTGAAAGTATAATTACCGAGCAATGCGTTTAGCGACGTTAAGAAGCCCCTCTCAGATTCATATTTTGACTGGTTCTTTTGTGTTAAGCGTTCCGCTAGGTGTTTTTCTAAAGCGGGATTTTAAATAGACCAAGAAAAAAAAAAATTGGTAAAAGCTGCGGGGTGAGCAGCAGAGTGATTATGAGGAATCCAATCGCGCCTTCGGGCTTCATTAGCTGCCCCCACCGCAACGGCCAACACCCCGATTTATGCTTGTATAAAAATATTTATACTACACTGGCAAACGTGTATTTGGAGAGAAAGGATAATGTAGATTTCGGCACATGGAGTCAAAAACGGTTTGACTTCCAAGTGTAATGATTCCATCGCGTTTGAACTGCTTTATTACTTGCCACAAGGGGGCACTACCCACTGGTAAACAGCATCAGGCATGCTATTATTGTGTTGGTGCAGTATTCGAACAATCCAAGTGTTATGTTGAAAGTATGTTGCTGTTATTCCCAAACGTGTATGTTCAAGTAGAGTTGAATAAAAAGTGAAAAAAAAATCAAAACAAATACATTTAAAAAAAACAAACAAAAAAAAACTTCCATATACCATCGTTTGGCGTAAATATCTGATGTTACAACCTGCGGATTATAATCTGATGCAGCCCACATGTGACAAAAATAAAATGCAAAATTTTTGTTTGTGCGTCTTATCTGGTAGGTTTTATTGCTCGAAAAATACCGTACATGCATTGAACGTAGCTGCCCTGATAGCAAGTAGCGGTACTGGGATCAAAAGTTTGAGGAACGGTTTGATTTCAAAGTGCGACGATTTCGTTTCGTTTGAACTGCTATTTTATTTGCCACCATTGAACACTCTCCACTAGTAAACAGCATCATGCATGCTATTGTTGTGTTGGTGCAGTATTCGAAGAATCCAAGTGTTATGTCGAAAATATTTTGGTGGTGCTGTTATTCCCAAACATGGAGCGATGTTCAATCTGTGTAAAAAGTAAAAAAAAAAAAAATGGGAAAATACTCTTTTTAGTGCAATTAATATTCATCATAAACTGTGATAATCATTCTTGCATTGAGGTGAGCACAATTTTGAAGAAAAACAGCGGCCTACTGCACTATATGAAGTCATTGAAAAAGCTTATACAGTACAGTCTGGCGGGGATAGGCCAGCTTGTGCACAAACAAAAGTCTGCGGTAATAATCTCTTAATGTTCTGTTGGCAAAACGCCAGCGACAGTATTCGGCAGCCGTAGTGATTTATGTAGATAACAGTAAGTCAAGAGAGCTTTCGCTCACTAATGCATTCTAACACACGGCGTCAGCGCCAATCAGCGCTGCTTATAAGCTCAATCATTAACTTTGACACAAGTCGACTACTCCCTTCAGTTTCACGCTGGAAGCCAACGGCCGCGCGTAAAAAACATCGACTCCAATTCACCTTTTTTCGTACAAGTGACGGTATTCGGATTATAAACTGACATTTTCACCATAAATAACAGCCGATGAAAGAAAGTGACGACCACAAAACACATTTGAGTCGACCTGGTCTGTTCAAAAGTGATCAGTATAAATGGCAACTGTCAGTCTGTCAGCAGCAAAGTGAGTAAAATGCGTCTATGCTACGTCAAATGCTACGATAAACGTTGGCGAAAGGTGCCGTACAAAATATCATCGGCATAATAAGTCCTTTTTAACGAGACGTTTTGACTCGCGACTCCAGAAGCAGTCTGCTAGTCAACTTGCCGCTAAACGCTTTCGTTAAGTCATTTGAGTCCTTGGATTATTATTGGTAAGATTTATTTTGGGGTCCTCGCCACGTTTGCTGTTGTTTTATGGTAAGCGCATGCTGTCAAAAACTACAGCCCAAAAAAAAAAGACATAACTTTTACATGACCCTTTTAGTACTATTTCTGTGTGTGACCAAGCTTGGACTCGGACTGTTGTTCAGAATGCTCGCTTCTTTTATTGACATTAATGCCATAACAACCTCATCCAACACGAGCTGCTGCTAGCTTCAACGGGCACTGGCTTCTGAAGAGCCAACTGACTCCGCCCACTAATATATATATATATATATATATATGTATATATATATATATATATATATATATATATATATATATATATATATATGAATAGATGAAAAAGCTAAATGTCTGTCTTCAGGCGTCAATTGCTTTCGTTCGCCATCATCTGCATCCACGAGGACTTTGAGCATGCGAGATTCCGAAAGGTTTGTCGCGCTTCGTTTAGTTGCCAGGGAAACGCATCTCTCTGGATTTCTGGGCCGATGCGTCAAAGTAAAAAGCTGATTCCATGCAGCTCAGGCCTTCCGCGAGCAGGAATGCCTTAGCGATGTTATCACGCCGTCGCCCCCTTCAGGTAATCGTTATCAGCGTTAATTCTTCCGTCGGAGGAACGATAAGCCGTCGTTGCAGCCAATGACAATCCGCCATCCCATCTGCATTTCAAAGCGCGGAGGGATCCCGCTGCCATTTTCAGGGGACGTTCGTACCATAATGACCCGGTAAAAAATGGGAACGCGTTTTTCAGGTTATTCAAACGGAAAACCCGTCGTGAAGTGAAACCGTCTTCTTTATGACCTTTTTTTTGACGTGGCAAGCATGCGCTGCGTGACGTCCGTAAGTGCTTTAATTACTGCTTTGAAAAAAAAAAAAACTTTTTCCTGGACAAGCATTATGAGCCGAGAGAAGCATTGTGAACATTATTTTGCTTGTGACATAGTTGTGTACTTTCCCAGGGTGAGCACATACAAGCGTGTTATTGTTTTAAAATTTCAAAACATGCCACGTTGTGAAAACGAGAATCAGTAAATAATATCCGTAAGCTTGTTATCCAAACAGCATCACGACTACTGTCCGTCAAATAGTAATTCACCCCATTCATAAGCCTAACAATAATACATATAAAAATATGCTTCCGATACCATCCACTTAAAAAGCTGTCCATAGCAGTTAGTTAGCTTGTTTTACTGGCAGCCGAGTAAAAGTAGATTTTTGACGTCTATTTCAGTCAATGGCAGTGAATGAGCTCTGTGCATTTGGGTTGTATTTAAAGTTATGCACAATAAAATTATGAATATTCATTGATTTAATATTTATTTTGTTATATTCAACTTGATTCAACTTGTTATATTCAACTTTATATTCAACTTCAACTGTGTGTGCAAAACTTTAATAGAGCACCCTTATTTTCATTTTCAATCATTGCACAATGATACATAACACAATGATACTTTATATCTTAGTTGGGGGCGTGGCTTCAGAAAATCAGTACAAATGGGTGCAAAGCAAACACACTGAAGAGAAGGAAAAGGTTTATGTGCTTTACGAATATCTTGTGTGGAGTAAATATGACTCCGATTAATCTGTACCTAAAATATAACTATGATTATTTTGCGATTTATGTTTAGTATAATTTTTTTTATATACATACTTTTTTAAAATTATTTTTTGGGGGGAAATTTGTAACAGAAAACCTATAACACAGTTCAGTAACATGTTGCTTCACGTTCCAATTGATTTGCTCTTGATTTGAAATGAAAGTTCTGTTCCTGTCACGCCATTAAAAAGCCTTACATTCGATTTGCTTAGAAAATCTGTTAAAATCTCACATCCTCCTTATGCGTATTCCCAGGGTGTTGTCTTCATATGAATAAGCAGCTAAAAACATACCCTGAATTGAGCGCATTGCTCTGGGGGAAAAAATAATAACAACTAAAATTCATCTCAATTACATGCCCGCTCTACAAACCCAATTCAGCTTGTGTGTCTGTGTGGGAAGAGTTAGCTTTTCGAACGTCTGTCAGCTTGTCTCTTGGCTTTGGGCGCGCTGTCAGTCAAAGTCGGCTTTTCCCGGCCGCCTGGATGCGAGCGCTTCAGAGGTTGACGCGCCAATAGTACGCATTGATTCGATTGGCCGGACCCGGCACGCGGAGGAGGCGCTCCCCTCCTTTGTTTTTCCCAAATTCAATCAGCAAATGGCGGCTGGCTCGGAGTCACGTGTTGCCTTTTCTGTTAAGTACTGCACGCGTGCCAAGCGGCGTATCCATTAGGTTAAAAAAAAAAAAGTTTATGAAATTCGACATGGACATATCATGTGATGGGATATTGAGTGAATTGCGCGTGGGCACTTTGCCAGTGTTTTGGAAGCCGTTCAGCGCCTCCGCAGTGACTTGTAAGCATATGGTCCGCGGCGGGTCTCGAACCGACAGCCAAGCGGGGATTTAGTTCCCATGGAAATGCGCGGGATTTACCGGAGATAAGCTAGACATTTGTAAAATTACAGGCAGCGGCATGATCTCCTTTTCAACAGTAGCTACAAAACTGGAACGCAAATTTGTGGTTCACAAGGTCAGGAAATACAATTATTGAGCAGGAGTGCTTATTTTAGTATTTTGATTTGATGTAATAGGTGAAAGTAGAGATGGTACTAACAATATTTTGTTATTTTATTTTTATTTATGATTATATTTTAGTCATCTAGTATGTAGATTGGCAAGGAGTGGGCATTATATATATATATATATATATAATATATGTATATATGTATATATATATATATAATATATGTATATATATATAATATATGTATATATATATATTATATTATATTAACCTGAAATCAGTCAATCATTCTACGGTAGGCAAACTTATGACAAAACACACTAAACCCACGTCACAATGCCTAGCATGCAAGCAACATGTATTGAAATGCATTGGGAGGAAATAATCCTATTTTATTCATTATACTTTGTATTTTTTTACAAATAATCAACCAATTATTATGGAAAGAAAATCCCTTCAAAATTTGACCTCATAAAACAAACAAAAAAAATCATATGTTTACAGGTTATGGTCTTAATAAAGCCCTACTAATCATCCCTAATATTTCATTTGATGACGGATTGATGGATATTCCAGAGTGTTGCTGTGCGGCGGCAGTATAATTCGTCAAATGAACAAACAAGACAGATTTAGCGTCGAAATAGTGTTTTTATGTTGTTGTTTTCTTTGGAGGAGGCATCCGCGAGCAGATGGAGGAACAGCCACAGCTCATATAAAAACAGACAGTATCTTTTATCATATACCACAGGGCCGGGCTGCTTTAGTTTTACAGAAGTATGCAGCGTTTTATAGCGCGCTGCGGTCTGGCGTGCTGCATGCGCTCCAAGGTTTATTCTGTGATTTTCATTCTTCGTCTTTTCACACTCGTCTAACCGAGGAACCTGTCCCTTTTAGAAGTGTCGGGGAAAAGCAATTTTTTTTTTGGGGGGGGGGTATAATTAGCCAGGAATGAAGCAGGGCTAAAATAGCATTTTCGGTCTTTGCTAACATTCCCGATAGTCAACCTTAATTATATATATATGTATTTTTTTAAATGTATCTCGTTCTTTTAGCTTCACCTCTTAGCATCTGGACACCGGGCCTAATTAGACTCCCGCTGACATGTCAGCCGCATCTGTTCCACGCCGCTGCGTTCTGCCTCCACTTGATTGAAGCGGAGAACTTTGCTCGTGTCCGCTTATTCCCACGTGCCTCACTCGGGCTTGTCCTGCAAAGACAGAAACCAGAAAAAAGGCCGCGCAGTCAAAACAAGTGATGCAACCAACCTCAGATGAGGAGATTATTAAAAAAAAAAGACACCCGTGATACGCGAGTTTCAACATGAATGCTTGGCTTGCATCAGGAGGCACACGGGGGCACGGCAACTTTATTTTCGGTCTCGCCTTTCCCATCGCGATGTCGCTAAAAATGCTCTCGGTGTAGTTGGACACCTTCCAAATTTAGGATCCCTTGATGGCTCGTTTATTTACATCGAATCAAAAAAAAGCACAAATCTCTCACATCTCTGGTGGCCCACCGGGAATTTTTAGTGCAACAGGCGGAAATTGAAGTGGAACCTGATTGGCTGTCCTTGGCATAAGATGATTGGCTCCTGTTGAAAGAGCATATGGGAATCGACAGTTTGACGAATGGTAAATTTAACTACTTTAGCGATATGAATTTTTTGTATACTGAGTTTACTTACTACAGAAACAGCTCAAGTATAGCTCATCACATAAATGCAAAGCATCCAGCTGGCACTGCATCCACATCCATATATATGTTTGTTTTTTTTTTTTAATTCATATTTTTTATATATTATATATACTGGGCACATTGTCTTCTTCATCCAGTTTTTTTCTTATGGACACCGTGATTTACAGGACATATATGAATAACATTACAATTTGTAATTGTAGCCACACCCGTAACAATAAAAGTCACTTAAATGTCGCCGTTTTGGATCCGATGATAGAAGATTGAAAAATGAGTAGAGGACAGTTATTCCGTAGTATCGAGCGGGAACTTTCGGGCGTTTGTGTAACTGAGGACTTCCAGATAGCGTCCGTGTTGCGGACGCTCCAAAAGATCAATTATTAATATAATATAGCCCTAGAAAATTTCATGCAGAAAATTTCGGACAGAGGTCCGTTGGTGGGAATATTTACTTTATATTCCTAGATACCTGCAATTGAATGCTTGGGCTCCTTTAAAATGAAAATCAAAATGTAAAAAAATGTATTCGGGAGTGAATGAGTTAAAAAAAAAAACAGGCTTCATTTCTCATGATAAAGGTTGCAGCCAGGTTTTTTATAAAAGATTTTATCTGAACATAGCATCTAAAAATGTTTGGCTAGTTATTGTTTCTGCAAAGTATCCTGCAGATTTGTCATTTCCTCATGAGTGTGAGGATTTTGCATTTTTATTATTGATGGTTTTGCATTTTTTATTCCCATGAATACCACCTAAATGTGCACATAATAATAATAAAAAAAAAATAATAATACAACGCTGGTTTGGGCCTATAGCATCCCTATACGATCCCGGCAACCCCCGCCATTATTAATGCTAGTTCGGCGTGGATAAAGAAAGGATAAAGAAAAGACCATATGTTAGGACTCGCCAAAGGATTACGGTTTGTTGTTGTTGGCAAAAAGGCGGGAGGCAGAGCGAGGGAAAGCCACGGTCTGCGAGAAAAAGTGACTTGAGCATTGTTAGGGCCGCCGAGGAGAAAGCGGCTTGGCAAAGTGGCGCGGATTAGCAAGTTAGCGCCCCCCCCCCCCCCCCCCCCTCTCGTTCCCAGTGCGCCGCATGTCCGGTTAACTCGGTGTGGGGGATAATGTTTGTCCGCCGCTTATTCAAATATGAGCTTTGGAGCCTAAACACAAGCTAGCCTGGAAAAAAAAAAAAAAAAAGTTGAGGGCATTCACCGTATGTTCCACATTGCAGCGGTCGGGGGATGTTATCCGCTCATTAGATAAGCCGTTATCGCTCGGCGCCGTGTATGGATTTTTATGTTAGGCTTCTTCCGTTTTGGTGACACGGGCTCCCTTGAGGTCATCCTACAAAAAATACAGCTAAAGGTCCAGTGCAGTTTAGCTGCAGTTTGTTTTTTTTTAAATCAGCCACCAGGGGGCAATCTCCCAGGACACAAAGGAAGACAGAATAGTTTGAGTTCGAACTATTTTACTCACCAGCAGAGGGTGCTCTCCACTAGTATACGCAAATAGGCGCATTATTCGAACAATCCGAAATTGTTGGCGTTATGTTGAAAATATGTCGGTGCTCCGTCTTATTTCTAAACTTGTTGGCTTGTTCATGGAGGGTAGAAAAAACGTTTTGAATGATCAAAAAAATTATTTTTTTTATATGCATAAATATCTGATTCTACGACATGCGGCTTATAGTCCAGTGCGGCCTTTACTTGAGAAATTTTTCGGAAATTTTAGTTTTAATTTTTGCAATTTATAACCGCCGCACCTTATACCAAAAATAAAAAAAAAGTTCAGAGGATGCACGGTTATGCAAATAGCAGCCATGCACATATGTACAGTAACTTATGTTTTAATATAACTTTAAACAGTACTACTGCATAGTATGTATTTTATGGAATAAACCAATACATCGAAAAGTAACGTTACTATATGTTAGTTTCTCAAAATAAGCTATTTTATAAAACGGCTGTTCTACAATAGCGGTCGCAAGTCGGTATTTCATTCCTAAAAAAAAAACTACGCTTCTTACATTTTTACCCCAGCCTTTTGCCCACGCATTGCATTGTCATCAAGCTGAACAACAACTAATTTCCCAGGGTATTTCCCGACGATTCATCATCACCCACCTGACACGCCGTCTAATGTACAGGCCAACAAAATACGCGCGTTCATATTTATTGGCCACGTACCGCTTGCTCCGCGTGACGCATCGTAATGATCGCGCAAACAGCGTGGATAACAGCCTTTCCATCCTCGCCGCAGAAATTCCCACTACTTTATCCGCGATAGGAATCGCTCCATTATAAAGCACGCCGTTCGCTCCGCTCTTAATTTATTAATCAGCCTCAAAATAGCCTGTCACATCTGTCAAGCCAGCGTAAATTCAAACAGCTGCTTAAGTGCTCTCTGGCCTCCTGTGAATGCGCTTCAGAAAATGAAGGTACACACATATATATATATATATATATATATATATATATATATATATATATATATATATATATATATATATATATGTATATATATATATATATATATGTATATATATATATATATATATGTATATATGTGGTGGTTCACTCCGAGGCATGTTATTTTCGGATTATGCTGCCTTCTTTCAGTGGGAAAATGCGTAAGTTGTTGTTGCCTCGTGTCTGCTCGTCCAGTTGGCAGTCGCACTCCCTGCCAACTTCCTATGCAGTGTGTTGAAAGTGCGTGCTGCTTTTTTCTCTTGTCCATAATATTTCAGGCATGTCTCACTCACATGCCAGTGCGCCAAGCCTCTTCGCACAAGAATCTAGAAGGAACTCTTACGAAAGGGGAGTGGGGGTTAGTAGAAATACGTGTTTCAAAGGATACTTTAATTGGGGTTTGCGCTTTTTTTTTTTTATATATGTATTTTATATATATAAATCAAGTGAGATAGAAGAATACAATCAAAATGATAGATTTTGAGTTTGAACTGCTATTTTGCTTGCCTCAAGGGGCACGCTCCACTGGTTAACCCAATCAGGCGTGTTACTGTTTTGTGGGTGCAGAATTCTGAGTGTGTTGTTTTTATATATATACATATATATGTGTGCAGGCATGTTCATTATGTGTTGGAGGCATGATCTTGTTGTAAACAGGCAGTTTGTCATAAAAACAAACTTTAAATAACCATATTTCTGCATAATTGTAACAACCTGTGCCTAACAGTCTGGTGGGGCCTATATGACAGAAATATATATATATATTTATACATATATATATATATTTTTTTTTTCTTTTTTTTTTGCGGCTTCTAATCTCTTTGTGTGTGTAAAAATACGGCGTCGAGGGAACGGTGTCTCCAAAATGCGAACCCTCACTAGCCCACAACGCCAGCATCATCTACAGTATTGAGGCCACACCTGTCTCCTCCTTCAGCATGGTCACAGCTCTCCTACCCCTGGAAAATTTCAAAATCAGTCATAAATCGCTGCTCCTCTCACAAAATGTGTTCCCTCTACTCGTAAAAGCCATCCAGACAGTCCTTATAAATGTTTAACAAGGTCAGCTTTGCATTGTGGTTTCCAGCAGGGACCATCCACGTGGCTTTCTCTTGCACTTGGGACATTTAAAATGCGATAAAAAAAAAGAGGGAGTGAGCTTTTACGTAACAGAACAACTGATTATAGTTTAATCCTGGATGAACTTGATACACTCCTGATGTGATTTCTTTTTTTTTTTTTTGCGGCTCCTGGATCATTCCAATTTTTTATGCCCTGCATTTTTGCGTTTCTTGCATCCAGTTTGAGCTCCTCCGTCTGCGCCTTGGCCGCACCGGCCTGGCGAGTATTTTTATCCGCTTTCCCCGTCCGCTTATCAAGTGCCACGGTTGCTGCACCCCACCTAACAATTTACCAAACGCGGTCTTACCACAGACGCTGGCTGGAGTCACTCTCAGTTTACCACACCTTGACGCTTGTCCTCCCCTTCTGATTTCATCCTTTTATCAAAACGTCTCCAATTCCCTTCCTGCGCGTGCGCCCCGTTTGTGGCCGCACCTCGCCGGAGTCTCGTAATAGTACTCGGGTTTAGACTTATTCATAGAAAATGGGACGGTTTTTATCACAAATATACTTGTTGTCAAATTTGTCTTCGACTGAAATAGTGGGAGGGGCCCCAGTGATGGGGGTGCAGATAATCCCAGGAAATGGACTTTGTTTTTGCCGTGTGAAGTGTAATTGCAATAAAATAAGTATTAGAAATGTTTCAGGCACATTTATTTTTTTCAGATTTAAAATAATCCATAACCTGGATAAAGATTGTAAAAAAGTAGTTAACAGTTGTTGTAAGTTGATTGATATTTTTGTATATATTTTTTTAATGTTAAAGGGGATATTGTTTTAGGTTTACTCATACGATTTTTATAGCTAACAAGCTTATTTAGCCGGCATCACCTGGCAATCTTTTGAAAGCTTTATGTAAAATAATTTCACGATTTCATCAACTATCATCTCAAAAGAGGACACGGAATGTTGATAGTAGTCATTTTTATTTCCAAAACGCAGTATTTCTTTCGAATTAAATTCATGATTTCCCTTTTGCTTGTTATTTTTTACATTTCAAAACGGTGTTGTGTCTTTTTCAAGTTTTTTTTTTTTTTTTTTACCAAAAATGTTTGCTCTGGTTGCGCCATTATAATAAATAATGATACATTTCTTTTTCAAAATTTTTTCCCAAACTGCAGAATAAAACCCAGTATGACCAAGTCCAGTTTCGATCAACATCCGACCAATATTTTTTATGTATCCAAATATTTTTGTCCACATGTTTTCTTGACGCAAAATGTGTTTTCTGTTCTGGCACAGAGCTCCCAAATTTGAAGCAATGTGAACAAGTTAGATCCTGTCACGGTTGCATGCCCCCCTCCCTCCTAGTTAACAGCAACAACTAAGTGCTTATAAATTTCCTTCCAGACATGAAAGGCGCTGGAGATGCCAATCATGCACCTAGGCGTTGCTGTAGATTGCACGCCTCGTGATTGATTCCAGTCAAAAAGCTGAGACGAATAGCGTCAAGTGCGTCAAAGTCACAAGTTCAAAAAAACAAGGCACTTTGCGTGTTTGTTTCACGCTGAATGACTGAGAGGCGGGGTAAGCATTTTTTTTTTTTTTTTTTGCCGGTTCATCATTTACAGTCTTGTCGGTCCGCCTATTTTGGAAGTTTACATATCCTCGTCAGGGCAAGCGGCTCTAGAAAACGGATAGATTGACGGACGTCTTTCGGGGTAGAATTTTCAAACTTCGATCTTGCATTTCCTGGCTCAGAGCCCTTCAGAGTAAGATTATCACATTGCATGTGCCCTTAGAAGAAAAAGGCCACCCAGAATGTGCTAGCGATTTATTCATTCAAATCACATTTAAAAACACTGCACAAAAATCATTGTTTTGACTTTATCCCCGTGCAATGAATGTGTTGCGTAAGACTGCGTACGGTGCGCATTTCAGTTTACGAAAACCATGACTTTGAAACTGCGAAAGATGCGAAACATATTCAAAGCCCAAAGTGCGCGGCTCATTCAAGATAGCTGAGTTGTGTTTCCTCAAAACATGGCCGCGTCGCAAAGATGAATGATGCAATCGTGCCGCAATGATGTCAAGGTATTGAGCACCCAATCAGATTGTCAGGATTTTCCTTTTTATCTCGCTCGGCACATACCGGGGGGCTTGTTTCACCGCTATCTAAGGATTACTATAATATGCCGTGATGTCACCCGCGTCTTTGCCGCAACGTTTGACCTATCGACCTTGAGACGGCGCCGAGGTTTTGCGCTTTCTTATATACGGTTAAGAATAAAAAACTAAGTGCTCAAGGGAGCATGTCAAAGCTGCTTCCTAATTCTAATTCAACTGCTTTTTTTTTTCCTTACAAGTCAGCAGGATTGCAAATGCAAGTCGAATTAAATCGGGGAAAAAAAAATAACCTTTGCCGCCATGCCGAAATAAACTATTTATGCAGGAACAGAAGGCTTGAATATGGAACAGCGCCTAAAAAGCGGCACACATCTCCATTTATCTAAATTTGAGCTTCCCCCATTAGGAAGCAGGCCGCCGGCGTGGACTAGTTTGCAGAAATCAACACATCAGACTTTGCGGTTATTAACAGAAAGCTCCTTTTGACTCTAATGATGCCCTATTAACAAATTCCCAAATCCATTTGCCCATCACGGGCATCTCGGTGATTCCTTGCTTCCTTTCAAGTCCAAAGCCGCGGGAAATTAGGAAAATCCATTAGCTATGTTCCTCACTGTAGGCCCGTTCGCGGACGCGTAGTCCCGCCCCGTGGGCCGTCGTGGCGAGGGCACAGGAAATAGCCGGGCATTAATGGCGGCTTTGATTACCCTCCTGTCGCTAATGTAGCCAACATGAAAGGGGAAAATGAGGAAGGGGATGACTTCTCGGCCAGTATCAAAGGAATTTCTGAAGGCGTCCCCGAGTGCGGGCATCTTTTTCGTCCGCGGTGGCAAAACTCCAAGCTAATACCGGCATCGTTTCGCATGTGGTTTTCGTATGCCGCCTTTAGCGCAGGTGTGGGTAAAGACGCATGTTGAGGAATGTTTTGAGCAACGTTTTTCGTTATTTCAGAGTGAATTCGAGTTTTATGGTCACAGAGATGTTGGGGGGGGTGAAAGGTTTGTTTTTGCCACGTGAAAAGTAATTGAAATCAAATACGGATTAGCTTTTTTTTTAGCCACTTTGATGCTCTCAGTTTTTTTCATGTTTAGACTAACGTGTAACCTTGTTTTGTAATGTTGATTTGTATTGCTTTTTTTCTTTTGTTATTGTTAAAAATGATGGCGTTAGAGAAGGCAATTTTTATCGATGATAATCCTATTTATCGGAGGCGTAGATGGGAGAAGTCTGTGTTTTTGCCATGTGACAAGTAATTGCAATAAAATAAGGACTGGCATCTTTTTTCAGGCATTTTGATGCACTTAGGTTTTTTTTTTTCAGGTTTAGACTAACCTGTAACCTGTATAAACGCTGTAAAAAAAAGTCGGTAACAGTCGTTCAAAGTTGATTTAATTTGCTTTTTTTTTTTGGATACAGTTTTAGTCACATTTTTTATAAATAATAATCTTATTTATAAGGGGCGGTGTATGGCTGACCCCTAAGAAAAGGCTTTGTTTTTGCCATGTGAAGTGTAATTACAATAAAATAAGAATTACCATCTTTTTTGGGGGGGTTTTAGTATTTTTTTCAGCTTTAGACTAACCTGTAACTTATATAAATGCTGCAAAAGTAACAACTGTTTAAAGTTGATTTGAGTTGAGTTAGCATCTTTTTTTTTTCAGGCACTTTGAAGACACTTGTAGACACCTTCCGAATTTGATATTATCATCAGAACCTTGAAGGCATAATTAGCATTTCACGGGCACATAAAATGAAGACGGATTTGGCGCTCGGGCCTCGAGTTTGACATTTGTGCTTTCAAACTTCATACCAGCAATTTTTAGACACTACTTTACTCAAACGTTTGAAAAAATTGAAAAAATGTAAATAAATACCTTGGATTATCACATGTATAAATATGTTAGATGATTGAATGAATTAAGGGAAACTAGGTTGATATTTTTTTAATCCATCTATGGAAGTGTACTCTAAACAAAACAAGCAAATTTATCATAGAAAAATGAATGAAAGGTTGTAATAGAGAAAGGCGGAGTCTCATTGAGATGATGTCATTTTTTTTTTTATGACTGATGCAAGCACATGAGTGGAAAATCCCAAACGTTCTTCTCAATATCAGCGAGCCAGCAGCTCAAGTTTTCATCCCCGCTTAGCATTTAGCCAGCGCCATTCTTTTTTTTTATGAAGTCTGGTCTTTCACTATAAATTGCATCATGCTAGCATTAAGTAACGTAATTGCCACTTACGCCGCATGATTACTTGATTACATTCTTGTAATACAATTTCATCACGGACATTTTCCACCGTGAAGCATTCTTTCAACTAGATACGCTTTGCAAATGCCTTTTAAATGACTCTGATGGCTTTATGCTGCTTAATAACCTGAGGCGGGCCCGCTTGCGCATTATCACCAAACCGGCTGACCCCGCTGGGAGTCCCCGCCCATTTTCCGCCCGCCGTCCCTCTCGAGAAATGACCCCGTCGCCCGCTTCCTCTTCCTCCGCGCGCTTCGGCATCCCAGAAGTGGACCGGGGTTCCTTTGGGTGCTCTTAGTGTGACTCAGTTCATTTGATGTGAAGCGCGGCCTCCCTGACTGAGCCCACACAAAGGCTGCAAACATGCTCACAAGAAGAAGAAAAAAAAAAAATCTTGGCTGCCATTTTCTTCTCTTTCTCATGAAATCCTTCTAATTCTATTAGCGGCGACTGTTGAAGAGAGGTCTGATAAGTCACAATGAGGGCCGCGCTCAAGTGGTTCTTCTGGGCTTTGGATGGCTTTCAAATATTATTTCTGCTCCAGGACTTTGGAGAGGCTGACACCGTTGCTTTCATGCTATATTAGAGATGTTCCATACCGTTTTTTTTTTCTCCAGACGGATACGAGTGTTTAAGCACAATGATTTCTTTTGGACGCGGGATGATTTGATCATTTGGAAAACCGTCACGGAGGAAAACTCGTTTTCCAAAATTGGTTCCCGCAAGTATCGGTAGCTGGTATCGACAATAGACCTCGATACCTTAAAACACAGCCTGTATTGGAAGGATCGCAACACCGAATTTTGGTACTCTCCCATCCTTGTTTCTTCATTGAATGTTAAAGTCACGTAGATAAAGAAATTATCTTTCATAATTAATAAGTCTTGACTATACCAGTAAAAAAATGTATGCTCAATTGTGTTTATTGTAATATAGATTGCTTTGTGTCTGTTTGTTAAGGGACCTGCATTTTATAAAAAAATAATTGCATAATAAATTACAATCGAAATATCAAGGGGACCAGAAATGTCATTATTTTTACGTTATTAGATTATTTTCCAAAATGAATCATTCTTATTCATATGAACTAGTCTAAACAATTTATAAAAAGTTATTTATAAATATACAGCACTCACAATTTTTCAATTCTCTTCTTTGTGTTTTTATCCAATATATTGCTCTTTGTTTTTGTTTTTTTTCAAAGAAATAACAAAAAATATGAAGGTTTTTATGTGCTGGAACACATGAATTTCAGTTCATTTGAATGAGGATTATACATTTGATTTATGCGGACTGTAAATTGAGATGCAAGTTTATTCATGGAATGAATTCACTCGAAAGTAGGCTGTGGCATTTGTGTATGTTTGTTTTTCATGAGCGTGCACACATTAATAGGCAAACTTGAGTGACACATATGCAAATTTACTTGCATGTTCATATGTACCGTATATCACATGCAAACACGGTGACACACTTAGTGCACTGACTCATCTCATCCTCACACTGTGTGTGTTAGCCCATGGTTTTTGCGACATGGTGGGGACCAAATCCCAGGTTTCACCGTCTTTTTGAGGATCAATACTTGATTTTAGAGCATAGTTTTGAGTTGGTTTTGGAGAAGGTTTAGGCTTAGGCAATATGTTGTGATGTTGTTATGGTTAGTGGTTAGGAAATGCGTTTTGTCAATAGGATGTCCCCACTACGATAGAAGAACCCCAGTTTGTGTACGTGCACGTGCTACATGTGCCCTTGTTTTTTTCTACATGGCGGGGACCAAATCTGAAACGTTACTGCGTCTTTGGGGACCTCTTGGACTTGTGGGGACCATTTTGTTGGACCTCACAAGTTTAGACCTTTTTGAGGGTCAACACTTGATTTTAGAGTAAAGGTTTGAATTGGCTTTTGCTTGTAAATAGGATCAAGTTTAGGCAATATGTTGTAATGTTTAAGGTTAGGGGCTAGCAAAAGCATTGTGTCAATGGGATGTCCCCACTACGCTAGAAAAAACAAAGCTACATATATGTATCAACAAAGCTCCCTTGCCTCCCATCCAATCACAGAACATGTACATTTCACGTTCAACGTGAGGCCATCTAGCTAGCCTTACTATCGCCAACGCGTGATCTGATTGGCTATCGCATCCGTCTATCAACTATATGTGCCCGTTCACTTACAGTGCACAGACGCCAGCACTGATCATTCTGAAGGCCTCGGGCAGATCTTATACAGCCTGGCAACACAAGTTAGCGGAATTCTGATTGGATGAAAACTCTACCCTAAAAGTACAACATTGGAATAAGTTTAACCAAATGAATATAATATGAGACGAAGAGAACAGAATATGGAAAATAAGTACACACACACACACACACATCTACCCGAAGGAATTGTGCAATATCGCCACCGACTGAACTGAATCAAACGTGTAAAATGACCTTTCCTTGAGTTGTATTGCACCCCATGTATCAAGCTACGTATCGAATGGTCTTTTATTGGCGAGAGGCGCAGCCCTAATGAACACTTATTGCGCCATCTCAGCCGTCGTTCACGTCCCCCGCTCTGCTCCGGACCCATCGGGACGCGAGCGCGCAAATGCGAAACCGTCCGGATAATACCTGGCCCGCTAATGAATCCATCAGTCTCCGCGGGCGCAAAAGCGCCAACGAGAAGGATTTGCGGGAAGGAAGATGGAGTGGCGTGATCATGAATAATGGAAAGCGCCGGAAGTTTCCCATCAGGCTCGGCGACGGCCCGGCGTCCTCCTGTGCCGTTGTGCTTACAGGCAGATGAAGGCCACTTGCGCGGTGGGGGGGGCGGATAGAACTGCGGAGAAAGGGATGAGACGGCCGTGCTTTGATAGCTAAGGCAGGCGGCTGAGGAGGGAGCTTGATAATTAGCGCTAATTGTTGTTCAGAGAGGAAAAAAGCCAATTAGTTTTTGCTTTTCATCCCACGAGCTGCATTGTTCATATTTTTGCTTGCCGTTGCCTCTCGTGAATTTGATTTCATTCCATTTTTCATAAATAATACTTTCAACGCCTTCTGAGGTTTGAAACGTATACCCCTCGTAGTTGTCTTCCATGTTTTACGTTCTAGTTATCTGCTGTAAGCTAAGCTATTGTAATGGCCGTAGACTTGAGATGATAGAGAATTTGATAAGCGCAAGCGCCTTTCCGTTGCGATGCATTTATCATTGTTGTTAGTCTTTATTTTGTTTTGACTTTTTTTTCCAGATTCAGTTTATTTTTATAAGATTAATAGATTTCATGTATTTAAAATATTTTCAAATATGCTGATTTTGTTGAGTATCTGAATTATAGTAATTGTTATGCTATATATATATATATATATATATATATATATAAATAACATAAAAATAAACCACTTAAATTAACTATAATTAGCAAGAAATCATACATATAAATTTATATAATATATATATATATATATATATATATATATATATATATATATATATATATATAAATAAACCACTTAAATGAACTATAATTAGCAAGAAATCATATATAAATGTATATAAATGTATATATAAATGTGTGTGTATATATATATATATATATATATATATATATATATATATATATATATATATATATATAAATAAACCACTTAAATGAAGTATAATTAGCAAGAAATTATACATATAATTTTTTATATATATATATATATATATATATATATATATATATATATATATATATATATATATATATATATATATATATATATATATATATTTCTTTTGTTATTTGTATAAAAATGTATTTTGTAAATGTAGGCATTACTTTCATTGACCGGAATAGTATTTTGCATTTTAGCATTTTGCGTCCTCAAGCACTGGTCCATGGCCTGCTCCCGGGTCAAAGGTCATGACCCAGATTTGTTTTTTTTTCTTTGTAGCAGACCATGTATACATTTTCACCCAAGCGCGAACGTTCGCCGTGGTGCATATATCCGCTGCAGGTGCACTTAACGCAGTCCGTCACGTGACCCGCTCACCCAACGAGAAAATAATGCCAGCTGACCCGCAAGAGGTCCAGCGAGAAACAGCGCGCTGTCAATACGGAAGCGCTCTGGCAGCCTTCCCGCTGCAGCCGAGCGCCGCGGGCTGCAAGCATCAAGTGAAAGAAAGATGGGCCATGACAGAGCTGTAAAGCAGCAGCTCCGTATTTAGTTACACACTGGCCCGTGCTTCGAAGCTTCTGCTGCAGCACGCCTCAGAGACAAAAGCTGCTCGGGAGGTGAACAAGCTTACAAACGACGCCAGAAGTTGCACACGCCTTTTTAGTACGACTCAAGAGGGCAATTCGCGCGCTCCTCATCAATCCTGCCTTAATTCTTCATCTTAAGGGTGTTTAAGCGCCCTAACGTACGCCCGACATTATACGCGTTTAATTTTAAACCGATGTGTGAATACAGTAGACGTTTCTTTTTAATAGGGTTTATCATTTGAGACTTACAAGTCCACAGGAGCGATAATGTTCAGTTTATAGATTATTTTCAGCGTGTGAGTTGACTTAAGTTTAGTTTGGGGTCATGCCAAGTGCTTCTTGCGTGATGTCAACGCTAAAGTGCTAACGATGCTAAGGTCAGATGCGACAGCCCAAAGCGGTATGTTTCATATGTGTTTTTATGTAAAGAAGACGGTTACAAGTTTCAAAATAATACCATATAAGGAGTTGTTTATGTCTGTAGTGTGAGTGTGTGTGTGTGTGTGTGTGTATGTGTATATTTGTGTGTTCGTGTGTGTGTGAGTGAGTGGGTTAAGAGGTGTGCAGGCAATGTGTTTTTATATGATAACTTACATATACTGTATACAATTATTCCATCAAACATCAATACAAAAAACTACTGTCGCGTTTGTGGGCAAGCCGGCATATTAATAAATGATAGAAATGCATCACAAAGCGTTACAAAATACGGCAGACGTCATGGGTTGTGTTAACGGATTACATTAGGGGCATGTCGGCGAGAGCGCGATTTTCTCTCGTTACTAGAGACGATATTTTTCGTAACCAGGCGTTCGTAAGCGGGGGTTCCGCTGTATATTTTTCACTCTATCATAACTTGAACTCTGACTTGCTCTTACCCAAGTGACGACTTGACTTTGCTTATCCTCGTCAACAATCGTTTTCACGACTTTACCCGCTCGACTACACGCAAGCGATTTACTCGCATCCGATCGCCCCGAAGTTGGCCGTTGGACGCTGCGCCCGAGGCCACGGGCCGCCATTCGTGAACGCGACGGGACCGGCGAGAGGCTTCATCAATCTTGTCATCAAAAATCAACATGCTTGTTTATCTGTGACCGCCCGGCTCGCTTGCGGGAGCGCGTGCGTGCGGCACGCGGAAAATGAGATTCACCTTTTGGTCCGAGCGGGGTTCTCGAGAACCGCGGTCGATAGATCGATGCGGAGTGGAAGACACGCACTCAGCAGAGCCAGAATAGCTCTGGAAAGGCCACAGCAATCCGTCTTAGCCAAGCACGTCCCATAATCATCCCGTAAAGATTGCGACTCTCGACGGAGGCTATTTTTACAAACCGGCGCTGGAGACGCGTTCGATACGCAGCGATTAGAGACTCGGATAAATGAGCCAAGTGACGCAATCGTCGTCAGATGTTTCTTTTTTTTTTCGATCGTTCGTTACCAACCCCGCAGCAGGTCAAATCTTAAAATAGCATTATACAAAGGCGGAGGATGACTGTTTTTGTTTTTGTTTGTGGGTCAACGTAAACAACGCCGGCTGGTGAGTGCGAATGGAAAATAAAACGGTTTGATCAAGAACGGCCGGCGTTCGTCACCGCGACGGGGCCGGGTAATAACGTCGTAGCCGCCGTTAAAGTTGATCTAAAGCCAACGCTTCGTTTGCGCCTCGGAGAGAAGAGGCTCCAACCCATAAGTTGGCTCCAGCGCTCATATCCTTTTCAAATGTTTGCATTTCGCCCGTTTTCGGTTTTAGGCGTCAGCAACGGGTAAGGTCGCGCATAGAGATTTGAAAAATTCATCACGCGCTTCGGAGGAAATGTCAAAAGCTTTTGCAAATATGAGTGCTCACTCAATCTTGTGTTGAAGTTGGTGATGAGAGCATTCTTGATCGCCTCTGCCAGCTTGTTTTATCCGCGCATAGTTCCGTAGCGGCTACTCGATTTGATTGGCTAACCGTATTTTTCCGACTATAAGCCGATTATAAACTTTTTTTTTTTGCCGGTTTTTTGGTTTTCTTTTTTGATAGCCACCGGGAGATAATACTCTGCTGACACAAATATACGTGTATATCTTTAAGGTGTACGTTTATGGAACAGCTGTGAAATAGAACCGAAAAAATCAATTACCCAAACTGTAACGATTGCTTCGTCCATATTGAATGGCGTTAACATGTCACAATTTTTCTTTAAGCGCTTTAATTTTTCTAGTGTATGTGTTTAATTCCTTCTGTGAAATCTTTGTCAGAATATATTAAGTATGACCACTTTGGGTGTTTTTTTTTTTTGTGAATAAATAATAGGAATTATTTACGTTGCTTCTGGATGTTACTACACCACATCGTGACATGTATGCGTATAATTATCGATCAAATTTATACGTGATAAACTTTCATACAAGATCTTAGTCAATGTATTCAGTGTTTTTATATTTTTAGTACTATCATTTTGAAACAGACATTGATTCACATCTTTTCAGTTCTGTTTTATAAGTTCCATAAATTGACACCATGCTGGATTGTCCCCTGGTGGTGTGCAAAAAGAAAACAAAAAACGTGCAGATAAGCCACACTGGAATATAAACCGCAGGGCTCAAATCATGAGAAAAAAGTTGCAGTTTTTAGTGCGAAAAATATTTTTCTCATGTAGCTACTACAGTGCTATGCTTCGATACTGGCGGCTGATTTAAAAAACAAAACTATACGGACTAGAAAACTATAAGAAAAAAGTCGCAGTTTATAGTCAGAAATTTACGGTAATTGCAAATAAATCGAAATGCATTTTACGGTAATTGCAAATAAATCGAAACGCATAACTGGCCCGTTTCATAACACGCGTGTCTTCGAGCCACAAATTCAACTTTTGATTTGTATTTTCATCCCTCATCCACTACAAATTATGAATGGCGTCCTCTTGAACGCCATTCCGAGCCCAGAAAAGGAGCTATTGTACATACTCTGGGGCATCATATTTCAAAAGCGCCGCTGACTGTTCATGCTCTTCGCAGCACACTATATACGATCGTGTAACATAACGTGATTAATTGGTAGGGATGCAGGCCTTGTGCCGACCGGCGCCGCCGCCGCCGCATCATTGATAGGATTCGTTTTGAAAGCTGAATGAGATTAGGGTTCATCTTTTATGTCATAGCGGCGAAATTCATCATCTCCCCACCCACTCCAAGAGGCACACACACGTGTAATCCACCTCTGCTTTAGAAATGGAGATTAGAAAGCGCCGAGGCCTCTTTCATGGCTCGTTCGGGGAATTCGGTGATTCATGTTTACATTTCTGTTAAGGGATTCGTTTTCAATCGATTTTCCGTGTTTATCATGTCTTGACTCCGTTTGTGCGTCGAAATCGTCGTTTATTTTTTTTTTTTTTAAGCCGCGTTTCCTTTCCGTCCGCGCATCTTTCAAGCAGCCGTCTCTACCTATCTCATCTCACAACGTTCTTTCCTCCTTTGCGACGCTTGGATGGCTTCCAAACCTCAATTTTAATCAAATAGGCAGCCTAATTACTACAGATCTCTTCCTGATTTCCATCTGCCTTTGATGAATTTGGAAACCAAATAAAAGCCTTTGGATCCCTTTGGCTCGCCGCGTTCAAAGCGTCCCTCTCACAGTGCTCTTGAAGCCCTACCAAAGCGAAATAAATAAATCATATATATATATATATATATATATATATATATATAATATATATATACTCTCGTCCCTGCATAATAAACATGATGGTGTATTATAGCCTAGGGTTAAACTCCTTAGCTGGCTTTGTTTTCGTGTTACACTTATATTACTGTGTTGTGTTTCAATTGCAGTGTAACCACAGGCACGGTGTTAACTTTAAATGCTAAAACAGACAAAAAAAAAAAAAAGAGTTAGTAGACCAGCGCCTGATGAATGACGGACCGAAAAAGAACTTGTCAAATGTTGCCCTCTAGTGGTGGCGGAAAAGTAGTGGTGGCAAAAGGAACGATTTTTCCACTGTTGATTGGGCACTTTGCTTGGATAGAAGAAGGGTGGGGATTATAGCAGCACTTGTTGGTTTCATAAGAAAAACCTTTGCATACGTGAAAATAGCAGAAGATAGACGCACGCTCAAGATGAGCCCTGCGAGTGTGTGAGCTGTAACGCGGCGATAAGGAGACAGCGCCGGCTTGTCATTGTATCTTGATCAGATTATGTCGAGATGATGGCTTCATCTTTAAGGCCTGTTTATCTCCACTGGGTATTTACAGGATAGCATGACCAACGGCTCCCCTCGCGTTTTTCCGCGGCTTTCTACGCGCACGCCCGCCCGTCAGGGATTAATGCACAGAATGACAATGCAAATCCATTTGGACATAGATTAATGGCGCGCGCCTTCATGCCCCCCCCCACCCATCTCCCCCGTCATCTAAAAAGCCTCTCAATAACAATCTACTTGAACATCCTTTTTTTTTTTTTTTTCTTTCCCAGCATCCTCCTCCACTCAGGGCTCCACTGAGTGTCTTGCCACATGCTGAAGCTCTAATAGATGTGCTTTGCTGGCTTATTTTCATTCGCTGCTCTTCTTTTGTCTGTCCTCTTTGAAGTGGTGGAATAATAAAAGCACTTTTTTTTTTTTTTTCCAAAATGTTCTGAGGGTGTTTAGTCAGGATGTCTGCATTTATGCATGCGGTTGGCCCCTCAGGAGACAGAGGCTAAACTTAAACACCATGTAGTCTATTGCATTATTCATGATATTGATACCGTGTTTATTCCTTGCTTATTGTGACGCTTGCGAAGCCTGGTTTTGTCTCGCCGATTGAGTCGGTGGAACAGGATGCGTTAAGTACAGCCACCTGAAGCTTGACGCGTCATTTTGTCTTTTTCATGTTGTGCTTAACAAACCTTCATTACTGTATATATATTTATAGTGGCTATGTGTTTATTTTAATCCTTGTGGCATTATGTAACGAATTGTGGGAAATTCATTTGATTTTTTTTCATAATTCCATGAAAGAATCAATGGGAAGAAAACAGTATGGAGCTGAAATTTCAAGCAGATGTTTAACACGTGTAAAATTTCAAAATATAGCAATGCTAACATTTCCATGTGATTGCAGCAAGATTTTGTGTACAAAAATAGTCATTGTCCAAATTTTGGACCATATCAAACCATTATAATTACCATTTTTGAGATGGGTTTGAATAAGATTTATTACAGTGATTTTTCTACGATTTTTCATTTCAACATTCCGCTGAGGGGCGGTCAAACTATGTCAGCAAACAGAAATTTCGTGTTTCACCTCAAGACAGTAGGTGTCTTAAATTGTCATCATCACAGACTACAGAGAGCGACCATAACATTTTTCAATTTTTTTGCGGTATTAATAAATGTAACCTAAGTATGTATGGCTAGAACCGATGCCACTGAACAATTTGAGTGGTCGAATAAAAAGCATATTCATAAATAACTAATTATTATGCTCACTAGTAAGTCCCATACCGTATTTTTGACAACAAAATCCGTCAAAGTTGAAAAAAAAAAAACAACGTACGCAGTCGTTTTATTTAAAACACAATCCCGAAATCCTCTGCGGCTATCCCCATCTTTCCGCGTGGAATTGACTCGACACACTCTTGGGTCTTGCTTCCTGTAAGTGAGTGAGCGCTGCGCTCCCTGCAAGGATGCAGCTGTCTCTCTGCATAGCACAACCGGCTTCTGAAGGAGTAATAGAGTAAGGAGACGGAGGAGGAAGAGCACTGTAGCGCCTGCGGAGCTATGACAGCCCGACACTGAAAATCTATGACAAACACGCACACACACCTGGATTCAATCGTGAAGGTTATTTCCACAGCCCCCAGGCTTTGCATTGTGCTTTTTTTTTTCAAACGATTAGATTGTGAATGTGCGTATTATTTTAGTGCAATCAAAAAAGTGGCATTGCGTGTGTAATTTGAGCTTTGAAATGAGGATGTGGAAATTGGAAGGTGCTGTAGTCAAATTGGTACATGAGCATGAGTTTGTTTAAAATTGCTGCATGCAGTTCAGGGGGAAATTGCATGTGAAGGTTGAATGGAAAACGCGGAATAATTTGGAATGATATGGCGTGGTAGAAATTACAGGGGAAATTTTTGCTTTTATGGGGGGTATTTACGTTGTAAAAATGTCTCATTTTTGGTAAGATGTTTGAGAAGATGATTAAATCTGAATCAATTGAATTGTTCTAAAAAAATGTAAAATTATGGGAGAAGAAAAATCCCCAATTAATAGTTTTACATCTTTGTTCATATTTTTATTAATGGGGAAAATTATGCATCTGTCGTCAATCAGAATTTTGGGCTTGTTGGTGAGTTGGCATCTGTTAAGGTGCGTGTATAAGATTTTTGGAGGGAAAATTGTGAATTTTCTGAAAATAATTGAGCAAAAGAATAGCCTTGGAAAGCATGCATTTTTGGAGCAAGTCATTCACTGTATAATTTAAGCAATAATGGTGAATTATGTATATATGTTTTTTTTATCTATACTGATTTGGGGGGGCAAAATAATTAGGAATAAGGAATAAATTAATCTATTTTGATGAATCTCTCACTGGGAATTCATGGGTTGAACTAGATCAGTGATTATATTTTGCAGAACCCCCCGCGGGAAATTAAAACTATATCCCTTTTAATATTAATAAAAGAAAAAAGCAATGTAAATCAACTTTCAACAACTTTTTTTTTTTTTTTTTTTTTTTTTTTTTACTTTTTAGTGTTTATACAGCTTATAAAACTGTCGCTCAGATTTTTAATCATTCAATAATTGTTAGCTGCTTCTTTACAGCTTTTATACAGCTTACAGGTTAATCTAAAACTGAAAAAAGTGCATCAAAGTGCCTGTTGTTTTCAAAAATTGCAATTAGACTTCACGCGGCAAAAACAAAGGGGTCACCCCCCCCCCCCCCCCCCCAACCCACCCCCTCACTCCCGAGCACCACCTCGCACCCTACTATTTAAGTAAATGAAAAATAACAAGAAATTCGGAAAAGGGTTAGCCTGGATTGGGTGAATTTTCTGACTACGCTTAAAATTGGAAGTAAACCGGATGAAAAATGCTGAAGGAGATGCGAGACAAAACCAGTGGTTGAAATCAAAAGAATATTGGCGAATCATAATAGAAGCCTTCACACAATTCCCCTTTTTTTTCCCCATTCCATTGTTCCCTATTTCAAAATGGAGGCCGCTTTGCAATGCAAAGGCTCTCCTACCTTTTTCATTTCCTTTCCCTTCCATTTTTCTCACCTTAATCTTTATGTATAATATTGACGTTTCCTTTTTCCTCATCCCCTCTCGCGACGTGACACAGTACCTCTCCCTCCCTGTCAAAGATCTTTTCCATCCCCCCCCCCCCCCCCCCCCCCCCCCCGTCACTTCCGCCCTCGCCTACATAAACCAAATGTCATCTCGACCATGTGCAGAGCACTTACTCAAAACACAATAGCCTGTCACGCCTCCCCATTTGGGTGCCAAAATCCACACCGCAGACATAAAATTACAGTGCGCCGACACGGTAAATAGCCGCGCGCGCGGTCCGAGGCGAAGGCGCATCCCGTCCTGCGCTCGCCGAGAGGCGTTTAGTCACTTTATCAAATGTCATTGCTTAAAAGGTCAGCCATCACGCAGGCCGGGCTCCGGATAAAACAATGCTCCGCCTCCTCTCATCGCCGCCTTCCCCGCGGCGATGATGCCGCGCTATCTGAGCCCGGCATGCGTTTCAAGCTCGCCGACGCCGGGGGGTTGGCGGTCCTGATGGCGACCGTAGGCCACGGCGCGGTGACGTTTTAAAGGCGAGGGACTAACACCAACCAAGCGGTCCAATCCGTCCGTCGTTTTAACGTTTTAATGACCTGACACCGTTGGGAATTCTTTATCGCCCGGTTAAATTCTCCAAATTTCAACATGGAAGTGTAAACAGTCTAAATATGCAGTAATAAATGCACGGATCAGAAATAAGTAGCTAAGAAGCGGTTCTCAACGTTTTTTTACTGTTCCATACTCAACTTGGATTCTTCCCCCTGCTGGCTGTTTTTTTTTTTTTTTTTCCCCATCAGAACCATATGTTCAGAACTGTATGTTCAGGTAAATTTTCTTCACCTATCAAATTGTCACACTGTGGCCTGTTTGCCATTTGGCCCCTCAGACTTTGCGAGCACTGCCAAGAAAGTGTCTGTCCAAGCAGTGTCAACTATGTGTTTAGCGTGGGCCCCCGGGGGCCGGCCGGGGCATGCCGGGCACGGTATGTCTCACCTGCTGCCATTGATCACACCTCTGATGTTAGCGGCGCCACATTGTGCTCCAAAATACCGCATTTTTTCATGAATGCCTTACGGGAATAAATCTTATATTTGCCGATGCGGAATGACCTTGACAGACAAGTAAGGCTGAACAATTAGTTCTCATCCATTAGTTCTGTTTAGTGGAGGTTTTCTGTATTCTGGAAATAATATTGATTACCCCTGGGGTGCATCCCCTTTGTGTACAAAAACGCTAAAAATGTGATAATCGCAAAAGTAACTTTGCTATATATTTATGAAATTCAAATAGGAATATTATGTCATCATTATTTTGATTTTTGAAGACTTTTGCATTATGCGAGTCCAAAAGTGACAATATTCCCAATTTTGAATGGCAGTAAACGAGCCTGACATGGGATGGGCATATAGAAAGCTGTCATGTTTTGACAATATATGCAATATCTTAGCCTCCCGGTGTTTTTTTTTTAAATTTTTTCGCGTTTGCGAATAAAGCAGCTAATATTCCTCTGGAGACATGTGCCGAGGACACGGGAAGTATTCTGTTAAAGCCGCAGGACTGCCAGCGGTCGCGCGGCAACGTTAGCGTTTATTCTCCAGATGTCATTTATGAAATAAGTGCGCAGGTGCGGTACTCGGCTTTAAAAAGCATCCTTTTATCGGAGCCCTATTTTCTTGTGGTCGGACGCGTCTTGGCATTCGCCGCACGGCTCTTCATACTCGAGTGCTGCTTAGATTGCATGCGACGCGTAATTAGTCAAACGCGCGAGATGGAGACCAGGCTTTGTGTGGTTATTGTTGTCCCCTTTTAAGCCGTCAAGGCTAACCTCAATTTCGCTCCCTAAAATGATATTGTCCAGTTGCGCGTCCGCGAGTGGACACTCGATCACTATCCGTCAGTATGGTTTTTCTTCAAAGGCGGGGTGAAGCCTTCCAGAATGAGATAAAGCGAGTTGATCAAAAGACGCCGCCGTTGACATCGCGAGCATGTTGGAATGAGGGCGGAGCAAAGGGGAGCCGGCGACGGCTTCTCCGTTTAAGATCAAACTAAATGGAGCCTTCGGCGGGAAAATGACTTTTACGATTGTACTTTTCAGTCATTTATTAAACATTAGAGCAGTAATGTAGATAGAAAGCAATATAGTGAGCTGCTGTCAGCCACAGCTCACGCTCAGACTTTCACACGCTGACCTCTTCACTGCCATTGACGGCTATAGACGTCAAAGATCCGTTTCAACTCCGCCGGTAGTGAATGAGTTGAATTAATTCCACTAAAATATCATATTTTCTATTCATTTTATGCTTGCAAATTTGTGTGTGTTAAAAAAGTGTTTACATGTTTGTTTGTTTTTTAAATACAGATGTAAAACTATGATTATTTGATTTATATATGGCCTGCCTCCACTAGGTCGCATACTTTTACATAATGCGGATGGGTTCAACATTTTGGATGAAAATCACTTTTATTTTATGAATATTCATTCATTTACATTTGAAAGGGTCTGAACAGGCATGTGTCTGTTTTTAGGCAAAAACGTTATTTTTGTTTTCCAACACACAACACACAGTGCATCAGAGCGCAGTGAGCAACCGCTAACGCAGCTCTGAGGATTAATACCCCCCACCGTCCTTTCCCCCCGCCCATTCCCCACAATGCAATGTTTTTTAAAGGGCCGGCCTTAGTCTGCGCTGTCATTCCCTCATGCATCCGCTCACACCCTCCCCCCTCCCCCATTATATAATGCAATGACATAGTTTTAAGCAAGAGTGCCTTTGTTTGCAGCTGAACAAGACCGAGTATTAACAGGCTGTTGGACTGCTTCCGATTCTTTGTCAGAACTGAGAGTGTAATTACAGTATATGGGTTAAGGGACCACTGCAAATGAGAAAATCTGTAAAACCATCAAAAATATCCGCCCGGATGACAAGAATTTCCTCAATGCGTTGAACTTCGAATGAAGCGGATGAAAAATTCTGAATATTAAAAAATAGGCATGCCTTCAGCCTTCACACAATGATGGACTTTGCGGCTATTCAGAAGATGACTGTGATTGCGAGCGCCATGTTGGGCTCGTTAATGACTGGTGGGTATGTCAGCTCCGCAGCTGTGAAGGGAGCGAGCCAGCCAGCTTTGGAATAGACGGGAAAGAAGAGAGCAGAGAGAAAGGGAGAGCTGGACCCATATGAGGTACTGAGCTGCGCGCACGCGAGCAGAAGTCGAGGAGGATGGAACGGAGAGCCCAAACATGCCAAGATATCTCAGATAGCTTCTCATCTTTCTCCAGCAAGAGGCTGTCAGCCAGATCTTTGCAATTGTTGCTTCTGTGCAAGGCGTTTCGTTTGGTCAGTAAAAAAAAGAAGGCAAATATTCTTCCACCGTTTTTACACGGCGGTCCCGCCTCGTCCCGCTCGCTCCGCCGTCGCCGTCGGCTTTTCGAGAGGCTCGCGTGAAGGATCCCAGTCGGGAGGAAATAAATACACAGCCGGAACAGGAACGGAGGCTTTGACCTTGAATTGTCCTCGCCGCTTAAACGCTCCCTCAAGGGTGTTGATTGACACGCTTTGATTGTGGCTTCGCAGGCCAACGCCAGCTCGCGGAGACACACTCGCTGACTGCCAATGACGGATGGAGACGTCAAAGGCCCGTTTTCCCTAGCCTTGCGGTAGATGAAAATGCATTCATTGCAGTAAATAAATGAGGCGGGAGAACGTCGGAGTCAATCGCTGCCAATGACGTCAAAAGACGTTTTTTCACAGAGACGGCTGCGAATGAGTGAACTGGATATTTTTCAATAAAGGGCTCAAAATATGAAGTATTACGTGACTGCATTTCAAATGGACTTTTTCTGTGCGTCCCTTCAGGCAGACGCGTGAACAGGAGACACCCCCGGACTTCTTCTACTTCTCCGACTTTGAGAGACACAACGCGGAGATTGCCGCCTTTCATCTCGACAGGTAAGACGAAGGAAGGAGCCGTTGGAAAATTCCACGCTATCGTTTCAACTCCCAAAAAAACAAGAATTGGGCGAGTGGGTCGGACCGGTACGAGGTCAAGAAGAATGTTTTCCGTCTCTGCGAACGTGAAGAAACAACGTCCTGCTTGATGTCCCGCTGATTGGACTCGGGCCCTGATTGCTAATCTGTACCCCCTCGCGTCAGTTCATTAAGCGCCTGGCGGGGAAGACGGCAAAGCGGGAGAACGCTTGATGCCAAGGGCACCTTTGCCGTTGGATCCTGACCCCTCATTTTACATCAAAACGAGAGTACGAATGTCAAATGTACGTTTTTTTCAGATGATTCACATCATAAAATGATTGGAACTTTGATTGAGGAAGAGGCAAATGTCATATATGAGAAAAACTGCAATGTTAATGTGGCAAATTAACTCATTCTATCCCAAAGACGTATTTTTACGTTGTTTTGTTTTGTTTTAATCCTTGTGGCGTTATGCTCCAAATTTTGGAAATTCCTTTGATTTTTTTTTTTTTTTTTTTGTCCATATAAAAAAAAATCAATGAAAAAAAAAAACGGTAGGGAGCTGAAATTTCCAGCAGATGATTAAAACGTGAAATTTCAAAATGCAACGATTTTAACATTTCTGTAGGACTGCGGCAGGACGTGCGAGATTTTGTGTGCAAAAATAATCATTGTCCAAATTTTGGACCATATAAAAGCATTCTAATTACAATTTTTGAGATGCATTTTAATAGGATTTATGACATTAATTTCCCTGCGATTTTTGCAACATTCCGTTGTGCGGTGGTCAATCTTTGTCAGCAAACAGAAAATTCTTGGTTGGCTTGTGTTTCATCTCAAGACAGTAGGTGGCGGTACAGACCAGTTAACAAAAAACAGACCATGCCATTTTAAAACCATCTCGAGTTTTAATGTTAAGGTTACCTAATATGAGTTTTGCATTCCAAATCATATTTATTTTTCGCCAAAAGTGCAATTTCCAGTTTTAATCAATGTTTTCCCTTTTGCCTGTAGAAAAATGACAGTGACATTATTCAAAACTACTTTTTTTTTTTTTTTTCCCCTTCTGGGTATTGCATTATTTCTCCTGATACAAAACAAGCTTTGAAATTGTTTTCTTCCAGCATGTTTTTTTTCCACCACATTAACTTGCATTAACATCCACAGAAATGCTAAAAAAATAAATAAATATTTGTTTATTCCCAGATAATGCGAAAATAAAGGCTCCCGTTTGGAAGAGGCCCCTTCTGTCAAAACATCATTAAGAAATTAGAATTTAAATTGCTCAACAACGTGGTGTTAAATGTATATATATATATATATATATATATATATATATATATATATATATATATATATATATATACATTTATTTATATATAGACCTATTGTGTAGACGCTACAAGAAGGCAGCAAAGCACCACTTTTGTCCATGTGAAATTCCTCAACTCACCTCAACACTGTTCCTTGGCATTAAGATGCCAAAATATGGTGGAATTGCACCACCTTTGTCAAAATAAAGCTCCTACAGTGAGCATACTTCTTGGCACTAAGATACCACAAGATGGTGGAAAAGCACTACTTTTGTCCAAATAAAGCTAAACTCATTTGAACATATTTCCTTGGTGAGAGGCCACAAGATGGTGGCTAAGCACTACTTTGGTCCAAATGAAATTTCTCAGATCACTTAAACTTTACTTTCCTGTTTCTGTGATACTATAAAGTTGTGGTTAAGCACTACTTTTGTCTGAATGAAACTCCTCAATTCACTTAAACCTACTTTCTTGTTTCTGAGATACCATAAGGTTGTGGTTAAGCACTACTTTTGTCTGAATGAAACTCCTCAATTCACTTTAATGTCCTTTCTTGTTTCTGTGATACCATAAGGTTGTGGTTAAGCACTACTTTTGTATGAATGAAACTCCTCAATTCACTTTAATGTTCTTTCTTGTTTCTGAGATACCATAAGGTTGTGGTTAAGCACTACTTTTGTCTGAATGAAACTCCTCAATTCACTTAAACCTACTTTCTTGTTTCTGAGATACTATAAAGTTGTGGTTAAGCACTACTTTTGTCTGAATGAAACTCTTCAATTCACTTTAACCTACTTTCTTGTTTCTGAGATACCATAAGGTTGCGGTTAAGCACTACTTTTGTCTGAATGAAACTCCTCAATTCACTTAAACCTACTTTCTTGTTTCTGAGATACTATAAAGTTGTGGTTAAGCACTACTTTTGTCTGAATGAAACTCTTCAATTCACTTTAACCTACTTTCTTGTTTCTGAGATACCATAAGGTTGCGGTTAAGCACTACTTTTGTCTGAATGAAACTCCTCAATTCACTTTAACCTACTTTCTTGGTTCTGAGATACCATAAGGTTGTGGTTAAGCACTACTTTTGTCTGAATGGAACTTCTCAATTAACTTCAGCATAGTTTGTTGGTAGCTAAATGCTATCTGATTATGCCAAAGTAATACCTGCGTTGCAGCAAAATATGACATATGTCGTAGGTTTCTCAGCAAAGAACACAGATTGAAAAACAAAACAAGAAAATCCTCAAATAGCTCTCCTCAGCGGTGCCAAACCGAGGCTCAATGCAAACAATGCGGGTTAGCGGGAACGTGCTATTTTTAAAATTGATTTTGACAAATAACCACGAAAGTCATCCGGGCCTGGGCTTAAATTTGCACACCCATTCCAAATCGTAACAAAGACAAATAACGCCAGTATTGGGGGGGGGGGGGGGGGGGGGGGAGTTCCTTATGTAACAACCACTGAAAAGACGCGACAGAAGGTCAAATTCCTCCCTTCTTTCTATTTGATTTGGCATGTGAAGCTTTGGAATCCGTGCATGTTTTTCACTCTTTCCTAGCGCTTCCCTTTCACCGTCTCCATCAATTCGCTCGCTCGCAAAAGCCCAAGCCCCCGACAACCACCGCATCCTCCTCCCTTAGCTAAGCGCCACGCTCCTCGCCTCGAGCCGCCGGAGCGAAGCGTCACCAAAAAAGCCGGTGCGCGTATCCTGTCCCGGCGCAGGACGGGAAGCGGGTTACGCCACTCGCCCGTTGGCGTGCGCCCCGTCGTCCGCGCGCTCTCTTCCTTCCTTCCTCGGGGCGAGATGACACACTTGTGCATAAATTGCATTAGCGGCAGCTTTTGTCAACAGTCTGCTACACATCTGCCGCTCTTCTCCGCGCGCACATACTGGCACCATATGTGTGTGTGGGTTAAGGGGAAGGGAAGAGGAGGAAACCGAAAGCATGAAAGGCCCGGTGCCCGTTCTAAATATAAGCCGGGCAGGCTTTGCCAAAAGCAGCACTTTGGTTCTTTTTTTTTTTTTTTTTCCTTTCCTCTTATTTTGTCTGTTCTAAATTAGACCTCGGCTGCGGAGCCGGTGTTGCAGAGTGAGGCTGCACTGCCTCCCAGGGGGCCCGTAGCCACACACAAGCCTCTTTTTTCCAGCAGCGCTAACAGCCGACGCCGCTCCTCAGCCGCCATTAGCGCACTTCATTATGGGATTGGATTTGCTTCAGGTGGGAAGAAAAAAAAAAAAACAGAAGGAAGCCAGGAAGCAAAATATACAAGATGAAATAATGTGCAAACGGCTAGTACACAATCATTTATTAATGCGGGGGCGGGCAAAACGGGGCACCCGAGGACTGCATTTTGAGACAAAAATGACCAAAAAAAGACACGATTGGAAGGCTATCGATTATTCCACAGAGTACTCATTATTATTACATTAATACAATTAAAAAAAAACATATATATATATACACTACATAGTATATGTGTGCATTTTTTTCAGTATTCAGTGTGAATTGGAGTGGATTTTCCTACTTTGTTTTGTTATTGTTAGTGGCTGTAACTATTCTATGCATATGATTTTTTTGACAATTGCCTGTGCTAACCAGTTGGCATCGTGATTAGCATTAATGCGCTACATGGTATTTAACGTACGCAAACACTAACTGGTAATTAGTTCACATATGTATCGTTATATGTAAAATAGAACTACTGCTGTGAGGTCAATAACTTCCTGTCGTTTGTTTTCTTCTTCTTTTAGTTACTATACTCTATTATCTTCCATAGATTTGATTTCTGGGGAAAAAATACGAATCGTGATTAGCATTAGCACGCTAGATTTAAGGTAGGCGAAAACTAATTTGTAGTTTAGTCACAATCATGATGTTAAATGTACGTTCCGCATGAAAAAGTCGCTCACAGTCGATGCTTTCACAATTTTCCATGAGCAATTAGAATTCGCTTTAGTTGTCTCCTTTTTCATCGTCTTTTCTTCTCCGACCAGCAGACTGGACATGTTTCGTTACTGTACACGTTTACACTATACACTACGAATACATTACACACGTTACTTTTTACGTGACTTACCCAACTTGGTTGACTTTTGTTCATGATTAGGTTAGTTTTTAAATATTTGTGGTCCATACTGCTTACAACTTAATGAGATAAATGCAAAAAATAAAGATTACAGTTTTATAAGCTAGTTTTAGCTATAGATAAATGAATGCAAAATAAAAACAGAGGCAAACGTTGTCCGTATTTTCTCCGTTCCAAGTCTTTCCTCACCATTTGTTCATCTTTATTCCGGTCCGTCCTGTCCCGCTTCTGCCCCCAGGCCCTGCCTGTCCATTAGCAGTTGTCAGGGGCTATCAATTGTTAAAAACCCGGCGCTGATGTCGTAGCAAAGACCACAGATGCATAAAATCGACATTTGGCATGCACACATCCGTGCAAACAGGCAGGGAAGACCTCGCTTTTCTTCTCACCACAACGATCCCACAACCTGGCTTTCCACTTAAAAGAGTGCCATGAAGCACAAAAGCTTTAAGGGCTTGTGCGTGAATATGATTTTCCGGAACGGATGGGGAAGTTCAAGTTCTAGCTTGCCGGGCTTTGACATCGGGATGCGGGTTGGGTGTGTGCATGGGTTCAAAAGACGTCTGCTGTGGAATGCTTGACTATGACCAAGGGCTTGTTGTTAACAGCGTGGTCATGCTGCCCCCTGGTGGTTGTGTTCTCCTTGTAAATTACTGTCGTATAATGTGACCCAGATGGATACTGTGGATCGATGGAACAAAGGCTTAATTTTCATGACAGATATTGGAGTAAAAAAAAAAAAAACAACTATTTTGAAATGCTGAATAGTTGTACTGCGCCTTTGAGGAGGAACTAAATCAATTTTAAGGCAAATTTAAGTGCAAATTGAGTGCCACCTGCAGTGTGTTTTATTATACTTTTGATTTTATGTTTTTTTTGAAGAGCATTGTTTGAATTTTTGCCATCCTTCATGCTGATAATGGAATAATCCTGAGACTGTCTCGTCTTGCTGTAGGGTTCTGGACTTCCGCCGCGTCCCGCCTGTGGCCGGCAGACTCGTCAACATGACCAAAGAGATCCGAGATGTCACGCGTGATAAGAAACTTTGGCGGACATTTTTCATATCACCAGGTATACCTGATACAAAGAATAAAAAAAAAAATGGGGGAGACGGGCACTCCTACAAGAAACGTGATTGGCTTCAGGCGCGACCATCGATCAATGAGGGCAGGAGTTGTAATCTACTCTCGCCCCAACTCCTGCCCTCTACGGTTTTATATGTATATTTATATTTATGTGTGAACATTCTAAATACGAAGCTAATTCCTGAAAACAAATGAATGGAAGCTCGCTTGCATCAAAGCACAGCAGTTAATGAGCTATGCAACTTTTTGGGGGCATCTCGTGGGACGGAATTTACCCACAGTCTCAGCAATTAATACAAGTCATTGAATCCCTCCAGGGGCCATTCATCTTGTCTGAGCGTCCTTCCAAAAATATGTCCGCTGTGAATTCTTAAAGTGCAGTCATGAAGAATTGAATTCGACTTGAAACATATATTATCATTTTTTTCTCATTATCATCACTCGCAAGAAAAGGGGAAAAACAATTATAGCGTTATCCGACCGCTAAATAATGTGAGAAGAGTAATATTTACATTAGCAATGCGTCTGACAATTTTTTAATGAGCATGGATAGGAATTAAATCTTCAGTTTATATATATTTATATTTTTATACAGCTTATATATGACATTTTTATTGTGGAAAATGGTCATGTTTTTTAAAGGTATTTTTTTTAAACTACCATATATTGTAAGGTGTTTTTAAAAAAAACATTTCATAATGAGGCCTTTTTTTAAAGACTAGCATTTTTTTAATATCAATTTAAGTAAGATGTCTTAAAAAATAAACATGCAAACAAGCGAATGCAAATAAGTGGGCGGAGCCACTCTAGCCATTTCACTGTAAAACTGGCTCGTCTTCCACACACACACATATATATATATATATCTTGTTTCCTCAGCCAACAACGTGTGTTTCTACGGGGAATGTTCGTACTACTGCTCGACGGAGCACGCCCTGTGCGGCAAGCCCGACCAGATCGAAGGATCCCTGGCCGCCTTCCTCCCGGACCTCACCCTCGCCAAGCGCAAAACCTGGAGGAACCCGTGGAGACGCTCCTACCACAAACGCAAGAAGGCCGAGTATGTCCGTCAGCCAGGCGGATGCCATCATATCCGGCGTGGGCGTGAGGGAAAAAAAAAAGAAATAAATAAATGAATGTATTCATACTCAGATGGGAAGTTGACCCGGACTACTGCGAGGAGGTCAAACAGACTCCGCCCTATGACAGCGGGACAAGGCTTCTGGACATAATGGACATGACCATCTTTGACTTCCTCATGGGTCAGTCTGTCTAATATTTGTTTTTATTTTCGCCGACATGGTAATGCGTGGAGGTACATGCCAATTCATTTCAATGGGTGGAAAGGTTGTTTATTTCATTCAGTGATAATAGAAATCATAAAGTATACATACATCACACAGTAAAATAGGTTGTTTTATTTTTTTTGTAGGTATCCAAAAATCTTTGTGATTGAATGACTTAATTGATAGCTAAATTTACAATTGTTCTTTTTTTTTTCAGTTTTTTTTTTTATCTTGCTGTCATTTAAAGGGACAGTCCATTTATATACCAGTTTTTAGCAGTAAAAAGTCCATAATTTGTCTATTCCAGCCATTTTTGGACATTCGTTTATCCTATAAATAAGTACCTCATTTTAAACAAATGGACACGTACAAACGCATAATAGCGTCTTTGGCACTGAATGAGTTAAACCTAGTATCCATGACATACGTCTGGTTTCGTCAAAACACGTATATGATTTCGATATAAAATATAATTTGATGGCTTCCCTTATTATGTTTGGTTTTGGTTTTATTTTTGTGCACTTCATATATTTTTGTAAATGTCAACATACAATTCATCTATTTACTATCTAATAATTTATTACTATCTATTAATTTATGATTAATCTATTAAAACTATCTGGGGGGGGGGCAATTAATCTACAAATGAGGATTTTTCTTTAAAGTGTTGTTTCCAAACTTTTGACTGTGAATTCCTCTAACAGGAAACATGGATCGGCATCATTATGAGACGTTCGAAAAGTTTGGAAACGAGACGTTCATCATCCACCTGGACAACGGAAGGGGGTGAGAAAAGCACACAAGTATGGCAAGCAAGCGTAGCTTTGCCGCCACCTAGTGGCCACTTTGCGATTTGTCTTTCTAAGCCTTTTTTGACGCGCGTCAATTATGCTGCATTTTTCCTTGTTGATCACAAACTAGGAAAAAAACAAAACCAAAAAGTCGCGTTAACCCAGAACGCTCCGTTCCCTCTCGGCAGGTTTGGAAAACACTCCCACGACGAGAAGTCCATTTTGGTTCCGCTGACGCAGTGCTGCAGGTAAAACGACAGCGGCGGGAGCGCGGCGGGCAGCCGGCGTGCGCGTTTGAGCTAATGGTCCGGATTTTTGTGCAGGGTCCGCAAGTCGACACACTTGCGTCTGCAGCTGCTGGCTAAGGAGGAATACAAGCTGTCCTCGCTGGTGGCCGAATCCCTGCTGAGGGACCGGCTCAGTCCCGTTCTGATCCGGCCGCACCTGGACGCCATGGACCGCCGCTTACGCCAGGTCCGCACTTTTTACTCACTTTGTTATCCGTCGCGCTATTAACTCAAAACAAAAAACATAATTTATAAAAAAAGACCATGTGTATTTTTTTTTTTTTTTTGCCAAAAAATGATCATGTATAGTCAGGCATTTTTTTAATTTGCAAAATGACCATGTACAGTAAGGCTTTAATTTTTCTTTTCTTTTTTTTTTTCTACAAATTGGCTATCTATAGTAAGGCTTTTTTTTAATGACCTTGTAGAATGCATTTTTTTTTTCACAAAAACGACAAGGCTTTTTTTTCCCTCTGCAAAAAAAAAAAAAACAGAACAAAAAAAAAACAGTTATAATAAGGCTTTTTTGGGGGGGCAAAAAATGACCATGTATTGTAAGGCTTTTTCTTTTTAAACAAAAAATAACTGCATATAGTAAGACATTTTTTAATTAGGGTTCGGGTTAAGTTTTGGGTAAGGGTTACCATGTACAGTATGGCAGGGCATTTTTTCCAATTCATAGTAAGGCATTCATCCATTTTTTTTATCATAACATTTTGTTAAAATGACCACAACATAAACCATAACATGAGCATTTTTAGACATAACCTATGCTCATAAATGTAGCGACCAACTGTTTAAACCTGCCATTTTCCTGAGCCCATGTTGTTGTTGATGTTGTTTTATAACGTGATGCTATTGAGGTCTTCGGTCTGGGCGCTTGGGCTGCCCCGGTGCGTCCCTAACAGTTTTTGTCTTCAGGTTCTGCAGGCGCTAGCCGAATGCATCGAAAAAGAGGGCTACAGTTACGTGGTTGAGGACGACCTCCAAGGGAGCCAATGGACAGACGGCAACGGGCCGAGGAGGAGGTAGCTGGACCGGGGACCTGGACGCGGGACGGGACTTGAGCTCAAAGGGTTCCGCTCGCCACGCCGGCCGGGAACCCAGCGGACACGTTAGAACTCCACGCAGGTGACAACGCGGGGATCCCGGGTCCGGCCGGGGTCGGACCGCGGACTCGAGTCGGTCCTCGGCCCCTCAAAAATGACCCGGCCACACTTAAGTGTAGGATAGAATCACCGCAGCCAGACTTGCGGACCGTCAAAGTCTTGTGAGAGACTTTGTCTCCTTCGGGACCTTTTTTTTGAATTCAGTGAATTCTGGGGGACTTGGCAAGGATTCCGCTACGTAGGGATGACGTCATAAAGGAGGAACTGGTTGGTTTTTGTCATCGTATAGGTACAAAAAGTTGTGTTTACAGTCAAAGAATTTATCTGTTCTTTTTGGGGTTTTTTTTGTCATGGTTATTCGGGGTTGAAATTATTTTAATTGGAGTGCAGGTTAACTCCTGAATTTGTCCATGAATATTGCCCGTAAATGTCCTCAAAAGTGTATTTATTAAAACAAAACAGAAAATATTTATTGTTCAAAACGGTACAAAATCAGCCTCGAGTATAGCATCACAGTGGTGTTATTCCTCATTTGCGCCGCAAGAGGGCGCCGATGCTGCGCGCAAAACAAGCAGTTATTGAGGTGGGGAAATTGGGAAGAACATGTTTACACTTACGATTGTGTCATTTTTATCTTAACTGCTGTCTTTTTTGTATCACTAGTCACAATATTAGTTACACCCAACTCCCAATACGAGGACTGTTTAAAAAAAAAATATATATATATATATATATATTTTTTTTTAAACAGAGAGGTGTTTCCTATTTTAAACGAAAAAAGGAACAGATCTAGATTATGAATACACATTTAACGTGTACCTAATATTGTGGCTAGTGTAAATGGTACCAAAAATTCCAAACGCTACACAATTTGTTTTATATTATTGTTTCTTTTTTTTTGTAATATAGAAATCGGTGTCCAGATGTCGCTGTCATGGGAGAGATTATTTTTCGGGGTGTACATTTTAGTCTTTGCCGACAGTTTAGATGGCTGAGCTGTGGGTCGGGCCCGCGCTTCTTTCGGTGGCCCCAAAAATAATATATTATCATAGGAAAATCTAGTGCCTGTGCAATGATACAAACTTGAATGTCTGGTTTCATAAAGGTTTCAAATCTTCGATGAGGTGAGAACAAATAAAATGTACGTATGTGCTCATTTCATCTGTATTAAAAAAAAAAAGTTTTTTTTACAGTCCTGTGTCAATGCATTGGATGTGTGTTGTGAGAGGGTTCACTGAGGTAAAAAAAAAAAAAATGCTCCAGGTTAAAAAGAAAAAAAAAAAGGAGACGAAAAAATTAATCACCAGAACATTGTTTCTGTGGGGGTTTTGTTTTGTTTTTCTTAGCATTATGGTTAAAAGTGCAATAAAACAATACAAACAATGTAAAGTGTTCTTTTTTCCACAGGAGTATTTAGTAAGGCTACGCTCACAAGAAAACTAATGAAACGAGAGGCTTTTTTCATGCAAAAAACGACAGTCGATAGTAAGGCTTTTTTTGTTTCGCAAATAACGACTCTATAGTAAGGTTTTTTTAATGAAAAAAAAACAGTCTATAGTAAGGCTTTTTTTGCAAAAAACAGTCTATAGTAAGGCTTTTTTTTTTTTTTTTTCAAAAAAATGCCAGTCTTTAGAAGGCTTTTTTGGAAAAAAAAAAAAAAAAACGCCAGTCTATAGTAAGGCATTTTTTTCGCAAAAAACGACAGTCTATAGTAAGGCTTTTTTAATCCCCCAAAAACAACAAAAAAAACGACAGTCTATAGTAAGGCTTTTTTTCCGCAAAAAACGACTATATATAGTAAGGCTTTTTTTGTTTCGCAAAAAACGTCTCTATAGTAAGGTTTTTTTTTAATGAAAAAAAAAAACAGTCTTTAGTAAGGCTTTTTTTTGCAAAAAACAACAGTCTATAGTAAGGCTTTTTTTTTTTTGCAAAAAAATGCCAGTCTTTAGAAGGCTTTTTTGAAAAAAAAAAACCAAAACGCCAGTCTATAGTAAGGCATTTTTTTTCGCAAAAAACGACAGTCTATAGTAAGGCTTTTTTAATCCCCCAAAAAACAACAAAAAAACGAGTCTATAGTAAGGCTTTTTTTGTTTCGCAAAAAACGACTATATTAAGATTTTTTTTAATTAAAAAAAACAAGTCTATAGTAAGGCTTTTTTTTTTTGCAAAAAACAGTCTATAGTAAGGCTTTTTTACGCAAGAAACGAAAAAGTAAGGCTTTTTTTTTTGCAAAAAATGCCAGTCTTTAGAAGGCTTTTTTGAAAAAAAACAAAAAAAAAAACGCCAGTCTATAGTAAGGCATTTTTTCGCAAAAAACAGTCTATAGTAAGGCTTTTTTAATCCCCAAAAAAACAACAAAAAAACAGACAGTCTATCGTAAGGCTTTTTTACACAAAAAACGACAGTCTATAGTTTTCCATAAACAGTCAACACGTGGCATTTGAACCCCGTCTCATTTCTTTTAAAAGAGTATTAACCACTGGACTATCTAGCAGGATATCACTGCTGTGAATCAGTGAATAGTAAGGCATTTTGGGTAATTATTTTTCTTTCAAAAATGACCATGTATAGTAAGGGTTTTTTCCCCGCAAAGAACATCCATGTAAAGTAAGGCATTTTTTCCCCTACAAAACATGACCATGTATAAAAAGGCATTTTTTTTTCTAAAAAAACAACCATGTATAGTAAGGCTTTTTTTGTATTAAAAAGCCACTGTGTAAAGTGTTCTTTTTTTTTTTTTTTTTTTTTAATTGCTAAACAGAGGGATTTGAACCCACTCCCCTAATCTCTTGACGAGGAGTCTTGACCACTGGACTATTTGGAATGAGATTCAATTCCCATTTGAAACACATAATAGTAAGTACTGTGTAGTAAGATAATGTATTTAAATAAATTGAGCTATGAATAAAGGAGGTGGAGCAATCCCCAACCATCAGGGATCGTCCAGAGGACAACTAGTAGCTGCAGCCATCCGCGAACGGGCCACCGGAGGAAGCATCGCCATGGGAACGAGCCATGACGATGCTTATCAGCTCTCACCTCCGACTGACTTAATTCCACGCTATCATTATCCAAAACGAGAAACAGGCTAAACTTGTGGCGGGAAGGGCTGAAGCTGTTAAAAAGATAACAACATTACCCATAAAGCACCACTGCACTTTCTGCAATGCTGACATTTGCGAGGAGTTTGTGTGTGCCTTTGATTATACTTTATTATACTGCTAATATAACCGCGGCTCTCCGTGAGACTTGGGCAAAAGGGATGGGAAGGGATAACAGTACAGTTACTGTATAAGGTTATGAGCTATGAGATTTAGGTAAATATGTGTACTACGGTAGTTTGTCTGAGGAGTGTCCCTGGCAATTGCATTTATACATATTTACACAATATATAGATATATATATATATATATATATATATTTTGGGGGAATATATCCATTTTTTTGAAAACAAATTTAAGATGTACCTTACATTGTAGCAGCTAAAATTACAGTAACTACTTAGAAATATATTAAATTAAGAAAAGATTTTCAGAAGGGGGGGGGGCTTGGTATTATACCGCCTGTTGAAAGGCTGCTCAAAAACATCTTCAAATTCGAGTAAAGCAGGACGTCAACACGTCAAAATCAGCATCGCCTTTCAAAAGTGCTTGGGGCTGTGAGGAGAATCAGCTGCCGCTCACCACGCTCTGATGCGCTATGTGTTACTTACTGAAAAAGAAAATCAAGTTTCAGCCCAAAAAAGAGGCACCTCCCTCCGTCATCACTATTATGCTTTTTTATTTACGTAGACCCTGCTACTGTCCAAGATGAGCTACAATATGCCGAGCACCAAAGGGCCCACACACAGAGGCCCTCACAGACCTCGGGGTGTTTTCCCTGCCTCGGCCGCCTCACGGGACCCTTCCAATTGCTCCGTTAAGAGTCCCTCAAAAATACACCCCCTCCTATTTTATAGACACGGAAACAATTTATGGTCATTACAGATCATTACTGATAGCATCTCCAAAACTTCCCGTTGTTGACTAAATGTCTGCCAGAGTGGACTCGTGCGCGCACGCGCACACACATTCACACAAAGTGTAGAGTCAAAAGAGGAGGAAAAGGAAAACAAAGATGCAAAAGGTTTGTTTGTTGGTTTGGGCTTAGCAGTTTTAACGACAGCAGCAGAGATTAGACTATAAAAAGAAGCAGAAGAAAACATAAAAGCAGCATGCGAGAGCAGCGGACCACCCATATAACCTTCTTGGATGTCGCTCACGGGAGTGTTTTTCTTTCCCCTCAGATAAGTAGGCTGCTCCTGCGAGATGGTTTGGATGGAGTACTGCACCTCATGATCAATGCATTTCAATTAAAACTGAAAAAATGACGATGGATGTTTTTTCAATTTTTGGGGGTGCTCAAGCACCTGTAAATTGGATCTCAGTCGCCATTTAGGTGGAATATATTCTTTCTGTTGCTATATTCATCAAATGCATTTCTCTTCAAACGGAAGGCATTGAAAGAAAACACAAGGGAGCTGAAATTTCACCCGGATGCTGACAATATGTCAACGTTCAACATGGCACGACCACTTAGTTATCACACTACCATATCTATCTATCATACTACACACTAGGAGTTTGTTTGACAATTTGTTTCTTGAAAAAAAAAATGTTTCAGGTGTTTTCAGTTGTTGAAAATGATTTAAAGCTAAGATGTTAGCAACAAGCTAATAGACCAAAACGTGTTTCTACAAAGAACGACCTTAAATTCTCAGGGGTTTTTCTCTCAAAGAAACGAGCACGTACAGCAAGCTTTTTTGGTCACAAATAAATGACCATATATAACATAATAAATAAATAAACTAGAGCAAGGCGTTTTTTTTCCCCACAAAGAATTACCATTAATAGTGAGGCATTTTCTGGGTAAAGAAACGACTATGTATAGTGAAGCTTTATTTTTTACTTAAAAAACAAACAAACAAAAAAAACTACTGTATATTTCAGGGGGAAAAAAAACGACCATGCATGCTTTTTTTCACAGAAAAACAACCATGTAAAGCTGTTTTAGAAAAAAAAAAAAGACTATATTTTTTTTACCGTAAACTGCAAGGGGGGCATAAATATGGGATTTTTTTTGTTGCAAAAAATGTACTATGTGCAGTAAAGTGCTTTTAGGCAAAAAAAAAAAAAGAATTTTGGAAGGCTTTTTTTTTTTGAACCAGAAATAGCAAGAGCAGGAATGGAAATTGTATTGCTATAAAAGAAAAAAAAAAAAAGTTGACTTGATCTTTCCTTGCCGGAAGATAAAAAATAAAAACACTGACCTGGGAATGATCCATAAAACATAAAAAAAGAATGCAGATATACTCATTTGGGATGACTCGTCAACACGGGCAGGCGTAGGTGGGGCAGCAGCCATTCCTGGAGAGCATCTGGGCCAAGACGGGGGGGGGGGGGCGGACGCCGAACGGTAGGGGAGGCCGTCACCGGGAGAGCTCCCAGTGGACGTCAGTCGGCTGAGCCGAGCAGCAGGAGAACAAGAAGGTCTCGCCGCTGGAGGACGCGCGCAGATTGTTTTGGGGGGAGGGGGGAAACACACAACAAGTGTTAAGCCAAGATATGTTTGACACTTCTCACTATCCGTTCAACTGTTTCAACTATGATGGGGACGCGTACGCTTCCTGTAGCACGGACCAGGAGAAGAAAATGTGTCGGCCCGCCTACAGGTAGGAAAGAGCCGAACTAACTCATTCACTCCCTAAAAACTTTATCATACAGTTTTTTAAGATATATATATATACATATAACTTTTTTACAACCTTGTTACATGACAATTTAATTGTTTATAAAGCAAGCAGGTATTTTTCGTAATAACTCCCAACTAATTAAACGCTCATATTGTTGATTTTGAAGGTGTTTTCAAACTTTTGACTAGCACTGTATATTTAAAAACACGGCACAATAATATAGACTTGAATGTTAGCATGTTATATACACTAATTTAAAATGTATTCATACATTTACAATTGTAAAGCGTACTCAAAATAAGCTTTTAATGCTTTTTTATCATTTAATTTACACAAGATATATTTGATACATTTAGTTATTTTAAGATGCTGCAATCTGGATATTTTTAAAGAAAGCCCTCAAAGTAGAAGAAAATCAAACCTAAAAATAGAATAAAATAAACATAAACATAATAATAAAAATACAGTGACTGTAAATATGTATAAATATAAATATTTATATACTCAAATATATATCTTTATATATACAGTCCGGTGATTTTTTTGTCAGGTGTCATGACTTGTGATTTTTTTTCCGTCAATTTAAATGATCAACAAAAGTCTTATGTAGATTCCTTTGGTTATTAAATAATTAATGTAAACTTAATGTAAAATACACCAAATGTGAATCCTGATTGACCACGATTCCCAACATTTTATGGTCACTTTAAACACGAAATGGTGAATAAATATATCTCCACATGATAATGTTAAATAGGAGTATACATAAGTATCAATCAAAAGTTTGGAAACACCCTCTAATTCCACGCTTCTTTCATTCTTTCCATTCGCTAATAAACGTATGCAGCTACATCGCCCTGATCGCCATGGCGATCCAGCAGAGCCCCGAGCAGAGGGTCACACTATCAGGCATCTACGAGTTCATCATGAGGAGGTTCCCTTACTACCGGTCCAATCAGAGAGCCTGGCAGAACTCCATCAGACATAACCTGTCGCTCAACAGCTGCTTCATCAAGGTGAACACACCGGTCATTTTCTTCACGTGCGACCTTGAGAGATTTAACGGATCTGACTTTTGCGTCACAGGTCCCCAGGACGGAGGGAAACGAGAAAGGGAAAGGAAACTTTTGGACTTTCGCCACCGGATGCGAATCCATGCTTGACCTCTTTGAAAACGGAAACTTCCGGCGACGCAGGCGCAGGCGGAACATGAAAATCGCCATCCGCGACTCGGGGGAGGCGCCGCTCCGTCCTGCCGACGGTTCGGGAAAGCGGTGCGCGCCGGATGTCCGCCAACCCGAGGCGGACTCCGCCCTTTGCCCTTTGAACCCCCGCAGGCCGCGGCCGTGCCCCACGCCTAACCCCCTCGCCCCGAAACCCGAGTCGGAGATCAAGTTCAGCATTGACTACATCCTGTCTACCCCCGACCCGCCCGCGAATGGGATCAGATCTTCCCACGTGGGTCCACAAGGACCACCCATACACATCCTGGAGCCCCACCACTTGAACCTGCACTTCTGGACCCTTTAAGAAAGGGCGCCTGATTGAGGCAAACTGTGAGGATTTTTTTTTTTTTTTTTTTTGACAGACAATAGTCATTTTAATGACTTTAAAGTGCAACTAAGGCTAGGTTCACGCTGCATGGCTTTCCATTCCGATTTTTTTTTGGTCAAATCCGATGTTTTTGTGAGGTCATTCACAATTCCGAATAAATGCAACCTGTATGTGACCTGTGTTTGAACGCTAAACAGCCAGAAATGGTCACGCATGCGTATTAAGGACATGTTGACGTCACAGAAAGACAGGTGTGATTAATGAGTTTAACCCCGGGGCAAATTATGACACAATTTGGCCTTTTCAATGTTTTTGATGTGTGATATCAAAAGAAAAGCATAGAAAAAAAATAACACTTAGACGGCTAAAATATTGGAAAGATTGTCAAAACATAACGATTTTCAATATGGCACGCTGCCGTCGCTTCTAAATGCTTGCAAACGAGAGCTCGAGAGGTACACCCTGTTGGTATCAAACTTAGCCCATGTCGGGCTCATTTACTGCCATTTAAAATTGGAACTATTGCCATTTTTGGACATATTGAAAACCCAATGTTTTATCATGCATTTCCTCCAATTTTTGCATTAATCCTTTCTCAAAGGCAACTCGCGAACAGGGCACAATAGAAAGTTTGTGTTGACACCAAAAACCACTGGGTGGCGCTAGCCGCCAACTTATGACATTTACAAGCATTTCAGTGACTTGGATGATTGGCTTAGCCTGGACTCCCATAATGCAAAAGTCTTCAAAAGTCGTAATACTCTAACTATGACATAATAACTATTCCTATTTCAATTTCATACATATATAAAAATACAGCAGTTTCTTTCGCTATTACCTTTCAAAGTTAGCCCAAGTTGGGCGATAATAAGGCCAGGCTAGTGAAAAATGTCAAAAGATTGAATATGTATCGGATTTAGTACCACATACCCAAGCGACCTAGGTCGCATGGCATCAAAAGATCAGATACAGGTCGGATGGGGCAAAAAAAAAAAAAAAAATCTGAATCGTGTCACTTCGGGCTGCAGTGTGAACCTTAGCCTTAGAAACCAAAAAGAAAACTAAAAAGACCTATTATCGGATTTATTGCAAAATTACAATATGAAGAGTAGTGTGAAAACAGAAAAGTGTATATAATGTACAGTGTACATGAGCTGAAAATGTTTTTACATTTACTGCACCACGCGTTGTGACATCTCAACTCATCAGTACGGCACATATATTAGCCGTTCCTCAAAGAGGATAAAAAATACATGACTGAGAACTGTAACATAGATGCAAATTAGCATTAGCATTAAGCTATCAAACAAAGTGTTTTTTGTTTCAAATACACAAAGTGTAAATCTCTTTGTTTTATATTTTGCAGTGAATTTCAACCAGGAATGGCAATAAACAGCTTCAAGTCTTTTTTTTTTTTTTAGAGGTATAAACAAAATACCGAAAAACGCGGCTCAGAATTAACATGTAGCATGCAGGCAGACATGACGGCGGCCTGTTACGTGTACGCCGGCGACGCCTCCCCGCCTCAATTCTTTCTTTGTCGTTGACCTTTGGAAATCCTGATTGACTGACACTTAAATTCTAATCCACTCGCTCCTGATTATAACACATTATATGTGCCTTCTTGCTAATGAAAAAAACAAAAACAAAACAGGTCTGGCAAACACATATTCCTTGCGTGAGGGAGATCAATCATACTTGTGTGCTGCTGAAGGGACATTTTTCAATTTAACCTTTATATAATGTGTTGACTACATCAGAGAACACACTTAACATGAGTGGCATTTAATATAGCATAACACTTGCAAGGTGAGGCTCAGATGTGACCCTATTTAAATAGCGAGGGGGTGTGTGTGTGTGCCTCCACCCCCACATTTCTTTTATACACACACCAACAAACCCCTGATGGTATTCTAATTAAACACACCTTATGCCTCCTTTGCAAATGCCCCTCATCGATCTGAGGGATTTTTTTTTTTTTTTTTTTTAAATGCGTGAGGTGCCCCCCAGCAAACGTCTGCAGCAGCGCCAGCGTTTATGGATCAGCAAGTTTCCATTAAGAAAGTTGTTGATGTCGAATATCAGGCCACGCCGTGGATATATTTGGGTAAATTAACTTAGCATAAAGTGCTTCGAGGCTCCGGGGGGGCCGAGGCCAACTAGAAAAGCGAAGACCTGAAAAGTCACTCTGCTGTGAGAAAATATGAGGACGCATGGAGCTACTGGGCTATTAACTCATTCAATCCCAAAGACGTGTTTTAACGTTTTTTTTTTTCTTTTAATTGTGCGGATATTCAAGCCAAGGTTTTTCGTTTTAAGTGTTTTGCAAAAAATGGTGGGTAGTAAGTAACCAATTTCTTTGGGTAGTTAAGTACTTAGATAATCAACTACTTGAGATATTTAGGTATGAAATTAACAGGCACTTTACTGAAGTAATCAATTACTTTGGGTTAAAATAATCAATTCAAGTAATAAATCAGTTGATTGATATGTGGCAGACACTTAAGAAAAAATATATACTGTATATAGTTGTTTTGATATTTATATATACACAATATAAACATACAAAAATGTATGTATATTAAATATACACACACAAACACACACATTTATAATAATCAAATAAACACGTAGCTGTAATTGAATGCCTGGACTCTTAAAAATAACTTGACTGAGGTAAAAAACAGCGCTCACTGAAAACCATGAAATTTCTTGAGCCAGCGGTTCATAATCGCTGACGCCGACCACGTTTTCCATTTAAATAGATGTTGATAACTTCATTAAATGTGTAAAATGAGCAGCTTTGGGCGAGAAGGAATAGTGTTGCGGGTCGGATTATATTGAGAAAGCTACTGATGTGAGACATTAATAAAATCATAAACACAACCGGGTCATTTAGTTTCAAGTGATTATAATGAGGCTGTGTAAGCATAGAGAGGGGTAAATATTTGACAATTATTTTTGTTAGTTTTGTAGATATTTCCTTCATAATGTGCTCCAGGGAACTCTAGAGAAATATAAAATGCCATTGAGGTTTTTACGTGATTTTCTTGTTTGTTTGTTGGGTTTTTTTTTTTTTTGGGGGGGGGTGTACACATGGATCGAGATTTTGAAAAGACTTACAGAAATATACCTTACAAGATAACTCATTGCAATATGTACTTGTATAAAGCTGGAACGACAAGCTAATATTTATGAGGCTGAATCGTAGCAGGACATATGAACAAATGTAGCATGATAGGACTACAACATTGCAATCACCTAATAAATTTAGTAGGGAAACAAGGTAAAGTAAAAATATGTTTACCTGATGGCACATGCTGAGTAAGTCCTGTTTTTTTTTTGTTTGTTTGTTTGTTTGTTTTCTGGAGTTGCTCTGTTATGGCCAGAGCAGAAGCTATAAAAGACAATGGAAGAATAGTTGATTAGACAAGAAATATATAGTCACATTTGCATTTAAATTTTCAAATGTGTTGCCTGAGTAACCTATGAAACTGACTTTTTGGAGAGTTATTATTGAGAGACACTGGTGCAAAATGAAATATTAATAAACTAAAATCAGATACATAAAATTACGTAAAAACACAACCATTTTTCTGGAAACACACTAAAATCACGCGGTTGCTCCGTGGGGCTGATTTATAAATTGATCTTAATCATTATGCATACAAAAATAAAGTAATAAAAATACAGTTCCTTACAGGCAAAGTATACTTGTGAAAAAAAAATAGCATTTGTATGACAAAAACTAACAAATCCCGATTTTTGTTTGGCACATACGCACAAGCACTTTTGGGACTTACACACATTCAAGATTAAGTAAAACTTACTTTGCGAATGTTTAAAAAAAACAACTAATCTTATTATTGGTAATCTAGGATTAAAAACAAAAATATATTATCTTCGCACATGCCATTCAAATGCCCCAAATTACTTTTCTTCTTCTCTTACTAATGCGTAAAGCACTATGATTGGAGGCACTGTAAAGCGATGTCTACCCTCCTGTGGTCAACACTGGTATTACACCTTTGAATGACTGCACCTGTAAACATTGTATTTACAACTTTTCAAAAATTGAAGGCTTATAGTTACACTGAAAATATTTCATGACAATTTTATTGAATTATTAATGGTACGTTTAATTATTTGATATTAATTGAAATTTATTTTTTAATTAACCTTCCATGATTTACAGCGTACATCGCAATGATACTGTGAATATTTCAGCATACCACCACAAGACGCTAAAGGAAGATCTGAGGGGCCCACAGAGCTACTAAAGATAAATACACATTTGCAATACGTAATCCACACTTGATTATTCATTACTTAAATACTGTCAACCACAACGTTTTCTTGAATCTCGCATACTTTCACATAATATATAAAACTTTGATATAATTACCTTACAGCGACTCGGTGTTCAAAAGTGTGTAGATCCAGGAAGCTCCGAGTCAGGATTTGAATTGCAAGCGTTTACGCCAGGTCAACTTCATTCGCCTGCCACGTCAACAAAACCAAGAAACACACTGATGTCACACTGCTAAGGTTTTATTTAGTTCATGCAGATGTCAAACACAAAGAGAAAATCACACACTTTCACACACATCGGCATCTCTCTCCTGTTGAGTGTTCAGTGATGCACACAGAAACACAATGCTCCTCCGAGGGAGCAGATCCAGTTACACATCAGCAACAAAGATGACACAAGGCCTACACTGATTCACAAGGAGCTAACGGAACACCAGCAGTGTACGAGGTATGTCAATAAAGTTGCCCCTTTTTTACACGCTGAACAAACAGGACTTCATCATCCGGCCTGCTCTCCAATGGGAAAACTTGAGTTTCAAACGTATCTTTTGCGACACAATTGCTGGAACTTTTCTGACAAAACTCGAAAGTTCAGGGAGGAGAGGATGCGGCAGTCGACCGAAAAAAAAAAATAGATGGATCCTTCTTTATATGTGTTTACATTCAACTCACAAGGACAAGAATGGAACCGATAACATCACATACATCAGCCAGCAGCAATGTATAAAACATAACTCCATAAAAAGCCACAAAAATAAACAATTGTCCTCACATGGATCCTTTCCTATATTTTCCTTTAACACGATAAAACCATTTAAAATACTCATCTGAAAAAAAGGGGGGGTGCAATTAAAAATAAATTATTTCAACAATCCCTACCTCTTGAATTAATTACATCATCACTGATCTGATTTACATACAGTACAAGTTCAAATGCCACGCCGCAGTCAAAAGTGCACGTTTGCTCCAGGCTCGAGTAAAAGGTCTCGTCTGTAGCGCCCCGGCTCATTTTTGGGGAGCAAATATTGGCGCGGGAAAGGTCAGAGCCATTTTTTCTAAAGACGTCAGAGTAGAGGAAACGCACACAAATAATGTGCAAGACTTGATATAACTGTGACGGTTTCATTTCTGTATCCGAGGGGAAAAAAATAACACAGTTGGTCTTTTGAGCTAAAGAATGAGAATAGCAACTGCCTATATAGTCTCAGACAAAGAAAACAAGTCAATTAAAGCTCAGGATGGATGCAGCCCAAAAATGGCAGTTAAAAAAATGAAAAAAAAAAAAAAAATTGGACCCATAATTAAACATTACTTTGCACAACTATGCCTCACTAAACACTTTTTAACCCTTGTGCAGTATTTTGTCCAATCCTTTTGATTTGACATCAAAATCCTTTCAAATCCAAAGCTTAGAAAACAGACATTAGGGGGCTGAAATTTCACTCAGATGATGATAACGTGTCAAAGTTAAACATGGAATACCACTTAGTTATCACACTACGAGGAGTGACCCGAAATGGTCCAAATAATGATCCAAAATGGTCAAAATACCGCCCAAGGGTTAAAGTCAACAGGTTCCCTTTGCTTGTGCAGCATCGCGGGGCGAATCCCTAACCATACAGCAGCCAGGAATTTGGAGTTCTTCGAACCTCCTTAACAAGTATATGAAATTCCTCTTGTACATACGTAGCTTGAAATATACACAAAAGATCGCTTCTCATTTACACATTTACAATTGAACTCATGCCGACTTGCAGAGGAACTCAAACGTGATTATTCTCGTCGGAATGCTCAGGACAACAAACGCGAAATCCGAGGGTTTAGCAACAAAACAGAAACGAATCATAATCATGTGTAAAAGCATGCTGGGAGGGTTTCGGGGGAATTTTTACGTCGACGTGCTAGCATGAAGACACACAGGGATGGGACCTTTTTTTTTGTTGTTTTTTGGTAAACGTATGAAAATAGACCATTTTGTTAGTCTTTTTTTTTTTCCCTTTTTAGACATACGGATTCCCTTTCAATGAGGATACATCACTTGTAGTGGATCTAGAGCACGGTATAGGACGTGTTTTGGTCCAGGCCGTCTGGTCAGGTGAGCAGACGACAGGTTTACATGGCAAACAAAGTGTCTTCCTGTCTGTCGGGCTTCTTGCGGCCGGGGGTTCCCTGCGCTGGGGCGGGGTCGCCACTCGGGGGAGACGGCAGGCTGGGGACCATCTCGGCAGCTTTGGCTCGCTCCTCTAGGAACTTATCAAACTCTTTAATTTGACGACAAAAAAAAAAAAAAAAAACACTTTAAATTCATAATATTATTTGTAGCCGTGATTAATGAATGCAGTTCATTTGTTTGCCTTAAGACGGTGCTGGTGTGTTGGGAGTTTTAATGTCCTTACCTTCACTTGTCACACCCTCCTCACCTTCATCTCCTTTCTGTAAACGGAAAAAATGTCTTTCATGTGATACTGTACCCTTGAAATGCACTTCAGTTCATATAAGACGCAGCATGCAGCATTCTTAACTCATCCATTCCCGAAAACATAATTTTACTTTTTTTTTCTTTTTTTAATGAGGTCAGACATTCAATTCCAGGTAATTATTTACATATTTTTACCAAGTGTTTGACTAAAAGCTGGTCTAAACATGGCTGGTGAATTAAGAATGAATGAATGTCATTATTGTTGCTGTAGCTGAGGTATAAAGTACTAAAGTAATTGATTACTTTAGGTGAAATCCCTTTCGTATTTGATTACATGCCAAAAAAAACTAAGACAAACTAGTTCAACCCGGCACACGAGATGATTTTGAGAATTAAGAAACCAAAAAAACAGAAGTACCCAGATTGAATGTCTGAACAATTGAGAAAAAATGTTAAAAATATGTTCAGCATTGAATGAGTTAATGAATAAACCCTCATCTGTTAGGTCAGACTACTTTGTCATGTTGAAATGAACCAACTTGCCTGCCAATTAGCATTCACCCTAAAAAGTTATGAAAAATGACACCAATGTGGACCAAGAAAATGACAAAAACACAAACTCGCAGATGGTTATATTCAAGACAGGATTGCATATTTGTGCAAAATGAGCATGAGCAGCAACTGTGAAAAAGCAGACTGTTTGGAGTTGTGTTTTTACAATATATTAGTATCTCAGCCCTAGTTTGGGGAAGAACATTAAAAAAGACCATAGGGCTGTATTAAAATATAAAGAATGTAGCCACAAAATAAACACAAAAGAAAGTTATTCCAAGAATACAAAAATAAAAGCAGTCACAGTTTAATTGATGCTCATTTTCACAACATGCTTCCACGTTAACAACCAGTATCCCACAAAAATGTGTTAGCAACGTAATCTACTGAGTAAGTTCATATCGAATGGCCAAAGGAAAAAACAAGTGCGGGTGAATTAGAAGTCTGGAAATAGCAGGAAAAAGGACAAAACAGAATGAAAAAAATAGCCAAGAGGAGACAGAAATAATGCAGAACAAAAATCAAAATCATGACGGGCTCACCACATCAGTACTTAGCCACTCCTCTATGTCATCCATGACAGAGGACTGGCCTCCGACACACTAGAGGGCGACATGAAAACGGCCGTGGGCCGCCAACAAAAGAAAACAAAACCCAGGCCCAAAACACAAAAAGTGAATATGACGTAATTGGTATGATCGTATGGCAACTTAAAACAAAAAGTGATGGAAAAGATTGGCACAGTGATTCATCTCAAATTGCTGTGACTAAAATTCAAGCACCAGTAATACCTTTGAAAATTGGACAATTTAAACTGCAACATTTTGTTGTATACCTGCTGTACAATGACAAAGTTATTCTTGTTCACAAGATGGAAAAAAATATGAATTTTAAACTATAAGATGCTACTTTTTTTATCTCACGCTTTGAACGTCGCGGCTTAAAGACCAGGGCAGCTAAGCGGCAGTTGTTGTTTATTCACTAGCCAGTAGGGGGCAAAAGAAGGCACTATAGAAGTATTGATTTTGAGTTTGAACTGCTATTTTATTTACCACTAGGGGCATTCTCCAATCAGGTGTGTTACTGTTTTGCTGGGGCAGTAATCTAACAATCCGAATTTGTCTGTGTTATTGTTTTGTTATTTTTGTTCATTCTTCTAACTGTGTAGGCATGTTCAATCTGTGTTGAAGGTGTGTTGGTGCTATTCTTATTTCTAAACATGCAGGCGTGTTCAGTCCGTGTTTTAGGCATGACGTTGCTATAACCAGGCAGTTAAAAAAATGAATAAAATCAAAAACTTTTAAAAAACCTTCCATGTACCATATTTTTGCATGAATATCTGATGCTGCGATTTGCTCAGTTGAGAAAGTGGTAACTTGATTTGTTATTTGGCTTAGTAATATCAGGAATTTAGACTTCTACATCTGCCGGATACATAACTAATTGAAATAGAATATTACGGAGGAGACTCACCGCTGTTGAATGTGGCTGTTGGATATCTAGAGTGGGGGGAGGAGCCGCAGCAGGCTGGCTGTCCTCTGCTGGACTCCTGGAAAAAAAAAGAAAGGAAAAATATGATACAACAAAACCGCTTGTGTTCTTTTCAGACTTGCTTAAATGCCTTACATCTTGTTGGGTTCAGTGAGGGATCCAGTCCTGGTTTGGGCAAACACATCAAATTCATCCTGGGAAGGTGGAGGCTTGCCGCTGGATAAAGAGCTCAGAGTGCTGCTCACACTATCGCCGCCAACATCTGCACGAACAGAAAGACGCCACACAACTTCTTACAAATGATCAACTCACCAGTTACACGTTTTTATTACGACTGGCAGGGAAAGGTCATACCGAGTCCAGCCAAGCGAGACGCCAAGGTGGCCGGAGAGGACGGTCTCCCCGCGCTGGCGGTGACGCTGGGAGGCAAGCCGGTTGGAACTGCTGCATTGGTCATGTTGCTGACCACTGCTGGCGAGGCGGGGCCCAGATCTATCAGGTTGTCCTCTGTGGCTTCACTTAACACCTGCTAGACCATATTGGAAATGAATGCATACATGAATGGTGCTCGTTTTGATTTAGCGCGGTATAGGCGCACCGAGGGATCAACGCCGTCACAACTAATAACCAGGTGGTGACATTATGATGCACGTAACGTGGGTGGGCATCATTGATGTGAGGAAAAGAAAGCTAGCTGATAAACTTCAGGACAGCATGAAAATGTCTTTTTAAAAACCAAAACAATTCTTAAGGGGTTGCACACTAGCACTTAAGATTTGATATCGACTTTTGAAAAAGTATACAAATCCCCTTAAGAAGAAAAAAGGGAAAACGATTGGAGCGGGGGAATTTTTTGGAATGGGGAAGGGGGTCATTTCTTCATTTGACTTTAGAACTGACAAACTGATTTTGACTCTCATCTAACTATATTTGTTCGTAGAAATTTTTTGGGGCTGCATAAACAAGACATGCTACAGTATATGGGCTGGGAGCCCTTAGGACTCAGATTTCAAAAGTCCAAAAGGGGTTAGACTAACTACTGATCTTTTAGTGAGGCTGACATTGCTTTCATACTTGCCTGTCTCAGCTAGCCACAGAATCAGAGTACAGAAAAGGACAAGAAAAAAAAAAGATAGTGAATAGAGTTACATGCCCGAATGGTGAAAGTGACAGAAAAATGAAATATTAACAAAGAAGCAGCTTAAAGTCCTTAGTCTTTCTGATATTGCTTGCAGATAAAAGGTATATCCCTATTGAAGATGAATGATAGATCGTAAGCGTATCGTTTATGTACAACCATAAAGTGTATGAGTGCATCAGAGTGTGTTGAGCAGCAGCAACTGCAATTCTCTCCCCATAACCCCAAGCATCAACACCCCCCCTTGTGTTGTCATTTCCTCATAAATCTGCTCACACACCACCCCCTCTCCCTCGTTCGTCCCCGCACAGCTCTCTCACTCACAGCCACAAGCGCAGTGCCTGTAAGAGTCATGACAAGTTCTTGCCAAAGTGTCCTCATTTAATGCCACGACTCGATGAAGAATGACAAGCAGTGGCTTAGTTTTAAGCTAAACTGCCTTCATTTACAGCTGAATAAGACCGAGTATTAACAGGCTGTTAGACTGCTTCAGACTCCACATTATAACTGAGCGAAGGGCAAAATGGCAAGGGAATGTTGCATCAATGATCTAAAAGAGTGAGTATTTGTTTAGTTACTAGTTAATTAGACATTAAAATCAGAGATTAGCGGATCACAAAAAAGACATTGTGAAAATGACTGACAAAATTTGGGCCCACCAAAATGATGTATAGACAGAGACGGGTGTAACAGTAGCACTGAATGACAGATAGGACGACGGAAACATTTTCCCAACCTTAAAGCACACTCACCCCATTATTGACGCTCTGAGCTGTAGACCGTCCAGATCTGAACCTCTCATATCTAGAGTAGCAAAGCAACGTTGTCAGAGAGGCGTTAACAAAGATGGGTCCGTCCCGTGCGTAGCTGATGACACAGCATCAGCATGTTCTCACCTTTCGTAGCGCAAGAAGATGTTATTGAGGTCATCGTTTACGTGCAGCAGCTCCTCTGTCACTGCCTCGTTGGAGACACAAGAGATGAGCTCCACTATCCTCTGCTGCATGGCTCGACAAGTCCTGTTCAGCTCCTTGAAAGCATGAAACTATGATCATCAGACACATATGGAAGCATTTGGCAACATACACACACAACATGAGAGCTTTCTTGCCTGTAGCAACTCATAATCTGAAGTGTCCTCCTGTCCCGGGACCATCTCAGTCAACATCTCAGACATGACCTTAGTGTTTCCTCGGACAACATCTAACTCACTGCGCAGTCTGCAAATCTGTAAGGAAAATAAAATGGAATAAAAACTAGGGCTTAATGACTGGAAAACAATCCAATCGCAACGTTTTCTCCATTAAAATTGTAATATTGTATTAGTAAGAAATTAAACAGATTCTAACAATATGAACAACACACACACACACACACGTTCACTGTGCTTTAAAAAATTGGGACAGTTTTTTTATTCAACTGCGTCAGCTAGTGTGACCAGAAGAATTTTGACAAGTAGTGTACATACTTGTCATACAGTACCTGCTCAGGTGTTGGGTTGATAGATCCAGAGGGTTGAATGTTTGGAACCTGAGGGGTGCTGTAGACTGTTGGAACAGCATGCGGTGCAGGCTGGGATGGGGCAGAATACTTATGCAGGGTTGAGTCTCCCTCTGGTGCAGATGCGGTCTGGTAGAAAAAGCAACAAATTAGCGTAGTTCCCCAAATATAGATGGAGCCTTAATTTTAGGCTCAATTTCTGGTATGTTACTGTGTATAGGACGTACTAACAGTTTGGTGACATTGTAAAAACTACAGCAAGCCAATACATCTCATCTTTGTTAATCATTTAGATTTTCTTGTGTTTATATCAGTAAGTTATATATTTTCTGCAGCTTAATCTAAATATATTTCAGATTTCCCACAGTGTGAGCGGTCAGTGAACGCTGCACCAGTGTAATGTTGAAAACTAGGATTATGTGGCTGACAGATCAAGCTCCCTCAAATGGTGTCAAAAAAAAAAAATCTTTAAATGACCTTTTATAGGACTCACCCATACTTTTGCCATTCGTTTTTGGTAAAAAAAATGTGCCTTTTATTTGGGGGATTTTGACATATGTCTCAACTGTCTAGGTGCTTGTGTGTGATGTCCTACCCGTTGAGGAGTATGTATGGGCGAGAGGGTCTCCAGGTCTGACAGAGGAAACTCGATGCCTTTTCTCTTTAGCTCCTCATAGACTTGGACAACACCCGTGAGATCAGGGCTGCTCCTGAACGCGTCGGCCCATGCCTGCGGTTAAGTTGAGTTCCTATTACTGATTGAAGTTAGCAAGACTTATACATAACTCATGTCCATGAAATATTGTAGGAGGGTTTTAAGCAGAGGCCAAGAATAATAAAAAAAAAAAAATCAATACGCTCACAGATGGTAACAATACTTTCCAGCAGTGGAAACTGGAATGTTACAAAAGCATTAGGACATCTGTTAACATGCCAATAATACTCCCATGCACCTAGGGGAACATATTGTCAGCCTAATAGCTTGACAAACACTGCCATGCTCCTGCCCTGGCAACTGCTGGAAATAAGAGCATTGCAAAGTTACCGGAGCTGAGCCTGGTAACATGAGCCGCACTGAATGAAGTCGCAGAGATAATCGCTTTTATCTGACTGCACCTTGCACGGCCTCATAAACTGATCAAAAAAATCTCTTCCAAAACCTCATTTATTGTCTTGATCCTAAATAAACATCTCTATTGCAGAACATGAAAAGTGTTATGAAACTGCATGTGCATCAGAAACAAAGTTTTGCTGTTATCTTACCTGAATGAGGGCCAATACTTTGTCTTGAACGATGGTGGGAGGGTTGTTTTTAGGAGAGATGATTTTGACGAGAACGCCATCGACAAAGTCCCTGCTTGTGACCAGAGCATGAAACCGGTGACCACAGTTCTTTACGCAAGTTTCCAGAACCTGATAGAAGCAAAGGTAAAACTGTCTAAACTGTTGTCATTTTAAAGTATATAACATGCTTTATTTTCCTCTTGATGTTGTAATTGTAAAATAAGGAAATAAACCATTTTTTCGACCACAAATTCAAAGAAAGGCAAAGGACAAAGAAAAACTTCAACCAATATACGGTGACCATTATAGAGCTTCAACTTAAATTTACTGAGACACAGAAACATGCTGTGCTGGCTAGTCAGTACAATATTTACAAAATTGACAGTTATGCAGATGTGATAATGTGGTATGTGCAAAGCAAAAGCCTCACCTGTCAGGCATTCAATAAACAGGTGGGTTTGGTTTCACTAACAGCTGTCAAGTTATTTTTGTAGAGTTGTATGACAGGAATGTTAAAAATCACAAAGCCAGGTTTCAGTAAAACCTCTCCTCCTTTGTTAAACTCTATGCCTCAGTCATGGGTAAAAACTTGGTTTCGTTTTCTTTTACGTGGGTCTGTCTGTTTTTTTATGTTGTTTTTTACTAATCTATCCATTTTCTTTGCTGCTCATCCTCACTGTGGTCGCAGGTGTGCCCGAGTCTAACCTGGCTTGATTTTGGAGAAAGCACACATGAAGACCAGACCCAGAAACAAAACCAGGGCCTCCGGACTGTGAGGCGGGAGTGCAAACCACTTTCCACTGTGCTGCTCAAGTTTTAATTTGTTATCTTTTGAATTATTTATTTATTTATTTATTTTTTTATGGAATGGTAAAATGTTACTTTGAGTGTTCCAAATTCAACTTGACAATTACAACAGATAGCGAGGATAAGCGCTAAGGATGGATGGATGGATGGATAAACAGCTTAAGAGAATGAATGAATGGATGGATGAATGATTCCAATATTTCTTTATAGGAATTGTGTTTTGAAATATGAACAAACAGGACATTAAGCACGGTCCAAGCCGTTACAGGACCATGAAAATTTAGTCCACCTCAGGTGTGCACTCACCGTTAAAGCCAGCATCACTTCCCTGTAGTTCCTATTACCATTCAGTCTCTTCTTCACTGCTCTAATTGCATCCTTTGGTCTGCAAACAAATGCACACCTCAAATTAACAACATACCACAAGTATTTACAAAATACAGAGGAGAGTTAAAATTTGAGAGAGCCTTACTACAAGTCAATGATTTTCAAAAAGTTGATGTTGACCCGTATGCAGAAGGTTAGTAATAATTAACTCATAGTCTGTTTAACTTCTAGTTCTACATGCAATATGGATCTCATTCAATGAATACCCTAAGAGGAAGAAACACAGATCCGAGCAGACTATTTATAAAATGACATGCACTAGCTCGACTCATCAAAGACAAATTACAACCCACTAATCAAACACGCCCTGGACTTCACACAGCGGCTTAACCATACAGCGAGATAAGATGCATGGCCTGGTATATATTTGCACTAGAAAAGATAGGCTTCAGATGATGCAAATGCAAAATAAGTCAAGTGTGTAACGCTGCAGCCATGGCACAGGAGCACTACTAATCAATGTGATCAATACCCGTCTTCTGTTTCATTAATAATGTCACATATTTCCATGTTAAGCGTCCAGTCTTCACTTGGTAGCGATCCGTCAGTGGCTCTTTCTAGAACAAAAATACAGGAAGAAAAACCCATTAAGTCGTTTAATATAAACACATGAGGTTAATAATAGGTCGTGATGACTAATGCTTAGCAAACTACAAGCTAACTTAGGTCTAGCTTTGCCCAGTCAACACGCTAATGAATGACTTAGCAATTGTTATGTGTCACACTAAGTGCAACAAACTACAAATAAATCATATATTTAGTCAACAGTAATGCTAGCAAGGACGGCATATATTAACTACGTGTTAGATAGGCGGCTAACGGAGATATTGGTAGGCTTGACGTTAGCCTAATGCTAGCTTACACGTAAACATCGGCACGGATTCGATGCATTTTCAAAATAATCACAACCTTTGAACGCGGTGACGTTTCTACGTAGTTTTACATACCAATGCAATGCCCCACGGGGGTACTATACGGATTTCCCATAAGGAACTCCATTTTGCCCGTCAACAAACAAGTCAGGTCAGGGAATGATGATGTTGCTACATCAGGAAACTTCCAGCACGCCCCGCCCTCGGGGACATATTATTGGTTTAGAAACTCTGACCTTTCCTGCGATTGGCGCGCCGAGACTTCACTCATTGAGGTGAGACGATTATAAATAAAGGCTCCAAAGGTTGCCACACTAAAACGCAAATTGTTTTATGGCTGTTCCGCTTTTTGTTTTGTTGCAAGAAAGCATAGCATTTAATCAATTAAATTGCGTGCGCTTACTGTATAGTGCTGAACGGTGTGGCTAAAAATAAAAGTTTCAAATTTGTCAATATATGTGCAAGATGTGTTTTGCAACTAAAAATGACCACAGTGATTTGACTCTACTTGCGGTAGTTTCCGAAAATGTATTGTCCAGGAACAAGAATCCACATTTAACAGCATTAAATCAATAACCACACAAAAAAATGAACATGAAAAGAATATAGCAGTATTTCAACTCAATCTTTGTCATTTTACCAAAGGGAGAAAAGTGTGTACTCTCCACATCCTTAGCGTATTTGAATGCAACAGACAGTTGGCTCGCCTCTTTCCCAAAGTCAGCTGGGATGGCATCCAACTCACATACAACACTCATGAGGATAAGCAGTGGAGTATAATGTAGCAGTCATAAAAACGGAGTCTCCATTCACTTCATGCACTGTGTCCAAACATGTCACAGATGACTGAGAACCAAATGGGAGACTCAGTGGGTGGTGTTACGAAAAAAAAAAAAAGATCGGCAATGTGTTAACCAGGGTGGCGGTGACTACAATGCGAGAGACCGAGCAGTCGTCATCGCAGAAAAGAATGAACGGGAAATGTTCTATTTCTGAGTCATACATTGCTGAGTGGTGTCAGTTAGACTGGAAGTTTGCATTCCGTTTTTTTTTAGACTGAAAGCTTCTTCCTCAGTCCTGCAATAGTTTGCGCTTGACACTTGAACTTTCCGATGAGAGGTGCACAAACAGAGCACCGGCGGCAGTACGAGCCCTCAGCTCATACATGTCATAGTCGTGAGCCCACTCCACATTTCCCCAGCACTGAATCTGCCAGGGAGGAGGAACCCGACGTGATTAGTTCACAACAGATAGAATTTCTTCATGTCAATGATGCTGAGCCAAAATACAGAAATAGGGCAGTGTGTCTGACCTGGTATTCTTCCTCCAGCCTGGATAGCAAAACCGCCTTTTCCACACTCAGATATCTGTCAATCATGCCAAGTGATAACACAACAGACTTCAGCTGGGTGATCACGTACTCCAGGCCTACACGGAAGAAACCAAAATTAGTATGGCATTCTGTTCTATTAGTAAAACAAGCCTTTGAAATTTGAGCCATACCTGTGAGGGACCAGAAGTTGTATGATTTAAGATGTTGACAGAATGTGTCTTTGGTTGCCTGAGGGATGTCAGGGCCCATAATACTGGATGAAGAGCCAATAGTGACATCATATCTGAAATTGATATTTAACTAATAAACATCTAGCGTGTTACATAATCACACAAAAGCTAAAACCACAGAATCTATCGAGATCCAACAGTTTATATATATATATATATATATATATATATATATATATATATATATATATATATGATTGTGAACAAGGATGGACTTGGATGTTGGTTCGGTCTGCTCGCTTCTTTTATTGAAAATAATGCTGTAACAACCTCAGCTGCAAAAGGCACTGGCTGCTAACAGCCACCTGCCGTCCATCCTCTAGCTTATACCATTATTGTAAATATTCCAAGTAAGAATGCAACTGATATAAAAATGCACATCTGTGCCTTATAAGTCATCTTAGGTGGCTGACGGATCAATTTTCTTTGAATGGTGTTGAATTAAAAAAAAAAAAAACTACCACTTATGGGATAGGCCTATACTTACGGCCTTCGTTCTTGGGGGAAAAAAAATGCATCTTATAATTGGGGAATTACAATACATCCCTAATAACAAATTATTTGCATTGTGCTGATGTACCTAATATTGCAGCCAATTGACTAAAATTACCTCTTCTCAATCCATTGCAATACAGGGTCCCACTCATTCTTCTGTAGGTCAACCAAACCATAGGGCTCATCCACTCTGTAACTGCACCAAATTCAATGAGATTTTACAATTAAACAACTCATTTTTGCATTTCAGTTATGACTTTTAAGAGCACTAACGCTAGGCTCAACCGATTCAACATTTTTAAATAGTTTAACATACCACACAGTGTCTGTCTCCAGAAACTTTAACGCAGCGCTTATCATTTGGTCCTTGTTGCGTTGTGTAGGATTGTCCAAAGCAGTGTTGCAAAGTGTAGTCTGCAAAAAGAACAACAGTACAATCACTGTATTTGAAACTAGTTTTAGATTTGGACTAAACAAAACGACTAAAGTTGCATCTGGTGTCTTTATACGATGATAAATATTACATGGATATACCGTACAGGAATGTCAGGTGAGAAACTTTACCAGATGCATGGTGTAAAACTTGAGAGTATCTCTTTGAGCATCCCACTCGGTTGCCACAGCGATGGCAAGGGCTTCATTAGGCACTGTAAACAACTTCCCTCCTGGAGTTTTCAGCTTCCTTCGATCTAGGTTTATTTCAAATAAACCTCCTGAATGAAAACAGTTAAGCAACAGTATTATATTTTACCATCTGTGGTCATTAACAGTTTTGACAAAGGAACATTTTCTAATCAATGCACTGGGCATATTAGTTTACAAGTTCACGTACCTTCACCTTGGGATAAACTGACGTCCTGATAAAATCGTTTTCTCTCTGCAAGAAAATGTGAATGCTTTGTTGAGTCTTTGCAGAGAAAATTTTGAAAAGATTAAAGCAATGCTAGTCATCTTACCAGTTGCGGCTGATGAGTATTCTAACGAGCATTTGAAATGCTGCGGATCCTTGCGTAATTTACACGCCGACAGGCCATTTCTAAACTGATGGTGGAGTCTTGCAAAGCTTCTGAACATTGCAGCAGATGATGTAAAATTGCTGTTTACGAAAAGCTAGGTGTTAGCTAAGGAGCAAAAATACGGCGTGTTGTTGTTAAATACCGAGACCCCACATTTTTACATGTATATTTGGGAGCATTTATATCGCGTCCCTAAAGCAGTGGTGAAATGATTAGCAATTACCGACTGGCAGGATTTTCATCTTAAATCTTAACTCCAGAACTAAAAAGCATGCGTGACCTTCTGTGACAGGCAGCAGGGTCGTATATTTTGAAAACCCTGGGAATTGTAGTTTTCTACGTAGCAGTTTGCACTCTTACACAACAAGAAAAAACTACAATCTAAACCCATGATGTGTTCCGCCAAAATAACCAATAAGATTATAGGACCTTACCACGTTGAAAAGGATTAGCCAATGAGAGGTGCGGATGTTTTTGCCTTGGTCGTTGAGACGAAGTCCACTTACTTTACTGGGAGCTTTGTGGTAAACTACGGCGTTCGGGTTTCGAGGGGATTTTGGAGGCTGGGGGGCAGCTTCAGCCCTCTTAACGTTTCTTCGCGGACGTTGGCATCTCGCAGACGGCTGTCGAGCAGTGTGGGTACCCTGTCAACGAAGCGGGAGCCATGCCTGTCCCCGCTGGATTCATTAGCGACTCCCAGTGCGCGGCCTTCACATCCTCGGCCTCGCTTATCCCTCCGCCCCCGATCAACACCAGGCAGCCCGGTGTTGTCACCTCGCTCTTATATAGTGGCTCCAAGTTCAGGGGCCACCAAAAGAGCAAAGGGAACTCGTACGACGTGGAGGTTGTTTTACAGGTGGGCATTTGAAGTGACGTTTTTGGCGTGAAAGGTGAATTGCGAGGGGCAATGGTGATCTGTCAAAACGGGGGCGTGATGATTGACAGTTTGAGAATCAATGAGCATGGGCCTAGCTCTCCAAGCTAGCAATCGGTTAGCATTGCCTCAATCTACACTCGCAACAGTCAAAACTCTCCAGCGACACATGCTATTCACATGTAAAATGTTGCGTTTAATGTAGCATCTGTTGATATAAATCAGACTGATTATGCACAGCTGCATGGTTTATTTGTATTACAGTAGGAATGGCGGCATATTAGTTCTGCTAATAGGTTGATGGTTTTTTTTTCTTCTTTTTTTCAAGCACGTCACCATGGAGGATTCTTACCTCTGTGGTTACCTGAAAATAAAAGGACTAACGGAGGTGAGCTGGGCGATTATCCTTGTCCGTGGGTTTCAAACTCCAATCCTCGAGGGCCGGTATACCGCATGTTTTTGATCCTAGTCTCTCAAACACAAATCGAATAATTAGGATCATTTTCAAGATCTTGCAGAGCTTGCTGATGAACTTATAATTGGAATCAGGTGTTTTGCGGAGGAAAAACCTGGAAAACACGCAGGATGCCGGCCCTCAAGGACTGGAGTTTGACTAATGTGTCCTTGTCTGGCAGATCCATCATATTCCATTGGTATTAATGATTTACCTTTGTAGATTTATGTTAAGTACATCAAAATTTCCACATTTTCCCCCCCATTCAAGTGAATGAAACATTCGGCGTCTTTCTCCTTCAAGTTTAAAAGAAAGACAAGTCAAAACATTTTTATAATGTTCTGCTCCAGTCCAAACATGATTTTCTCACCCACACTGCCAGTTTTTCCATTTTAGCATACAAATGCGCCACATGTTTAACCCCACAAGGTTAATTGCAAAATGAATTTTCTGTTTGGGCAGGAATACCCAACCCTAACCACGTTCTTCGCCGGAGAAATTATCAGCCGCAAACGTCCATTTCTCACCCGGAAATGGGATGCAGATGAAGATGTGGACCGCAAACATTGGGTAAACATCTAAATATAGTTTTTATAGCTTTTACATCGCATGTTTCTTCATGTTTCTCGTTTATTCCCAGGGCAAGTTCCAAGCCTTCTACCAGTATGCAAAGACGTTCAACTCTGATGATTTTGACTACGAGGATCTTAAAAATTCGGACTATATTTTTATGAGGTGGAAGGTAAGGTTTCATTTTATCCCTTGACGCCTTACGCTTAATAACATGAGGCGTATTTGCTCATTATTAGGAGCAGTTCCTGGTCCCGGATCACACAATTAAGGACATAAGTGGCGCTTCCTTTGCTGGCTTCTACTACATTTGCTTCCAGAAATCAACAGCAACGATCGAGGGCTACTATTATCACCGGAGCTCCGAATGGTAACCGCGACATTAATATTATTCTATTTTTCTTTGTCGCCTTAGTGGCCTGTTGTTTCCGCCGCGCTTTGCTATTGTTGACATTCCATGATTAAGTCTGGGTGTTTTTCTATGAACAGTTAATATTCAAGCGTTTCTATTTGACTGGAAATGATATAGCGCCACGATTTTTTTATTTTAATGCGATGTCATCCTTATGCTTTAAATAGCCACAATTTCCTCTTCGCATTCGTGAGCAACACCCATGACAGTTTGCAGAGGTGGAATTTGAATGGTTTTTCCTCCGAAGTGGGGAATCATTAACACCCCCCCCCCCCCAAAAAAAAAAAAAATGCTGCTGTCATACATCGGCAGCAAAAAAAAATACAATGAAAAATGATATATGACTCTTTGTTCTGCAAACTAAAATCCACCTGACCAAATGGCATGTGACACATAAGTACAAACAGTAGTCTTAATACCATGTGGTTCTCAAACGTTATTTTTTTTTTTCAGTTAAGTACCCCCTAATCAGCACGTAGCATTTTTGGATTGAAGAAAAGAAAAATGGAGGGCTGTGCCAGATTATTAAACTTGTAGTTTTATCTCTAGGTGTATTTTATGCAGCAACTCCATTTAAGTCATTAATCAGCATCTTTTAACACCATTTGAAAGCAAACAGATAAATTGTTTTATTTTGCTTGTTTTTTTTTACTAACCTTAAAAAGGATAGGGAACCAAATTACGGCCAAGCAATGTGTGAAGTGTAATTGCAATAAAATAAGGATTGGCATCTTTTTATTTTTTAATTCAGGCACTTTGATGGGCTAAAGTAAATAAGTTAACAGTTGTTGAACATTCATTTATATTGCTATTTTTCTTTTGTTAATTTGGAAAAGGATGCAGTTTGAGATGTACTTCTACAATTTTTATAGATAATCATATTTATCATTGGTGTGAAAGGTTTTCTATCTCCTAGGGGGGCTTTGCAGAAAAATAATTGAGAGGCACTGCGATAATAAATAGATTCATGTTCCAATTAATTGGCTCTCGATTTGAAAAGGAACCACACTGTTCCCGTCGCTGCTTTTTAAATGCTTAAAAGTCCCACGCCCCCTTCAGTGTCTTCACGTAAAAAGAACCACCGGCCTATTGTAATATTATCTTCTGTTGTCTCACCTCACTCAGGTACCAGTCTCTGAACCTCACCCACGTCCCAGAGCACAGCGCCGCCATCTATGAGTTCCGGTGACCCCGGCTGGCATCGTGGATCTTGTTTGACGGACTCGAGGCGGTCTGCAGACGCTACTGAGACTAGGAAAAGACACTATGGGATCTTTAGGAGACACATCAAGCGAAAAGGGGCTTGTCGGTTGGACGGACAAAGGATGGAGATGTGAAAGGACAATTGAATGTATGCGAATTGGCTTGAGGTTTAAAATTTAGAAAAAAAAAAAAAAAAAGGAAATGCAGTTGTGCTCCCTGGCTGGAGCGTGTAAAGTCAGAACCAGCATTAGAGTCCCTGTGTGCTTCTTACCCGTCTTATGTTTAAATGTCTGGCTTCTGTTTTGTAATTGGCACACTTCCTCATGACACTTTACAAGCTAAGTGCGTATAGACATTTGACAAGACAAGGATTCCTAAGCGGGGGGGTCTGCTCGGACCAACGAGAAGCAAGGAAGAACTTGGGCTCATCAGGTTTTAGAAATAAAGCTTTAATCCGCCCATTAGGTTGACCGTACGTGATTTAGTTGAAGCCGGTTCTTTGTTTGCCTGCCAAGAGGATATTTTGCGATTTGTTTTGTCAGAAAAGACGGACACTTCGCGGCACTTTTATGGCCCTTAGCGGGCGACGCGCTAAACAAGCAAACCCCTTCGTGTCGGTCAGATCTGCTTTTTTTAATCAGACGATTGCCGTGGATGTTGTTCTATTTGTTACATTTGCACAAAGATGAATTATTAATTTGAATGCTCACACATGCCCCTTGTACGCAAGCTCAAAGCTGTACGGAGAGGAAAAAAAAAAAAGCTTTTTAACTACTTTTAAAGTGTTTTGAGAGTGTTGAGAGACAAATCAATCACGTTTAAACCCTGCGCGGTATTTTGTCCCAATTCTTTGATGTTTACATGATAGGCATTTCACATCAAAGGGAACGCATTGAAAGAAGACACTAGGGAGCTGAAATTTCACCCGGATGTTGAAAACATGTCAAAATTTCACTTAGTCGTCACACTATCGGGAGTATGCGATCCCTTGGCTAAAATACTTTGAGAGTGATGTGGAAGAAAACGTCCCAAAAATGATCAAAATGCTACACAAGGGTTGAGTATTTGAGTATTTTTTAGCCGGCTCTAAACAAAGAACTTTTTACGTGTTCCTTTTAACTTGGAGACCCATCCCCATTCCTTCCATTGATGTCTCTTTTGACTATGCAACATATTCATCATAGCACTCTCCAAACGTCGAGGCTCCATTTTTAGAGATTTTATTCTATCATTAGAGTATATTAAACATAAAAAAAAATATGATCTTAGTTCAAAGGAAATATTTTTGTTAAAACTCCCTGACAAACTCCTGAATCATTTTCCTCTGTCATGTGACTGTGCCATGTTTTTAAAGTTTATCAGAGTTATACTATAACACATCAAAATGTGTGCTTGCTTGAGATTGAGCCTGAAATGGATTGACTGATTGTAATGAATGAACTGTGGATTTGAAAAAGAGAAACCATATCAAAACGAACCTGCTGTCTGTGTGCTTTTGTAGTTTTTTTTTCCCCCAAAATATTTGCTTCCCCCTAGTGGGTGAAAATGAATATTGTTTACCACTTACCAAGGTTAACCCTTGTGCACACACTTTGCAAACTACACACGTTGCATTTGTTTTTTTCCTCATTTTGTAAATAGTTTTAAAGGTGTCATAATTTCCTTCAACCACTCAAATTGTTCAGTGGCATCAGTTCTATCCTTACGTAGGTTAAATTTATTAACACCCACAAAAAAGTGACAATGACACTTTAAGACAAAGCCATTAACTGGTCTCTACCGCCACCTACTGTTTTGAGGTGAAACACAACAAATAATTTTCTGTTTGCTGACATATTTTGACCGCCGCTCAACAGAGTGTTGCAAAAATTGCAGGGAAATTAATGTAATTAATCCTATTAAATGCATCTCAAATATTGTAATTATAATGGTTTTATATGGTCCAAAATTTGGACAATTATTGTTTTTGTTTAACCCTCGAATCCCGTCAGAATCGTTGCATTTTTAAATTGCACATGTTTTAATCACCCGCTGGAAATTTCAGCTCCCGAAAAAAATTTTCCGTTTGATTTTTTCATGACATCATTAAAAACAAAAACAAAAACAAAAATGAAAGGAATTTCCTAATGTTGTAACATAATGATGAAACAAAAACAGGTTATTCGGAAAGTAACCGCACATAGTAAAGTGTAAAGAGAGAGATGAGTGCATGAGTGAGCGTTTGTATCGGAAAATATCTGTCAGGGAAACTAGTTTTCAGGTATGAACTGTCACTGTCCATCAGAACACCTCAATCCTAATTGTGTCGTAGACAGTATACACCCATCAAATGAAACCTTTCGGCACGCTATAGCATCAGCTACGTAACTATGTTCGAAAAGTAGAACACCACTGCACCTGAAGGTTATTACATAACAAACCTGTCATTAAGTACCTGAGTCCTATTCGAATCCAGAAGCGTAAAATTGTGGCAAAAGCATGCTAACGCACATGCTAGCCAGGTTTAACAACAAAAACAAACAGCGGAATTAAAGAGATTTAGGGCCACAGTAAAAAAATCACAATACTGTACAGTAATATAAGTAAATGTACTCCTTCATATCTGCACTAAATTATTTGAATGTGAGCTTCCACTTATAGTGTAGCGCACAGGTGTCGAATTCCAGTCCTCGAGGGCCGGTATCCTACATGTTTTCAAACCTTTTTTCCTGAAAAACACCCGATTCAAATGATTGGGATCATTTTGAAGCTCCTGCAGGGTTTGCTAATAAGCTATTCATTTGAATCAGGTGTGTTGGGGAGAGAAAACCGGAAAACATGCAGGATGCCGGCCCTCGAGGACTGGAGTTCGACACCTATATTACTGTACAGTGTACAGTAATATAAATAAATGTACTCCTTCATATCTGCACTAAATTATTTGAATGTGAGCTTCCACTTATAGTGTAGCGCACAGGTGTCGAATTCCAGTCCTCGAGGGCCGGTATCCTACATGTTTTCAAACCTTTTTCCTGAAAAACACCCGGTTCAAATGATTGGGATCATTTTGAAGCTCCTGCAGGGTTTGCTAATAAGCTATTCAGTTGAATCAGGTGTGTTGGGGAGAGAAAACCGGAAAACATGCAGGATGCCGGCCCTCGAGGACTGGAGTTTAATACATACGGCGTCGCGGTTCAAACTAAGGCCCTGAGAAAAGTTGGCGACCAATCCAGGGTGTTGCAGCCCACCTTTCCCTGGTTGAACATGAAATTTGACTTTTGGGATGTTATCATTTGTAGTCCCATACTCAATGGCTTTTTTGGAGTCCTATATATCTTAATGTACATGTGATGATATATGTTAATGGAACTCGGCCTAACTGGTTTGCATTTTTAATGTCAGTCACACGCTCATATGCTTATGTGAAAATGCTTATGCAACGCTTATGCTATTACAATGTGTACTGCCAATCCCATCTTTTGACCTCTAGTTACGGGTTCACAAAATTGGGTTACACTTATAAAATCTCACCAGACGCCACTGCTTCGAGTGAAGAGAATGAAGTTTGTTTTTTTTTTTATGCTTATTAAGTCTCGGGAACTATATCCATAATGCGTGTACTACTTGTTATATAAATGTCCTGATGATCTGTACAAACACACACGCACGCAAACACACACACACAATAAAGTAAAGTCTAAAGTAAAGTAAAGTCTAAGAAATAATATTACTTATGATATATACTATAATGCTGTGATAGCTTTTTTTTTGCTTTAATAATACCTTTAATAATGTCCTGCAAAATTGTTGTTTTGTTGAACAAATCTATCAAATTTGACTCAAATATTTCCTTTTTTGAAAGAGCCATAGTGCAACTTTTTCAAGTAAAACTTTGTGCATGTCATTTTTGTCTCTCTTCTTCCACTCAATTTGGTTGCAGTTAGCGCTTTTCAGAGTTGATATATAAAATGTAATCTCTGAAATTAATGCCTTAATTTTGACTTCCCTAATACATATATATATATATATATATATATATATATATATATATATATATATATATATATATATATATATATATATATATATATATATATATATATATATATATATATATATATATATATATATATATAAAATCTTTTTAACTGCTCTATTAATTAAGGACAACTGACTATAACGCCCCCCCCCCTTTTTTTTATGATTGTACCAATTTCCTAGTTGCTCAAGATCCAAAAGTCCCTGCTCTCCATCATTTGGAAATGTGCTAAGTGCAAAGTAAACAGAATAAAAAGGTTTGTCTTTCTCAGAACTGTCTTTATTATGACACGGTGCTTTTAGTTAACCTTTTAGCATTCCGTGTTAAGACACAGACGTCTGGTGTCGGACTGGAATGATGCCTGGAGTGATTTATAGTCATGTACATGTTACATGATTTTGTGTGCATTTTATGTACTAGTGTGTAATGGGTGAAAGGTTACAGAAATTATGTTAAAACCTGATTGAAAAATTGCAATCTGTACAGCACCTATATATATATATATATATATATATATATATATATATATATATATATATATATATATATATATATATATATATATATATATATATATATATATATATATATGTGTGTGTGAAATTGACATGCCGATCACAGTTCAATTCAATTCATGAAAGAAAAAAAGTACGAATTTCACACATTTTCTTCCTTATGAGAAGAAGTACTAAGAAGCCAATGCAGCTTCCTTGTCCCCCCCCTGCTTCCTTGTTTGGTTTCTGCATTGAGTCATTCGCAAATGCTATTTGAGATGTCAAAAATGAGATTAGGTTCTTAGGCTTTCACTTGTGCGTCAGAACCCTTCAATGTGGTCTCAAGGGATTAAAGCTCCCAACCATTGTACCACCTGAGCCACGCCACGCCCACTTTCATCTCGTTATTACGCCCATAATGATTTAGCAGAATTTTTCGCAGTCGTACACGTGCTGGTTTGACTCAATTCGTGGGGATTTCACATTCATTCCGTTGCGCGTGTCGAGCAGATGGATTTAAAAGAAATAAACACTATGCACCTGCGCGGGTCGGAGGTGCACAGACAAAGAGGTTGTTGTGAACGAGCAGCAAGTGGTAAAAGGTTGAACGTGAGTTGAATTGAGTGGAAATAACTACCGACTATTTTCTTATATATATTTTATATATTTTTTTATTTATTTTATATTTTATTTCTTATATATATATTTTCTTATATACATATACATTTTTAGACACCAACTAAATGTGCCTATGCTAACCGGTTAGCAATCGCGATTAGCATTAGCGCGTTATCGATTCCCATTGAAGGTCAACATGCAGTAATTAACAATAGTTATATATTAATTATACATGTAATAGTGCCCTTTAAATCACACAAGAGTCAATGAGTACATTTGAGAGTGGAGATGCTTGTTAGCTACTTTGAGGTTAACTACTTCCTGTTCTACTTCTTCTTGACAAGCAAACTGGGAATGTCTCATGCTTTCCGGTCCTCTACGAGTTAAAATTTGAACGTCAAGTTAAAATTTGTTTGTAGTGATTGTTATATTCTCTGAAAACTGTATACAGTTTTTAGTGGTGATGAAATAACATGTTAATTGCAATCAATTATTTCTTTTTCAATCTTGAATTTTCAACTGTTTTTATGATGATTTGATCCGTTTGTAATCCATCGGGCTACGTGTGAATAGTATGATTTTGACTTTGTCCACAGCAAAAGCTGCTCAAGTTTAGCTTACCACATAAATGCGAAGCACACAGCTGCGATTGCTCCCACTGCAAATGACAGCGAAAGAGATACTTTTTTACCCAAAATAAATTTGAGAACCAGGCGGGTTTGAGCGATTCTTTGATGGCCAGGATGCATGATGATATAATTTAATGTTTTTTTGTTGTTTTTTTTTTGCGTTTGACAAAAAAAAAAAGACCACCATCTCATCAGATGGTTGAAACTACAATACAGCATAAGATAAATGGTTCCATGTTGAAATTTACTCCAACTATACTTTGTCAAAATCACACTTAAAAACTCATGCTACTTTCACCAGTTTAGCTAATGTTTGTCATTATGCCTGTATTAACTTTTCAGAACTCATATTCACCCACAATAACGTTTGCATTTGTCCTTTCATTGGTTGTACTGGAAAAAAAACATGAGCTTATCTAAAAAATATTGTCATTGAGGAACAAAGCAAAATCTGTTACAGCTAGCTTTTACTGGTAAATTACATGTCTATTTGTATCTCTTTAATACCGTGTTTTATCCTGTTGGTGGATAAATATTTAACACGAAGCTCTCTAGATATGTGTGTAGCATTTTTTTTTTTGTTTCATTTCCCTAATAATTGCAACGCAATAGTATTGAGTTGTTTATACTGGGTAAATCCCAGGTGACGAATGCATGGACTGTCACTGTCCAGGTAAAAGGTTGCGTTTGTTTTAGTGAATTTTCCTTGCGCTTCCTTCTGAGCTAATACCCCCAAAAAAGGAAGGAAGGAAAAAAAAATAGCCCCTTGCTCAATGTGGGAATCCTCACGTGCCTCCTCAACTCAGGTGTTGACATCTTCACGGGAGACACACACTATTGACCTTTTCGCTGATGCTGTCTTAAAGATGGATTGCTATGTGTGTTTATATTTGTGTCAACCAGAAGAAATCCTGGCATGGCTTCAAACAGGAATTCACACACGCATCGAATGAGTGGTTGAGATAAGGCACTCCAGTTGGACTTTTTCACAGCGTCTTTGAAGAGACACCTGCTACTCCGGCGATAAGGAATATTGGAGCCACATGACAAGTCTGGAGTGACTGCACGTGCATCACTTCAAAATTGCGCTTGGGAATCCAGGAATCCCTCAAGCGATTGTAGGAATAAAAACAGCTGACAAGGAAGGGACGATTCCTCATCAAGATAAAAGTGGACGTATGAATCAATGTTCAAAAGATTTGAATCCATATTTTTAGCATTAATGATTAATGTTATCATGTTATGAATGTTAACTTGTATACTTTCGACTTTTTGACAGCAACAGTATTATGCTTTGCTAACCGGATAGCAAACGCGATTAGCATTAACGTGCTAGCGATTAAAATGTAAGGTCAATATACTAAAATTTGCAATAAGTTTCATATGGCATACGATACACATATTTGTATAAGTAATATATCTCCATATCATGTCAAAAATTGGCGCGTTTTTACCTTTCTATATGGTAAATATGCTAAATTGTGACTGTTGATTTGAGTATAGCGCATATAGATATAAATTTAGGTATGAGATAAATGAGCAAAAAGTGCATTCATGATTGAAAAATGTCTAGAAAAAGAAAGAACCGCTTTTCACATTTATTTATTTTTTAAATCTACTAAAGGTTGAACACGATTTGAAGTAGACAACTACTAACAATTATCACGTATATGAACATTTAGACACCAACAGCATTATGCTATGCTAACCGGTTAACAATCGCGATGAGCATTAGCACGCTGGCGATTAGCATTTAAGGTAAACAAACCCTACCTTGCAATTTAGTTCAAACCTGTAAAATGTCTTATGTGCATTGCTATGCTAACCGGTTAGCAATCGCGATTAGCATTAGCACGCTGACGATTAGCATTTCAGGTAAACAAACTCTGTCTTGCAATTTAGTTCACACCTATAAACTATCTTATGTGAATTACACATGTAATAGTGTTCTTAGTCATGCTTCATCATTTTCATACTTCATCAAAATTCCATGAGTAAATTTGAGAGTGTAGCTGCTTGTTATTTACTATGAGGTCAACAACTTCCTGTTCTTCTTCTTCTTGAGGAGCAGACTGGGTATTTTTTATAATTGCCTACACCCTACTAGTTCAAATTTGAACACATAATTCTGAGCCACTTAAGTTTGTTGTGACAGGTTATATCCTCCGATAATTGTGCTGTTCTTAGGTGTGTCCAAATAGCAGAATAATCGCAATCTATTAAATACAGTTATAATTAGTTTTTTTTGTAAAAATCAATTTTTAATCTTGAATTTTCATCTGCATGCTGATTTGAGCCGGCCAATTGCCGTCAACTGATAATGGGAACGACCAATCACAGAAAATAGGTGATACACACACACACACACACACACACACACGAACGCACAAACACACACACACACATTGTTAATTTATCTGACACAACTTCATTCCTCCGCAGTTGTTACCCTGGAACATTTTTTCCCGTCTGCACAATTAGGTACATAATGTACACGATGCCTTTAATGACTTTTTAAAATGTCTTCTTTGCACGCAATGTCAATATACACATGACGTCACATGACTTGAAATTTGAACTTGACTTTTACATACCGCACGTTCGAAATGAAAGACCATGCGGCCAAATATGTCTCATATTTTTAGCAAAGGTGTGTCACCCGGTAACTCAAAAATAAATCGTGGCCAATTAGAATTGCTTAACCGAGCGTGTTGACTGCTGACACTTTCAGGTATTGGCTTTCGATTTAACAACATGTTTGTGGTGGCGCATTAAATGAAGAGATTCGTCTAAAAATAAAACTTTGTAGTTCGACACCAGCGATTACAAATGCAATCGGGATATAAACACATTGTTCAAGTAAGACCTCTCTGACGGTATCTCAATAAACTGCGTGAAAAAAAAAAAAAAAGTGATAACAGTCATTCGATGCTTGCTCAGAAGTTTCAGTGGGAAAAACATGGGGGAAATTATCTGGGCGTGGTCATTTCCGGGAGCTAAATCAGGAAAAGATTGACAATACCTCTTTGTGGTTCTTATGTCATGTTGTAATTTATATACTAAGACAACATTATAATTATTTAACTCCTCATTTTTTTTATAGCTGTTATTTCACAATTCGCCGATGAGGCGTGTCAGAAAAGTTCCAGGACTGTTGTCAGCAAACAAATGACATCCTTCGAACTCGAATGATAAGAATAGTAAATTATTGGTGTCAATCAAATATTTCTAGCCATCTTTTGCTACGCCTTAATGCAATTACAGTGAGTCTTCTGATGACTGACTTGAGCTTGGGCCAAAAGCAAAAAAAAGAAAAATTGACAGAATGAGTCAGTCATTTTCTGAGCCAAAACAACAACAAAAAATACACATTGCAGAGGGAAAACCTGTCATTTGGGTTTAACAGCATATAGAAATTATTATTTTATTAATAGAATAATTAAAATTAAAAGATTAATATCTATCTATATGAGTGTGTGAGTGTACATTTGTTTTTAATGCATAGTGGGGCCTACATTCCAGGTTTTCCTGTCATTATGGAGACCTGATGCACTTGTGGGGACCGTTTTGATGGACCCCCTTTGTTCAGATCTCTTTTTGAGGGTCAAGACTTGCGTTTAGAGTGCTGTATATGTTCGAGTCGGATTTTGGTCGAGGTTACATCAAGGGTTAGGCAATCTGCTGCAAAAATAAAGGTTAGGGTCAGGGACTAAGAAATGCATTGTAATCAATGGGATGTCCCCACTAACACGTGTGCAGGAGTGTGTATGAACAAGAAAATGAGGCAAATGCAACTTGCGTGTAATTTATAGCCCACACGTCGCTTACGTTAAGAGTGCGGGAGTAACTGTGGCTGTGACCCCGCCCACTAGACGCACTCCATTTAAGAAGCAGGCGAGCAGCCAGACAGCAGCAGCAGCAGCAGCGACCCGAGCGTCACTAACGGTGCAGTTTTGGTCGATGATTAACGTGACGAGACAATCGACACAAAATGCCTGCAGAAAAGCGCTTTGTGTTTTCCGCTCGTATGATTGGAGCCGTGCACAGGGAAACGCCTAAACTCAAGGTGAGGGCAAGCTTTCAAAAATGTGTTTTTTTTAAACACCATTATTTACATTTGGATTCCTAATAATTGTATTTTTCCGCGCCCTTTCCAGATGTTTATGATATCAGTGCTGTGGTCCGATGAGAGTGAAGTGATTATTTACAGGTCTTTTGATGATTTCAAGAAATTTCATGTAAGTCTTTTTTTTTAAATGGTGGTCCTGACATGTTTTCACTCTCAAATATTATTTAAAAATGTCCTTTTTTAAAAAATGTGTAAATTAAAACATTTTTCTTCCCCAAAACAGAGGCAGTTGAAGAAAAAATTTCCCATCTTCAACTCCTCAGAGAACAACAGTAGAATGATCCCAAAATTTAGAAGTAAGATTATTTTTATTTTTATGTATTAATTTATGTGTTTTTCATTTGCAGCTGCAAATTAGGCATGGCTGTCATTGCTGTTTTTTTTTTATTGTACGTAGTAGTAGAGTACAGTGCTCTAAAATGAAGTTATGTTGAGTAAAATGCGCTATAGTTAAGCATAGTATAGTACAGTGCATACACGAGCTCCCTCTAGTGGTAGGCAGTAGAACGACACCTTATGCATAGTTCAGATGTATTGAACTTTTTATGAAAATACATTTCGTGTATATGCAATCTTTAAGAATAATTTGGATTCAAACTTATTATTTTAGGTGCTACTTGGCTTTGAGAATCACTATTCTAATTTTGATAATAGTAATAATAATATATATGATAATATATATATATATATATATATATAATAATAATAATAATATATATATATATATATATATATATATATATATATATATATATATATATATATATATATATATACTCTGTGGTGTTCTGTGCTTATTATTTTTTTGATATAATTACCCCCCCCCCCCCCCCCCCCACTCTTTTGCTAAATAATTTAATCATGAATGTCCAACTCAAAAGTTCTCAGCGATATCGAAAGTAACCGAACCGATGTCACCTCCTCAGGTGAGACTCAGACCAACGGCTTCCAGCAGAGAGGATCCAAAAAATCCATCCAGCGGATGAAAGACTTGCAGAGCTACTGCAACAAGCTCCTCATGTGTGACCCAACGGTAACCCGTAATTCAGACGTCACCCAATTTTTCACGCCGCACGACCACGACATGGATCAGGACTTCACCAAGAACAGGTAGCTGTCTCCTCAATCATTGGTCAGTAGTGATGAGGAGACATCCTGACCCGCTGACCTTTGTAACCCGCCAGCGTCATGATGCTGCTGTCAGACGATAGCTCGGGGCGAGGGGGAGGCGGCGGGAGTGGGAGTGGGGGAGGAGGAGGCTCCGTCACTCACCCGTTTGTCACAGAGACGTACCGCTGCATGGCTCCCTACGAGACTAAAGACACCAACAATCGGCCTTTTAAAGTGGCCATGGATGAAACCCTGGAAGTCCTCATCAAGGACCCAGCTGGTGAGTTGACCAATGCTCTCAGTAAATCGGATATTTCTGAAGGACTCTTATTCCAAAAACTCAAAAGAAAATCAGAAATTTTCAATGCAACTATATAGAACTTTTCTACAAAAACAAAAGGGATACAATGGATATAAAAAGTCTACACACCCCTGTAGGAATGCCTCTTCTTTGTGATAAGAATATATGAGATAAAGATAAAGCATACTAAGACTTTTTTTTTTTACCAATATTGTGCCCAAAAACCCATTCGATGATGCGGTTGCACAAGTGTGCACACCCTCACATTCAAAATGTGTTTTAAGCACATATGTAGTTTAAAAAGTGCTACATGTGTATGATTAATCCTAAATTAAATTGCACTCTCCTAATCTTTTTATTTTTTATTTCAACAGACATTCACTACATACCTATAATTACACACACACACACACACACACACACACACACACACATATATATATATATATATATATATATATATATATATATATATATATATATATATATATATATATATATATATATATATATATATATACATATATATAAATATATATATATTTATAATATCACATCTATCTATCTATCTGTCATTTAAATAAATGTGTTTATGTTTATGAAAATTAGATTCAAATTTTAGCAAGCATCACAAGATTTTCCATGATTTATTTGCTTTCCTGGGCCACAGAAAATGATTTGTTGGACCACATCTGGCCCCGGGGCCTCATGTTTGACACCACTGAGTTGATGTGTGAAGCGTATTTATAGCTGAATATAATTGAGACTTTTTTTAGTAGTTTTTTTGGGTGGTACCTTTTGAACAGAGGCGGAGTTGAAGGCATCATATCGCAGCTGCCTCACGATTGGTTTACTCTCCTCAGGGTGGTGGTTGGTGGAGAACGAGGACAAGCGTATCGCCTGGTTTCCTGCCCCCTACTTGGAAAAAGAAGATGACGGCGAGAGAGGGTTGCAACAGGAAGGTGTGACTTTTTGTCTGCTTACTTCATGAACTTCGAAGAATTTAATGCGGCATTCTTGGCTGGGTTCCTCATCCACTCTTTGAAGTGAAATGAGCTTGAAAATGGAACAAAAGACGTGGCATGAACCTGAGGCTATTAAAAAAAAAGTTATTATCAGCAAATGGAACATAGCAATTAGCCAAATACCACAATGTAAAAAATGTGCATTGCGTCAATTGCCAGGCACTCACACACAGTCTGCTTGAAGTCCATAGAACAATTTCTTCATGCCAACTTTTGTTAAGCTCCTTTGTTTATCTTTATCATTTGAAGGTGCTCTCTACTGCGCCGTGAGAAATTACTTCACCAAGAAGGCTGACGAGGTGTCTGTGCCCATTGGCGCTGTGGTGGAGGTGCTTCAGATGTCTGATGATGGCTGGTGGCTCACCAGGTGACCTCCTTAAAATAAATGAGCTTGCACCTTACATAGGTCATTGGCAGAAGCTCTTCCACACCCAAGTGTTGATTAGCGCTGTTTTTTTTCCAGAGGAATTTGGACAGATTTTGGATTATTAACAACATAAAACAAATTTCATCACCTTTAACAATAAAAAAAAGTTCATATTTTGCATATAATCCATTTTTTTGGGACTAAAAGCCGCATTAGATCATAAACCGCACCAACAAAAATTGAACAGAAAATCTAGTTTTGTTACTGCATTTTATTTGCATTGGACTATAAGCCACAGGTTGAAACATTGTTAATTATTAAATTTGTACACAAAAATAATCAACATAACGTGTGAGACTAATTCTCCAAAACAACTAATTATAAATATTTGTTCACAGAAAAATATTCCAAATAAATCGTCCTGTTTTGGGATTACAGTAGTGATCTCTTCATAAAAATAAATCATGTTATTAATAAATATTTGTCCCCCCAAAATAATCAACATAAAGTGCCAGACCTGCTCTCAAAATAAATAACTCTGAATAAATATTTGTCCGCAGACAATTATTAAACTTTTGGGATGATAGTATAGATGTGTTCAAAAAAAATAAATCATTAACTTGACAGGTGACGAGAGGTGGCACATGACAAATGGGGTGGAACCATTGTAGTAATTAATTCAATAATTATTTTTAAATGATTTTTGCATGTTTGTTTGTTTGTTTAATTGAAACTCTCGAGTACCCCCTGAAGTTCCTTCAAGTACCTCCGGGGTTGGAGAACCACTGGTCTAAAATACCGCGAGTTGAATGTGGAAGAATTTGTCCCAAAAAATTGACACAATCCTGCAAAATCTGATTCTGCACCAGAATGTAACGCAACTAAATAACTAAAATATGTTTTTTTTTTTAGATACAATGGCAAGGTGGGCTACGTCCCCTCCATGTATCTGCAGCCCTACACCAACCCTCGTACAGGAATTTTCGGTTTACAGAACAAGCTGAATCGATCCAGCCACAACCTGAGCATGAGCGGGATACCTCTGGATGCTAGTTCGTCTTCAGCCCAGTCGGTCAGGGAAACCCACACGGGGCAAAGTTCGGCAGTCCATCCCAGAGCTCAGTCGGGAACCCGTGGCTATCTCGCAAAAGCTAGATCCATGGATTTTCTGTCAGAGACCCAAACCCAGACCTCTCCGCCCGCCGGGGTCGAGGTCGACGACCCCCGCGTCGAAAGCCCAGATCGCAGCATCAGCACCAGCTCGGGCATAGAGTCCGAAGTCTACTCCATTAACTCGTCTTCGCTTTCGAAATCGGACGTCAGCTCCGACCAAGAACGCCGCCATTCCAGCGCCAGTTTTGTGAGCTACGCAAGTTCGGGAAGCTCGGGGAGCTTCAGTTCCAGAGGCAGCGACACAAGTCCAGTCGCTCCTGTGGTTCCACCAAGACCCAAAAAGGAGGAGATCCTGAGCCGGTGCTCCTCCAAGACCTGCAAAGCCGTTGTGGAGACCAGAAAGGAGAAGTTACGCACTCGATTGTAGGGACACATTCCAAATATTCCAAAATGGAGTTGTAGTCGTTATTTACTCACGCTAGCTCTCATTCACACGTTTTTTTTTTTTAATTCTCTAACCTCTTTTGCTCTGAAAAAGAAGAGAGATGCTCCAAAGTTATCACTACAGCGATCCTAGAATTACAATAGAAGGAATAAAACGCAAATAACTTGACATTTTATTCCACGTTATGTAGAATACGGTAAATTACGGCAAATGCAATGTAGCTTCAATGAAGCACTACAGGCAACGCACTGCTAAATATTGTTTTCGATGTTTCATGAAGTGGATTGTTGGATCTCAGAAGGTTAGATATTTTCACCTAACTGAATTCATTCCTGTCTGTATCAATTGTTAAGAATGTGCATAAATTCAGTTGCTTATATAGAAACTAAGTTTTACATTTCACCAACATAAGGAACAATCATTGTTGTAAATTGTGCCATATGTTATATAAAGATTATTTGATAAACTTTCCAAACAAATTTGTGGGCTCTTCTTTGTTGGATTTATATGAAGTATGAATGGAATCCATGTCATCATCGAAGAACATTACCTCTGCTATCTACTTAGCTAAGAATTCGTTTGTAAGACCGTCCACTTCATCGAGTGAAGAAAAGACAAAAGAAAAGCTGTCCAGCTAAAGAGGACGACTGACCGCCGAGTTTGAATTTTTTAATTGTTGTTGATGCTGTAAACCGGGGAAAAAAGCTGTAAAGAGGGGACGAAAAAAAGTAGTATTCCACTTGGTAACGAGAAAAATCGTAAGCCAGGTACGCAGTTTAGGTGAGTCGCCAGATGACAAAATCATTTTGATTTAGTCATTTTAGTCAAAATCATTTTTAATTTAGTCATGGGGTAGTCATGTAGATTACAACATAAGAACCACAAAAGCGTTATTGACGATCTTTTCCTGATTTATCTTGCGGAAACAACCGAACTTAAACCTGACTCGTTAACCGATCTTGGCTAAATCTTAGAAAATTCCACTACAGCAATCCGTTGCAGAAAACATCTCAAGGTAAATTTTGAATGAATGAAATGCATAACAGTGAAGTTTGTCATAGATCACAAATGCCGTTTTGGCTTGGTGACAACTTTCATTTCTTCCCAAGTAAGCTCGGTAATTACTTTACAATTAAAAGAATTGATTGGAATGTGGGTTTTATCTTTGTTTATTAGTGTAACAAGAGCATGTTCTATTGTCAAAACGAAAGTGACATTTAGCTATTAATTCAAGGTGTGACCAATAAAACGGTCTCCTGAGCACCAAGGCGTGTTTAGTGTATCCTTAAATCCGATTGCCATTGAAGCCCTGGACGACATTTTTTGAGTAGAATTTTAAAGAGATCGTTTTTCCATCGCAATACTTTGTCAAACTTTTGTGACATTATAACATATGGAACTATTACACCAACCAGGCATGAGTTTGTTTAAAAAAATACAACTCCTGCCCTCATTGGTCGATGGGAGCCAATTACGTATCTTGTAGGAGAACCCATCTACCTCATGAAACTTATACACGCCGGTTAGGTTGACATGGAGGAAGAGGGGGAGAAGGCATTGTACATCTCTTATCTAGATTTGGTTTGTAATAAATTGGAATTTCTAGTGTAAACTTTGATCGTTATCATGTTTGGTCAGTTACAGCTTTCACTTTAATTAGACTTCCAAGCGCCGCTAATATAACCGCGGCACTCCGTGAGACTACAGCCAAATGGATGGGAATGGAAAGGGACAACAGTCCAGTTACTGTATCGGGGTTAATAATTTAAGATGTAAGTAAATATGTGCACTACAGTAATATTTGTCTAAAATAAGTAGAGATACTTTTCACATTTAAAAAATTCAGATACCCACATACCGTACACGTGTGAAAATTCCGCTATGCTTAAAGCCAAAAACGATTGTGGCAATACTGTGACGGTCCGGGGTAACTTTGTTACTCCAGAACCTGGACAACATTTCCACAGTTTTGAACTGTAGTACCTGTATTAAGAGTAAAAGAATGAAACATCAAATATTCTTCTCCACCACTTTACCTTAGCTTGAAGAGTGACAAAATGAAGACAAAAATAGTTGAATTTCGTTTATAAAAGGTACACGCCCAAAGCGACATCGGATATGAACCTCGTTTTGGCTGGGTGACAACTTTTGACTTTTCTTTGAAGAAGCGTGGCTTGTTGTAATTGGACGGCCCTGACGAATGAACTTAATGGAATGTGGCTAGCTGGAGCCAATCCCAGCTCGGCTGACTACGTGCGAGAAGATGGAAAAACCCAAGCCTGGCTTCATTCAATTGTAGGGCACATGCATTTACTTGGAATGAGGAAAAATGCCACAGTACCGGTAAAGAATCGACTTTAAAGCACCAAGTAAATATTGCAGAAATGTTGCCACAGCAAACAATTCTATAACTCGAGAAAAACAATGGGATGTATGTTTTCATTTTGAAATGGCTCCCGAAAGCATGTCGCGGAAATTATCAAGTTGACTCACCGATTGTTGCTCCAGGAGTCGAGAGTCATCGTAATGTTGTCCTGAAATCATATTTCATCGCTTATTCGGGACGCTAAAAAGGACTTAATTACACAGAAGATGTATCGTACGATATCTATTCCACGGTCTGGCATAAATTAGCTGATAGCGACCAGGGGTGGAATTACTTTTCAAAAGTAGTTGAACTCTTTCAGTGCCAAGCGTTATTGGAAAAGGAAATTTCTAAAGGACCAGAATATTTAGCATTTTCACTCACCTTTCAACACCAACAGAATATTATGTGCTACGTATATGTAAATATGGGTGCTGCCGTTGAAAGATCGACTTCCATTCTTCAGTTACGCTTGCATGTCGGTAACTGCTGTGTTTTAAGTGCGGAAATACTGCCACCCAAGGGTCACAATTATCACTACAGTGTTCAGTTGGTAAAGATTAGTCAAGTGTGTCAGCTCCAAGCCATAAAAAACATATTTGACCAGAATTTTATGATTTATTATTGTTATTTTAAAAGACGAGAATTCTCAACCATGGTACTGAATGAGTTAATAGGCTCAAATTATTCGCTTTGACGCTGACAGGCTGACAGTTACCGTTTCTACTGATCACTTTTGGACAAACCAGGCTGAGGCAAAAATGTTTTGTGGTCATCATTTAAATCACAAAATATCAGTTCATGTACAAAAAAAAAAAAAAAGCAAAAGATATGCTGGTGGTCACAAAAAATATATATATATGTATTCATTTTTCAACAAGCAAAAAAATGGGAGGAATACATACCAGTTCATTATATATATATATATATATATATATATATATATATATATATATATATTTTTTTTCTTCGATTGAAAAAAAACAAAAAAAATTGAAAATTTATGCTAGTGATTATTTTACATATATGAATTAGCAATAAATAAATACATAAATAAAAATCAAACCTCACTCTCACGGACTTAATCTAGTGAGGCATTTTGTCTTGTGCATTTTTATTTTTTGTTCTATCCATAATATCACCAGCTTTGGCTATATTATTTTTAAAAATAGGAGCACATGAAAAAATTTTCGTTTGAATGTCTAGCATATTCCAAAAACATTTCAATTGGGTGAATCGAAGACTCCAAATTACCCACGAAGATAGGCGTTACACAAAATGAAACAATGGCACTCAGACCGATAAGCCGCTGTTGCAGGTTTTTCATCTGATGCAATCAGCAGCCTGACGAGCTAACAAAAAAACAAACAAACCTGAATCAACCTTTGACAAGACCTGCGTAACAATTCCCAGCACACGACTGTTCCCTTGGGCTTTCCCTGCTTTCTTTTGTGAGGTGGGCGCTCTCAGTCTTATCTCACCCGCTGAACTATTTATTACCAACAGTAATGCAATAAAATACCGTTTTCAAAGTTACCAGAAAAAAACACTTTTTTTTTTTAACACAGACTCTATTATTAGTTTCACTAAAATAACATGGTCAATTTAAACAGGGGAAAGCCAAAGCCTTAAATATCCGATTTGTGTATAGTCGGCTTTTTTTTTTTTCTTTTTGCGTTTCAGTGAACAATGCCGAGGATCGACTGATTGTGTTTACGGACAAAGACAAGGAAACGATGAGCAAAAACCAGGCTGATGGGAAGAAGAGCCCCCGGTCAGATTACTTCCTCCATTTTTCTTGTCCGCACATTAAATAAAATAAACAAAATACCCGTAAGAGGGTCCATTTATCACGAGCCGTCTGACTAGTAAAGATAAGCTTTGATATGCTTATCAGGACAAACGATAAAAATACCACGCGAACGAAGATTGGTGTCATTAAAACTTTGTGACACATATATCTTGTAACTGTTTTAAACACACACCCAAACGTCTGTCAAGGCCACGTATGGATCAAAACCAAATTGCTCACCTTTATCGATTTATAGCCTGCATATTTGATTTGATGAATTATGCAGACGGATGTTATGAAGGAAATCTCTTTTTTTAAAATATCCTGCCAATTTAAAAATACAAACGAATACAAACCTGAGATGCGGTACACATGAAATTTACGCAACGCTTAACTTTAGCCATTTTCTCGAGAAAAACGTTTATATTTTTTCACTAATCAAATCGACATTTACGTTTTTTACTTATTTTTCACATATGACAAAAACACATTTTGCCACTTGCTGGCAACTGAAAATGACATCACATCTGCTCAAGAGTCAGGTCTCAACTAATCATAGCGCATTTTGTGAGCATCATATGATTAAACCTAATAAAAACGGCATATTGGGTTTCCTGGTGAAACTTAAAAATGTCCAATAATTTTCGGGGGAAAGTGATTTCACCTAAAAACCAGGGACGCCTAAACTCTTAAGATATTTGAAGTATTAATTTTGACTTTGAACTGCTATTTTACTCGCCACCAGGGGGCTCTCTCCACTAGTAAACTGATTTATTTGAAGGAGAGTTTAACAAATTTGATTATCGTAAATTTCGGACTATACATTGCAAAAATTTTTTCTCACAGTTTGAGACCTGTAGTTTATAGTCTAGTGCGGGTTATAAGCATTTTTTTGACTAGCCACCAGGGGGCAATCTCCCAGTAACAATATGATTAACAAGATGATCATTAAATCTGCGTTAAAGGCATGATGTTACTGTAAACATGCAGCATGGATAAAAAAATAAAAACACATTTAAAAAACGTCCATGTGCTTACTTTTTGCATAAATATCTGATAATACAACCTGTGTCTTCTACTGTAGTCCGGTGCGGCCTATACGTGACAAAAAAATAATTTTCTGTTGAATTTTTGATGGTACTGCTGTGATTTTTCCAAAGATAAATGCGTAGCTCAAACACTGGAGTTTTGTTTTTTGTGGGGTTTTTTTTGTTGGCTATTTTGGGCTATTTACAATGAGCAGACTATTTATAATTTGTTCATTTGACTTATTTGATTGCCGCAAGTCACGTTGAGAAGTTGCGCAACAGAAAGGCTTTCAATTTTTGACCTAACTTTTATCTACTCGTCCTCAACACAAACTTTTATTCACATTTTGAGTTCTATCAATTTGCTGTTCTACCTTCAGAGCTGATTCCTCAGCTTGTGTTTTTTTTTTTTTTTTAACGCTGAATATGTTTGAAATGAAACCTCCAGGAATTGTATTCCATTTTTTTGGTTGTTGATTCGTTTGATTTATTTCTTTATTCATGACCAAATGTGAAATGATATGTATGTGAGTAGCATCTTTTTGTAATTTTAAGCACATGTTTATATGGAAATGTGAACTGGTTGAGTGTACTGTATATATGTTATATATCCATATGTATATTTATATAAGGTATTTACTGATAATTATATAATAATATACCTTGTATTAATATTAGTATATAAAACAAGAAACTTAAAAGCGTTTGAAATGTGCAAAATAAATCATTCGTTATATGTGGTCAGTTTTTTTCCCCATCATGTTTGGATAAAGACAAAAAGAAAGTGGACAGTGATGACTTATAATTATGATTATGATGTAATTAGTTTTTGAACGAGCCCTGTGGTTGACTGGTGACAGGTATCGGGTGTACCTGTTACTCTCGGTCTGCCTGTTGCTCAAAGTCCAGCTGGACAGGATCGGGCTCGCTGAGATTTTGAAGAGGAGCGGAACAGAAAAGGCAACCTAGGAGGGGATTTTTTTTTTTTTGTGAAATGAATTCAAAGAATAAATAAATGAAGTCTTTTGTTTCTTTGTTTTTGTTTAATTGGCACGAGCCAATATCGAAGCAGCAAGTAATCTCATGAAGATGTAAACATTTTGCTTTTTAATACAAACATGAAGTGGTCACCAATCTGCTTGAAATGAGAGCTAGAATCATTTAAGTTTTTATTTAGGTTAACAATTATTGTTGATAAGTCATTCAATGCCAAAGACATATTTTTACGTCACACTACCAGCGCGATAACTAAGCCGTCATGTCATGTTGAAATTTGACATGTTGTCACCATCTGGGTGAAATTTCAGCTCCCTATAGTCTTCTTTCAATGCTTTCCATTTGATGTGAAATACCTTCGATGTAAAGATTGAAGGACCGCACAACTACAAAAGTATAAAAAGTAGGTGTTTACTTTAAGGTATCAACTAAGTAAATAAATAAACTTTACGTACAAAAATTGTAAAATTGCGATAATAGCAAAAGTAACTATGCTTTGAAATAGGACTATCTATTATGCCATAATAAGTACTATGATTTTGGAAGTCTTTTGCATTATGGCAGTCCAGGCTAAGCCAATCATGGAAGTCATTGAAAGGCTTAGAAATGGCATAGGTTGGCCGCTAGCACCACCCGCTGGTTTTGGGGTGTCAACACAAAAAATTCTGAGTTGCCGTTGATAGGATTTATGCTAAAATCGGGGGAAATGCTTAATAAAACATCGGGCTTTCAATGTATCCAAAATGAGCAATATTTCCAATTTTAAATGGCAGTAAATGAGCCTGACATGGGCTAATTTCAATGACTTCTCGACCTCCCGTTTGTAAGCATTTAAAAGGGATGGGAGCGCGGCATATTGAAAGTTTTTGACAATCCATGCAATATGTTGGCGCTCTAGTGTTTTTATTTTTTGTATGCTTTTCCTTTGATATCACTCATCAAAAGAGTTGGGTCAAATTCTCCTCCAGGGGTCAAGTACAACTCAAAAAAAGATCATTAACCCCATTGGATTTGATGTCGGGACTCCAAAAACGTAAAAATATGTCATTGGAATTGAATGAGTTCATAATCATTGATAATATTCATCTATGCAAAATATGCTGAAATTGAACATTAAGAAAGAACATATGAGCCACTTTCAAACATTCTGAACATATCATTCCCGCAAAGTATTTCTTCACATTTAAAAATAAAAACCATCATTGACATCAATGGTGCTCCTCGGTCGAGTTTCAAAGCATTCATGATTCCTCACGATAATTAACAATCTTAAAATAAGTTATGAAACATAAATACCATTCTGCAACACGTCTTTTCCTTTTCTAAAAGTGTCCGCTAGTGTTGCATTTCCTCTCCCGGTCACGTGGTCGTCGGGGGCTACCGGGTTCCACTGCACCACGAGCCCTGATGAAGGTTACACCCACACAAATTGCTCTTCAAAATAATAACTTATTAATCGTTACAAATATCCATCTTCTTCAAAGCGACTGATTTGGAACAATTGGATTCGATAGGCAGATAGGCAGATTTTTTATCTCGCCTTTAGTTTGGAAATTGGCAAAATTTCGTCCTCAAATTAATTATTAATCCAGAGCCGTGCTACAGTCTAAAGTCACCTCTGGTGGGATACGCTCTGCGGACTCAGTGGAGCTCTGGGACTGGCAATTATGAGAGGACAGATGCTCTGGCGCACGGGAGTAGTCCACGCTGGAGTGCATCATGGGTAAATAGATGTCATCCATGTTTGGCAGCACGAATACCTTCTAGAAAGAGAAAGCGAAAATAGCCAAGAAGAATGTTATGCATTCATTCGGACAGGCGGGACTTCCTTACCTGGAACTCATCTTGTAGTTTCTTTTCAATCCATTCGGTCACGTGACATAATGTCACTTCCCTCTCGCCTAATTTGGGCCTGACACGTAGATCCAGCTTGGGTGGGACGCAGAAGCTATACCTGCAGGAGAAGAATGAACGTTGATGAGTTTCTAAATGCTTGCAAATGGGAGGTGGAGGGGTACCCTCTATAGGTGTCAAATTTAGCCCATGTCAGGCTCATTTACTGCCATTCAAAATTGGAAATATTGTCAATTTTGGACATATTGAAAGCCAGATGTTTTAGCATGCATTTCCCCTGATTTTTGCATAAATCGTATCAACGGCAACTCGAGAACAGGGCACAATAGAAATATTTGTGTTGTGTTGCCAAAACCACCAGGTGGCGCTAGTGGATAACTTATGACATTTGGAAGCCTTTCAATGACTTCATGATTGGCTTAGCCTGGACTGCCATAATGCCAAAGTCTCGAAAAATCATAATATTCTATGACATAATAAACATAATAAACAGTTCTATTTCAATGTCATAAATACTGTATATAAAAGTACAGTGTAGTTACTTTTGCTATTATTGCATTTTTACAATTTTTGTACATAAAGGAGTAGGTACATAAAGATGTAGGTTAGTCCACCCCCCCTCCCCCCAAAAAAGTTATATGTGTATGGCTTCTAATGAACGTTTTGATGGGTTGAAAATAAATTTCTATTTATTTTTGACAATATTATGGGTGATAATAAGGCCAGGCTAGTGAAAAATCCCCAGACACCCAGGATGTCATGATGTGGTCTTACCATATCCTGTCAGTTGGGGGCGGTGGGATGTTGACAACTAAAGTCCCCGCCAGCTCTTGAACCTCCACCGTAAGCAGCAATGGCGTGTTTGACATCTCTTCAAACTTCTTCTTGATGAACTCATTCTCTGTTGCCTTCTGGAAATATTTGGATTTAGCGATTTTGTCCACAAATCTCAAAATCTTCCTTCCAGTCTTTCCGCCCCCTGTCCTGTTAGACACGATTACAGTGGAGGAGGAAAGTATTAGCATGGCCAAATCTCCCACTTGGAAGCCCTCACTGTCTGACATTTGGTTACAGGCGCATCAAATTAAATAAAAGCACAGCAGCTACCTTTTTAAAAAAGAAATTTGTCAAATGTGTTCCTGTTTTTTTACCCTTCGGTTGCTGATGAAGGACTCTTGTCCCCCGTGGGGCCCTGAGGCTCAGCTAGGAGAAGCTCTTCATCATCAGAAGAACCAGGACTGGAGGACTCCTCATCACTGTCTGCCAGTACACTTAGAATAGGTCTGCAATTTCGATTAAAAAAAGTTTTTAATCAAAAGTTTTGATGCTTGTTTGACAAGGGCGCTTACAAGCACAAGTGGAAGTGTCTCGTTTGCAGAGGGAGTCTTAAAAAAACGGCTCGGTGTCTGCGGAGGATGTCGAACTCTGGCTGGACTTTTAATCCACGAGTGAGCTTGTGTGACAGTGTGCTAATCGCTGCGGTGTACAGCAGTTGGGTGAAATGTGTGGGCGTGTGAATGCATATGCATTTTCTCACTTCCTGCTATACTGAATGTTTAATTGAAGCCAATGTATATATTAGCACAAGCATGAAAAGATTTTGCTCAAATTCTTCAGCACAGATGGCACCAGGATGGGGCAGGGCAGGGGTGGGAAACCTGCAGCTCTGGAGTCACATGCAGCTCTTTGGCGCCGCCCTAGTGGCTTCCTGGAGCTTTTTTAGGTGATAGGTGCGCCTTATAATCAGGTGCGCCTTATATATGGATCAATATTGAGATTGGGATTCGTAGATGAAGAACGAACTGATAAAGTAAGCTTTACCTGTTTCTTTTGTGTGTTTACAGTTGAACAAGGTTGGTCGTATTGACATTGAGTTATTATGCTATTGAGAGTTTAGAGTTATTATTGTTATTACTTTGAGTATTACTATATTGTGATTGAAAATTTTTTCAAATATTATTAATTGAGGGTGCGCCTTATAATCCAGTGCGCTTTATGTATGGAAAAGGTTTTGAAATATGTAATTAATTGAGGGTGCGCCTTATAATCCGGTGCGCCTTATAGTGCGGGAAATACGGTAATATTGTTGTACCTTACTTGGTCACTTATAAAGCTAATATAGACACTTACGACATGTGTTGCCTTTATTTTAAGGCTGACATAAACCTTTATTTTTTTGTTTTTGTTTTGCGGCTCCAGAATGATTTGTTTTCAATTTTTGTTCAATATGGCTCTTTCAACTCAGAAAACAGGCGAGTCGTATAATGTACGCCCCCAAGCTCCTAACCGTGCATTTGCAGTTTCGGTCAACCAGTCGGTGTCCTGGCCGCCCTCTTTACCCAGTTTGGACAGGTTGAATTTGGTCTGCAGGGTCATCTGAAGGGTGCCGTAGTAGGCCAGCTGCAGCTCCACCCACAGGCCTGCAAGTGGGAAGCGCGGAGGGGTCAGCGCCAGAGCACCCTGAATAAGACAAATCCCCCTCTAACCTAATCTGGGCGCACAGTGGGCAGACGTAACAGCTTTCGTTGCGATTATACAGTCTTGATTATTCACCGCGGACTACAAGGAATTATGCTGCGGGCGTCGCACGTTCGCTTGAGGAAAAACTGAATCCCCTCAGCCTTGGCTGCCGGACTGAATGATTTTCGCGCACGTGTTCACAAAGTGAAAGTATTCAAAAGTGAGCGGCTCACCTTACGCAGTGAGCTCGAAACGGGATCATAAATCATTAGCAGTTTTGCATCCATTCCAGCACAATTATAGGGTGCAACTGCTTGTTGCAAATGTGTCCTTGCACGTGTGCAGTGTACATGTGCAGGCCAAAAAAAAAATCACATACACACACATTCTAACAGAAAATCATCTCGTGCATAGCATAAAACCAGACACAATCAAAAACATTTTGCATATTAGCAAAAATCTCTCTTGAGAACATACAGAAACTTATATCCACATAGCAACCTCTCACACACACAAAAAAAGCAAAACAAAAAATATTGCACACATCAAACACCTCACACTAAAATAATCCCGCTAACCATTAAAATGCTCATAGACACACTGAAAAACAAATTCTCTCACTTAAAAAACAACCAAAACCATCTAAAGACTCACCAAAAAACACCTCTCACACATCAATCAATATTAAAAAAAAACAAAAAGCTAACACACAATAACACTGTAGAAGGAACAAAATACTCAAAATAACAGTCATAATAATAGTCATACTTAACAAAAAAAAACGTTTTCCCCTTTGTGTGAGGATTTTTTATTATAGTAAAAGGGTGAACAAATAAAATAAATTTTCCTGTGCCGGTTTTTTTGGGGGGGGGGCATGCGAGAGAGGATTTTTTTTTTCTCCGTGAAAGATCTGTGGTGTAAGAAGAGATTCTTAGTAAACGTGAGAGGTAATTTTGTACCTTTGAGAGTTTTTTTTAAATTTTTTATTTGTGTGTGTGAGATTTAAATGCTCACTATAGGGGTGGATTTTCATATCCATCCAAATTCCACTCATAATAATATCGTCCGCTCCCGTCAACTTTTCATCCTGTGAAGTTGAAAACAAAATTCAGCTTCTTATGCTTACCTCTGTGGTTTATCTCTGGTGCTGAGGTAGAAATGATTTTGGGGAGCGAACAGCCCATATCCAGTTCAGTCAGGGTCAGTTCATTCATAAAGTAAGGCAACTGTAAAAGGAGATGATGGATTAACGTCACTTATGAAGGAAATAATAATTGCCGTAGTTTTCTTTTTTTCTTTTTAATTTGACACCATTCGAGGAAGATTGACCTGTCATCCACATAAACCGAAATTTAACGCACAGATGCACATCTTTATAATGTAATAGGACACGCTAGCATCCAGTGCCTGTTGCGGCTAATGGCAGCTTATGTTAGCGGAGTTTGTTGCGGGGTTATTTTCAATAAAAGAAGCGAGCAGTCCGACCCAACATCCGAGTCTATTCTTGTTCACACACATGAATATTACTAAAACAGAAAATATCATGTGAAACTTGATCTCTCCGGCTGATTCAATTAAGAGTGCGCTGAATTTATTCTATTTGACTCGTTTATTAATCGCGGTTAAATTAAACACAAGCGCGTCTTATATTTGGGGAATTACATAAGTGGTGACACCATGTTGAACCTGTTGTTACCATCTGGTTGAAATTTCATCTCCCTATCATCTTCTTTCCTTTGATGTGAAATGATTTTGATGTACAGATCAAAGGATCTGAGAAAAAAAAAACACACAGGGCTTAAGGTGAGAAAAAATTATGATGACACTTCTTACTCTGATTTTGCAGAGCTTTTTCTGGATCTTGTGAGAAACCGCATCGGCCCAGTGCTTCTCTCTCAGGAAGTCCCACAAGATTCGACCAATCAGAGCATTCACCCAGAGGGTAGAGTTCCTTCCGGGGTAATCCACCAAATCGCAGGTACACTGTGGAAATGAGGGACGATACAATGCCGAAAATCTCTCAGCAAGCATGCAGAAGGAGCAGCATGAGCTTCGGCTTGATTTACGTTCGCTTTGAGTTTGGGGCTGGTCTCCGCGCTGCCCCCTCCAGGGCTGGAGAGCTGGAGCGAGTCTTCTGTAGCCAGAAGACGGGACATGTAGCCGGAGTAGTCAAGCGGCGAAAGGCCTCTGGTGCTTGCGCTGCTGGAGGAGGTCTGAGCGGGAGGAAGTGCAGGCGTGGAGGGGGCGTCGTCTTCGCTGCTGCCCACTCTGCTGGAGCCTCTGCTGCCTGGGATATCGCCGTGGCCGCTGATAGCCTGCGACAGGACTGGGTCACCTGCAGGGAAATGGACATTTTAGCAAGAATAATGGTTGTGGCATGTGCAGTCAAGTGGAGGTTTTTAGGCCTCATGCAAAGTTTGCATTAATTTTTGTTGTAAAAAACGGACTAGCTTAAACCTTGTGCAGAGTATTTTGACCATTTTGGGATCAATTTCTTCCACGTCATTCTCGCAGTATTTTAGCCAAGGTATGGTACACTCCTGGTATTGTGATGACTAAGTGATGTCATCATCTGGATGAAATTTCAGCTCCCTCGTGTTTGCTTTCAATGCATTCCCTTTGATGTAACAATCAAAAGAATAGACATAATACGGGGCAAGATTTAATCACTGAATATAATTATGATCCTTTCCTCGTCGACACAGGTGTCAAACTCAAGCCCCAGGGGTGAGATCCGGCCCGCCAAATCATTTTACGTCTTTTGCTTTGTTGGCGGTTCCGGTTCATTTCGTTGTCAGTAAAACACATCTTTATTCACTCCATCTCTGATTCTCATGACTGATATCCACAATATTAGCTAATTTATTGTTGTTGTTTCGTCATGGCGGTCAGCTTCGGAAAGAAGTCATGAAGGGGACGCGGCAGCCATACGGAAAGGTGGGATTTCAGTCAACGAGCCATTTCACATTCTGGTTTGAAAAACAGTCAACAAAAACACTCTAATTTCATAAAAAAAATATTTTCCAATGCCCTAAAGGTATAATTCCATGATTTATATGAATATATTTAACTACGGGAAGCTTAAAAATGTTGTGATTATACTTTTTTTTTTAGGTTAGTTTGACTGCATTCTATATTCTGTGTAAAGCCCTGTGAGTCTCTATTTAATCAACAGTTTACTTACAAGGACTTAGTGACAAGTGAGACCGTCAAAGTTAACACAAAGAGTGCAGTTGTTTTTTTTCCGGGGTCTGTGTGTGAGATCTGTATGTTCTCACAAATAGGATTGGCTTTGACATGCAAAGAATTGGAGCATGTAATCCATAATCCACACATATATACTCTTGGCATAGATGCCTTATCGCCACTAATGCTTCATCTATGATTCTCCTACCCGATCGAGGCGCACATCTGGCCGGCCTTGGGTTGTCCTGCTCCTTTCCCGCGGATGCAAGCAGGAAATGACGAAACCACTCCTCCTTTTCTCTCCCAGTGCGGCCAAAGAGGTAAAGAGTAGTGGGCGGCTCCCGGGTGGATTCAGAAAAACGCTCACAAGAACTCGAGGGTGCACTTCTTTGACGCTCCTCCGTTTCCTGATTCTCATCCGACCTTCGGCCAGCATCCACCTGGGAGGTTTCTCTACTGGCCAGCTGGATGCAGATTGGATATTTAGGATTCCATAGTCGCTTCCGAGCCAACACAGATGGCAGCAAGAATACCTTTGGGAGCATACGTGAAGAGAATTATACACCCAGATTCACATATGTATTTTAATCTTTTTTTTTTTTTTATGAGACCTTAGAAGCTACTTTAAACACACACATATATACATATGGTCAATACAAGGATGTTTCCAAGGTAAATTACTATACACTCCCAACAACTGTTGTATTAAAGACCATCATTCCCAGTTGTATTTTTCAGCATTCCAGATGTGGTTTTGAGTGAAACGTCTGTTGGATTAATTCATCTCAAAATTCCAATAGACGTTTGTGTCCCACTCAGGATTCATAAAAGACATAAAAGGGTAAGATTTACCCTTCAATTTTTACGCACAAATCGTTTAAATATTAGTCCTACTTTGCTCTGTTCCAGCCGGTAGGTGCGCGTTTTTATGAAAGTGGACTCGTTGATCCTCTCGTCGTACGTGGCCCTGCGGCTGATGTTAGACTGGGGGGTGTCCAGACGGAGACGGGGGCCCTCCAGGGTGGCAAACACGGAGTGAGTCTGTGCTGAATGATACGTATCTGGGCCATACTCGTGGATCTCATTCATCCAACCCTGGAAAAAAAAGACGACATACAACGCAACAGTTAAGACATTTTCAATATATTTTTTTTTGCCACGGCAAAAGAATGGTCCATCTGTTGTGGGCGGGAGCACAAGTTAAAGAGTAGAAGAAGAAAATGGAAGAGGAACCTCCGATAGCAACTTTGATCAAGCCAGTGTGATGAGAGTTCTTTGTAAGAAAGAGCTTGCTTTTTAAAGAAGCAGCTCAAATTTAGCTTACCACATAAATGCAAAGCAGCCAGCAATGACTGCAGCTGCCGCTAATGATAGCAACAAGGCTGCAAATGTAACGAGCCACAGCAAAGCTCTTTGAGCACGTCGTCACCAGACAGAATGGACAATATTTTATTGGAATTTTATTTTCTAATTATCACATAAGAAATCAGCACCAAGGGTTACAACTGTTACAAAAGTAAATGACTTACCTTGAAGATATCAGGCTCAGTAGTGCAACCTTTTAGAATCCCTTCTCCCAAAAGTGGTCTCCTTTGGGAAGATGAACAGTAGGACCTGGAAGACCCCATTCTGATCAGCAGGAGTCCGAGCAAGAACCCCATTGCCAACCCAAGAGCCAGACCAGAGAAGTACGGATTTAGAGGTAGGGTCAAATAAGCATAGGATAAAATCGCCATGCAGAATAAACTCATGCACGGCGGGGGATCGGTTGTTGTCCTGAAAGCTGAAACCCGCGCTGGTTTTGTATCGATGGGGAAAACCTGCATCGTGTCTCCGTCTGAATAAAATCCTTGCTCTTCCTGGTTAATACGTTTAGAGTGATGCACGGGACAGGTGCCGCGGGGGCTTCTCTCAGGGTATCGGACTGAAGGCCAGTCAAAAACTTCGCTGTCCGTCCTACTGCAACTCCTCACCGGAGATTCTGAGACTCCCGTGTCTGTGCTAGCTTCTCGGCCCAAAGTTCTGGACACAGCCTGGGTGGTGGTCTTGCAAATGTGTTTGGGGCTGCCTGTGCTATCTTCTCTCCTGATCTTGTTGAACATAGTGCTGAGCGGCTCGTGGACCGCCTCTGAGAGTTTTCTCTTGGTGTCCTCTAGTTCCATTTTAAAGAAACCGCCTTTAAGACCCTCTCCGCTAGGAGAGAGCGTGCTGGGAGATGGGGGTGCCGTCCGTGAGTCCCCGCCGCTTCGGTTCTTGGGCTGCGTAAGCTGCTTCAACAGGTGGAGGTTGAGGCGCGAATCCGATTTGGACTGCGACACCTCCGGTTCTGAACGGGAGAGCTCGGTAGAGATTGATTTCACCAGACTGAGAAGGGGTTTGGGCCTGAGAGTGGAGCTGTCTCTTAGCTCCAGTTCCGTGGAAAGCGACTTCACCAGACTGGCCAAGGGTCGATGGGTGGGTGAGGAAGGCCCCGGCGAGAGGAAGGTGGGTCCCGCCGCGGAGCAGTTACCCAATGACCCGGGAGACGAAGGCGAAAGCGGGACGTGGAACGCTTGGGACTGCGATCCTCTCCGCTCGTCGCCGGAGATCTGCTTCGGACTGGAATGAGACACCGAGGGATCGTACTCGTCGTTATCGAGCGAGAAGATGAGCTCGCTCTCATCCAGGCTGCTCCACTCGCCCTCCGTTCCCGTCAGCTGGATCACAATCCCTCGAGGGAGATGCCGCTTTGTCCCGAGCGAGTTTGGGACAACATCTGGACCGTGGACGTCCTGGAGGGGTCTTCCACCTCCCCTTGAATCCTTCTCGCATCCTTGCGCCCAATCGTTTCCAATCCCTGCCATTTTGTGACTACATCACACAGCCGAGGCACCTAAGAGTCACTGAAAGGGAATCATCAGAGAATATCGAATCATTAAAGCGCTCAGGCAAAACAAATGAAAAGGGACAAGGCACAAAGCGAGAGATCCATTTTGAGCTTCTGCCTCATTTGTACGAAAAACTGCAGATTAGTGTGTGAACGTCACATGAGTTGTGGGGTGTGAATTTGCCTGTGCGCTTGGGTCTAGCGAGCGAATCGCTGCCAAGTCGGTGCCTCTCCCAAAGCTGTTGCTCCACATCTGAGTGTGTTTTGGAGAGGGGCGAAAAAATAGAGCAGACAGACTCTTAAGCGCAAATGTTGAATAAATAAGAGCAAGTGTAGCTTTGGATGTCATACCTTCTGGAATTTGATTGGATGTGAAGCTTTTGCATGCATGTGCGACATCAAAATCGTACACGATTTCAGGGGTTCCTGTTTTACATGTTTACCCTCATCCATTTTTTTTCAGTTTTAGACTAACCTGTAATTTGTATGAATGATATAAAAAGAAGTTAAAACTTAAAAGTTGATTTATATTGCTTTTTGGGGTAATTTTAAAAAGGATACAGTTTTGGGTAACTGTATACTTGGTTAAGTTAAGCTAAGTTATGCAAGCAAAGGGTGAAAAGTGCAAGCTGAGAGGAACAGATAAAATTGAAATCAATCACTCGCAAACGACGAAGCTTTCAAATCATTTTTGCCAAATAGGCCGCACTTGGACTTTTACTTTCATAGCCTTGCCCTTTATGTGAGTTTATAACCTTCTTTGGACCAATCAGATTTATGTAACAATATTACAGGTCTGTGTGGCACGATCTCAACCAATTCCACAGCAGATGGTGGATTGCGACTAATCTGCTCGCACCCAAAATGCACGGCGGAAAGATAAAACCTCGGAGAGTCACACATGCAGACATTAGACCTTCGTCATAGATTTTCACACGGGGTGGGACAAGGAGGCTGTCACACTCTTCATATTTCCTCCATCTGATTGGAAGTTCTCACCTTTCACGGATTCCAGTGATAAATTTTTCAGGAAATTACAAGCCTCAGAAAATACCATGTCCTGTATTTCAATATGACGCGGCTCAACTTTGTGGTTATTGGAAAAAGTTAGCATACAAACGAGCTTAATGCAAAAAAGTCTGGCATATTAGCATGATAGTGTATAATGTGATTTATTATATATTACTGTAGATCTATATAGCTAGAAAAAAACACTCATTGCCACAGTCATGCAATGTTCGTTTTAGTCAAGAAGGTAAAGTTAAGGTCACCTCATCAGACGTAAACAGTTACAATCTCTGATTAACATCGATTCGGGGTTTAGCTGTGAAATCTGACAAATCACGCTGACATGGCTTATAGATAAGCCAACATTTGGCAGTGTGGTTTTCCAAGCCAGCTCATCGCAGTGACCCAAAGTCACATTCTTATTTTTGCGCAGGGCTAAAAAGGTCACCAAATGATTTAATAGTATGGATCAAATTTGAGTGGGGACATTGGTCAGTTTAATTCTTCGGTGCACAGGTAGCAGTGATGGGAAAACGAAGCCTCATAAACCACCTGATTTGTTTTTTTCACACCTCTGGACGTTACTGCTGGGTGGAAAATAAAAGCGCAGCGCAGCGGAAACATAAAATGTGCATCTTTAAATCTAAAGTGCAATCTATTTGACCAATAAAAGGTATTAAAAATGCGAGATCGACCGGTAAAACGAGCGCTCCGCCTTTGGAGGATTTTAAGCTAAAAAAAAAAATACAGTAAAACACAAAAAAATTCAGACAGTATTTTTGAATGAGTAAGACCCAGTCACTAGGAACGTGGTTTGCAAGTACCGTATTTTCTGCACTATAACGTGCACCTTCAATAAAAGGCCTATTTTAAAACTGCCCACTGCATTATAAGGCACATAGAACAGAAGCTATAGTCGTGGCTAGGGTTGCGTTCACTAGATGGAGCATTTATACAGGTTATAGCTTAGTCTAAAACAGAAAAAAAAGACCCAAGTACATCAAAGTGCCTGAAACTACAAAAAAAAAAACAAAAGATGAAAATTCTTGCAATTACACTTCACGTGACGATTTAATGCAACGCCTCAAAGCTCTCATGACACAAGCCGCCACGTTTGATAATAATATGGAAAAAAAAATGGAAATCTTAATACTCAATCCGCCATTCGGCCATACTACTGGATTACATTGCACTTGTTTGCTGCGCTGAGAGATGATCTGCAAAACAAACGCGTGGAGTTTACTCACCCGTCTGTTCATGCTCAGCGCGGGCGCGGGATCAACGGGATGCTCGCGATTGTCTTCAGATAAGTCCATCTTCCAATTGTGCGCGCAAGGTCTGCGGAGTAAGGAGGAGTCGGCGGGAACGCGCTCTCCTCCACCATCTCTCTCGCTCTCTCTCCATCTCGTGCGCTCATACGCACACACCTCCTCTTAAGCCAACTGCCTGTATCCAGATGTGTCATGTGCTGCCGAGAATCACAGCTCACCGACTGATTATAAAAAGCGCGGTCGCTCGGCATGGTAATCCAGATTTAGAGTCGGGCGGCCCCAGCAGACATCGAAACCAACTCACCCATCTGATGTGCACGTATGGGATACTCCATCAGTCTTTATTAGAGTATCCAGTTGCAGCGCTTTTTGGTTGCTTCTGTAGTTCATCTTGGCCTGCATGAAGAAAAGAATCGTTAAGCCCCAGAAATCACAGGATGAGGAACAGGGTTGAATATCCAGGGGGACACACATGGAGATGTTTGGAGATGGAGGAAGGGCACAAATGTATTTGTTGAAGGACTCATATTTCATGGTTTCGATAGAGACCGGACACATGGTCACGTGACGATACCGCCTGTGCAAGAGTAAATACACACCAACCTTAGTCAGATCCTTAACTTTCGTTAAAAAAATAGAAAATACAAAATTCAATGATAAAGGTCTGCCACTTTATGTTGATTTTTTTTTTGGGTGGTTCAATATTTATTAATAATTACTTATTTTTGTCAACAGATCTCTACTACACCCAAAAGAGGACGCTTTAAGTTGACTATTTTTCTGTGGACAAATTTTTATTTATAACTATTTCTTTCTGAGAACAGGCCTGACACTTTATGCTGATTATTATTTTTGGTTAAATATTTACAGTATTAGTAATTATTTCTTTTTGATAACAGATCCCTTCTATGATCCAAAAGAGGACAATTTATATCGATTATATTTTGTGGACCAAAACAAATTCAGTTTGAAAGGTTCTAAAGTTTAATAAATCAGAAACAGATGGCATGTTTTAATTTTTTTTTTTAATCTGAAAATGCTTTGCACTGGTTTGCACTTTGCACTCTTTAATTGCTCTGTAACATGAGAGCCTAACCCGAGTCTATATTTAAAGCGCGGCTTAGAAAGATAATGCAAGCATATCTCAATGGCATGCGGTGATGCAATAATTACCAGGTTGGTGACTTAATTATGAAAGTAACCCTAATATAAATGAGTACGAAGTATCCGAGGGGCTTTATCGCACCGCCGCATGGGCGAGTTGGCCACCCGCGCGTTACACCGACACACACGCTGACACACGCATACCTTGCCATCTGTTGTCATCTGTTCAAAAAAAGCCCGACGAGAAGCGAGCGCTAGCTTGACAGAGTGCTGGCGCAACGTTGTCGCCAGAATGACCGCAAACCACTCAAAGTCTGTTTACTAGGACATTTTTTTTTGAGTGAAGGCGTGAGAAGAGATGGAAGCTATTCCGGACCACTTTACGGAATTCCACCCGGTTCATGGGACCAACGTGAAACTGGACTACTCAGCGACCCAGGCCACACGAGTGGAAAGTTTTGCCAATGGAGTGTGCTTCAGCAAACAGCCGTTAAAACCCGGGGAGATTTTCCTCGTGGAGATAGAGGACAAGGAACTGGGCTGGTGCGGCCACCTCCGGATCGGCCTGACCGCCAGGAACCCCGGAGACTTGGAGGCGGTTCCGGAATACTCCATCCCGGACCTGACGGACATGGGCAACAGCTGGGTGTTCGCCATCACCCGCAATCATAACAAGATCACGGAGGAGGTCGACGCGAGGGAAGGTGGCCGAGATCCCAGAGAAGAACTGGCCGGGGGTCGCAGATTGGGCCGAGGGGAGGCGGACAATCAGGTTGACGCCAACAGCAAACCGAAAACCTTTTTCACAGACTCTCATTTGCACATCGAGAACGTTCGGATCCCCAGAGATAAGCTGGTTGGCCGCAGCCGACCCGGACGCTTCAGTCACATCCTGGATGACTTGTACAAAACTAACGCTTTGCCGCCGACCGCCAGACGCAGCCGGATAGGCGTTCTGTATGTGCAGAAAGGTCCGGGTCGGGGTGATATGCATATCGTTATCAACGGGGAGGACATGGGCGCTTCGGCGAAAGGCATCCCGACGATAGAGCCTCTCTATGCGGTCGTGGATGTATTTGCTGCTACTAAGTGCGTCAAGATCGTGCAGGTGGAATACGGGTGTAAGTTTTCTTTTTCATCCTTAAGACTACCGTATTTTCCCCACCGGATTATAAGGTGCACCTTCAATGAATGGCCTATTTTAAAACCGTTTTCATATATAAGGCGCGCCGCATTATAAGGCGCATTGAATAGAAGCTACAGTAATGGCTGGGGTTGTATTATGCATCCACTAGATGGATTTTTTTGTCATTTTCTTTCACATTCTCAGAGTATTTTGATGATGGCAAACTCCTGCTGGTATGATCGCAGATATCACCATCCGGGTGAAATTTCAGCTCCCAAGAGTCTCCTTTCAATGCTTACCCTTTGATGTGGAACGCCTTTGAGGTAAAAGCCAAAAATAATTCACAAGCGTTAACAATATGTCTACTTTTCAGTCTCTTCTTTGCAGACACTGTGCAGGAAGTCCATCCAGAAGCACATTGTCCACAGAATGGCCATCGACTGGTTGGCGCTACCAGAGGCACTCAAGCACTTCTGCAAGTACGAGTGAAAACTGGAAACGCTTAACGGCTGCAGATAAAGGAATTTTCTGAGTCATGAGAGCGATGCGAGATGGTAACGAGGTTTCTGCAGGTATCAGCAACTCAATTTTTAAATTTTTGTTGCCGTGACAGGAACAATGCATATTTATTTTCAAGTTAAGAGCAAATTAATTGGAACACATACGAACTTATTGCTAAATGATGGTAAAGTGACTCCTGCGCAAAATGCTGTATGCCTTAATTTTGTAACAGTTCAAAGGGATGTGCGTTATTAATGACAAGCCAGGAATAAAACATATGATGTTACATAACCTGTCTTTTGGAGTTGTTGAATGAAATACAATTGGAGGTATTGCTGCAAACGTAGCTTTGAAGTTTAACAAATATAAATGTAAACTAACACAAAAGTCGTTTTGTTTTTAATCCGCGCTAGTTAAAGGGTATTTGACTGAAAAAACAAAAAAAAAATAAACCAAAAAAATCACATTGGGTACATCATTCTACATCTTCTCCTTTTAATTGTTCTATTTTTCTTTTTTAATTTTCCATTTTCTATTTATTTTTTTTCTTTTTCTTTTTTGTGTATTCCTTCTTTTTAATTTCTCTTCATATTTTTCTTTCTTTTTGTCCTTTTTAATTTTTCACCTTTTCTTTTTCTTCTTCTTGTTCTTTTGAAATTTTCTTTTCTTCACACGCTCTAAATTTACCGGCCACGCAGGTATGCCTGCACTGCAATTAAAAATAAAGCCAAGAAACACATTTTGTACCTTTTTAGAATAATAACGCTATGACTTGGAGAGCTATTATAGCTTATGATGCAAAATATGGTGGCTGAAGTTTACAGTGGTGTGAAAAGACACTGCATAAAAATGAGAGCTGAAATAAAGCGCAACAAAATAACCAACTGGTGCAGTTCTACTTGAATGAAAACTGAACGCTAAATTTTATAATTAGTTTTACTGCCATTGACGTCTATTGGAGAATTCAAATTCAAACGGTCCAATGCTGCCATCTTGCGTCCACAGGTATAAACGCAGTGGGAGGAGTTTCTGTTTAATCCCACGAGTGGAGGAAAAACAGGAAGCGGCAGTCGAAATACCACTTGCACACGGATAGTCTCGTCCTTTTAATATTTTGAATCAATTTTAATCGGCGCAAACCAATAACATGTCTTTCTGTCGATTTTTTGGCGGGGAGATCTACAAGGATCATTTTAAACCAGGTGAGCCTGCAGTTACATCACGAAGTAAGGTGTGATGTAACCTGATTTTTAGGGTGGATTATTGTAAATGAGGGCCGACGTCGATTATTGCGTATTGTACGCTTTTGTCTCGTTTTCCCAAAGAAATCAATCGTGAAAATTGTCATTTATTTACAATGTCATTTGCCCGAATTGTAATGGCCAATTAATTCTATTGAAGGTTAGCACATTGGCCTCACTGTTTTAAGGTTCAGGGTTCGAATCCTGATTGCGTCACACAATCCTTAAACACGCATGTTAGTATGTTTTGTCTGTTATTATATTTTGTTTACAATTTACTGGCCTGTTTTGAAAAGCTCCAATTTTTTATTTTTTTTTAATGTCATGTTTTTTTTTTTTTTTTTAATTTTTACAGGTATTTACGTGTGCTCAAACTGCAACCATCCCCTGTTCTCAAGCCGGTCCAAATTTGCCCACTCATCACCGTGGCCGGCCTTCACCGAGACCATCCGAGAGGACAGCGTGACCAAACTGATGGAGAGCCTCACGGCGTTCAAGGTCCGCGAGGATTTAACTTCCTGTTTGTGTCGCAATTGTGTGAATGTTGGAATTCATCCGTGTGCTTTTTAAGGTTCTGTGCGGCAAATGCGGCAATGGACTGGGTCACGAGTTTGTGAACGACGGCCCGGAGGAGGGAGTCTCCCGATTTTGAATATTCAGCCACTCTATTGCGTTTGTTCCCAACAAAGGTGAGAAAAGCCAAGTGTTCATTTAAAACCATCTGAAACCCATTCAGAACGCTCCAAAAGTCCAAAGTTCCGAAATGGACCTCATGTGAATTTATTTATTTTTCCTTTCCAGGCAACAAGCAATAGAGTAAATTTTCTGTCCACCTGTCCTGCGTGAGCGTGTGATGCGACCAGGAGAAAGTCCCAAGAAGGACATCCTGTCTGCTGAAGTATCTCAGACCAGCCAGTGACACGGCATGGATGGAAAATGTGCATATATTTTCTTAAAATACTGCTTTAATATTTTATTTTCAGTTAGACTCCAAGTGAAGCAAGTTCTATAACAAACTAAGGGACAAAACATTTTTTCGTTTGCATAAGACGGATTGTATTATATATGTTTTCATATACAAGGAGCCATATGATCTATGCACTGTATATTGAGCATCACGTTTTCTTCGTATGAAGAAAAATGTTTTGGATTGCACAGAATATACTGAGCAATTCTAGTGGCATTTGCTATTGTAAAATGTCCGCAAAGTGTCTTTACAAAGCAATTGATTAGCTGTGTCAATCAAATGCAAACTTCACATCACATTTTGCTATATATATATATATATATATATATATATATATATATATATATATATATATATATATATATATATATATATATATATATATATATATATATATATATATGTCAATACTCGTCCTCAACTCGAGTTCACTGATACCAAGTACTGATACCACTAGTTCTTTTCATAAACAAATTTGCCCACCAAAAACAGTGACAGATCATTTTCAAAAAAAGACCTACCTTTTCCTTTAGCATTTTCCTGAAGACTTTATGAAATGTTACTTTCTTTCTCATTTGTAATTTCCAAATCTGGCCCATGTAATTTCTAGTTCATGATCTTAAAACTTACAAGAGAAGTCATTTATTTTTACATTTCAAATGAATACCTTTTAAAAACACATTTTGCCACTCGTCGACTGCAAATGACAGAGAGATGTGTGTGCACATACATAAACATAAACACACATATAGATAGATAGATAGATAGATAGATAGATAGATAGATAGATAGATAGATAGATAGATAGATAGATATGAACTTTTTACTTTTGTAAATTGCTGAATAAGTATCCCTTTAAATAAAAAATGCCTACCCTCAATATAAAGCAGTTATATTTGGGTTTTTTTAATACATACAGTAATCATGCTCAAATGATGTCCTAAAGTACAATACGCCTAATCAACTAGCGAAACGGAAAGCGTTTGTTTTTTGCGTGCTGTTTGCCAGTTGTCCTGTAGGGGGTGCTGTTCTCCTTCGCTAGCTAACAGTGGCGCTTGGAGTGCGATTCCTCGTGTGCAACATGCTACTTACAGACTCTGCGATCGCCGGTTGCATGTGTGGCTCCTTCTGGCCGGGCTGCAGGCCGCATTCCTCGCGGCGGTGGCTTGGCAGTCACACTGAGGTTTGAAGGAGTAGCCCGGCCGCCTGGTTAGAGAGCAAAGGCTGTCATTAGACGGGCAACACGCATACAGTCGGAGAAGAGCATTTGGCAGACGAGACAACACATGGCCGTATTCTTGGATGTGGCGCGTATGAGCTGCTACTTTGAAGTCGTCTTGATATATTCGCGGGTGTCACGCTTTGTCTCGCGGTCCTTGTTGAAGCCGCTTCAATTGCGCTCTGACTCAAAGCAGGCATCTCGATCGATCGCACGAACAAGAAAGTCAGGAAGCGGCAGCAAGAAGGGATTTGAATCAACTCGTTCAGTGCCAGAGACGTATTTTGACGTCTTTCAAGTCGACCTTTTGGACTTGAGGGCCGCGAAGGGTTCTGCAATTTGTTGTCAAAGGGGCATATATATATATATATATATATATATATATATATATATATATATATATATATATATATATATATATATATATTTTTTTTTTTTTTTTTTTTTTTTTTTCCCTGAGAGCAGGTCTGACACTGTTGATTTTCTTTGTGTGAAAAATATTGAATCATATTTTAGTTATTTGTTTTTGATAACAGATCTATGATTATGTTGATTATTTTTGGGGGAAAATATTGAATCGTATTTCGGTTATTTCTATAATTATGTTGATTATTTTTGTGGAGAATATTAAATCGTATTTTAGTTTTTTCTTTTCGATAACAGATCTATGGTTATGCTCATTATTTGGTTGTGGGGCAATACAAAAGAAGTTTGAAAAGTGATACATTTAATAAATCAGACACTGATGACTTGTTTTATTTATTTATTTACTTTTTTTAACCAAAAATACGGCTTTTGCATAACGGGCTGCATATGGCCCTCGTCCTGCAGTTTAGTTTATCCCAGGCGTCCCCAAACTTTTTCTTGTGAGGGCCAAATCCAAACTTTTTCTTGTGAGGGCCACATTACTTTTCCCTTCTCTGATGGGGGCCAAGATCAGTTAGTAACAAAAAGTGTAAAAATGTGTCTAAATGTAACAATTTTACCATAAAGCCACACATAACCAAATATTATTAATAATTTCTGCCTTCTTGACAGGGGAAAAAAAATCTGCAAAGATTTACTAACACTATTACGCAAATAAAACAGTGTAAGCGATAACCCTTTATGTATTTCCTTGAATCCCCAAAATAGAAAAACAAAAACGTTCTAATGAGTCGGTATGTAAACTCCAGATCAGATTAGATGATTACTTCAAACGATCTCCTCAGTCATGGCCTCCAAGGCGAAAGCAGGTGTTGTGAGTGACATCATAACCATTAGCGCGCTTCAGGCCAGATTTCCGTGCCAACAGACACACACGCGCTCACAAAGTCGCACACTATTTTGTTTTGAGACAGCGAAGCTCTGCGCAAAACACATTTGTTTCAATGGAATGGCATTTTTGTGGTTTCCTGTCTGAAAAAAACATCCGAATCGTCTGAGACGAAATTTGAGATGACATTTGCTTCACTTTTAATGTTTCGGTGAATCCTGGCGTCGGTTCGCGTCACCCGAAAAAAAAATAAAAAAACATTTGATAATGTCTAAACAGTCCAAGCTGCGGTTTAATTTGATCCACCTCTCGTAAGAAATGTCCCAGAATGCAGCAGTAACCGGGCCTAGACTTGTTTCCAGACGCAGACGGTCTATGTAATTTAAAAGTGAAATAACATGGAAGCTGGTGACTTTGTGAACGTGTGTGTGCTTGTTTTTGTTTGGCTGTACTTGTGAGGACCGTTGTGGGTCTAGACTTGCTTAAGTGTTAAAATAGCTAAGATAAATTCTAAAACAAATAACCAAAAAAAAAAAACAAACATTATTTTTGGGAGGCAAAACAGTAATTTAAGATCAAATCATTTTAAAATTAAAAAAAACTTGAAGTTTATGGCAACAAATTTAGCAAGCGAGCAACTAGAGCTTCACGTGATGATTCTTTCAACGATCCATTAATCTTGCAGTTATTTCCTTGTATAATTGAAGAAATAGATTAAATACAGGGTATTCAAATTCAAGTGTAAAAACTGTGTCAACAAAAATTATTCACGGTTTGAGCTGTAATTGTCATAAAATGGGCAAAAATCCTGTTTTCCGGAATAACAATCAACATTTAATTTTGGAGTCAAAACCAAGCTATTCAGACCAGTTTTAGGGACGTTTACAGAAAAAAAAAACCAAGATAAACACATTGAAAGAAATGCAGTAAATGTCTACAGAGCGTTTGGAAAATTTCATATAAAAGAGATGGATGGATGGAGGGGGGGAGGGTTATGGGTATGGCTAATGACTGGATGGATGGATGGATGGATGGATGGATGGATGGATGGATGGATGAATGGATGGTGACTGGATGGATCGATCGATTGATGCATGTATCGATGGATTGATATAGCCAATGATTAAATGGATGATTGATGGATGGATGGATGGATGGAGGGAGGGTTATGGGTATGGCTAATGACTGGATAATGACTGGACGGATGGATAAATGGATGAATGGATGGAGGAAGGGTTATGGGTATGGCAAATGACTGAATGGATGGATGGATGATGACTGGATGGATTGATCGATTGATGCATGTATCGATGGATGGATATGGCCAATGACTAAATGGATGATGGATGGATGGTTATGGGTATGGCTAATTACTAGATGGATAGATGTAGATACTTATGAATATGGATATGGCTAATGACTGGATGGATGTAGATACTTATGAATATGGATATGGCTAATGACTGGATGGATGGATGAATGGATGCATGGATGGATTGATGGATGGAGGATTATGGGTATGGCTAATTGCTAGATGGATAGATGGTGGCTTATGGATATGGCTAATGACTGGGTGGATAGATGGATGATAGAAAGATAGATATGTTTATGGATAATGGATGGATGGATGGATGGCTATGGCTAATGACTGGATGGATGCTAGATTGATAGATGAATGAATGTATGGACAGATAGATGGATGGATGTTGTGGGTATGGCTGATTATTGGATAGATAGAGGGTTATGGATATGGCTAATGACTGATGAATGGTTATGACTAACGACTGAACGGATGTACGGACGGACAGACGGATGGCGAACCGCAAATATGATGCGCAAATTGTCTTACAAGATCAGCAAGAAATGCGGTCTCATCGATGTGCTCAAAGTGACATGATCCATCTATCCGTTTTCAATTCCGCTGATCCTCATTATGTAAATGCTAGGCTAATATAGCGGTTCCTCTAATCCATCTGACATGTTTTCATTGCGACTACAGCACAACTGGCAGCAAAACAATCAAACGTCCGCTCGGATTTATACTCCTCGAAGAACAATGGAGAAGTTGTCTGAAAAGTGCTCAAGTTACATCATTCATCCGCCCCGTGGGTGACAAATTAGTGGTCGAAAGAGTTCAAACCCAACCGTTCACGAGCCGCGGGCGGCATAACCAGCGTCACTTAGCATCTGGGCTAAATTAGGGCTAAATCCTCTGGACAAGGAGCAAAGCTCAACCATCTATCATGCAGTCCTGACATGTGGGGCCCGCAGGCTGCGGCGCCCCGGCGCGCTACACACCGAACCCGCCCCCCCCCAACGGGTCACCATACATCACAAACACACGCGCCGTTGCGGAGCATTGAACCGCCGTTCAATATGTCTGCGAGCAGGCTGTACAGACAGCAAAGTATCGACGCCTTCCACTTTTCGCGGGATTCGACTCCAAAAGCAACAAGGAGCTACCGACGTATTTCTTCTCGCCGTCTGTGTTTCACAACGGCCATGACCGTCAATGGGCTTAGCGAAGACGTACGGGGTGTAAATCGGATGTAAATAATTCTCTGGAGACGCTATTTTACGATGACGCTGATAGAAAAGTAGATTTCCCTCAAACTGGAGACTCTTCTGCGCTTTGGGTTTGATTTTAGTATACCGTCGTACGGGGGGTGTCAAATTCATGTTAGCTCGGGGGCCACACGGAGTAAATCCGTTCTCAAGTGGGCCGGACATGTAAAACCATGGTCTATAACTTCAAATCAATTAGTGTCAATTATAAGCAGTTTGGGTAATGCGGTCCCAATTCCCTGCAAATAGCAACAGTCAACTGTAATTATATTGCTGAGAAAATATATATGCATGAAAACATAAGGATGAAAAAAATTACATAGATTCCGTTTTGATCCCAATATTTTTCCTCGAATCCTCGCATCCATATTCACTATTGGTTATCTTCTTAAGGTTAGTTGGAGTCAAGTGAGGAGCTCCATTTAGACAAAAGTAGCGCTCTACCTCTAGCAGCATCCGTACACATTTCTAAATGTTTTTTCTTAACATGAAAACTTGAGCGTGGGAATTTTTCCGAGTATTTTCGTCATCTCGGTGGTCTAGCGCTATAATATGACACCCGGTTAACGGGAATAAGAAATATGAGTTGACGTACAGTTTACAGCACACGCTTTAGGTGGAAGCCCCTCCATGGGTCCAACATCCTTTCCGGATGCCCCCGTGACAGCGCTCATGGTGACTGTTGGTAAACACCATCCCCGAGCGCTGTCTAACCGCGTTATCTTCAGTCCCGCCGCACGATAAGAGCCAACCTCAGCGACTTGCTTCAAAGCCGCTGAGCTCATCGAGGCGTCGCGACACACTCCGCAAAACTATTTAATCGGGAGCTTTTCGCCCGCGACAGACGAGAAAAAATGTGATGTGCCGTGACAGCTTGCGTGTGCGCGTTGCGGGAGGTGAGAGTAGCTATGTCGTTTTTGTTTAGGCTACCTGTCGTTCCTTTGGAGAGGCGTTGATGTTTTTTTATTTGTTATTATTGATCTATGCATCTTAAAAGGCATATAACATTTTATACTTTTCGCAGTCTAATATGTGCATATAAATTACATTCGGCACATTGGCGATTTATTATCTCATTAAATATGAGTTTTATGGTACCAGGAATTCTAACCAGGAAGTAAAACCGGTAAAAAACGGAGCTGCCTCACCCCCTTCATGACATAGGCCAACGCCAGCCGGCATCACCTCACGCCCCCCCACTATTTGAGAAGCTGTCCTAAGGTTAGTGAAGACATTATGGCAGCAAGAAGCAGTTTTTGGTAATGGGGGATGTAGTTGGAAGTCCATATACTATCAGTCCATGCAAGCACTGCAATCTTCTTTCCCAGGAACATGGCAACAGACCCCCTACTGTTCCATTCTGTGATTAGGTCATCGTGCCTGTGATTTGGTCATTAGGTCATCATGCCTGTGATTCATTACAGCTGCGGAGACGTACAATTACAACAGAAAATATGCATGTCTGCCGATAAACATGTTGCAGAAAAAAATATGGGATAACCTATACGCGGGTATTCGAAAAGTCGGTGTGTATTTACCCTTGCATGGACGGTACAGGGGCGGTGTAGGGGAGATACAAATTTCTTCTGTTGTCCGAGTTTTTTCTCAAATCGTGTTTATCGGCTCGAGCGGGGCCGGTGTGAGATTGCAGAATGAGCAAGAAATGCATCGATGAAGGAAAACAACACTTTGGGCGTGTTTATGGTGAGAAACACTTGAACATAGTTAAAAGCTCTAAAAGTTGACTTTTTTCACGTTATGGCCCCTTTAAACAGTCCAGTAACAGAGAACGGCGTCACCTAGCCGACTTTGCGTCCAACTTTAAGAAAATTATACCACTCGCATCAGTCTTTATTTTGGCCTTGAGCGCCGTCTACCAGTTCTTGAAATTTACAGCTTCGCCTAGCTTCTGATATATCATGCTCCTCTGCAGGACTTTGTAGCAGGGAGAATGGACTAGAATGATTATAGAGCAGTCTTTATTGCTTGAATGACATCATGAGCGTAGATCACGGAATGGCGGGGTTATACTGGGCTCAGTAAATCGCATAGTAGCCGTAGCGTGTCGTCCAAGATTCTTGTTGAAAGGTTAGCATTTGGCGGAGACAAGAATGGAAGGCCAGAGAAGAAAAAGCCCACATGCGAAAACATACACACACACACTCACACATTTAGATCCAGCCCAGACAAGTCATATAACCTGGAGGCGGCGTGTCTCCATACATGACAGGACAGGGTGGTCTTATTAATTCAATACACGCTCGTCAATTTACCAAAAACCCATCAGGTCCACATCAGGAGACAATCTTGGTCTTCTACAGTACCCAGAAGAGTAGAAAATAAACGTCCCAAGAATTTATAATCAGGTGTCAAACATAAGGCTCGGGGGCCAAACCTGGCCCACCAGAATTTTTTTGTGGTCCAAATGAAGTAAATCAATTGTCTTTTTCATGTTCCTTGCTTTAAGAAATATTTGTTATTTTCATGTTGGCTGGAAACATGTCCCCAAATTTGAATACCTCATTCCTTTTCATGGATATTAAAAACGTTTTTTTTCCCTCGCACAAACACAACACCCCTTAAAAGGATACCGTAATTTTCTGACAATAAACCCCACTTGATTATAAACCGCAGGTTGTAACATAAGATATTTATGTTCGTTTGTTTGATATTTATTTTTAATCGCCTGCTTACAGCAAACCGAGCATGTCTGCATGTTTGGCACCAACATATTTTCAACATAATACTGCAGAGTATAAAGTAGCATTTAACTAAAAATAAATAAATAAATAAATAAATAAATAACACATACTGGTCTATAAGCCACAGGGCTCAAATCATGAGAAAAAAAGTTTAGGCTTTTTTTTTAAACTTTGGAACTACATGTGAAGTGGTATTTTCAAGCATATTATCTTCAGCAACTCCAAAAGATGACATCATCTGTTTTAGTTCTGGCTCGCCTGACAAAAAAAAAATAAAAAAAATCGCATCATTAATGGCAATGTTCTTCCAAAGAATACTAAACAAAATAAAGGGCATACAAAGAAATCGTTAAAAAAAATCCATTGCTTCATCTTCCAGTTAATTTGCTCTCAATTTGAAAAGAACGTACTGTTCCTTTCAAGGCAATACAAAGCATTCGTGGAAAGCTTTTCCAACTCGCCTTTATCTTTCTATACATATTTTGAGAGCAACAAAAACGGCATCACGTAAGGCCTATCGCATATATGAGATCAAATGTGTTTTGTTGTGTCTACCTCTCTTGAAGTGTCCTTTGCTCTTCGTATCCAGCTTCACTGTTTTCCTCTTCTGGATCCTTAACGCACCAGGAAAAAAAAAAAAACTGCCCCGCATTCCTACAACACAGATCAACAGCTCATTATAGAATTTTCCCAAAATGCTGCTGTGCCCGCTCCCATCTGAATTTGATTTGTTCCGCTGCTGCTTTTTTCTCCAAAACAAGCAGGCGGGATACGTAAATACATTAAAATAAAAACGTATGATCCCCTTTCATCTGGCTTCGCCACTGTTTATTTTACAGCTCCTGATTCGCTAAAATGGACGAGCGGTCTGGCCTTGCACGCCACCTGTTGCTTTGGCATGCACTTTACAGCTACAGAGTCCTTTTTTTTTCATGAAATTGGAGATTTTATCCGACCCGGTCATTACACACACAAAAATGCAAAAAATGCCCCCCTCCTCTCTGTTATGACTTTAGTAAACAGTTTTGCCGCAAAGTACTTTTGACAATCCTGCGCAGGCCTGCTTGGCACACTTTATTTCACTTCGAAGGATGTTTCTAGTTGCACGCTCTTAGGCCACACCCATGCGGTAATACAGTGTTGACGTGCCCTATACTTACCAGGCCGGCCGCAAAACTCTGCCCTGCAGTTACGGCGGAGAGTGTGTGGCCTTGCAGCTGGCCTTCGCACAGCATTTGGCTTTTTTTTTTTTTTTTTTTTTTAAACAAAAACTGCGGCTGTATACGTCCTCCAGTCTGTTGTGCGTAGATTGTTTTGAAATGAGCAGTTGAAGAGGTTTGTTTTCTCGCTGGCATCCCGGGTGTGAAATGTGGTCGCGGTGGTTACATGCCACAGAAAAGTGTTGTTGTTATTTTCTCCTCAAGGGCAATTATGCTACAGCAGAAGTCATTTGGTGTTACAAAGTAGAATATGACCAAGGCCAAATGACGTAGATACTCGCCGCCTGCGTACGCCCGTTATTTGGGGAGCCATTAACACTTTCAGCACCGTTGATGACATTTTGGTTTTTTTTTTGCAATATGGGAACATTTTAGGGAAAATAAAAATAAAGGCTCTAGATCAGGCTTGTAAAACATTTTAATCTCGGGCCAAATTGTATTTTTAGTATCTGTCGGCGGGCCGCTGTGGAGTATAATAAATTTTAAGTGTGATTTGCCTAATTTTGAAATCTCAGGCCAGTAAAACAATTCAAAAGGGGCATTGGTAACAAAAAAAATGCTTGTTGTTTCCTGATTAAAAAGAAAAAAAAACTTTTTGAAGATGAAACGAACTTGCAAAATTGATATTTTACTCATTAGCATTTCGCGGGCCGCATAAAATGATGTAGCGGGCCGGAGTTGGCCCCTGCACCTTGAGTTTGACACCTGCGCTCTGGATTCTCTTTTTCATAAAAATGGCTGGAGATAAAGGTTCACGTTTGTGCGGTATGTTCTCCAATCTTTTGCTGTTGACATCAAAGGGAAAACAATCAAAGAAGACACTTGGAGAGCTGAAATTTCACCCAAATGATGACATTAACAATGAGTGATTTATCACACTGCCATTTTGTTTGCTATCCTTGGCTAGAATCCTACAAGAATGATGTGGAAAAAAAAACAAACAAACTACTGAACAAGCGTTAACTCATTCAATCCCAAAGACGTCTTTATGCGTTTTTTTTAAATGTTTTTTTTTATATGTTTTTCTTTTTTTTTCCCCACGTATTTTGCTAAAGAAGGATCTAACAATGGCCAGTAGTCGGCCATGGATTACTTTTGGTAATCAATAATTTAGGTATTTAGGTACTAAAGTAAGAATTACTCTCAGTACTAAAGTATTCAAGGAAATGATGACTTTAGGTCAAACTAATCAAAGTGATCGTTTAGTTTGAGGGATTCGTACCAACCATTTTTAGACACTACTTTAGCCAAACTTGCAAAAAAAAAAAAGGTACCTGCATGCCTGGACCCAAAAAAAAGGACTTAAAAATATCTATGGGATTGAATAAGTTAAGGGGAAATCTTTCTTTACAAAAATATTCTCGGTACGGCCCCACTAGTCTTCCGATCGGTAAACTAATTTTGTTTATATCAAGGGGCCGACACTTTTGCCACTGACTGAAATTGACATCGCCGTTGCTAGGGGCTCACATAAGAATCAATCACAGCGCCGCTTGTCACATGACCTCACTTCGTAGACAGCTTAAAACGGACTTATATACAGCGATTCTCATTGGAAAAATATTCCCAATGTTCACAACCCTGACAAGTTCGCTAATGACTTGAGTTTTCGGCGCTCCGCCTTCCCAGGTTGACTTTAATTAAATCGAGCAAAAAAATACAAGCTAGCATTCATCCTCTAATCCATGCTGACCTTTAATAATAATAATGGTTGGGGGAGCGCGGTGGCAAGCGAGGGTGACAAGTGGATGTGTGTGTGCGTGTGTGTGTGTGCGTGCATTCCATGCAGGTGAGCTAACAGGCCATTTGAAGAGCAGCGTTTGGGTAGTACATCTGCTTTGTTGTTTCCTCGGCGGCTGGTGAAACTTTGCCAATGTTCACTTTTTAACCCCATTTCTACCAAACAGAATAGTTCTACTTCCATGTTTTGACTTCCAAGTTGACGAGATCACCATCGAGACCCGAAAATACGTCTGGAAATCTTCTATTAAAAATTTGGGGGAATTGTGGTTAGGACCTCTGAATTACCGAAATTTTCACCAAAATACAAACATGCAAATCGTTCAATTTCAAGCATTTGCTGTCTTGCGTACAGTAAGCCTCAGCATATTTGAATCGATTGTCCTCCCCCAAATGGTATCACGAGATGGTGTCAAAAGGCTAGTTTTGCCTAAATGAAACTGCTAAACTCTCTTAACATAGTTCTTCGACACTAAGAAGTCTCAAAATGGCGGCAAGGCACTATTTTTTTGTCCAAATGAAACTACTCAACTTACTTCAACACAGTTGCTAGACAACAAGATGCCACTAGATGACAAGACACACCTTTTGTCCAAATTGTACTACATTGTGCGGTATTTTGTCCGATCCTTTGATCTTTCCATCAAAAGCATTTCACAGAAGACACTGGGGATCTGAAATTTCACCCAAATGGTGATAACATGTCAAAGGTCAAAATGGCACAATTATTCACGTAGTTCATTCACAAGAAGATACCACATGATGGCGACAAAGCAGCACTGTATGTTTACACTAAACGAAGCTCCTCAGACCACTTCATCATAGTTCCCAAACAGCCTGCCGCCACATGATGGCCCCAAAAAGACAATCGTCAAAACATCAGTCTTCACCGTGCTTGACATTTGTCCATTAATGCCACCGGAGCATTTCACCACACGTCTGTTTGCTATTTGTGCAGCGTGTGACGTTCAAGGGCCCGATAATGACGGACGGTCTTTGAAGCGGCCGCCGCTGGCCGTCAAAGGGAATTTTGGGAGGATTACAGAGCACAAGTGCGCACGCTGAGCTTTGTACAGCTGTCTGCTTCCCCACAGCCGCATACCTGACACAGGTGGACAGGCGTTCGGCAACTGAGGATGTTGCTTACGGCTGTCTATACAGTATGCGTGTATACTAGTGGCGGGGTGGGGAGTTTCCATTTCATGTCACTCAGCATTACAGTTCCACTGTACCTGTGCGGCTCTTATTTTGACAAGTTGCTGAGAAAGCATTTTTTTTCAGGTCAGAAATGCAACAGGACTATCTTAACCAGGGCTGTCCAGACTTTTGCATGCGAGGGCTGCATACAAAAAAAACCGGCTAAGAGAGCTAACGTCTTGTCACGTAAAACGCAAAGTGAAGGACAACATTTTTCCTTTTGTTGTTATTTTGTATGAAATAGACAAGACTTTTTCTTTGTTTTTCACTTATCTTAATCCCCCCCCGCAGTTAGGACACCACTGATTTACTGTTGTTTAGAGTAGTGTAGCCATTTTGACTATTGCAAAGCAGTTGGTACCAAAAAAGTGAGTAGAGCAGAGTAGAGCCGGGTCAATTTCTTGGTGGAAACCGTTTTTGTAGAGTAGAGTGGAGTAGAGTAGAGTCGATAACGTCAATGGAAACGGACTACTTTTTTGAGAACCACAAAACAGTAGGTACCAAAAAAAACAACAAAAACAAGTAGAGCGGAATAGAGCTGGGTTGATTTCTTGGTGGAAACTGCTTTTTGAGTAGAGTAGAGTAGAGTAGAGTACAGTAGAGTAGAGTACAGTAGAGTAGAGTACAGTAGAGTAGAGTAGAGTAGAGTCAATAACCCCAATGGAAACAGACTACTTTTTTGAGAACCACAAAGCAGTAGGTACCAAAAAAAACATGTAGAGTCGAGCGGAGTAGAGCTGGGTCAATTTCTTGGTCGAGTAGAGTAGAGTAGAGTAGAGTAGAGTAGAGTAGAGTAGAGTCAATAACGTCAATGGAAATAGTCTACTTTTTTGAGAACCACAAATCAGTAGGTACCAAAAAAAGCAAATAGAGCAAAGTGGAGCTGGGTTGATTTCTTGGTGGAAACTGCTTTTTGAGTAGAGTAGAGTAGAGTAGAGTAGAGTAGAGTAGAGTCGAGTAGTCAATAACGTCAATGGAAATAGTCTACTTTTTTGAGAACCACAAAGCAGTAGGTACCAAAAAACAGTAAGTAGAGTAGAACCAGGTCAATTTCTTGGTGGAAACTCTGTTGTCGAGTAGAGTCAATAAAATTAATGGAAATAGTCTATGAGTAGCAAGTGGGCAAAAATAGGACATCGGAGACAAGCTATTGCACTGCTTTCAAGAAATAATTACGCAACAAGTATGTTGCATTCAGGTGCATGTCAGACGTGTTCGAACAAGCCACAAGCAGGGTTGTATCGGCGCTTATCTTTATCGGTTTGTTTTTCTTTTCTTTTCTTTTTTCAATCTGGCAACACGCGCGTCTCCAAACGAGATGTAATGAAAGGAAAACTTGCAAAACCAGGCGATACTGATGCCGACATGCTTTTCTTTTGGACGGCTTACAAAATGTCGAGCCAAGTTCTTCTCTCCTCCGCTAAGTGGAGACAGAAGTTGCCCATTAGCGGTCGTTAGCTAACGCTAGCTGCCAAACTCAGATTAAATTAAGACCTTAAGTCAATTTTCACAAGTCGGAGCGAGCGGGAATAACAAAACAAATCCGAAATTAAATGTATTATTTGTCTTTGAAAACGGACAAAAAGTCCAACGCTATTTCATACGAAGGTTTTAGATTTAAAATGCAAGCGTTTAGGTGTTCAAATCTTTGTTTAAAAAATATATTACACAAAACTAAGCGGACTTTATAAGAATGAAAGTCTGGAAAGTTGCAGATAGCTCACGTGTTTTTCACAACATTGCATCTGGTCAATATGACAGAGTAACTACAGAAGGATAAATGATGTCGCCTCTATTTAAGGACTCCGAGAAATTGACATACTGCCAGGTTGGAGGAGGCTGGGATCGATTGCTACTGCCTGCGCCCCCTCCGGCGTGTCATCCATATGGATGTACTGTCGTGTTGCGCCTCACCTATGCTTCAAGTTGCCAATAATTTGCGATCCATCCTGAAACACAAATAGTGTGTTTTGCTAACGCTGCCAATTAGCGGCGTCAACATCAGGACCATCGCTAATAGATCATTCCGGGCTTGATGTTTCAGGTAAACCTTGGTCAGACTATATTTTATTTTTGTCTACGAGTTCCTCATGACGTGTATATATATATATATATATATATATATATATATATATATATATATATATATATATATATATATATATATAATAAATTCTCCAATGATGTCTAGCATATGGTCTATGTTTGATATAACCTTTTCATATTCTTAATGTTAGTATATGTATAAAAACATGAAGCACAAATAAAAAACTAAAATAAAGGAAAAGTACTCACCCTTGGAGGATGGCGGGCAGACGTAATGGACAAAGAAGATGAATGCTGACAGAGCAATTGGAAACTCCAAGGAGTATTTATAAAAAGTATCTGGAATCAAAGGAGATAAATATTATGAAAACTCTACACACCCCTGTTGCTTTCTTTCTTTTACATTTAACCCTTTCGGTGCCAAGATTTTTTCATTAAATCATTCCGTTTTCCTATCAATTAGTGATAGGAAAACGGAATAATTTAATGTTAAAAGGTTGTAGCTAGAAAATAGTTCGCGATTTCTGGATACGATAAAAGTTGTTTTGTGCAATATTGCTACTTTGTGCTTGAATGATAATCTAGTGTAAATGATCAAATACACATTTTAATAAAATTAATTTGTCAATTGTTTGGACCAATTCTAAATATTGTACGCTTTTGTATATTGGACAATCGCATGAACTTTTTTTGTATTACATTTATGAATGTCCTGGATAAGTACTTCTTTTCAAATCCAATGAGTCAAATAAAAAAAAACAACAAATTTCACACGCATGAGGACGGGTCTGTATTTAAATAAATCGTCAAATGACAGAACTTTTGACGAACGGTGGACTGGAACCCTGCAGGTTTTCGCGCATGCGCATTGGAAGAAAGGATCTAAAACGGACAGCACCTGTCTGTCCCAGTACGTTTCGAGTGCAAAGGTTAAAGTTGTGTCACAGGGGTCTTTCAGATAGCAGGTGGCCTTTAAGAAGCCACATAAATCCCACAAAAAAAATCCCAAGATGCAATTTTGCACAAGCTTGAAGAAGCGTCCGCTAATTATTTCGGGAGGGGCGTGCGCTTTTATAGCGAGGGCGTGGAAAACGGCACTCACTCGGGATGAACTGATGAGTTCCCCCGCAGACTACAGACGGGAGCAGAGCTGAAGATCCTCCCCTGGATTTTATTTGGCGTCGATCGTTCGCGAGAGCAAGAAGTATGGAGCGCGTTTTGACGCACGCCGCGCAATTTGTGCACCACTTGCTCCAGCTCCGAGGAGATATTTTTTCCCTTGCTCTTTCAAAAAGTGCCTTTTAGACAGAAAAACCAAACCACAACTATGAAGACTCATGGGATGTAGTAAATGGAGAGCTGCGTTCAACTTGGGACACCTGAAGGTGCAGTCCAAGCTATCAGTCTTCTTGACCATGATCCTCCTCTTCGTTTATCTCTTTTACTGCCTTAACGGATTCTGCGAGTCCTTGCCAAGACCGGTCTACGACCAACAGACTCGCCACAAGGGCAAAAATGTCCAAAACGACGCACAAGAGACATCTCCGAAGCAAGCGTCCTTTGCGCGGGACCAGCTGTCGGATTTTGCCTACAGCACAATTAATAATACGATCTCCGTAGCGAATAACTTCGGGAGCAAAAAGTTTCCTCAGGCTATCATCATCGGGGTGAAGAAAGGAGGAACCAGGGCGCTCCTGGAGTTCTTGCGCATCCATCCGGACGTGAGAGCGGTCGGGGCCGAGCCTCACTTCTTCGATCGCTTCTACGATAAAGGACTGGACTGGTACAGGTAAGATAAAAAAAAAAAAATAACAAACGACGCACAATGAATTCGAATCAGAATCACGTCTCGTAGAATATTGACTCATTTTAAATCACAATGTCTTTCGCGATCGTCAGTTTTAGACAATTAAATACATATATGGATGATATTGTAAAATTATAATCATTTACATGTGTATACAGGATTTCTATTGCTTAGGAAAGTGTGGCTCTTTTTATTTCTTCTCACTTATTTATTCGTGTCCATAGTTGTGGACGTTGGTTTTTAATCTTTATCTTTTGACTCATTCAATGTGCCCTATTAAATCCCTGATTGGATCTGGGACATAATGGACACAAAAGCGGACACAAATGAATAAAACGAATCTGAAGAGGACATTATCAAGTTGAATGTAGCTACTGCATGTTTGAATATTGCTATTTCTCTATTTTAATATCTCCTACAAGCTTTTAAATCTGTGATTACTCAAAAAAAAGAGAACATTATATACATTGACATACAAAGTACATTTTACCAAATATGTTTGCGGTTTTTGATGATCGAAATTAAAATGCAGTAGTGCAGAAAGCCAACGCGTTTAATAAAACAAGTTATATGTATAAAATGTTAAAAAAAAACAGCGTATGAATCAAGAACAATAAAAAAAGACCTTAGTTAAAATGTGACTATCAATGTCTATTACTCACTCAAATTCTTAAATTCATAAACATAAAAGTTAAATACAACCGAACTGTACTCAAGCGGAAATCCTTTTGCATACCACTAGAGGGAGGCCATATAACACTTGTGGTACCCAAACCACACATTAAAAAATGACTGAGGTAGCTCAAATACATTTGACTTGATTTGACATTGCACCTGTGATGCAATGTAGATGAAAGTCGATTAAAATCTCCATTGCAAGCCACAGCATCAATATAAAAATGTCTTTTTACACAATTTGATTTCACATGTTGCTTTTGGGAACAAATGCAGAATATTTTTTAAGTGCATGTAGGATATTGGTGGTCACAATGGCATGCCATTGGTGTCACATTAAAGGGAATGAGACAAAGAGACAAACAAAAAATGCACACGCGTAAAAAAACTGCTTCAAAAAAATGAATGTGATCACTAAGATAAAAAAAAGTACAACAAAACAAATGCAAAAAACTGCATGGAATTAAAACGACTGCAAACAATTAAAAAAAATGCTTCAAAAAAATGAATGTAATCACTAAGATGAAAAAAAGTACAACAAAACAAATGCAAAAAACTGCATGGAATTAAAACGACTGCAAACAATTAAAAAAAAATGCTTCAAAAAATGAATGTGATCAGTCACATGAAAAAAAATACAACAAAAAAATGCAAAAAAACCCCACTTGGGATTAAAACAACTGAAAAAATGTTTTTTTAAAAATTGCATCGTGATCAAAATGGCTGCAAAGAAAAAGTGATCAATGCCCTTTGATCCCGCCCCCTAGTGGCGCCCACTTCCTTTGTGCGGTCAACTTGCAGCATACGTTGTCGTTGCAGCTGTTTTTTTCATCCTTGATTTTTTTGTGTGCATCTTTTCGTCGCGGTTTTGCAGCTTTTTTTTTGCACTACTTTATTTGTAGCTTTGCTTCCATTTGCTTTTGTGATTGCATGCAATATTTAATACATTTACATTATCATTATTTTTCGTTTGTTTGCCTCGTTCGAACCAGAAATACGCCCCCCCCCCCCCCCCCCCCCCACCATACAAAGTAGCCCCCCCCCCCCCCCCCCCACCATACAAAGTAGACTAATACAACTTTTGCGCACATACTGACACGCAAAATACATGTTGCAAAACCCAGTTGTTGTGTTTGAGCACCTGCCAAAAAAAAAATGGCCAACTTGTGTAAATGATTGTACCTTGAAGTGATGCAATGTCTTGTCAATGCTCCATAAAAAGCACTGCTGTAAAAACAGCACCGTTGCACTCTTGTAAAATACTTCCATTTTTGGGACATGGAAAGCGTACCATGGAGACCAATAAGGAATCCCGAGTGTAAACGTTTCCTTGAGGGACTGATGTCATACCCATATGTGATTTAATAAATAATTCATCTTGAAGTATGTCGTACAATTCTAAACAGAATTCAATACGTTTCAAAAACTATCATGCAAAACACACACACACAATAATGGAATGAGGGGCACCGATTGCTAAGTGGATGTTTAATCCTGGATGACATATTTTAGACAATGTATGATCCGAACTGGAGCTGGATATTCACCAGAGAAAACGTATGGAGCTCCAACAAGCTTTTTTTTTTCTCTCTCTCTCTCTCTCTCTCTCTTCTGTGAGAAATAGTTAAGGATTTTCTGCAGGATTTTTCTTCAGAGTGCAATAAAGTACAGTAAGGGCCAAATTTTGGTATGACGGGTCGGTAAAACACACACACTGCAAAAAGTCCATTTTAAGAAAGTAAAAAAGGCGTACAATAAGAAATATTTTTATATGTTATATTATATTCTTATATATTCTATATTTTAAGATTTCTGTAGAGTATTTTTCTCATAAGAAGTAAAGATCATTTTAAACGATCAACAACTTAAGACCATTTCTCTTAATATAGGAAATAATAGCCAACACAAACTCTTATGATGAGACTAGACTGGCACATATAATTTCTCATTATTAATTATTTATTTTCACAAATTGAATGCAAAACCTTCCACCGTTGAAGGCATCAAATTTGAAGCATACACAGCAAAACACAAATAAAAAAAATGCATTATATATATATATATATATATATATATATATATATATATATATATATATATATATATATATATATATATATATATATATATATATATATATATATATATATATATATATATCATGCATTTTATATATAAGTACATAAATATATATATATATATATATATATATATATATATATATATATATATATACATTTAAATATTTTATTTATAAATACATATATATTTATATATTTATTTATTTACGTATTTATATATAAAATGCATTTATTTATTTTTTTTCCCTAATTTTTGGTCTGACAATGCAGCCTGTCAAACGTTTTTCATATTTTGTTACCTATTTGGTCATAACTAGCCTGAGGGCTATTGCTTTTCACCAATATGCATAATAGCAACCTTAATGGAGCAAATAAATGTGTCCCGAACACCGAGGAGTTCCAAACAGGCCTGGGCCGATACATACTGATGTTTTTGCACGGGCACGACTAACACATTACGCCGGACAGCCAGCTAAGAGCTCTCGGGGACGGCGGCGTATTCAGTCCCCTGCCAATAAATTGCTGTTTATTGAGCTGACACTCAGCTTCCCAAAGTGTCGGCGTGGGTCCCCCGGGGTCGGCCTTCATCGCCAAGGCTAGCGTGATCGCAGAGGAGGGAGGATGCGCTTGTTGTGCGTGGTGCTCATGCCCTTCTGGAAATTCGTAGAATGGACCCAAAAAAAAAAATCATAATTCAATTGAACGGATTTTTAAAAGAGGCGGAATGGAGAATGGGTCATGTGTAAAACGTGGTTGTAATTAAAAAAAAAAAAAAATGGAACTAGATGCAAGGACGGATCAATAGAAGCGTGTAATGATCAGGTCAGGGTGAGAGGAAGATTGAAGACTAAATGAAAGCGTGTGTGTGCACAAGGGTTGGTTTGTTTTGCTTTTTCACACTTTTCAGAGGAGCCGCGCAATAAAAAGGAGGAGGTTGGGGTTCACGCCACGAATGCATTTCTGATGAGCGCATTAGCAGCGTGAGCAGTTCATTTGGGGACTAGTAAATGGACTCGCTGCTTTTAATTGAGTAGGTGGTTTTGCATGGAAGAATTTAAAATACCGTATTTTCTGCATTGTAAGGCGCACCTTCAGTAAATAGCCTATTATCAAAGTATTTTCATATATAAGGCGCACCGTATTATGAGGCGCATAGAATAGAAGCTACAGTAGTGGCTGGGGTTGCGTTATGCATCTACTAGATCAGGGGTGTCACTCATTTTTACCATGAACCACACTGTAGTTATAATTTTAGTCAGTGGGCCGTTATGACTGGAAAGTCAAACGGATTTTGAAGTGTGATCGTCACACATTTACACACACAATTGGAGGATGCGAAAAAATGTTCAAAAGGGGGTATCGATAACATAAATAATGTAAAGAGTTGGAGACAACTTGAAAATGTTGCATTTTAACCAGAAACTAAGTCATAATTAGCACTTCTCGGGCCACGTAAAATTATGTGAGGGGCCGGATCTGGCCCCCGGGCCTCGAGTTTGACACATGTGCACTAGAAGGGAATGTCAACAAAACAATCAGATGAATCAGTCAAAGTTTACTAATAGACAGAAGAATAGAAATAGAAGAATGGGAAAGAAAAATCTCTGAATCATATTTATGTTTTTTTTATTTATATTCTTTTAAACTTGGCCTTGGCATCGATCCAAATAGTCTTTTAATGTCATCAAGATCCAATTTAATATCAATCTTAATGTTTTTAATCAAATTTCAACCAAAAACCTATTTTGTTTTGTTGATTTTAAAGCCGTTTCTGGATTTATTTGATGACATTGCGGTTCCCATATAAACTGCTTCAAAATTGGAGCATACATAGCACATTAAAATTTCAAACGGGGTGTTATAAAAATCATCATAGTGAATACATTTAACAGAGGTAAAAATGTAATGAATACGGGGATTGAGTTATGTCATTTTTTTTATCATCTAAAATGGAAAACTTGTGGTTTACGCTCTGAATAAGGCGCACCGAATTATAAGGCGTGCGGTCCACTTATGAGAAAATTGAAGGCTTTAAGGTGCGCCTTATAATCCGTAAAATACAGTATTCTACGACTTTGTCATATGACAGTGTCCCTTTTTTCTGTCGTAATGAATTATCAGCTTCATGACCCAAAATGAACGTGTGTCAAGACTGGTAAGTTACAATAAAATCATTTCTTTTTAGAGGTTCTGAGCTCCAATTGAAAAGATTCCTTCTGCAGACGCACCTCATGCAACTCATTTTATTGAAGTCATCGTGAGTTTAGCTAATGGACTAAATATGTACTGCAAAAGCGCAGAGGGTGGGTAACTCTCATGTAATGTGATAAATTTGCCTCTTAGATTTTGTGCCAGATGCGCAGCTAAGAAAATTTAGAGAAGCACAAAAGTCAGATTTATGGTAAAGTCGTGGACCTCGTAAATTCGTCCTCGTTGGCGCGCCAGTGTTGCGACGGGGGAATTCCGAGGAAGTTTTAGCTCAACTTTTTGGCCGGCTGCGAAATTGGCGTCGTGATGGCCTAAAGGTCATCAAACCGCTGTCTATCACAAATATTGATTCGGGACTTTAATTTGGCATTTTTATGGATGTGTCTGGTGTTTTATGACCACTTAAGATGAAACACTCGCAATTACGGATCAGGTTTTATTAGGGTGACTAAGACCAAGATGGCAGTACGCTGCAAAAAGTTCATTTTAAGAAAGTAAAAAAAAAAAGGGTCATAGTAAGAGTTCTTTTTTTTTCTGCCCAAAAAGGAAAAATAGCTTGTGTAGAAAAAAAATTGTAAAAATGCTCATTTTAGTATATTAAATCAAACGTTTTTTAAATTAATATTTCTTTGCTCAAAACATTGATATTTTTTTCCTTATATGGTTTTGATTTATCTTCAGCTTGAGACCATTGTTCTTAATTAGGAAATAATAGCATAAAAAATCGTTTTTATTTAAAGCAACACTTTTGCATGTGTATAATTTGAAGAAAAAAATCAATTTTATCTATCGACTATTTTAAGAAATTGCATCAGAGAAGTTTGCTTGAATCTACCAAAACAGGCTTGAATTTTGAAAGAAATGAAAAATATTGCTTACATTTTTCAGAATATTAGAACCATTCGCTTTTATCTAGACACATATCATGCTTCTTTTAAGCTACAATTTGAAAAAAACACTTTATTGAGATCTATTTGCTTAGACATGTCTTGCAACTTGCTTGAATTAGGATTTTTGCACCCAGATTGTTCTTAAAATTATGTTAAAAAAAAAAAGTCTTGAACTAGGTTTTCTAGGCAAGAAAAAAAAACTCTTACCCCATTGGTAGCTTTTCTGCTTAAAATTTACTCAATTTTTTTTAGATTTTTTTTTTGTCCGGCACTTTTTGCAGTGTAGAAAATGTTAGACGCAAGAAGACCATTAAAATGTTCCTTTTGCGGCTTTCCGCCGATGTCAAACCGCCCGTCCCTTGTACGCTTTTATCCGGCTCATTATGTGTCCCCTTGCTCTCGTGACAAAAACGGGGGCCGCTTTAGCTCGCTTTCTAATCCGCTGACAGCACGCGTCAACGCCGCGCCAATTGCAGCCGTGTAATGACAGGTCAGGCATTAACACGGACAGCTCAGGGACATGCGCGGGGGAGACGATTAAGCCCCTCCCCCCCCAAACGAGACCTTTTGGAGTATCGGTGGCTCCCCTCCCCCGACCTTTCACCTTGCATTGCACAATGATGGCATTTGTTTGATCCTCATGTTGTTTTGACATGGTCTGCCACAATTGAGCCTCTTAACTCTTCTCTTATCTCATTCAATGCCAAAGGCGTATTTTTACGTTTTGTAAAAGTCCTGACATTCAGTCCCACATACTTCCTTGCTCCTTTCATACCAAAAAGTCCGGGAACTTCAAAGAAGTCCCTGGTCCTGGTCTGCCCCCAACAAGTTTATGAAAGTAATCAATTACTTTAGGTCATTAAGTACTTTTTTAATGTTTGGCTTATGGAAGGTCTAAAAATGGCTAGTAAATATGAACAATTTTTTTGGTATATAAACACTAAAGTAATTGCTTTAATCATTAATCAATATCGATTACTTGAGTAATTTATTAGCTAGAGTAATCAATTACCTCACTACTGGAAATATACATTACTTTCTTACATTTAGCACCTAAAGTATTTACTTTGTACTTAAATACCTAAAGTAATCAATTACTTTAGCACCGAATTCCTTAATAAACATCCATTACTTTCTTACATTTAGTACCTAAAGTATTTACTTTGTACTTAAAAACCTAAAGTAATCAATTACTTTAGCACTGAATTCCTAAATAAACATCCATTACTTTGGTGCATTTAGTACCTAAAGTATTTACAGTATTTACTTTGTACTTAAATACCTAAAGTAATCAATTACTATAGCACTGAATTACTAATAAACATCCATGACTTTGGTACATTTAGTACCTAAAGTATTTACTTTGTACTTAAACACCTAAAGTAATCAATTACTTAGCTCTGAATTACTTAATAAACATTAGCAGTACCTTGTGTTTTATATATATATATATATATATATATATATATATATATATATATATATATATATATATATATATATATATATATATAGAGCCAATGCAAAAGGTCAAAGGGCTCCATTCTTTCATTTCTCCCCTTTCCCCATCCTCCAAGTCAACGCGCCGCTTCCCCCCTCCCCGCCGCACACGACGAGCAGAAATCAGGCGCTATTATTCGTTTAGCATAATCGCACGCTAAGTACGCGGCGGCTCCCATATCAATTTGAAGCAGACTCGTAGCGTCGGCGGGCCAAGAAAAATGATGTGAAAGCGAGCTGGAAAGTATCACTTAAACGTTGATTCCCCGCGCTTTCAAAGTGCTGTCTGCTTCTTTGGGAGAGCCTTGGCCCCCGCGCTCAAACGCTAACCAACTAAAACACATGGACATCCTTAAAGGAAGCATTTGGCAAATTGTTTCAGAGCAAACGCTTATATGTGGAAAAGCCTTGGATTTGCCATGGACTGGAAGCCATTCTGTGGTTTCCTGACGGCGAGTGAACGTTTCGCGCGGGTGTGCGCGCGGGAGGTCAGACGCGCCCATTCTTACCTGCAGCTTGCCCGCGCATCTCGGCGTGTCGATTTCTTCTCGGCGTGGGAAATAGGATGCGGGTAGATGTGTCATTTTGCAGTGTTGATCCCTCTCCTCTCTGCCTTTATCACACGCTGCAAAAAGTCCATTTGAAGAATTTTAGAATAAGAAATATGTTCTTATTTTTGTCTGAAAAGGACAATATCTTGTGTGGCAAAAAAATCTCCAGGAAAATAATGCTTTTTTTCAAGGTATTAAATCTAGCATTTTTCTAACATTTCTTTGTTCAAAACGTTCACATTTTTCTCATCAGATACAAAGATGATTTTGAATGATCTTCAGCTTAAGACCAAGACTACTTCTCAATTCAGGAAATTATATTTAAAAAAAAAAAAAAACATAAGCATTGTTTTAAACATTCACCGCTATGTTTTCCTACACTGCAAAAAGTTTTAGAAAGTAAAAACGCCTTATAAAACGAAAATACTTTCTCTAAAAAAAGTAAAAATTATTATGTTGCATTAAGAAAATAATGCTTAATTCAATGTACTAAATCCAGCATTTTCTTAAGATGTCTTCGCTCAAAAAAAAATCAAAATTTTCTCCTAAGATAAAAAGAGCATTCTGAATTTTTTTCAGCTTAAATTCATAGCCATTTTTCTTAATTAAAGAAATTAAATAAAGCAATCTTATTATAAGAAGGGACTTACTCTTAAGCATTGTTTTAAACGTTTACAGTCCTTGAGCAAGGCACTGCACAACAGTAATTTTTGTGCCTATTTAAAATAAGAATGATTTAAGTTTGACAACTGTTTTCTTAAATTTGTTTGCCTAATATTTTTTACATTTTTTTCCCGTATTCGGTCCGTCACTTTTTGCAGTGCAACATTACAGAAGAATTGCATTATCTCCTGAATATTCAATCTTGTTGACAAGAGGCTGATACTCGTCGCCCCTGCTGAAATTTCCACCACAAGGTCGGGGTGTCGGCCAATCGGATTTATCGGCTTTGTTCGGGCCACTCAAACTGCAATATCAAACAAATGGACAAATTTGCTTTCTTCTTAGGTCAGTGTCTCTAAATCTGTCTGGTTATCGACTCATCTTCTGCCCCCGTATTTCTTGTCTAGTGGCTTTGAGGAAGTTAACGTTGCGTAATTCAGCAGGGAGCGGGATGCGCTACTTAGCCAGGAATGCCCAGGTTTTATTTCCTGTCCGTGAATTTTCGAGCAATCGCAAGGGAATCTTTGGTTGAATTCCTCCCCGAGCGCGCTCTTTTTTTGGCGTTTGAGAAGTGGAAAAAAAGAGCAATGTATATGTTATGCTGCAAGAAAGAAGGCTTTGTGCAGCAGATGGAAGGGGGGGGAGTGGGGGGGGGGCGATGCTTTTTAAGCTGCATCGACGCTTAAAGGAAATACTTTTACCAGGATGCATGTCAGAAGCAATCAGCGCTACATGCACATGGAAAGAAATGCGCTCACCAGACAAAAAAAATTAGGAACATCTGCGCCATGTAGAAAAGCCCGATCAAACATTCCAAAATTATGGGAAATTTTGATTGAAGCTGTTATGGAGGTATTAATCTTGGGCTGCAGCTATCTTCAGATAATCTATAGGAAATATCAAGTATTTAGCTACTTTCCTCCAAGAAATTTTAGACAAATCGCTCCCCATAAATTTCGGTCCAAGAAAGAAATTTGCCAGCTGGTTTGTTGAAAAGTGATCAGTAGAAACAGCAACTTTTTTAGGCAGTCACACCAGCCGATATGGAGCACCCCAGCATTGGTAGCTAGTGGCTAATTTATGCTAGAAAGCAGCTATAAAGGAGCCTGCAGCAACGGTTAAAATTGACAACAGATGCCGCCAAACAGCGTAGTTACCGTAATTCCCCAAATATGACACATTTTTTCTCTAAAAAACAAAGGCATGGCTGCGGTAACATAAAAAGTTTTTTTTTATTTTTTTTATTCAACACCATTCCTGTTGTAGCTACTGTAAGAGCACCTCGTGTTAGCTGAGGTTGTTACGGCCTTATTTCGATAAAAGAAGCAAGCGGACCGAACCAATGTCAGAGTCCGTCCAGGATCATGTAAAACTTATGATGTCTCCAGCTGATTCCATTAAAGAGAACACTCAAAGGTATTCCATTGGACTCGTTTATTAATTGTGGTGTTTTGGAATATACGCTCAATCATAAACTGCTCAACAACTATGGATATTTATGATGCAATTAACTCGAACCACGACACGAGGAAAAGGAAAAACTGCTTCAGGCGCATTCAACATTACACGGGCGAGGCGTTCACTGAACGCTCACAATTCGGCAAATCTGAAACACGTTAAACTTAACCCGCAACAAATATATAACTCACGAATGAGAAAACAAGAAAATATGAAGACTTTACGAAAGATGAGAGTCATTCTGTTTTGCTTTAGTTTTCACACGTACTCGAGATCAACAATCGCATTTGAGACTAACAGCTGTTGCTGCGATTGGCTTAATTTTTTCCGAAAAAATCCGGAGCGAGAGAAAATTGAGTTTTTTTTCAAACCGAGGTACCGAGTGACTCAAGGACTAGTTTCAGCCTTCTATCAATCCAACAATATGGTTATTGTTACTGGAGCGTGCAGTGGTTTAGCATCATAGTGAGAGCTTGTAGCAGAAAATAATAGCCACAATCACCACAAAATAAACATGTCGTTAAACAAATACCGCAATGACAGTTCCCATAATATTTTTAAAAAGTGCTTTTATTGTACTGCTAGCGGTGGCAGTTGAAATGAATTACGATCAACGAGCGCACATTGAAATAAATTCCCTCCCTTTTCGAAAAGGCTGAGCTGTGACATCCGCGTGTTTGTTATTTATGAAACATGCCGCGATTCTTAAGTCAATACTGAAAGTGTCAATTAAAACCGGATTTTAAACGCAGCTCTTCTTGACCATATCATACAATTGGCCTATGATACGAACGAAAAACTGTAAGCTATAATCAAGCGCGACAAACCGGTATAGATTCCACCCCGGAAAAACGGAGAAAGGCCGCGTCGTCAATCGTCTGTATTTTTGACACGTCCTCATTGGTTGACCTTTCTCATCCCGTCAATAATAATGGAGTGGGATGGTTGGCACCGGTGGGAAGCGTGCGAGGATCACTGGGAGCTGCGCCGAGTCTGTTTGTGACTAACTCAACAGATTTCAATGGCGTGGCTTCTCTATTTTTGTCCTCGGCATTTCAATTTGTCTGTGATATTCTTGGGTGAAAGATAAGACTATTTTTGTCAACTTTTGTCGTATTTAGCTTTACCGCTGACTGTTTTAAATGGCCGCGGCGGGTTCCATTGTGAGATCGACTCGTATGGTACGGTGGAATCTTTCCAATGAACTCTGTTCTGAAAGGTCAGATGACTTCAGAGTCGGTAAAATGGCGACTTTTTTAGCCATTTTCAGAAGTAAAAAAAAAAGGAAAATTTGTCTATAATTGACCTGATAACCTGAAACTTTGCACTCAAATAACTCTGATTTGAAAGCATTTCGGAATGAAAGAATGGTGCAGTTTTGAACGCTACCCGTCATTTTTAACCTCTGAGTGTGTTTATTATGCTTTTTGAGATATGTTTAACATATATTCGGTCTTCAGTGTGTTTCAGAACACAAATTGACAGATAGAAAACACCTTTCAGGAGAAATGAAGACGCTGGAGTAAATTTGAGCTCCTCATTGTCGTCTGCAAGCGCTGAAGGTTATATTTTGAAACGATACAAAAATATATAGTACAATTATAACACACAGTTATTCAGGTTATAAATAACTAACATTTAAACAACATAAAATGCGATGCTTTCGCAAGCTCGTGGAAGTAACGAGAACATTGGGAGCTGTTGGACGGAAACTAATGTGTTGTTTGGTTGACATTGTTGTTGCCCCGTGAGCAGGAGATGTCATGTGATTAAATCTGCCTATCATAATACAGGTTGGAATGAACTGAAATAAGATCAATTACTCAAAAACGGCTGAAGAGGGAGGCAAAACAACATACTATTACAGGCCATGACAAGTCCATTATTTCGGGTGCGGCCCATGTGGCTTGGTACCAGTTGATCCGTGGACCGGTACCGGCGGTTGGGGACCTTTGCTCTAAACTGAAAATGATATCTTATGTGTTTTTTTTATTCTATCCACTTTACATGAGGTAGGCAAAAAAAAAGCTTCAAAGTTTATCCTAGCTTATTTATTGCATTCCTGCCATCAATAAGGGCATTTGGACGAATTCCCTAAATGGATTTGGTCAAAGTACATACACTGGAGTACATCCAAATGCCCATGATGAAAAAAAAAAAACGGCCAAATTTGTGTTCAAATATGCACATGGGATCTGGAGTCTTGCATGTTCCGTTATGATGGATCTGTCTACCCAGATTTGCGTAAAATTGATGAAACTCGCGTCTTGGGTGCCACTGAGTCAGATGTAAGAGGGAGGGACCCATAAAATATGTAAAATTTCTCTGGGTTACACCCGTTGGCAAAATTTCGCGTACAAGAAGGCGATTCATCTGTGGGCAGAGCAAAAACACGGCAATTTCAAGAGGTGGTGCTCAGGCCTAAATATCAAAGCAAACAATCCCTCAAATATGCATGCATGGTCTTTGCATCTTTCCAAGGAAAACATCATTTTGACATGAAACCTAAACAAAAACAAATATAATCCCTGTTTCCTCTATGGCCATTCGCTGAAAGGTGACACTTTTGAAAAACACTGTCCTCATCATCTTAAAGTCACGCTATGCATGCGCAATCTGCAACATTGCAAGATTCAAATACAATGAACGCGTGATGGCTTAATAATCATTTCTCGTGGATTTAATTTGATGAACAGAAACTATGACAAACAATGAGCCAGAAAATGTTAATCATGAGTTTAAGCCCATCAATTATAACATCTATAATTTATTTCAATTATGCGGCCATGGGACGTAAGCCTCCCAATTTTAATTATGTGGTAAAAGTGTTGGAATCAAGCCCGAGCAAAAACCTTATTCGCGCGGAATAATTTTAACCCTTGCAGGTAATAAAGGATTGAAAAGAGTTGAAATAAAGTTTCCCATTGACTTCAAAGTTGCCAGCGTTGGGTTTTCTTCTGTTTACGTCACGTCTGCCTGGAAAGGCGGCTAATTATTGATTGTGTGTAGCTGTCAGTGGTGCTCACCTCTGTTTAATGTCTGACTACCACGTAAAGCAGGGTGAAAAGGGGAGCCAGTTTGTTTAGGGCCAATGAAAACCAGCCTTCGTTCCAAAAATGCCATAAAACACACCTACTCTGCATCCGTCGGTGCTAAAACTCTTTCTGAGCACCTCCTGTCTCTTTGACGTAAACACGCAGTGAAGAATCCGCTAACTGTCAGCGATGCTGGCGCTCATTTCGAGGGGAAATGAGATTAATTATGCCGGGAAGAGAGCCTGCGCTCAACAGTGAGGACACTCAGAACAAGACACAGAGACGGGAAATAAGCAGAACCAGTAACTACCTCACTTCATTCTAAAAGAAAAAAAACATCAGGGTTTCGTGAGAAATTTGTAGGAAAATGTACAGTTCAGTGACTTCAGCAGCTAATATGACAAACGGGATAGACATGCTGAACTGGAAATACAAATTTTTTCCAAGATTTTACGGATGGACAGCAGAATGACAAAAATATTTGAATGATGACGGACTAAGAGCGAAGGAACAGTAAATTTCATCCATCATTTGAATCCGTTATGGCTGGAAAGTCAGTGCTTGCACTCCATTTTAGAGTCATGGTTACTTGAACTGAAATGCATACATATTCTTGCTCAACACATTCATTATATAGACCTGAAGTCAAAGCAATGTTTAGAATGAAGTATTAATATATTTGTGTGTTAATATGCTGTTTAAATGTGGCTTGAATGAATAAATCGCTTGCACGTAGGTGAGCAAAGAATGCTGGGATGGGTTTGCAAGGCATTTAAATAATCTATGAGCATATGACAAACTGACAATCTCACTCTGGTTGGCTTTTACATTTTTAAATTCCACAAAAAAGGAATTATCTAGTATATTAAGCTCAGGAAAAAAACATGCATTTCACTTGTAGTGTATGTTCAAATGTGTATTTTGTTTCACACAGCAGTTTCTATAAGTGGTTTTGGTCAAAAATGACTGGAGAGATTTAATTGGCTGATTGTATAATTGTTTGTTGCCGGGCACTAATTTAGACCCCCCCCCCCACCGCAAAGTACCGTGCGTACGGCATTCCACAGATGTTTCCATCTACAAGCTGCAAGTACTGTAATATCATCCATGTCACCTCCTATCGCAGATCTTGTGCTTTAAATTGCCGAAAGCCGATATGTCTCATTTTATACGCGAAAGTATTTTCCACTGTCAGAATCATGTTCGCTCTTGCGATTCTCTGCATCCCCCAGATTGTGTTCACCTGTTTCGTATTACTACTTCGCGTTGCATTTAGGCCGCTACGACGTCTCGTGTCTGTGCCGGCTTGCGCGTTCCTCGTTGCTGGTGCATTCCTGCCTCCCCGTTTCCTGTTCTCGCCTGCGTAATTGCCCGCCTTGCCGAAAGTTTGGACTTTTGTCGAATTACTCCTGTTTACTCACGCCGCCGGAAGTCCGTACCAGCAAGTTTGTGCGCGCGCTGATTGCTCGCCTTATCGAATGGGAAAATCTGCGGCGGCGTTTTCGTCGGGCCTACACGCGGTCCGCTTTATCTGAGCGGCTCGGGGCTCCGGGGCCCCGCCCTATATTCAGAGCGCTCTCCTAAACACAGGATGGACGATCTGAAGATGGGGTGGAGAGATGAGCAAATTACAGATTCTCGCTACTTCCTGACCCCACTGATGTCATAGTGTCCTGACCGCAGTACCATAATTGGGCTGTTAAAATGGAAATGTGTGGTGTATTGTGATATCCCGGGGAATATACATAAATAACATATTTCATCCATTAGGAAAAGTGATGGCATTTTTTTAAAAACGGGTGTGGTTTTAAACCATATGTCACGTCGGTCGCCAATATTAGATTGATTATACTTGCGTCCCCTTTTCTTAATACTGCAACTTTTGTGTCACCAAAACATGACCGTTTATTCCAGTAAACATAATTAGTCTTGTAACGGGAAAGTCTCAAACTCACATTGACAAAGCTCATCAGACGGAACGCGCCGAGCGTTTTGCACCCCAGACGTTTAAAAACAACAACAAAATCTGTACTTCCAGTTTAGTACCGCTCTTTTTGTTGCTTTGAACTTGAAACGTTTATGTCCGTTTATGCGGCTCATTAGATCTGTTGAAAATTAAATATGAGCTTTTTCTACACACTGTCGCAGTTATCGTCATACGCAGGCGGGAAAGAAAAAAAAAAAGCATCCTCTAATAAAACTGGTCTTGTAAATGAGCATATGCACAAGAGACCAGTACACATACAAACCTCAGACAAACTTTAATGGACTCAGTGTGAAATTGGCTGGCAACTCCCCAGGAGCCGGCCAATAAGAGCGCTCGATACTGTCTGATCCTGAGAAGTCACTTCCGAGCAGTTTCCGCCCGCAGCTCCCTGTGGTTGTTTTGCTTCATTGTTCACAGTTTCTTTGAAAGGAAATCACAGCCAGCTTGTAGGACGGGAAACAGATTTTCAGTCAATTGCCATTAGCACACCACAGAGCAGTCTGTTTGAAGCTATGTTTACTCCGTGTTCCCTGTAAACACACCACTCCCGTTTTAAGGCCCCTGTGTACAAAACGTGGATGTCCGATGACAAATTTTCCACAGCGAATGACAACGCTGTAGTGGTACATTGGGGTGAACGCAACGTTTGAGCTATCTCCATGTGTTGTATATAATGTCGATAGATAGATAGATAGAGAGAGAGAGAGAGAGAGAAAGAGAGAGAGAGATATATAGAGCTAAATCGAGATAGAGATATATAGAGATAAATAGTGAAAAATCAAGATAGATAGATAGATAGAAATATAGAGATAAATCGAGATAGATAGATAGATAGATAGATAGATAGATAGATAGATAGATAGATAGATAGATAGATAGATAGATAGATAGAGATATATAGAGCTAAATCGAGAGAGATATATAGAGATAAATAATGAAAAATCAAGATAGATAGATAGATAGATAGAAATATAGAGATAAATGGAGATAGATAGATAGATAGATAGATAGATAGATAGATAGATAGATAGATAGATAGATAGATAGATAGATAGATAGATAGATAGATAGAGCTAAATCGAGAGAGATATATAGAGATAAATAGTGAAAAATCAAGATAGATAGATAGATAGATAGATAGAAATATAGAGATAAATCGAGATAGATAGATAGATAGATAGATAGATAGATAGATAGATAGATAGATAGATAGATAGATAGATAGATAGATAGATAGATAGAGATAAATCGAGATAGATAGCTAGATAGCTAGCTAGATAGCTAGATAGATAGATAGATATGCTTTATAAGTGAAGCATTAATGTTTGCATTTTCGCTTCTCCAGAACAAGCAGTCGGATTCTGCTGTGTATCCCACAGGTTTTGCGGTCTTAACTTGTTTTGACGTTGCTGTCATCGTTTCATCCGCTCGCTAACATACCGATAAAATCACATTATCTAATTGAGTTATACGACGGATGCAGATGAGTTGCCAAGTAGTTTGCAGCCTGATATCAAACGTATTATGGTAGAAATGTGTAGCAAAGTGAAACAAAGGGTGACTTCCTGCTTCTTTCAGGTTGCGGTTTCTTCGAAGCTCCTGACTGACCAGCGCTGGCTCACTTGTGGCTTCCAGGCCTTGTACTTGTCCAGTTTTTCCCTCAGCTACACACATTTTTCCTACCGACCTACCCCAGTGATGCAAAACCTCCGCGTCAAAAATACTTTTCACCGTGCAGGAGTGTCTGCCAATATTAACCTTAGGTGTGCAGAATGGCGTACCACACACATGCATAGCGTAATTCGAAATATTTTTTTTCTCATCTCCTCCAGGGTGTTCTGCAAAATGAGCTTGGACTTACAAATAAGAAAGCAAATAAAATCAAAGTGAGGAAGGAGATATTACCCGGACGAGCCTTGTTCAGCTCAAGTTCTTCAACGTAACAAAATCCCCTCATTTTTGCGGACTTGATTACAGTTTCTGCTGACTTCTAATCAGCCCACAGGAGATCTTCGGGCCTGTATTTGCCCTCGGTAATGACAAACGTCTCCTTCCACACTCCAGCGATGAGCTGCTTTTACACATCTTTGAAAACGCAAAGCCTTAAGTGGTTACGGATGTTGATATTTTTGCACAAAATATTCCATTGCGAGGATCGAGGGACAGTCAAAAACGAATCGGCGCTGTAACGTGAAAGGAGAAGAAGAAAAGCAGGCATGCGTGTATGAGCGTGTAAGAAAGAAAACTGCATATGATGACAACTTGCATTAAATGATCCTCAGTGATTATACCCTGTGGTTTGGCCCTCTGAATCGCTACCATCTGACTCTGAAATTCATGCTGGAAGAGTCGGTTTTTCCTCGTCGAGCAGGGTGAAGGGGATAAAGGGGGTCCGGGGGTTTGGCCGGCGGCCAGGCCGTGTCGCCGCAGATCACGGCTTTCAGGGAACGAAACGCCAGGAGTGGAGGAAAACTCTTCTTAGGTCAGAAACACTTCCTTCATTGCCCCCAAATAGCTCTCTCTCTCTCTCTCTCTCTCTCTCTCTCTCTCTCGCTCTCTCTCGCTCTCTCACACGCACGCACAATGTGTGGGTCTGAACTTCATTGCTCCCAGATGTGGATCCATCCTGTGGACTGCATGTTCAGACAGTTGTGTGTGGTTGAGTGCCCATGTGTTGGCTTTTTGTATGCTACATGCAAACATAATTAAAATGTGTGCCCAGGGATGGAAACAAAGCAAACCCGCATCTTTTCATATATTTATAGTTCTATAAAGCGAAACCACTGATTTTTACCATGATGCGTTTTGGGACAATGGAAATAACAAAAGAAATTGATAATCTGTTTCATGTGTTGCAATTAGGAAACTTTTAACTGTTTTTTTTTCCAGTTTTATTACTGGAAATACAGAGATTCCTGAGCAGAATTTGGACCCAGAAGTTTTTATACACAAAAATGAAATGTAACCACAGTGAGCGTCGGAAACGAAAATTGGGAAAACAGTCGGAAAACTATGCAAAACTAGAATCGGAAGGAGACGAGGAAGACAGCCCGAGAGCTTGGCGGTGTTCTGATGTGTCACAGAGAACCTAAACGCTTAAATCCTATCAAGCATCCAACCTGACATAATAAAGACAACTAAAGAAGCATAGCAACACCAAGAAACACACCAATCACAATAATAAATACTGGACCCTGTCTCACAAAGATGATAAATACATGACCATAAAAACATATAGCATTAATATCACAACACATTTCCTTTCTACTGGAGTTTCAATATGAATTTTGAGGTAATTGCCTTGGAAACTAAAATTAGACTCGTAAAGTAGACTTAGGAAACTAAGTAAAACTAGACTTGGAAGGAGACTAGGAAGACACTTTCAAAGCTTGGCGATGAAGAAGCAACTGCATGGCAACTGATCCACCAAGAAACACACCAATAGCAACAATAAATACTGGACCCTGTATCACAAAGATGATAAATCCATGACCATAAAAACATATTTCAAATTCTATCACAACAAATTTGCTTTCTAGTGGAGTTTCAATATTAATTTTGAGGTAAAGGCATTGGAAACTAAAATTAGACTCGGAAACTAGACTTAGAACACTAAGTAAAACTAGACGTGGGAGGAGACTAGGAAGACACCTTGAAAGCTTGGCGGCGTTCTGATGCGTAATACATTAGCGCAAAAATAATCCGGCATCAACTCTGACATTATAAAGCAAACTGAAGTAGATTAGCAACTGCATAGCAACTGATACATCAAAAAACAAACCAGTCACAACAGTAAACACCGGACCCTGTATGACATAGGTGGAAAAACGCACGAGCATAAAATCATATAGCAACTAATTGCACAAGAGTTTCCTTCGTATCGGTGTTTCCGTATGAATTTGAGCTAGCTGCATATTAGCAACACCGGCATTACCTCACCCACATCATGCGTTGATATCCGAGTCGTAAATAGCAACCTGCTAGCCCGCCGCCGTGTAAACGGGCTCTAATAAACCTTAAGACCGCACAAACGGCCTAATGTAAAAACATGCCAACCTAACCTCCTCGCGGAAAAAAAAAACAAAAAAAAACAACTCCTAATAATCTTCACAAGATGGAAAAGAGTCGCTCTAGTGTGGTGAATGGCTTCTGTTTTTATTATGACTCTCCTTCAATCTTTTTCCTGTCACTGTCTCTTTCGTCAACCTCAATGGCCAGCCAGCATTCTTTTGATGCCGTGTGGGCTTCTTTGGTCATTGCAGGCCAGCGGTTGTTTTCTGATCTACACTACTTGAGGTCAGTGAACGGAGCAAAGTTTGCTTTCCAGCAAATGTTTGCTAAGAGACGCTTTTTCTTCCCTCGGGATTTTCTATCTAACGACATTTCATACAGGATACAAAATTCTTAATACTAACTAATGTGGGAGGTCGTATTATTAATTATTTATCCTTATTTGGAGGCTTCTGAAAACTGCAAAAGATGACTTATTTATTATTCTCTTGGTGTCCATGATTTTTTAAATTATTTTCAAGCTAATTCACGACTTTTTTATTCTCACTCATAAGATTGAAAAAATTGATAAAATTGCGCTATCAAAAGCAAAAAAAAAAATGTAAAAAAAATCTTAACCACTTGTTATGAGGAAATCACTTTCTGGTTGTGGGAAATTTTAGGAATACAGTAAATAGATCGGACTTTTGTATTAGCATTTTGTGTCACAGGAAATATTTGAAAACAATCCTCAAATGCCAAAAATAGCGTTCAGTTTTGTTTACCCGCAGATTTGCGTCAAAATTTATTGATGTTGTCCACTTTTGTGAAATTATGTTGTTGGGTAAAGCCCTGCTAGTAAGTTATTATTATTATTTTTTTTACATGAAATCAAAAACTGTAGAAGATTTTTGGATCCAATAATGTACAATATATCTATTATTCACCAATACGATCACAAGATTGGGCAATATGTATTTAAATAATTTAAATAATTAGATCACCGCATATACTTGTATACTTTTTAAGTATTAAAACGCACACACACACACACACACATACACATACATATATATATATATATATATATATATATATATATATATATATATATATATATATATATATATATATATATATATATATATATGTGACAGGTCACTCATGCAGTATAAAATATGTATATTATATACTATATCCAAAACTGTCTTAGTATGTGATGTATGTAAATTTGTAAATATTTAAATATGTAAATTTCAATACGTAAAAGTTCCTTCGTTTTGTGAGGTTGCCGAGCGCCAATGGAGGATGTGTCACAGGCTCCAGTAGATGGGGCATCCTGAAATTAAATGAGGGACTGTGCAGCAACAGTGGGAAAAAAAAAAAAAAAAAAAATGGAAAGAGGTTTCTCGGTTGGAGTTTCCTCCCATAAAGTCTTGTTAAGCGTTGCTTGATTCCAGATTGTATATCAGCGCTCGCGTCACGCGTTGCTTGAAATAAATCCGCCGACCGCAGTTTGACGAAAGTGGCCTCAAAGTGAGAGGCGGCCGCTCACGCTTTGGCCTCAAGTTCTCCTTGAAATACATCCTCATACATTTTCATACAAGCCGGCTTGGAAACTGCTTTGTTTTCCGGAACTTTTCTCCTTGTGATGTTTTACTATACGCGCTTCGATGTTGTGTATCCCTGGCTGGTGTGATGTCTCGTCTTGTGAAAAGTTATGTGTGTGGTGTCGCCCTGATAAAGTCCTTTTCAAATAGTGGGGCGCCTCCCACCTCGATGCTTTTACTTTTGCGCTGTGTATTGTAATGACACGTCTCCGCCAGCAGGTATTGCTGTGGCGCTCTCATTGTCAAAATTTGTTTTTTTTTTCCCTATATTAAATTAATGATGAATGTGATTGAAAAAAAAAAATATGGAGAATTTTCCAAGGTAAAATATTCAGGATGTTAATTTTCCAGATCCATTTACGCTCGTTATTATTTATTCTTTTTTTTTCCCCAGCATCAAACACAGTTGGTCAAATTTGTTTCTAGATTCAAGATTCAAGAGTTTTATTGTCGCAATCCTATTGACGCAATGACATTCTTATTCTGTTCACTTACCAGAGCGGACTACATTCCATAATCGAGCAAATAATAAAGTCGGCAATAAAAAAAAAAGTTTGTTATAAAAGTTTATGTCAGTTACTTTGATGCACTTTAAGCTATTTTTTTTTCAGATTCAGAATAAGCTGTGCCATGTATAAACTACTGTAAAAAGTTAATATTTGCTGTAAGTTGATTGGTGTTGTTTTTTCGTCGTTATTGTTAAAACGATACAATTTTAGGTATATTTATACAATTTTCATAGTGATCTCATTGATAGTCCCCGCAGTGAGTGTTTGGGGGGGGGCTTGTCGCAATTCTATTCACGCAATGAAATTCTTATTCTGTTCACTTATCAGAGCGGACTACATTCCATAATCGAGTAAATACTAAAGTCGGCAATAAAAAAAAAGTTTGAATAAGGTTTGACATTTTTTTATGTCAGTTACTTTGATGCGCTTTAAGCTATTTTTTTCAGATTCCGATTAAGCCGTAACATGTATAAACTCCTGTAAAAAGTTAAAGATTGCTGTAAGTTGATTTATGTTAAAACGATACAATTTTTGGTATATTTATACAATTTTCATAGTGATCTCATTGATAGTCCATACAGTGAGTGTTTGGGGGGGGCTGTGCCCTGATATAACATCCCACATCTCCATCAAAGCTCAGGGCTCACTTAGAACCCAACCGCAAAGCTCAAAGCATCTAAATATGCTTGCTCCAGAGAGGGTGTGGGGACTTTGCAGAAAAAAGCTGAAAGAGCTTTCCTGGGTTGTAACCCCGTGGCGCTGCTCCCCGCTAAGATGTCTCATACCGTCAGATGTCGAAAAAAAAAATCCCCCCTTTTTTGTCTTCCTTCGCCGGAGGAAAGTTGGCAGGATGCTGCTCACAATAGGGGTTACGACATTCCATTTTTACCACTACGCCGGCATCTGCATGAAATATATGCGCCCAATCAAGTTTTTCACAATTCCATTCCCTCCCATTTCCCTCGTTTTACACAATCGGCTTTGGCGCGGCGTTCCCGTCTCCCGAAGGCGATACGTCCTCCGAACTTGAGTCGTCGACATATCCGAGCGATGAATCAAGGAACGCGTCAACACGCCCAAACCTCGAACGCTCCACGACCGAGCAGGACAATAATAAGCGTCCGGCCAAAAGAAATAGCCGAGATTTAACGTGAGAATATCCTCGAATAACCTCGGATACCGTAGGCGCCGCCAATCTTGACGAGCGCTCACTTTTTTTACCCGGTTATTTCTATTATTTATTGGTAAAATACACCGGCTCGCCACACACCTGCGCGAAATTTATGAGCTTCATCAAAAAAATGCTTTGCAAAGATAATGCCATTGCCAGAGACGTATTAAAGTAGCAGACGGTTATCCGCTGTCGGGAAAGCAGTAGGTATTCTCCGTAATGTGCCACATGGGGCTAATTATTCCGCTCCCTTTCCAGGACCAAAAAGGTGGAGGTATGTTCCCAGTCTATAAATGTCCAGGCAACATTTTTACACTGAAGCGCAATCGCAGGGAAGTAGCATTGCGCTAAGTGATGTTTTTTAATATTTAGTCCCTCTCATGTCATTAAATAAGGGAAAAGAAATATCGCGGATACAGTTCAGCAGTTTGCGGCGCAGTTTTTCAACACCGCGATGAAAAAAAAAAAAACATGTGTTTAAAGGATACTTCTTTGACAGTGTTAATAAAACCGAGCAGCCGCTAAGTGTGCAAATAAAATGAAAGAAATAAAACAGTGGCGTCATTAAAGCTTTATGAACTGGAGAGGCATTTGTTTAAAGTCATATTTGCAGAATTGAGGCGAATTTAGTTCATCGCTGCTAATATCTATCCATCGATGTAATCGTCAATTTTCTATGGCACGTGTTTACATTGTGGTGGCGGGCGAGCTGGAGACATTGCGAGAAATGGGATGTACCATGACTGGTCGCCAGCCAGTCACATGCCTCGCACTGTACAGGCAAACAATCCTTCAAATTCACATTAAAGACAGACTAATGTTATTTTTAGGCCGATTAACAATAGTCAAGGAGCTGATGAGTCAAGAAATAAACGTCCATTTTTTTAATCAAATTGCAACCAAAAACCTTCAAATGAATTCTTGATTTTATTTAGAAAAATCCGTTTTTTTTGTTGTTGTTTTTTTTTTTTGCAAAAACTGGCAGTTTTTGCACCTTGCCCCCGGATAAATTTCTTCAAAATTAGCTCATAAATAACATAGCAAACATTTCAAACAGGATGTTGTAACATGTTAACCCTCTCCAGGCAGGCCTTGCAAATTTGCAACAGTAATATGAGAATTGTTTGAGGCATTTTTTTCTAGACGTTTGAAAAAAAAAAAAAGAAACTTTGTGCCTGAGAGGGTTAATTGTAAAAACTAATAATAATAATAACACATTTAAAACTGAAATGCAGAGGTACGAATTTAAGAATTAACATGGCGATTATTTTATGTTTTCGTTCCCCAAAAATAAAAACTTGCATTTTATGCGCCGCATAAGGCGCATTGGCTTATGAGGAAAATTTTAAGCTTTTACGTGCACCTCACGGTGCCAAAAATACCGCACTTAAATAGCTGTCGTTTTGAAAACAACACAGTTATCTCCATATAAATCTTTTAATAGTCCGAAGCCGATATGTGCGATATCTGTCAAACGCTAATTCACATCCATACCTGTAAGGTTTTTGCGATATCGGCGCCACGTTTTTTTGTTTTTTTCTACAACCTCACTGACATTTAACTATGAAGTTTCCTGTATGTGTTTTGCATTGAAAAGTGCGGTTATCGCCGTTATCATCATTGCCTAGCTGCAGTCACTTCCTAATGAATCCCACTCTGTCTGGAGACGTTTTGGTGTCTGCGAGAATCTGCGGTCCCTGGAATGATTCTAAAAGAAAAAAAAAAAAGCTAATTGACTCCTGATTTATTATAAGTAAGGAAGCCGACAACAACAAACAGCTTTTAAAGCCGGCGGATGGAACACAGGGAATATAAACTTTAGTGCTGGGCGAGTACAAAAGCAGCCATTTTAGTACAAATGCGAGGCGGTTAAAGAGCAGGATGCGAGGAAATTAGTCATCTTGTGGTTTCCTACAGAAGCCGGTCACAGGCTCCCCTCACAGTTGGCGCTGATACGGTCGCTCCATCATTGTCAGAGGCGTAATCGCACATTAAGTCTGCCGATAGGCAAAGGCGACAATCAGCCGGCATGACATGGGTATTATGAGTCGCAACTAATGAGATTTGCTTTTTTAAATGTAGTTGTATAAAATCGTGCGTATAATACACGGTGAAACTTTTTTTTTTCTCCGTACTTGTGTATAACATGGTCCTCTAATTCGCTAGCATTGTCGATCACGCCGTAAAGCATTTTTTTGGTATTTCTGAGGGAGGGTTAACGTTGGTTTTCTTTATTGTAGACGAGTTTATACCCGTTTCCCGAACTGTAAATAATAGAGACATGCCAGCAGTTAAAAAAAAAAAAAAAAAAACATAAGGAGAATGCACTGCCGTCAATCTTCTCCATGACAGTGAAGCAGCCAAACATTGTGAAAATGCCAGAAATTGTTGCAAAATAAAATGTACAATAACATGTAAAGACGCGAACCTCCTTCGCACACTTTTATTTAACTTAATAATCATAATATCCCCCCCCCCCCCCCCCGACGCATTGAGCACTGCCGATTTAGACATACATTCAATAACTTCTTGTCCTCTTGAGAACTTAAGTAAATATAACACTTGACACACATTGGCTAGCATACGTGTACACTGCATCTGGTATGTTTTGACAGAATCTATCATATCCATCAAATCTAGCGTGTAACCACTAACACGTCGCCTTCGGCGCCTCCTCCGCTCCACCTCTGCCCCTCCCTCTTCTGTCTCTGCCGGGTCCTTGTGTTAAACATGTTTAAAATGTATATTTTTTTATACATATAAAAACCCGTATAAAATACAGTGGAAAATAACGTGTTTTACGGTAACATTTTCCTTCTTTTCCCAGAAATCTGATGCCCCGTACGCTAGACGGTCAGATCACCATGGAGAAGACGCCCAGTTACTTCATCACGAAGGAAGCCCCTCGCCGCGTCTTCGCCATGAGCCGCCACACCAAGCTAATCGTCGTGGTGCGGGACCCGGTGACGCGGGCGGTTTCCGACTACACGCAAACGGCGTCCAAGTCGCCGGGCCTCCCGTCCTTCAGGAACCTGGCCTTCCGCAACGCCACCACCGGCCTGATCGACACATCTTGGAGCGCGGTGCGAATCGGCATCTACGCCAAGCACCTGGAGAACTGGCTGCGCTACTTCCCGCTTTCCAGCTTCCTGTTTGTCAGCGGCGAGCGCTTGGTCACGGACCCCGCCGGCGAAATGGGTCGCGTTCAGGATTTCTTGGGACTGAAGCGCGTGGTGACCGACAAACACTTCTACTTCAACCAGACCAAAGGCTTCCCCTGCCTGAAAAAACCCGAAGGGAGCAGCAGGCCGCGCTGCCTGGGGAAGTCAAAGGGCAGGCCGCATCCGCAGATCCCCTCCGACGTCCTGCTACGACTCCGAGACTTTTACCGACCTTTTAACCTCAAATTCTATCAAATGACGGGTCAGAACTTTGGCTGGGATGAAACGGCTTGATACCGAAAGCTTTTGGGAGTTGACCGTGGCGAGGGACAATGCAAAGTTTTCAAAAGGCCTCGCGAATCAGTTCTTTAGCTTTAAAAACGCAACGTCGACGCGGTGTAAACGCTCGATTTTGTGCGGTCGGCGTTTTTCAATTTAGTTCCAGCGCTATGATGCAGATGGAGCGTCGGAAAACTTCCAGGACTGTTATCACGAATGAAAAAAAAAAAAAAAATGAAAGCGGCTATAGAAAACGAACGAAAGGATCAAATGTATCTCCTGTAACGCGAGTCCTGGAATTTTTCTGACGCCGCTCGTAAATCTATTTCCTGAACTGTCCTTTCAATTTGAAAGATGAAAGCACGGGAAGATGCGGTGGAAAGAGGAGCAAATGAGCACTTTGCTAAGTGTTGTTTATATTGCAGGAGTCTCTCTAATTTGAAACTTTTCCTGTGGAACATCCGCAAACCGCTCGCATTCAACTGTACATTACGTTTCAGAGATCCTAATTTATAAGATAACAAGATATTGTTGAGATGTTTTTTTTTTTTTTTTTTCCTGAGACTTTTGTATTTGGAATTCTGATGAAATTGTGACTAAAATGTTATTCTTAAATGTGCTGTCGTTTTTCTTATTTTCTTTCAGCCATCATTCCACTATTTTCTCTCATTTCAGTTTTTTTTTTTTTTTAGCAATATTAGCTTAGCATGGACATGTAGCATGACGTATGCGTGACAAAGTTCTCATGACATAAAATGCACAACTACAAAATGTATTCCTAATAATAATAATAATAATAATAACATAAAGTAAAATTTCCTCATTCAGTGCCAGGGACGTAATTTCACGTTTTTTTTTAAGAGTCCAGATATTCAATCCCAGATACTTAAGTATGGATTTAATACTTAAGTATCTGTAAATTAATGTCCTTAATATACTTAAGTATGGATTTAATACTTAAGTATGTGAGATTTAATGTGTGGACTCTTAAAAAAAAAAAGTGAAAATACATTCCTGGCATTGAGTGGGTTAATAATATAATTTATATAACCTGCTACATATGTGCTAACTTTAAGCCCTGTATTTTTCGCTCGATGCATTGAGCTTTTTTTATTTAACCTGATTATAACCCATTTATAATAAAATATAAAGGAACATACTGCAACATACTAAGAAAAATGTGGACAAAAACGTGAAAATCGGTACAATTGAAAAAAATAATTACATATCACGAGTACTGAGAAGAAAATGTCTTCATATTATTATTTCAACTATTATCGATTGTTTTGTTTTTTTTCCTATTTGAATTTGACGCTCTTCTTGAATTAAATCAACCCACCGTCACCAAAAAAAAAAAAAACACGAATAATCGAGCACATCCGTCTTTTCGAGAAGATGGCTTTACTTTATTTTACAGGTGCGTAGGGAAAGGCGCGGCGCTAAATTTGAGGCCTTTCCGACGTCTCTGCGATCAATACGGGCAGCTGATGGGAGACCTTCCGACATCTTCACCCCTCTCCCCTTCCTTTGACCTGCTTGCCCCGCCCATCGTAAACTGCATCCCAATACCCCCAAACTGCTGAACGGAGTCGCGTTGCGTGAGCAGCACACACATAAACGCGATCTTTATCCTCGGGCCTCCGCGCTTGACGTATTAAGATTGCATCCTCAGCCAAGCCGGGACCTCCACTGCGGATCAATAAGTGCCTGTTTAGTTTATAGGCGGCGAGGATGTGCTTATATGTACTACGTCTTGCTGTCACTTTGATTTAACTCAAGGGTTGAGCAAAGGTCATGTTATATATTTATGAAATATTATTTAACGCTTGACATATTTTCTGCACGTGTGATTGATTTGAGGCCAAAACCCACACAGGGGGACAGATTTGAATATTTTTGGAGTTACTCTAGCGTCTCACTTTCTTCTTTACATTATTCTAAAAGTGTGGCGTGCAAACAGTGGCACACAATGAAATGACTTTTGATTGAAATTCTTTTTGCTCGATTTAAGTATAGCCCTGGGGCACAATTTGGATGCCAAGCACTTGAATATTACATATTTCTTTCGCGGATGGGCGTCTGCGCCGTTGTGGGAGTGAACACTACGAGCTTGATTTCTGGCCAATTCGAGCGGCTCATCTTATTCCCTTCAAAGGGGAAATTAAAGAGTCGGATACGAATAAGCAGCAGAAATCTAATGAAATGCTTTTTAGATCATTTGTTTTTTTAATTATTCACAAAAAAAAACGTAAATAAACTGCCGACGCTGGATGCCGGGTGTCAAAAATGCCTTTGCAGCCGCCGTAAACGATTTCACACTCATCACAGGTTGTTTGTAAGGAATATATTCAGTGAAATACTGTTTAGACAATATTTATATTTTGTCACGATTATTTTCCCGCAATGCTTTTAGAAGTGTTTGTTTATTTTGTCATCCTGCACGCGAAATTCTGCCGCGAATGAAATATAAACAAGATGGCTGAGCTGCAAGTCTGCAAAGCAGGCAAGAACTACCATCAAGTTCTGGCTTCATTCCTAATAGCTTCTCTGTTGATCCTACACTAAAATTCCTGTGGCCCATGTGTGTCTCCATGCAACAGTGAAGGTGCCCAGCATCCATCACCCCGAGGTTTAAAAAACCCCCGAGCATTTCGACAGACGGCGGATTATGATGATTGATCATCATCATTAGGTTAAAAAAAAAAAAAAAACATTTATCTAATATGCAGTGATATTTTTTCACATCTACTATATATGAACTTGTTTGCATATAACACAAGATAAACAGGAGAACTGCACACCATTTCATTCCAACGCTCCTCACTGTCTGCCCAGGTCACGATCCACCCCAGCGGGTCAAAGGTCGTGAAGCATTCCACCGCGAGGGGTCGCCTATGGTCATGCAGCCGTCCCCTGTCCTCATCTCCCACCGGGATATTTTCAAACTCTTCAAAGGGAAGGAAGATTGTTACGCCGTTATTTTGAATATAAGAAGCGAGCAGACCGAGCCGATGTCCGAGTCCATCCTCGTTGACGCACGGGGATATTACTAAAACCGAGAGTTAGAATATATCAATATCTAAATTTTCATTTTCTGAGACATAAACCTTATTTTGTGAAAACACATGGCATTTGTTTTATGTTTAACAAAAAAGAAATGGTCAAAATGAAGGCTTGTAACTTGAAAAACTCATCACTTTTATTCACTATGTTCAATATTTGTGTTTAATTGAAAACATGTACTCACTTAGGACTAATATTAAGACCTATATATTCCAATATCGCATTTTAGCATCAATATCGTAAATTATAGTAGTAGTAGCACCAATAGCTTGAAATGAGGGCAAAATACCGATACTTGGTATCGATACTTGCCTGTTCCTGCTATTAACTAAGAATACAAATTTTAAGACATTTTTTTTCTTCACACATTTGACCTTGTGCCAATCATCTTTTATAAACGATATTTATTTACGCATTTTGACACAAAAAAAGTGACTTTTGAATGACCTTTCTAATGACACAAATCTTGGCCAGTTTCAATTGTCTAAATTCCATGGCTCACATTCCGCCTCACGCACTCAAATCTCCTCATTTAAACCCCTGGAAGCCGAATATTCGGGGTACGAGCTACAGATTGAAGCAATTCCCTCATCATTACGGGATTGTTGGCAAACACGCGTGACAACATGTATCTGTGTTGTCCAGACGGTAATGGAAGGGCTTGAGTCACCGGATCAAATTCTCATACAAAGGCAACGCGGAGCTTCCAACTTAGCTCACAAGCCAAACAGGAATCAAACTTCAAAAAAAAACTCAAATCCTTCAAGCCCGCTGCCGTCCGTTCATTCTAACTTCCTGACCGTCCAGCAAATCACACGGCATGAGATTGCTTTAATTATCCGTCCACTTTAACCGGCGGCGTTTTAATTTGCGCCGCCGGTCCCGGCTTCCAGAGCGAAATCCCGCCCTGCGAAGGCTCGAAGATTTGCACCGGCGTTTCCCCTCGACCTGGCAGATCAAGGCGGCTCCGGAGACGCATATGATACAATAATGACTGGAAATACGTCCAAATCCCTTGTGCTGCGTGCTTGTATATTCTATTTTCCATTTGAGTGCTCTCCTGCTGACAGCTTGTTAAATGAACGGGCCCGCCGCTTGATTGCGGCGTACGGGAGCGCCAGTTCCAGCGAGGATTCCCGTTGTTTCGGCTCCAGCGTGTTCGGTGCTTGGGTTCATTTACGTTTCAGGGAAAAGCGCCGAAAAGCGGCCGGGGGGACAAAAAAAAGACCGAAAGCTTTGAAGAATAGCTTCGACGCGTTATTGATGTCGGGAAACAGGTCGTCATCTAATAAGGAAAAAGAGCTGAGTCGGAAAAAGGGTGCGCGGCCGACAACTTGCCCTCAGGGAGGATCATTAACGCCTAATGAAGCTGACCTCTGCGCTAGATATCTATGGGTGAACTTTGACCCGCTAAAGTGCATGGCAAGTGCATAGCAAGTTCTTGGACGGGGGAGAAGTCCTACTGGATTACATACTGTATATATACATATGCAGTACATTTAAAAAAAAAAAAAAAAAAAAAATAAATAAATAAATATATATATATATATATATATATATATATATATATAAATATAAAATATAATATTATATATATAATATTTTATTTAGATTTTATTTATTTTATATATAATATTTTATATATATAAAATATATAAAAAATTATATATATATATATATATATATATATATATATATATATATATATATATATATATATATATATATATTAAAAAATACATATGCGTATATAAAAATATTTTTAATATATATATATATATATATATATATATATATATATATATATATATAAAACCCATGGTGCACAAATGGAAGGTTTCAGTCAACTCTGTAGTAGTAGGAGCTCAAAGTTAAATACACAAGGAGAACTACAATAACTCCAAAATATATATATCTTGTTCCATCAAAAACACTTAAATAGAAATATTATACTCTGTAATACCATGAAAACATAATTTTCTTGTTGTTTTTGGTGGATTGGCATTATAGGAGTATTAAATGGAATAAAATGAAGGAAACATTATCTTTATTATGTTGATTTGACATGAACTTTTTTGTTTGCTTAACTTGGTGATTTTTAAAGTGTGGTGCGAGTTCCACTAGTGGTAAGTGTGCTGTCTGTAGTTTTCTGTACGGTGAGGGGGAAAAATATTGAATTAAACGCAATTATTTAAAAACGACATTTAAACTGTGAATACAATCACAGCTGAAGTACATTATGCGACATGTTCATTTGTTCAATCCAGCGCGGTGTTCCCTCACCACTTTGCACTTCACTTTTTGCGGCTTTTCAAAAGACCGTCACTCTACAGAAACGCCTACACGATGTACCGCAGTAACACTCCCAAGCGGAGTACTAAAGTTAAGTGTGAAGTTGTTTGACAGCCTGTTAATACTCGGCCTTGTTCAGTCGCGATCAAAGGCATTTTTGCTTAAAACCACTGCTATGTGGGGACGTACAATTGGGGGAGAGGGTGGGGTGTGAGCGGATGCATGAAGGAAAGCCAACGCAAGGTGAGTGTGGCCCTTTGAGAATAAGCGCAAAGTATTTTTGAAGGAAAAAAAAACCCTTCTGCGCCATTCACGTGTGATATTTTCAACCACTTTGGAGCCGCATTGTCTCTAGGCATGTTTCATTCAGCGTCTCCAGAAGATAGATCACGTAACATCATTTGTGTCTTTCTTAAATCCTGCCAAAGAATTGCAACACCAACGCCATGCCGTCCATATTAAGCTTAACTAAATAAAGGCATACAAAATTTTGTCACAAGTCACTATAACACCATTTATCAGTAAGTTGCTTCATGTTCCAATTGATTTGTTTTTATTTTGAAAATAAATGTACTATTATTGGCACGGCATGAAAAAAAAAAATAAAAAGCAATAAAAAGCCAGGAAGTGCCTTCAAATACTATTAGTGAACTATGTAGAGTATATTTATTGAAGTATTTTTTTAAGTGTTGTCAAGTTTGAACTGCGACGCACTGGATGATTATATATTGGTTTGCTCTACCGGGTGCCATTTGAACTTAAAATCTCCATCTTAAGTTTCTGAGTGTTTAAAGTGGGCTGCATGTGAAACACAGATAAAGACCCGAGCTTCTGCTTCCTAATTGCAAGCTTCTTTGGTCTTTGTTTTTCCCTCTGAGCAGGAGGTAAATTAGATGCCACTCCACATAACAGATGTCAGGGGAGTCATGTCTCCTATGCTGCCTTTTCCTCTCTGAGGACTCACTTAGATGGGGTAAAGTTTCCCATTGAGGACAAACTCCTCGGGGACGCGATCGCCTTTCAGAGGAAATGGAAATATTCTTGCTAAATACTTTTTATTAATATTCCAAGCACTTTGATGCATTTTTTTCAGATTTAAACTAACATGTAACCCTGTATAAACACTATAAAAAATGTAGTTAACAGTTGATTCATTGTTAAGGTAATATAGGATACAGTTTCGGGTATACAAATTTGACAGATAATCTCATTTATAGTCGGCACAGTGAGCGAATGGGAGTGAAAAGTTTGGAATTGTGAAGCACTGGTTTAAAGCACGCGAGTCCAATTCAATTATTGTTGATACAACTCACGCATGCGTCTTCATTTCATCAACGTTAATCAGAAATTATTTGCACGGCGCATTTTATACGCAAATGCTTTACATTTTAAAAGGTAAAAAAAAAATAAAAAACCATCCCTTATCGAAAAAAGTATTACCAAGAATAATAAGTTTACTTCTGGTGTTGACTTCTGGTGTCTCACCGTCCTCCCTGACTTTCAGCAAATATCATCTGTCAGCATGAGAAAATATCATCAAGCTTTATTATCTCCGGCAATGCCCCCAGTAGATTGGACAATGTCCTCTTCCTGTGTACTGCTGGAAGCCAGGCTCCACTTAATTCCCTCATTGGAGCCACAGATAGGAACAATATCCCATCTCATCCCTCCAGGACCTGACACAGGACCAGAACGCCTCCCCGACTTTCATTATTTAGCAACGGGACGTTTTATTGAGAGGCTGCAAACAGGTCCGAGATTTACACTTTTTCATCACCGGCGCCGAGCGTATCGAGATTTACGGTCTCTTACGGAGAGAATGAATGTACGGCGTTAAGTGAGAGGCGCGAGTGTGATGAATGGGAAGAAAAACAAGAGATTGACAGCCATTGGGCTGGATTGAGGAGCGGCGAGGAGCCCGGCGTTCGGGTCGGACGTGAATATCAGAAGGGGGACAAGAGACAAGATGGTCCCAAGAAAAATAGAATTTGCTGGCCACACACATTTTCCATCTTTCTTTTCCTTTCACTCCGTGACAGGAAACACATGGGCTGAAATAGAAGATCCCTACGCTAACTGCAAACAGATGCGCTCATCATGCGTGTCTCGAATCAAGAGTTGAAAAAAAAAAAATCACAGATGATATGAATTCACTGACAATGCAGTCATGATTACTTCTCATCTGCCACAATTATCATATTGTTTTTCAACCATAATGAGACTACTTATTTTCTCCACTGTTGCTCCGAGGTAGATGGACTGATGCTCCAGGAAAGGCTGCAAATCTATTTTTATTTTGCCATAAATAAATATGAAGTCATTATTTGCTAAGGCTTTTACGCTCCCTTTGACAATGACTTGTCATTTGTTTGGCTCTCACTTGCACTTGCATGATGGCGAGGCCGTTTTGTTTGTTGTATGCACAAGAACATAACCGCTTTTCAATTTTAATTTTAGGAACAGACGCCACATCTTCTGGGAAGGATTAGAAGGTCGAGAGCCTTCATAAAAGGCTTTATATATATGTATATATATATATATATATATATATATATATATATATATATATATATAATTTTTTAAATTTTATTATATATTTTATTTTTATTTTTTATATATTTTTTAAATATATATATTTATTTTTTTGTAATTTTTTGGCTGAAAAATGGTCTAAAAGTGGCGAGCGAATTAAGAAAAAAGAAGAAATTGATGAATTAGGTACTAAGCTATTAAGTACTAAGTTATGCATTACTTTAGGTAATAAAAGTATGAATAATTAATTACCCTAGGTACTTAATTAATCTAATTTAATCTAATAAGGTACTTAGACAAGCAATTACTTTAGGTAACGAGCACTAAAGCAAGCGATTACTTTAGTCATCAAGAATGACTTGAATTTACAAAGTAAGACATTCCTTTCGAGCACAGGTGTCAAACTCAAGGCCCGAGGGCCAAATCCGGTCCGCCGCATCATTTTATCCCCTCCATCAGAAACTACAGACACTCCTTCATCCAAAAACTTGAAAAAAAATCGAAATAAGTACCTGGGAATGAAAGTCCGGACTTTAAAAAGAATAATAATAAGAATTGAATGAGTTACGCTAGTATGGCAGCTACTGGCAGCCCCTAAAACTAAATGATACCCCTATTAAAGCCCACGCTCTTGATTGTAACATTGCTATCGAAAAAAACAACATCCAACCGTAATGGGCTCAGTGAAATGTTAACGCGCAAGGTCGTGGAGAAGTAGAACATTTGCGCAAGTTCGAACGAGTAAATCAGACGATGGGGACGCACAGGCGGAGTCGATAGCTGATTTAGCGTTTCCAGACGTGAATCAGGTTTTTTTTTTTTTTTCAACCTACTTTGAAACGCAAGATGGTCTGTTTCTCCCTTGGGGGGGAGATGAGTGTCTTTTTTTTAAAGACTCAATGCTAAGAATTCAAGTCAAGTCCCTTTAGAACCCCTCAACAATCTCTGGAAACAATGTGGGAATATGGCGGCTGCTCTTTTGCATTAAGGTTTGATCATTGGTTGATTTGTTGACTTTTTTTAATTGTAAATTTTCCAAATATATCTCAATAGAGTTAAACATGTCAAGTTTGACTATTGGTGGACCAAACTGGTCCCACTCCCCTATGATTAGCAGGGATTGACTGTATAATAAATAAAAAATAATGATTGAATCAACAACTAATCGATTGCCAAATCCACTCATTCACTGCCATTGACGTCTATAGACGTGCAAGATCTGTTTTACTGTTAGCAAAGACTGAGTTAATAATATTACCGGTCCCTATACGCCGTTGGCATGTATCGAAGCATAAAATTTTAAAAAATGAATTATTTGCTGTAAATTTCACTGAATTTTTAACTCATTCACCTGCCTTTTATTGCTAATAATTGAATTAGTTGATGTATAGTTTTGACGATAATCGTTTCGAGAGCTTGTTAATTATTTCAATTTCCAAACTCGGAGAATTTCAGGCTCTCAACAGTAAATATACTCGGACCTTTATTGTTCTTTTTGAAAGGAGACTGACTGATTACCAGAAAAATAAATGTGCAAATACCTGCTCTCATGTAACAAACCAAATTAGAAAGTGAATCATGTTTGTTTTGTTTCGTCAAATTGAGTTTTTTTTTTTTTTTAATGAAGTGACATTGAGTGAGGAAATAACTGATTAACCCTTGCCAGAAATTTTGCATAATTTTCTTCCACATTATTCTCGCCTTATTTTAGCGAATGGCTGGCAAAGTCCTGCTAGTGTGATAACTAAGTGACCGTGCTATTCTACACTTTGAAAATGTTATCGCCATCGGTGTGAATTTTCAGCTCCCTAGTGCCTTCTTTCAATGCTACCCTTTGATGCGAAATGGCTTTGATGAAAGAACAAAGAGTTGCCATTTTTTTATATGAAAAAAGTCAGTAGTTGCAGCCCTATTGCAGAGTAAACAAACAAGATATTGCGACAGAAATAATGGTGCATCTGTGAACAAATCTGTGATTGGTTATTTTTATAACGTGCCGATTGGCGATCATCCCCAAAAACCCCGTCTGTCTAGTCTAGTTACAAGAAGTCCTCATATTTGTCATGGTTTGCTAACCACGAATGTAGCTGTCACTTTTGAAAGATGTAATCATTGAAATTTACACCGCACTGCATAGTAAAGTATTGAACGTGTATTATAACCGAAATTGTTATTGATATTCGAGTGGATAATTTCAACACTAAAACATCACTTTGAATACCCGCCTTCTCCGATGCGTACCGACCCGACTTAAACGTAGCCGACCATAACACGCCCCTCATGCCATAAGGTGTCCATCTGCACCAGGAACACTTTGCAGTCTTGCGGATCAATGCGGATCCTGCATCCTAATCGCTCAAACACACACCCGACCCCATCCAACGTACACGCTCGCCACCGAGCCAAATCCGAGCTCAGGTAATAGAGTACGTCGTAACCGGCACGTGACCAGCAGCTGCGGGACTGATCAATAGGCGGCCGAAGGAACGTGTAATATGATATTGATGGAAGCGCAATTACGAGGATGGTAAGCAGATGTGTGTGATTTTGGCCAAAGCAGCCATGCGTGCACCTGCACGCCGGTTAATGCCTGTTTTTTTACAACATAAACATATCTTTGCCTGCTTCGGCATCGATCCGTCCGAAATCCCCCAGGCCTGTGGGAAATCAATTACGTGGTGACTTTGTCGTTAATATCAGCGTTACGCTAGCGCCTTTTCACATTTACCACGCGCTACTGATAAATACAGTAGCGTTCTTCTATTTCCATTACCGGTCATCATTCCGACATAAAATAGGAGCTAGAGTGAAGGAACAGAAGTCCGACTCTGGTGGTCCAGAGGATGACGTAGCAGATGTTTGCGATTTTGGCATCTGCGTGGTTACAGCAGCTATGCGCGCACCTGCACTGCACGCGAGTTAATGCGTGTTTTTTTACAACGTAAATAGATCCTTGCTCGCTCCGGCATTTCATAACAAGCACATCGCAGCCTCGGCATCGATCGCCCCCGACATCCCCGAGGCCTGCGGGAAAATCAATTACACGGTGACTATGTTGTTAATATCAGCATTACACTAACACCTTCACGCATTTACCAGGCGCTACTGATAAATACAGTAGCATTCTTCCATTTTCGGTCCTACTGGTAATCGTTTCGACATTAGCCAGAGCGAAGCAGCAGAAGTCCAACTCTGGTGGTCCAGAGCGTGACGTCGCAGTCGGCGAAGGGGGAAAACGGCTTCGGGGTCAAAAATAAATGACCGATAAAAAAAGCGCGAGGAGGCGAATCCTCTAATCCGAACGGAGCAGATGTCTGCAGGTTTCATGGCAGGCGGACAAATGAAGACAGCGAGCTTCTGGTGCGGAGTCATCGGAAGAAGTTGAAGCGCGTGTTGAATTCTCCAGTTTAGACAGTCAACAGGCCTAGCAGAAGTCTGCCGCCGCAGACGTAAGTAATCACGAGCGGGAGCCGAAACGCTGACACACAGGTCATGAAATTTGACTTAATAGACATTGCGCGTCCTGATGGAGCTATTTAGCCTCCCTCCATGCTGTAGGTCTGAAGTAACCTGTGCTCTCCAGGGCTTGCGGCTGATCTAATAGACATGTCCCCGCATTAAGAAAGAAGATTTTGGAGCGGCGAGTGCCCACCCAGCAACAACGCCGACTGCCAGTTGTTTGTGTCTCCGTCAGCTCCCGAACTCACTTCATTCAACTCGATCGACTTTTCGGAGGCGAGCTCGACGCCGGTGACGGGGAGCATACGCCGAGGTGGTCTCCAAAGGGTGGAGACCTCCATGTCAGATGTCATACAGAGGTGAAATGTCAATGACAGCCATGTAAAATGAGCAAAATGTGTATCGTGTGAACTGCACATGAGAGCTGGGAGGTCAGAGTCATTTTATTTGGCTAGCCTATGTTATGGCACCAGTCACGTGTATTACAATACACGGGTGTTAAATGACAGCAATACCTCACTGAAACTGTTGTGAGAATCATTTTTATTCAATTGGCCTGTCTCATGAGAACCGAACAAGATTTTGAACTCCAAATATGTGGTGTAATAGTACTGTAAATGTGGCCATGTTAAAGGAAATTAGTGCAGTTCTGAATATACTGTTGGCCTCGTACTTTGAGATAAGAGCTTTGAGGTTTTTTTTTTGTTTTGTTCTTTTTAAAGAGCACAACATTTTATAAGAAAGGCTATTCAACTCCAAAACGGTCTAACGCTTACAGAGTCACTTGAATTCTTCAGCTAGTACTTTCCACATACCATATTTATTCTTCATATCTGAATATCTATTAATACATTTTAACTGACTTATGTGATTGTTTTGTGGAGATTCCCTTTAGCGCAGCTCCATCTCGCGGATGCATAACGCGACCCCAGCCACTACAGTAGCTTCTATTCTATGCACCTGAAAACAGTTTTATAAGTCATTGAAGGTGCGCCTTATGGTGCAGAAAATACGGTTCTCTAAAAGCAGGCTCAACTTGTGGGGTCCACCAAAAGGTCCCCGCAAGTGCAGAGGTCCCGCAAAGACAGTAAAACCTGGGATTTGGTCCCCAACATTCAGCAAAAACCAAAGCTACACACACACACTCGCAGTCTCTCTCTGTGTATGTGCAGACACGAGTCTGTTAATTCTCCCCAAGCAGTTTCTCATTGAAAACAAAACAAAAAAAACCATAACTCATCCTTCCATTTTAATCAAGAGTCAGATCAACGTTCATTGTTGATGTTCCTTTATCCCCAGTGGAGCCCGCCTGTGTGCTGCACCGCTACCCGCAGGCTTCCTCCCGCGACATCTCTCTGTGTGTTCCCCCCGTGTACCGCAGCATGGAAGCCCACGGGGGAGCGACCGGTTAATACTTGGAAGCCTGGCACCCACCTACATTCCTCCCGCCATCATCCTTCCCAGTCTGCGCGGACGGTTGCCAAGGCCACGCTAATGCATCGCAGTACATGATGGCGCTGACTGGGACGGAGCCATAATTCGTTCCGTTCCTTTTTATTAAAGCCATAGCCGCATTGTTATTAGCGTATGCTTGCTTGATGCTTTCCATATGGGATGTTACTGAGGAAAGATGACTTTGGAAGAGAGCTTTTTATTTTTTTTAGCTCCCAGCATTTGCTTTGATGAAGGCCCGAGTGTTGTCCTATAGGACCTCAAAACAACATGTCTCCTTTTGACAAGTATTATCCCATCGTCGGAAATAATACGCTCATTAGGGCCGTTTCTGCAGTGGGGTGGCTTTTTTTTTTTTTTCCCCGCTCCTCACATTTGGAATCAGGATTCTAAACTCCGGCTTTCAAAATTGCGTAGATGACAAATGACTGAAAAGATGAGGAAACGGTCTTTTCATTTACGTCCAAACAAATGACTAAGGATGATCAATGGCATACATGTGGAGCAGCAGTTCATTAAACTTGCTGCAAAACAAGTGTCGTGTCCGTACGCATTTGTTTCGGGATCTCGGATGACTTAACGATTGTTCTCGCTGTTGTGATTTATCGATTTGCGAGGCGTCAAAGAATGTCAACATCCATCTCTGTCTCTTGTGAGAGAACTGCGCGGGAGGATTTAGTTAACGTCTACAGCCGCGTTCAGATTGCCGCACCGATCAAAAGTTTTGCTTGATGTTAACTTATAACTTGTGACTGTTTAAAAATGTTGCATGGGGCACATCTGTGACAATTTTAATTAATTAGACTTTATCATAAAAAGTCTCTTTAGTCTGTTACTTATTACTTATTAATTTTTGTTACTTATTTCTTTTTGCAGAAAAATATTTTGAGACCCTCCTTTACCCTAATATTTGAAAAAAAAAAATCTGTAAACGAGTATCTGGGATTGAATGTCTGGAGTCGCTAGCTAGCTTGCTAGCATTTTCTCAGATGTGCTAATGGCCAAATCCTTAGCTTCTAATTACATAAACATAACAAAACGTCTAGTTAGGTGAAGTGCTGCCATCATGAGAGAAAATAGAAGACTCTTTGGTTAAATTACCCTAAGTGGCTTTTATTTGTTGGCTAGACATGGCAGGCTAAACTTTTTGTCTTCTGCAGGAAGTCTCACTGCATATATTGTGTGATAACTTCACTGATCTGAAGTTTGGTTATCATTCAATACATAATTGATGTTTTCCTTCGATAGACCTGCGTTTCTACCATTAATAATCTATAGACGGAATTTAGCATAACAGACTACTGCTTGCTATTGAGTCCTTAGGTCATTTTGTACACAGGGTTAGGCTTATTTTTATACACAAGTAGCTGTAAAAAATTGTAAGTTATGAACACGAGTCTCCTCATGCCTGGTGCACAGACATCTTCTTTTTCGCGAGGGAAAAAGTTTTTTTTTGCCCAAACAGAAAATTTCAGCTAAAACATGTTGACTGCGCATTAAATCACTTTTTATCCCACAGCTATAATAGTGCTAACTGCGAGACCACACAGCTACAAATGGGAGATACATCAATCAGATATATATATTTGATTGCTATTAAAAAGCTTTAAAAATATATATATAAATATACAATTAAATTCTATCCACAGATGAGGTAGCATATGGTGCTGAGTTTTCCAGAATCCCCATACAGTAGTTCCGCTCTAATTTAAAATAATATACGAGAGAAATTCTCCTTTCATTTTTCCATTTATTTAACGGTCAATCATTGACCCTGAGGAAGGTGTTATATTTGCTTTTATTGGGAGAACATTAGCGCTTGATGAACTCATGTTAAAATGAGTCATAAACGCCACTTAGGTCTCATGGTGAAGAGCTGTGCCCGTCTTTTACAGACAATGCATCATTGTTCTAAAGAACAGCTGCAGAAGAAACGAAAGCGCCTGCTCAATGTATCGCTCGGCTTTGATTAAAGAAATGTGTTGGCTCTCTTTCACATCCTTAGACCGGAGCTCTTTCGGATTCTTAAAAAGAATGTCACTCGGGGTCAGATGTGGAACTTGTCGGGGGGGGGTGAGGAAGGATGTAAAGATTGGGGTCTGCGTGGACAGTTTGATGAACTGACTTTCTTCAAATATGCAGTAGAGGGATTCTGCAGGGTAAAGATGATGAATGGATCAGATTTGCTCTTGGCGTCAATACATTTTCATTGGCGGTATATGAGGATGAAATTTGTGAGTCATTCACATGTGAGCGGGACGCGATTCTCGGTTGTGTAATTCACCTAAGTACGTTTACGCAAAGTGGGCATCTACTAAATTTGGGCTTGTTTACATTTCGTGTCATATTCTGGATTGCTTTTACTAAAGCATTTTGCTCCTCGTTTTAACAACTTCAGTTACTTGGAATTACTCTAAGTCTTTTGGACTGCAATAATCTGTGAAATTGCAAGGGCCAGTTCCGTCCAAGGGGAATCAATGCAGGTAAACAAAAATGTCCCATTCTATTTGAACACACAAAGTCATGCTGCTATATGATAGCAAGACTACAGCAGATTAAAAAAAACCTCAAAAAAAACGATTGATCAAATACACTAACTGCTCCATTGAACAAAAAAAAGCAAATATTTGACTGTTTGAAAATCAAACCCAACAGTTCACGTAGAACACCAGCAACATGGAAAGAAAATTACTGCACAACTGGCAAATTTATGAAAACTGTAAATAACACACTACGCTTAGCGTGCGTGAAACACAATTTATTTCTTGACTAATCCTATAACCACCTGGGTGGTAGTAAGTGCTTCAAAAGTCAGTGCGTGAGTCATAACATTGAAAAAAAATTGGGTCTTTCTGCGGCTTCGGTGCTTTGTATTTTTTTAGGCAAAGTTTTATCGAGCACATTCATAGATTTTATTTATGTAAGCACAATGTCCATCGGGGAGAGGAGCAAATCCTACTTTATGGAGTTTACTTTGTGTACATATACGTATATATACATGCATACATACGTACGCCATGAATCAGTTATATAATAGTATTAAATCCAGACATCCACATTGTTTACAATACGAGTCCTTCAGATACTTTGATCTGCAGTGCATAAATGTTCAAAGGACTCTCGATAAATATTGCCATTGTTATTAGGAACACTTTACTGCACCGATGTTGATGTTGAAATCCAAGCGGCCGTGTTCTTCATTAGGGTTGCAAAACAGTCGCTTGCATTATGTGAAACATTTGTGTAAACGCATTTGGGAAAGTGCTGCACAATGGCTCGATCGGTGCTTTAAGGGAGCAATGCCGCACGCGCAACGTGGCTCCGAGGCATGCCACAAATATTACGAGGAAACTGCAATTTGTGAAAGGTAGACACGCGGGGAGACATGAAACATGCCCGGGCAGCATAAGTGGATGGTGGCACGATGAAGCCCTGCATAAATGTGGTTTCGGCATTTGTAAATTTGTCTATTTGCGACTAACTTTGCCTCTGTATCCCTCTGTTGGTGATTGTTTGGCGTGTTCCTTGGACATTTTGAGCCTGTTTAACTGATTATCGTTACCTTGTATTTAACAATGAAGCGTTGTTATCCTCCGCCTCAAAAATGTTCAAATGTCAACCAATTCCGGTAGTTTTTATTATTTGCAAAAACAAGAAAACTCCCATTTTGTGGCGACTGTCTTCACGTTACATAATCACATCAAGATGTATTGTATCTATGCTTGTATTATATTCTTTTCCTCGGTGGTTGGGAAAATTTGACTAACTCAATAAATGGATGAATGGAACAGATTGACAGAGTTTCTATTCAGTTCAATGGGCGAAAATTATTTGAGATATGAATGTTTTGAGTTGTGGGCAAGGCAGTAATGAATGTTGAATGGGTGGGAGGAGCAACAGGCCGTCAGCCCGTAGCTTTGTCGAACAAACTAAAGCGTTTTATACGCTGCAACATTCATTTCCACCATTCGCACAATGTTCAAAAGTTCCCTTGTTTGGTTTTTCCCTCTCACACCTGCAAAATGCGGCAACTGTAAATTTCCGCGGCTTTTTTTTTCTTCACCTCCATAGAATGATGGATGTCAAGGCGCCACTGTTTTTCTTATTCATTCCGCATTTCAACAGCTCATTATTAGCATCATTTAACATTTCCTCCACAGCCCATATATATAATTGCTGTCATGGGTGAGGACCTGAGCGGGGAGACCGTATGGTTCCAGCATGCGAACCAGGAAGTGCGCATTCGCTGGTTTTAAACAGGCCCAGCGGCAACAGTCCGTCACACAGGTGGCAGGGAAATTACATTCGCAAATACAGCGCTCGCATTTTGGAAATCCTGCTCGGGCCTCTGCCAAAAACCGTAAAAGCTAGTCTCGGTTTAGATGTAAAAGTATCGGATAAGATTTTACTAGTGCATATGTTTAATGATCTGGCGCAATACAACAATGGCACCGCTCTTTCTTACTAATAGGAATTCTGCCATTGCGTGTGAACTAAACCCACCGGTTAAATACTTCAACCTGTCTACGCTTCCCGTAGAATAAATAAATAAATAAAAGCGTTGTGCGACTGCTTTGCGTTAAAACCACATCACGTGCACTTAGTGTAAACGCAAGACTGAGACTTCCTGATTGCAAATGGTCTCTCGGATGAAGACCCGGACTTGGACAAAGGCAGACCAGAAGGATTAACAAATGTGCATTAGCTCTGAAAAAAAAAAAAAAGAAAAAGCGAGCTTGGCGAAAAGCTGTCATTCTGCTGCCATGTTTCGAAGTAATCACTGGTGTCTGTATTTCATCCTCTGCGCTCTTGTGTATTACTCATGTTTTGCGCTGCTGGACCACAAATCTCCCGTCTGGTGCCATTGTGGACGGCTAGTTGCTAAATAAAAACCGTGCCGGCAGAAGGATTCAAAATCAGACAAAACTGCATTGCTTATCGAGGAGACCGAAATCTTTTACTTATAAATTCACGCTTAGGTTTGCGTGGTTTATTTTTGGCTGTTTACATTTTTGTATTCATTTTAGCTGTGTTTTCGAAGCATTTAAACGCACCATCTAATTAAATCCTTAAGAAAAATCCCAATTGTGGAAGTTTATACTCATCTGTAGTAAGTACAAACACAAGTAAATACAAACAAAAGGCCCATCATAGCTGTAGCTTAGGGTTGCTAAATGCATTGATTGTGGTTGATTGGTTGACTACCGAGCTAGCGTTGGTCGCATGATTTCACACCACAAGGAGGGAAAAAAAAGCAAACCGAAAAAAAAGAATATTACTTTAAAAAAAAAAAAATCAAGTAGAACATGTCACGACCATGCTTCCGGGACGAACTTCAAAATAAAAGCGTACCCAGGCTATTGGGGTCATACATGTTATGGTGAAGTTTATTTTGAAGCATTGACTTGCCATCCCATAATGTTTGGCTGTTTTAATATAATGGAGTAGATTGACAGGCAGCACCTTCTCCCTGTGTATTTTAATTGCACTACAGGCAGAACAAGTTAAAAAATGTTTTTAAAAAAGATCATTTTATTCTTTGTTGAGTGATATCGCTGCAAAAGAGTTAATAATTTATTATATTGGTTGGTGAGGTGTAATGGCCGCCCATCATGCGCTATTAGGTTATTTTAGGATCTCGTCTTTCCGGAAATGTAAATAAAACATTATTTTTAATAAGTGTGATTACTTCATCACATACTGTATTATATACTGGATTTCTCAGAAGATTTTCATTACCACAGATAACAATAGTTAAATGTCATTTTTTTAACTCTCCAGTACAGCAGTTTCCAAAACAAAAAAAAACAATTCAAAATCAAAACAATAAGATAAATTACAAACTGTTCAAAACAAGCACTAATTGAGATGAAGTATTATGGAAATTTTGAGGTCAATTCAATCATTCGGACAGGAAAAAAAATGCACTTACGATGAGATGCTGGAGGACGGGTCATTAACGCAGCGCATAACTGGAAAAGAAGCACTGCTATTAATTATGTTGTTTAGCTGAAACTTTAATCCAAGGCTGTGTCTAAAATTTCTGCCTGATGGTATGCCAGTCAACTCCTCTAAAGTTATTTCTCCTTTGATTTTCCTGCGAACCAGTATTTATGGTCTTCACTTGCCTGGCAATAATCTTCTGCAAATGATCGCGCCACAAACCAACGTTATACTTTTTTCAATATTCAATATGGGATCAAAGGATGATTCATGTCAGATTAACACTGGCTGCGAATCGATGTAAATGAATCATTTCAACGCGTGCTAAAGTTTTACTTGATTTATCTGATGGCCCATGAAGGTGCCGCTGTGATTAATAGTATATGGATTATTAAACTACACGAAATTAGACTTTTAAAGTTGCGCGCCGATTCATTATCGCCATTCAAAACGCTGTTGTTTTAAATTACGCGACGTATTGCGGGATAGACGGTATTTGTGTTCCTCTAGAGATATTATTGCCCTAAAATAAGAAACAGCCATACCTAAAAATCAACATTAGTCAAAAGGGATCAAATATTCTATCCAAACAGCCAACAGTGAGGATTATGCATACGTTAAGATGAGGGAAAAGGCTGTGTTTGCGGGTTTACAGTCACGGCTCTTCATTCATGCTTAGCCATAGGAGACACTATCATGAGTCAGATATAGCTTTGTTCAATCAAACGGACAGGAAATTGTCACATTCATCTTTGCCAAAGCTGTCTCTGGTTGAATCCTGTGCTGTGAATTATGACGGGGAAAGATTAGCGTGACAATATTCACAACCGAGTCCGCGGTGCAAACATTTTGAAGGGATGAAAAGCATCGGGGCAAAAGTATTGGGCCAACTAGCGATTGCTTTGTGGTTCTCGGTGCAGTGATAGATCAGGTGCAAGGTGGAAAGTAAACAATTTTAGAGTTTTTTTTCAATTCACGTTTAGAACACAAATACTGTATTTATTCCCACAAATAATGCATCTACAGTAATAGCTTGAAGCCTAAATGGAGAAAAAAAACAGCCATTTTTCCCATAATGCCAATGGCTGCTCAGGATTTAAAAAAAAAACCAAACATACACACACACACACACACACACACACACACACACACAAGCATAAAACGGTACGTTTATAATAACGAGCAATGACTAACTAGGCATGTCAAAAAAAGTAAATAAGCACTACGTTCTTACAAGTACGTTCAAACGAGTTTAGAGTAATAAACGTTAATTCGACATTGGCTTAGAACAATACAAAGTATTAAGTATAAACAGCTTGTAAAAGTAGTATTTAGAACTATTTAGACACCTTTTTTTCGACGATAACTTGTAATTGTCAAACCTCCCACTGCCTACGAACGCCTCAATTAAGCCTAGCTAACTGTTGTTCAAGAACAAGAAGACTCTTGACAAAATCCTGTAAAACGTCTTTTTTTTGGAATACATATTAGCTTTTAGTACTGGTATTTACATTTTTGAAATATTGTATTTCCGGCAGTGAGGAAGAATAGTTAATTGGCAAATATCTTGACAATGGCCTACATAAAGTACACTAGCATCTCGGAGCTCCATCACAAATTGTCTTACCCAGTAAGTAAAAGCAAAAAAAAAGGTCTTTTGACAAAATTCTTAAGTCTTTAGTGGCGTAATTGTTTTATCTTTTATTGTTTTATATTTTTTATAATTTATTGTACAATGGTGAAAGTTAATGCGTTTTTTTTCAACGCGGAATTCCTCGATTCACATAATCATGAGCATTGTATTGTTTTTCCAGAAAGTGGTTGGTTTAGTCATAGGAAAGAGTGATATTAGGAGCTTCCCCGACAGAAAAAGTAAGTATCTAATTCACTCTTCCATGATAAAACGAAAAAAAACCCAAAAAACTATACACTCAAAAGTGTGAAATCGATGCCTTTGTGTCTTGTCCACTGGCGCCCTCTTGTGGAGAACAGTGAAACACGACACGAGGGTTGCCATTTACCGTCTCTTTGACAATTTTAGATGCTGGAGTGGACAGATTCACTTTTGGCTTCACTATCAAGGACGCTCCTGACTTCTTTATTAACGTGTCGGCCTGGGGAACCGATAGTTACATCAACGGGATGTCCAATAGTTTCAATATCGGCGATGTTGGTAAGGCCTTAATGTCCTTGTCTTGTATTGCCGCATGCTTACATAATGATTGTGTCCCCAGTCACTATTGAAAACCCATTGGTGGCCACCAAAGATGCAGAGAGGGAGGAAAGATTCTGTCCTACTACACCAAGGTAACTCACGTGACGTATTTCACGGTGTCTAAGGTTTACACTTTTTTTTTTTGTCAGTCCCTTCAGGCTGATGCTGGCAGAGGCTCATTCTAAAGTGCGTCTCTGTGTGGACGTGGACACCAGCGACAGCTTGCTGCCGCTGATGCACATGCCGGTCAAGGACCCCAGAGACTTCTACCCTTTGGGAGACATCGTGGCCAACGGGAAGAGTCTGGACGGATCGTTCATAAACATTCTCGCTGCTGTGAAAGCGGTGAGTTCTTATTGGATTGAGGACAAATCCTTTTTTTTTCAGATCAATTATATTAATAAGGAAGATTGCATATTTTAAAAGGGCCCATATGAGATTTTAAACTTTCCAAAGTGAAATATATGCCTATAAAATGGGGAAATCTTACTTTTGGCACATTGGTGATTTAATGTCTTATAAAATCGGAGTTTTCTTTATGGCTGGATTTCAAAACGGGAAATGAAAGGTCTCGTTTACTCAAGCCGCATATCTTCTGCGCGCCCCTTTGTGACATCATTCTAAAGCCAATTGTCACAATGAAACAACAACTAAAGTAGTAATCTGTAACAGGAGTCAGAGGGGGTCCATATTTACTCTTGCACAGGCAGCACGGGCGGTGCAGAGGCGCTACGAGGGCCTCTTATCGCCATATTGGTTCTCGTAATCCGTTTTTCGGATCAAGCCGGGCCGAGAGCGCAGAAGAAGCAAGGGATTCTAAACCAAATGCATCAGTGAAAGAAAAAAAAAACACTTTGGGGGCGTTTGAGGTGATAGATTAACATTATAACATGGATAGAAGCGCCATGATACGGGCCCTTAAAAAAAAAAATGTTGCATTCATTTCCATAATATAGTGTCATTTCCTTTTGAATCCATGATCATTTTAAGATTAGCGAGACGAAACTGTTCAAGAAATCCGACGGAGGCCAGGGGCAGCGAATGGAAGTCAAGCTTTTTGACGAGTCCATCTCATCCTTCCCGCTCATTTGGTGCGTCTGTGATCCGCGCCTCGTTTGAATCCGATCGCCGTCGGTAAACTCGCCTTGAACTCCCTGACCTCCGATTAATTCACAGTTGGGACCGAGAAGTCATTGGGCTGATTCAGACTTCGGCGTCCAAAGGGACCGGTAGGACCAAATTTTTATTCCAATGTTTTTACTACCCGTCACGTCCTATTAACGTTCCCTTACTGGAGGCAAGCGTAACCGTGGACATTTGAGATGAAACGCCATGTTATTTTTGAGACAACTTACGCATGTTTTGACTTGGTTCCTCATTCCAAGTGATCTTCATAGCGGATGTGAAGATTCATTTTGACAGCTTCCGCAACGGAATGACCGCAACAGTCAACTCCAAAAGCGTTATCACCGTCAATCCCGGTAAGCATGCCTCTGCAAAGCATAAAAACTCACAATTAACCCTTGTGTGATATTTGATCCGATCCTTGGATCTTGAAGCGTTGAAAACCCGCACTAGGGAGCTGAAATTTCACCCGGACGATGACAACATGTGAAAATTCAACTCGGCACGACCACTTAGCTATCACGCTACCGCCAAAAGCATTTCACATGAAAGGGAAAGCTTTCAAAGAAGACCCTAGGGAGCTGAAATTTCACCCAGATGGTGACAGCACGTTAAATTTTAACATGGCACTAGCACGTGTGCCATGCCTTGGCGAAAATACTGCCAGAATGATGTGGAAGAAAATGACCAAAAAAAATGATGAAAATACAACACGGGGTTAACTAGAGAAAAAAAAATGTCCGCAGGGGAAGTTAAGTAAGCAGTGTCATGTGACGCCGTACGCGTCAATCATCTTTTGTTGTCAGATACGCGAGAGGCCGGCCTGCTGTGCAGGTATGCAATGGAGATGTTGGAATCCGGAGCTCTGGACCAAGATGACCAGCCAGAAGATGTGCTGGGTAACTTCATGACTTGGCCGGCTCTTGATATTATTATAGGAAAAGACTGCGTTTTTTAATGTGAAATATGGTAGGATATTTCATATCCCGTTGGGATACATTAGAATGTGTGGTTATAACAGGACTTAAGGTTTCGGAAAACACCCAAAAATGTTTTATGTGAGGGTAGGTGATATGCTCTTTGAATATGAATAGACGTATTATGTACACGAAAAATTTGGAAACACCTTCGAGCTCAAGCTGTTAATTCTGAAACTCTTGTTTCAGGTCATAAAGCATCATCTGCATCATAAAGCTGACAGAAAATAGCAAGATTTGCAAAACTGTCAAGCTGGGCGAAAAGTGTCTAAATTGAAGTATTTATATTTATCAAACATTGGATTTTGATGAACATATCGAACAAAATGCTTCATAAAAGGTGTTTCCAAACTTTTGACTGGCACTGTAGCTTCCATTGCCAATTGGATTCTCAATTATATGATGAACTAACGTCCATTTTTCTTTGAGACATTGACCCTGTCAAAAAAAAAAACAACGACATATAATTGCCTGAAAATACCTGCAAAGCAAAACTAATATAAGAAGCTCCTCAACTGACTTCAACCTAGTTCCTTGACAAGATGGGTGGTAAAACACAACTTTTGCTCAAAGAAATTCACTTCAACATGGTTCATTGGCACCAACATGGTATCTGAATAATAAGTTTGCTAGCATTCCATCTTCTTACAAAAAAAAAAATACTCATTCTGATCCCGCCGTGAATTCATCCGCATTTCTCTCCGAACGTACGAAAAATAAAAAGGCCTTTTTTCTGATCGCACTTTTTCACCCAAATGACTGATGTTTCTGATGGAACAGTGGAATCGATCTCCGCCGTCTACACGGTGGGTCAACTGAAAGAAAAAGGCCAAGAAAACGCGGAGGCATCCTACGGCATCACGTACAGCTTCATCTCCAAGCTGGATCTGGACTCTTCTGTTTCCACAGTCATTCGGACTCGCTGGTAGGCTCATTCAGGCGCGCGGAATGATTTACCGTAAAATTCAGAATTTTTTTTTCATGCTTTGAACCCTATAGCTTATAGTTCAGTGCAGCATATCTGAAGTATTTTTTTTTTACTAGTTACTAGTTGGCAATCCCGCGGTAAACAAAGGGAGACAGAAGTGGACGCTTGAAGGATCCATTTTTAAGTTTGAATTCTATACTCAATGCAACCGGATATATTACTGTTGTGTTGATGCAGTATTCTAACAATCTGAGGGTGTCTGTGCTATCTTGAATATATGATGGTGCTGCTTGTGTTTCGAAACATGCAGAAGTTTGAAAAAAATACAAACAAACATTGAAAAAACTTCCATGTAGCATCAAATAGCATAAATATCGAATGTAGCATAAATATCTAATGTTACAATCTCAACCAGTGTGGTTTATATGTGACTAAAAATATCTTTTTAGAATATTTTAAAATAATTTCTCACTTTTTTTCTTTTGTCATGTGTCTCACAACACAGTCAGGTGCATTACTGTGGAGTTGGTGCAGCATTCTAACAAAAAATATTGTAATAATGTCCAAAAAATATGAATAGTATTTGTGAAAATATGTTTTCTTTCTTTGTATGTGTCTCAGCGCCAAGTGTAAGTTCCAAGTGACTGAGGACATTCAGTATTGCACCAACCAGCTGTGTCCGGGAAAGGGTCAAGTCTTCTCCTCCGTCACTGGCTTCGATTTGCTGGTGGACCTCACCGACCACACGGGCACTCTTCACGGCTGCGCCCTCCGAAGCCCGGCGGCCGAGGCCATGCTTGGCTGCACTGTTAGCATCACAAAAAGCACCATTACTCATCCAAAGACGAAACACGTAACGTGTCTTTTCATTTGGCTGCAGATTGAGCAGTTCGCTTGTTTAACCGACGACGAGCGCACTGCACTGAAGTGGAAGTTTCTTCTGGAGAGATGCAAAATATACGTGAAGGTGTATGCTCTATCCGACTCAAAGATTCAACGCAAACACACCAGATAAGTTGTTTTTTTTTTTTTCTTCTGGGAAACCTTCTGTTTTAGATCATCCCTTCCACTCGGACAAAGAGCGGGGTCCGGGCAGCGGTCCTGGCCTGCTCACCGGCCGACCCGGGTGAGGTGAAGCAGCACATGTCACCCATGCAAAAGGGAGACTGAGGAATTCATTGGGAATCACGCAAGTTCTATCGGAGTTCTACAGAAGCTACAAGCATGCAGAAATAATGAGAGTTTGTGCTAGGATTGTTCTTACGCTCTTTGTTCTTCGGCAGTATTTTGTATTTGAGGTTTTGGATTGATACGTGGTCTACCGTTAAATAAAGTGTTTGTTTATCAAATGGATTATGGTCTCATTGTATGAGTGAAGCATGACATGAGTTTTAAAGTCTGGGAGATTTGTGAGAATGATAAATCAACATTTCACGAGATTTGTGTAACAATAGCTTTTCAAGAAACATGTTCTTGACGAAGTAAAATGCATTATTCACTGCATTCCGTTATAAGTGGCAATTATGTTCTACTCATTTTAAAATGTCAATAGACAAAATTTTAATACACTTGTCTATATTTACGATATAAAATTTTATTTTAAAAAAACGTTTCATCAACGGGTTTCAAATAAACACAATTTACCGTGTTATCGCTTGCCTGAAAATGCTGTGCTGCCACCTATTGGCGAAGAGTATCTATTACATGATTACGCTCCAACACACGATTTCCAAAAGAAAGTGAAATTGTATAATTTCCCATCGCACATCCGACAATATCTCTCGCAATATTGCCGAGCAGCTGCAAAGAGGTTAAAAAACACTTCCATTAAAAAAAGAGAGAGGGGTTCAGGGGACGGCAGCTTCGAACGCCAACAAAGCGGAACCTTCGCGTCGTTACAAGTTGTTGCTTGAACGACTATTTTGAGTACGTACGCGTTCACTGCTGCACGGACACCAAGTGGAATCAAAACAAACGGAACCGTTCCAAGTTTCGTCAGTTAGTTTCACTATATCGGTTTTTAAAACCGCAAGGTACGTTGCTGTTGCACATTTAAGCTAGCTCTGGGAGGATGCTAACGTTAGCCGCTGGTTAATTTGACATAATATCCTCCGTTATCTTTGCTTTTTGTTGCATTCGTGAAAATTAACATGCATTGGTGTATCGTACTCACTTTGACAGGTGACGAGCATGAACGTGACCCAGGGAACTGTGGGCAGCGACCCGGTCATTTTGGCCACCGCCGGTTACGACCACACAGTCCGCTTTTGGCAGGCCCACAGCGGGATTTGCACGAGGACGGTTCAGCACCAGGATTCGGTATCCTTAATTAGCATTTCCGGTAGAAATATTCGCATAGCATTATATTTCCAAGTTCTGATTTCATCTTTAGCGTTTTGCGCAATCATTGACTCTTCTCTAACTTTTTTTGTATTTAATGCTAATGCATTATATGTTTGAGCACCTTTTATTTCTTTAAAACATTTTTTCGCCAGCAAGTGAATTCACTCGAGGTAACACCTGACAGGAGCATGATTGCTGCTGCCGGTGGGTTACTTTAAAATACTTAAAATCTTTTTGTATTCCTTTTTATAGCTTCTTGAATAATTCTGTGCTTTCTCCTTTTTTTTAAGGTTACCAGCATATTCGCATGTATGATTTGAACTCCAACAATCCCAACCCTGTGATAAACTATGACGGCGTTAGCAAGAACATCACCTCTGTTGGCTTCCATGAAGATGGACGCTGGATGTACACGGGAGGAGAAGATTGCATGGCTCGCATCTGGGACCTGAGGTACTCCGTTGTGTTATGAAGGAAACTCAAGGCAAGCCGTGATTGGGCATTACCAAAGTTCTGGCAAAATGGCACCCTCACAGGATGAAAAAATTCATAATTGGACTCAAATATTTGTGAGTTAACGGCTCCTTTAAACAAAATATGTTTATGACATAATAGAATCAATGGGGGGAAAAAACACCAGGGAGCTGAAATTTCCAGCAGTTGATTAAAACATGAAATAATCAATGTCCAAATTTAGGACCATTTAAAAGCGTCATAATTACAATGTTGGAGATGCATTTAAAATGGATTCATGACTATGGTCCATCTGGACTATGGACACAGGTCCCGGAATCTTCAGTGTCAGAGGATCTTCCAGGTCAACGCGCCCATCAACTGTGTGTGCCTTCATCCCAACCAGGTGGGATATTTGCTAAAATCCGAGAGGGGGCAAACGTGGACGGAGGTCAATTTTTCTAACGTATGTTTTCAGGCAGAGCTAATAGTCGGAGACCAGAGCGGGGTGATTCATATCTGGGATCTGAAAACGGACCACAACGAGCAACTGATCCCCGAGCCAGACGTGTCGGTCAACGCGGTTCACATCGATGCGGATGCCAGTTACATGGCGGCCGTCAACAGCTCGGTCCGTTTTATTTTATTTTTTTTTTAAATCCCAGTTTTAAAATGTATATTAAAGCTTTCCATTGATGGTTTCGATGTGGAATAAAGCAACTCAAATTTAAATTGATATAATTGAATTCATTCATTGCCAGTAAGAACTAGGATGAAATATCTCTTTAAAAAAACGTAAAAATACGTCTTTGGGATTAAATGAGTTTCTATTTGTCCTCCATGACAGGGCAACTGTTACGTGTGGAACCTGGCTGGAGGTATGGGAGACGAGGTGACCCAGCTTATTCCCAAAACCAAAATCCCCGCCCACAAACGCTACTCTCTCCGCTGCAAGTTTAGCCCCGATTCCACGTGAGTTTTGAACCATTTAGACGCGCGCAAGCCGCAACGTTAGCTAACGAGGCGTTCGATGTCGTCAGTCTTTTGGCCACGTGCTCGGCGGATCAGACCTGCAAGATTTGGAGGACGTCCAATTTCTCCCTGATGACTGAGCTGAGCATCAAGAGCAACAACCCTGGAGAGACCTCTAGAGGTTGGATGTGGGACTGCGCCTTCTCAGGGGACTCGCAATACATCGTCACTGGTACGCCCAGTTCACATATATATATATATATATATATATATATATATATATATATATATATATATATATATATTTTTATATATATATATCCTTGCGATTTATTTATATATTTATTAATTTATTCATCTTTTTTCTAGTGTTTGGCTAAAAAAATGGCTGATAATGTACTGATCAATCACTTTAGTACATCGTTGATAACTTTACTTTATTATTAGATTAATTACTACTTAAAGTAAATACGACTTAAGTACGTGATTAGTATGAAAGTAATTGCTACTTTAGTGCATGTACATAATAGCAATCGATTAATTTAGTTGTTAATTACCCAAAGTAAATTATTACTTAGTGCCACACATGAAAAAATCTGATTGAATGTCCCTAACTCTTTAAAAAAAAAAAAAAAAAAAACGTAAAAAGACGTCTTTGGGATTGAATGAGTGAACGGTATCGTTTCTCGGCAGCGTCCTCGGACAACCTGGCTCGCTTGTGGTGTGTGGAGACCGGCGAGATCAAAAGGGAGTACAGCGGGCATCAGAAGGCTGTGGTGTGCCTGGCTTTTAACGACAGTGTGCTGAGCTGACCGCTGTTCGCACCTTTTTCCCAAGATTATTTAATTACTCATGTATTTTTTTTTTTTTTTGAAATATTAAACCTCTTCCCAAACTAATTTCTCTATCCATCATCTAGTGCAAGGATGTCAAATTCATTTAAGCTTGCTGCAGGACCAATAAAATCTTCATATATTTATGTAACTTTGAAACAACTTCAAATTTATTATCCGGGGCGGGGAAAGAAAAAACAAAACAAAAAACTTACAGTATTCCGATATGATTTTTCCTGTTACTCTGGTAGGTAGTAAAAGCAAACAGACACACAGATGTTGTTGGGAAAGCAGATGTCTATGCAGAAATACACCAGCCTCTGTTTGCCTGGCCCTGCAAGAAAAACAAAAACAAAAAAATCTTAAAACCAAGTCAGTGTAGCTCTGGATTGCATTCACTGTCAATCCAGTTCTAATAGAATTTTGACTTATATTTTGTACGATAAGCCGCTACTTTTTTCTCATTATTTGAACCCTGTGGCTTATGGTCCAGTGTGGCGTAGCGGCAGTTTTTTTTTTCATTAGCCACCAGGGGGCACTCTCCCAAATAACACTATTAAAATTTTGAGCTTGAACTGCTATTTCACTCGCCACCAGGGGGCATTTTCCACCAATAAACACAATTAGGCGTGCTACTGTTGTGTTGGTACAGTATTCTAGCAATCTTGTGTGTCTGGTTTTAGCTATAACCATGCAGTTTTGGGAAAATAAAAAACGTTTTAAAAATTGAAAGAAAAAAGTTCAGTTTGAGTCATGTAATTGCTGGATAGATCTTACCTTCAGCCCTCTTGGTCCAATGGATGGTCCGATCCTGACACAGAAGCTTCAGCGGTTCCTCCAAGGTGGAGCCATCTTCCTGACTAGCGGACAGTACCCCAAAAAACTCCGTGTGCATCTGGGTCTTGTTCACAGACAGCTGGAACTGACTCTGCTAGACGCAAAATCGGATATCAAGAGTATTACCATGAGTTATGTTGTATCTGTTGGGCGAGTACATAACCTGAGTAATTGATTGTACGGTATAAGGTAATTTAGTGTTAAAGTAATCTATTATTTTAGTTGATGAAGTACTAAGTACCGTTATTGATTTTATATATATATATATATATATATACACACACACATATTTATATATTGACTTAAAAAAACGTCTTTGGCATAGAATGTGGAATTTAGGCCTTGTCTACACTTAAGTATGGCTACTGAAACATGAATACTCCTCCCATCATTGTACGTACAGAAAAAAAGGCCAAATAGCTCTGTTTAACAATGATCATATGAGCTAGCTTAACAAAAACGTAGCAAAACAGTCCAGATGACTGCTCACAAACTAGAAGTCAATCTGGCAGCATTTCCATCCAAAAGAGAAGTCTTAAAAGCGAAAAAGCCCCCCCGCACACAGTGAGCTCTTTGTATCTGCCCCGGTCTTCTGTAAGAAGAGCCCAAGCTGCAGGGATCACATGTTCCCAGGAATCCAGCAGAAGAGAGAGACTTTGAAAGGATCTTCTTCAAGCCTCTGTTTGGATCCGGCAGCGACGTAATCATGCGGAACCGCGCTTTGGATGCAGAAGTATCCAGGACCAAACCGCTTAACGGGTTCGGTTAGTTTCCTGTCAAGATGAATGCTTCATCTACGCAAATTTGTGGGAACATTTGGGCTCTTTCCTGCAAGATACGGTTGGATGAGTTTGGCGTGAAGAACCCGTGAATGTGAGCTGTAGAAACTGCGCAGTTGCAGATAGATACCAAATAAATGTCAATATTTTTTTTCATAATGCAACTTAAGTATATAGCTACAGAAAAAAAATGGAGGGTGCTGGGTACATAAGATTTTGACAGGGTTTCTGCAGGTATAAGCAAATGTAATTTAATACCTTATGGGTCTCTTTTCAAATCAAGAGCAAATTAATTGGAACATGAGGTAACTAAATGGTGACGCCTTTGCAAATAGATTGTTTTTCTTTTGTTTGAGAAATTTTATATGGGTGCAAATCATTACTGACAGCATTGAAAGAAGACACTAGGGAGCTGAAATTTCACCCAGATGGTTACAATATGTCAAATTTCAACCTGGCACGAAAAATTAGTTATAACACTAGCAGGAGTGTGCCATCCATTGGCTAAAATACAGTGAGAATGATATGGAATGAAATTACCCAAAAATGGTCAAGTGTTAAAAAACAAAACAAAACCTCTATAGAGCGTACTTGGCTGAATACCATCCCCCCCCAAAATAGTTTTGAGTTGCCTACAGATTCCTGCAAAGCCCTATTATCCAAAGATATTCCTCAATTCACCTCAACATAATTCCTTGGCATCTAGAATATACATTAACTCATTCAATGCCAGGTATGTATTTTCATGTATTTTTTTTTTAAGACTCTGGACATTAAATCCCAGATACTTAAGTATTGATTTAAAACTGAAATACCCGTAAGTTAACTTCCTTAATAAACGTAAGTATCGATTTCATATTTTAGTATCTGGGATTTTCCGTCCAAAATCTTAAAAAAATGTGAAAATATATCCCTAACATCAAATAAGTTAATGTGCTTGTTTTGGGCAATACTTTTTTTAAAATTGAGTTTTCAGCAGTTTTTTGGGGTTTTATTTATTACTTTTCTACCTTGTGTAGCCATGCTTGAAGAAGGGATTGCACATTTTCGTAGTCTGACGTCTCCATGGTCCGTAGGAAGCAGCTCTTCTGGTGGACCGGCTGGTAGCATATCAAACCCTAAAATAAATAAATAAATAAATACATTTTATATATATATATATATATATATATATATATAATGATTATTTTATTAAAATTGTTTTGTTTTAGTTATTAAATAAATAATTATTACAAAAATAATTATTATATTTTTGATTAATTATTATTCAAAAAATAGTTGTGTTTATTTATTATTATTTATTAAAAAATATTTATATTTATAAAGAAAAAAGTTTATACTTCCATTGCACCCCAATGATCAATGTCATGTAAACGTACATGTTTAATATCAAAGAGCACGATGGACGTTTGATTGACCCCCGAGGTCACGGAGAAGGTCACCAGGCCGTTCTGCTGGTCTACGACGGCAGACTGGTTGAGCAGCAGGACCGCGTTGGGGTCCGAAGCGGCGAATCGGACATCCTGTGAAGACTAACAGAGATTTTGAAGATGATGATGACGACGATGATGATGATGAGCCAAACCTTGGAGTGTTGCGGAGGCGTCCCGAGGTGTCCTGTCAAGCCCAGCGCCAGGAGAACCAGGAGCAGGGAAAGTGAGAAGCTGACGCAGAGGACTTTTTGGGGGATCTGGCGGGAAACCGAGGACCCCCCTTCCTAAAGAGACACAACTACTCAAAGTTCAAGATGAGGAAGCAGGAAAAGTCGTGCTCACCGTGCAGCATTCTCCTTCCGGAAGATCCCAACATCTCTGCAGCCTGTGTCCCATCTCGGTTCCTCACTCCGTCTGCTTCCTTCTCCAACGCCGCATGACAAACGCTCCGAGATCCCATTCACCTGGTTTGCCTTTTTTTTTTTTTCATCCCCGGAGACCTCCCACTTCACCCCCCCCTCCGCCCCTCTTCGTCTCTTCAAATTCAATCCAGCAATCACCTGAACTTTTAGCCAGGAGATCGTTTTCGTGCCTATTGGAAGAAGCCATCGCATTTTGGTGCGGAGCCACGAATTGTTAGAGATAGGCGCCACTGAAGTTACTTCCTGAAATCCGTTTTGGACTTCACACACACTTGGCAGCTTACCTAGGTCCACACAATAGACAAAGGCATCATTTGGCATGGAAGGCATCTCTCAGCATGTGAGAGGTGATATGCAACTCTTGACTATTTCCCCTAGATGAAAGCACAAGGGAACTTTACAAAAAAAAAAAAAAAGAAGTCGCTGCAAGTTGATATTTTAAAGACTTTAAATCATTACTGTCTGTGCAAAATCAAAAAGAGAGCACATTAAAAAAAAAAATTGGCCTAATAGCCAAAACACAATCCATTTTCTTACCCGATTATTTTCCCTATATCAATTAGGGAGCTGAAATTTCACCCAGACTGTGACAACATGTCTAATTTCAACATGGCATGATCACTAGCAGGAGTGAGCCATCCCTTGACTAAAACACTGCAAGAATTATATGGAAAAAAACTAAACATCAAAGGGAAAGCACTGAAAGAAGACATCTGGGAGCTGAAATTTCACCCTGACTGTAACAACATGTCTAGTTTCAAAATGGCGTGACCACTTAGTTGTCACACAAGCAGGAGTGAGCCATCCCTTGACTAAAAAAACTGCAAGAATTATGTGGAAGAAAATAACTAAACATCGAAGGGAAAGCACTAAAGAAAACCCTACGGAGCTGAAATTTCTCCCAGATGGTGACAAAATGTTTCATTTCAACATGGCATAACCACTTAATTATCAAACGAACAGAAAAGCGCCATCTCTTGGTTAAAATGCTGCCTGAATGATGTGGAAGAAAACAACCCCAAAATGGTCAAAAAACAGCACAAGGGCAAAATGACAGTTAGTTGCCAAAGCAAGAAATAATTTCATCACAAACAGGCAGTTTGTTGGGGGAAAATGCCTTTTAATGACACGGTGATGATTGCAAATAAAACGCTGTCCCTTCTGGAATACTTGAACTTTTGATTGCACCAGCAAGTCCCTCAAGGCTGTGGTCCAAAATACTAGCTTCATCGCATTGGCCTCATGTACAAATCAGAATCAATTAACATGTCATAACTAAAAGTTACTGTGCATTCGGCTCATGCTGAACTAGTTGGCATTTCCATAAAATAATTTGATGGTCAGGCAGATGCTTGTTTGAACAACTCTGTATAAAATTTTGGACATTTTCGAGACAAAACTTTTTTCTCATGATTTGAGCCTTCTAGACATATACAGCCGTGTGACTTATCTGCAGTTTTATTTTCTAGCCACCAGGGGGCAATCCACCGGTAAAGCAAACTGCATAAATATCTGATCTTCTCCCTATATAAAGGTGCAGCTTATAGTCCAAAATGTAAGTTTAAAATAGTTGTATCATTTGTTACGCCGCGGCTTGGTTGTGACGTCACAAAAATTAAAAAAAAAATCATGAGAAAAGTGTGACCTGGAAGACGAAGGGCCTCAGGTGGTCCGAAGAGTCCTTTCAGTCTCAACCCTGAAGGGCCGGAAGGAGGTCGGCGATGCTCTCTACGTAAAAATCGGGCACCATCCTCCGCCTCTCCGAGCAGCCGCTCTTGCGATTGGCCTCGGCCTCGGCCGCCGAGCTGACCCCGGTGAGGGTGAGGAGCGTCTTGAGGCCGCAGTTGGAACCCAGCGTGATGTCCGTGTCCAGGCGGTCGCCCACCATCAGGCAGCGGCCGGGCTCCACGCCGAATTTCGAAGCCACGCAATCGAACATGAAGTTGCTGGGTTTGCCCACCGTGGCGGCCTGGCGCTGGGCTGCCGTCTCAACCGCCTGAAGTAGGCAGCCGGTACCTGAATGAAAAAAATGAGAGTAAAATTTCTTGGTTATGACATCATAGAATGTGCAATCTTTTTGGTTATACCGTTTTATTTTTAATCTACTTTATTTTTAGTCTAATCCCAAGACATTCAAAAACGGAGGCAAAGCACTATATTTGTCTAAATAAATCTCAAATTTCATTCACACCAAAAGGGATTTTTTAATGGAATTCCTCTACACTGACATGCCACAAGATGGCGCCAGGGTATTATTTATTAGTGTTTTTAAATACAATCATTTGTTCTAGAAACCTGCTTGAAACTCAAAATTGTGTTTGAAATGTTATTTCCCCAGTGAAATTGATTACTTTTATTTTTCCCTGGCCTTGTGCTCTTGGTCTACCAGCCTTGGCCACAGAGCAAAAAAAACGAAGAAGAGTTTCACAGATAAATGACTCAGAAAGGTGCAGTGTTCGTCGGATGGATGGATATGACTAGATGTGCCAAATGCAATTTATATGCGTATGTTTCACGGTATATTAACAGTAAACTTAAATATACTTTTGATGATCCCTTGGGCCTAATGTATTCTAATTTTGGTCTAGACAGTGAGAATGGGATCGGACAATTGATTTAGGTGGTGGTTGGTGTTTAACAACCACATGCATTGAAGAATGCTTAATAAGCACCAAAGATTCAAGCAGGTTTTTTTTTCCCTTACCCGGGACTGCCGTGCCCCCCTCCAAGGGCAGCCTGGTGTCCCTGTTGGTGCCCACAAACAAGCAGTCCGTCCGGGAGAGGTACTGCAAGGCTCTGTTCAACTTCATGTAGCTGAAATGCTCATCGAATCCGACCAGCACCGCCTTCACGTCAGGATCCAGAGGCACGTTAGCCCAGTCGGTCTGCTTGCCGAAAACGTGGTCCGGGCCAAGTCCGGTCTGCTGGATGCCGACCTCCTCCAGCTCTTGCTTCATTGCGTTGCTGCCGATCAGATAGACTTTACCCTGCAACTTGCATACAGTCTTCAGGTACATGGCGGAGCAGTACGCGGTCCCAAAAACCTCGTCCTCGGTCGCGTTGAAACCCAGCGAGGACATCTTGTCCACGTACATTTTTCTCGTCTTGGTGCTGTTATTGGTGACGAAAAAGACTTTCTTGCCGTGTTCCTTTAGCAACTTGATGACTTGAGGGGCACCGGGGATGGCCTGGTCCCCTCTCCAGATGACCCCGTCGCAGTCGAACAGGACGCTGTCCACAGAGTCCAACAGTTGTTTCGCCAGTCCGACGTTGAGTCGTACGCATTTTGACTCGGCCATGAGGAGATAATTTGAGGCCAAGTTTAAAAATAAACACGCTATTTATTCGGAGAACAGCAAACGACGACCGTTCAATTCCAGCCCCAGGAAATGTCTCCGGCGTTCTACACAACCACAGTGACAACGCGAAAGTAAGTTAGAAAATGCCCCAAAAGTTAGTTACTAGAATAAAAAAGAGCGTTAAGTTGCATAAATCACAAGTGAATAAACCGTGACCTTTTTTGTGGGCGCTGTCCTGATTCTGTAGTTACTTCCGCACCGGCTTTAAGAGGCAGGACCCACATTTGAAGCTCCGCCCACATCTGATGAGGTGTCCGTTTCCACGCCTGCCTCCAATTTCCCTTTTTGAAATGCTCGTTATTTTAGACGCTCCAAACTTAACGAAACTCTTAACAGCAATAAATAAAAATCAAAAGTAGTTTTTAATTTTTGAACAAGCTATTTCCCTTGATAGTTTTAGCTAACGCATTATCTAAATGACGATAAGTGTTAATTTACATTCTATTTCAGTTATTTCTTAATATTACCAGAATGAGAATTACCAGTCACGGAAGATTTTCATGAAGTTATTATTATTATTATTATTATTTATTTTAAGAAAATAAAGCAGCATTAATATTTTTCTGCTGCTTGGTTGACAAAAATGACTTATTAACACTTCTTTTTCTCGTTTATATTTGTTTATTTCATGAAGCCAGAAAGTTGCTATTTGAAATAACTAATTTCATGTCATGTCTGTGCTCTTTTTTTTCTACAAAAAAACTGCATGTACATGGTGAGTCCATAATTTTTGTCAGGCGTTGTATAAACTGTACAATGAGTATTTCAGTATTTATTATAGTGTGCTACTTTGTGTTGCATCAACAACATTGCGCATAAAAACAAAACGAGAATTGTAATTACAAATGCAACCCATTTAATAGTGAAAAAAACAACATTTTTGGCACTCAAAAGTATGTCAATATATTAGAAAAAAAATGTTTTACATAGAAATCCCCTCAAACGTTACAGAAATCCATCTAATAATTAAATAAGAGTAAAAAAAAAAAAAAAATCTGTTCAAATATGTAACAATAAAACAATAAAACTCCAGTGTCTCCTAAGTGTTTTTCTTTCCACCAGGTCGTGGAGGAAAAAATACCTCTCCAAAATTCTGCAGTATCCCTCGGCTGTAGAAGTTTCTTTTGGAATCCTGGGATGCCGCGTTACAGAAATGGTCGGCCGTGGAAGTTGGGCAGCAATGCTGGCAGGCGTACCCTCGATTTCTGTACCACTCATTGGAGGTCTGATTGATGAGCACCAAGAACAAATGGAACAGCGTGTAGCCGGCGAGCAGCAGGAAGACACAGATCACGAAGCCCAGCATGAAGACAATTCGGGGGAAGGTCAGGAACAGATGCTACATAGAAAGGGAAAACGTTTCAATAGTACTTTCAGCATTTTATAAATAAATCTCTGCCCCTATGCCTCACCCGAAACGAAGAGGAACTAACTAATTATAAACCGATTGATTTGCAAATCTTGACGATTGTCACGACCATGCTTCTGGGAAGGAACTTCAAAATAAAAGCATATTAAGGCTGTCTGAGGCATACTTTACTGTATTGTATAGTTTATTGTGAAGCATTGACTGGTCTTATCACTACTTTGGTTGTTTTGCGAGTTTGGAGTAGATTTGCAGGCAGTGTACTCTCCATGTGTATTTTATTGCACTTTTGGCGCAAAAGGCTTATAAAAACAAAACAAATCTTGCCCCATTTCTATTAGTAATAGCTCGTACCTGTACGACAAATTGAGGCCCGGTTGGCTGTTGCTGACCGCTGTCGTCAATGTAGAATGTCCACGGGAGCCCCGACTGCAGGACGGCTTCAAGCAGCATGTTGGCGGTCAGGAAGGCGATGTTAGCAGACATGGCGCACAAGCTGAACAGGTAGAGTAGGAAGTAGCGGATGTTGTAGGCGCCAATGCAGTTGTTGACCCAGATGCAGTGGTGGTCAAATCGCTCAACGCATTTGTCGCACGACCCTGAAAAACAAAGAACATTTACACCCAATGCAGTTTTACTCCTTTTTTTTAACTTGATTAATTGCACATGGAAAATATGTCAAATATGTCAAAATAATAAGACATAATATTGCTATTGCTATAAAAATGGGCATAGCAGCTATGAGAATGGACACTTTTTGATGAAATAAAAAAAAAAAGATTTCTCAATGCCAGGGGCCATGAACACAGACGTAGAAGCAAACAATCCTAAATGATAAGAGCCAAAAACTTTTGACGCATGAAATGCAATGATAAATCTGTGAGGGAAAGAATAACTGGAACAAGGAAAACAAAGAACTCACTGCAGTGCTTGGAGCGGGCAGGTTTGATAAGCTGACATGTTATGCAAGAGACACCCGGGTGAAACAGCCTCTTGTCGTACGGATACACGCTCAACTGGCTGGAGAGTTTTTTCATTGTCACTATGCCTGTGAGATAAACGAAATACAGAACAGGCTGAGAGTGACGTGAGACAATAATCAAAACCAGACACACAAATTGATACCTGGATCTGTTTTAATGCAGAGGAAGAAAAACAAAGTGTTGATGGCGAGTAGGATGTAAGGCATCGTCAGGCTGATATGAGAGGTGCCCATCTCTGCGCAGAAATCAAAAACCTCATAGGTGTACTCTGCGTATACAGCGCCCTCCAAAAGGATGTGCAGATAGATGAACACGTTGCTCCTAAAGTGACAAGGAAATGACAGATTTGAATATTGGTCCTGTTATAAGAGTTGTATAGTTTACCTAAAGGACTCCATTATAACAGTGAAAACATGCAAACGTGTAATTAGTTTTGAGTTCTCATTGTGTAAAGAGCAACAGATTTACTGCAAATTTCGGAATATAAACAACATTTTTATAGAGCACAGCAAGAGCAAAATAGGCTGCACCTTTGCATCTCTAAGTTTTTATTTTGTCGTTGTAAAGGGAGTGCTATTTTTTTTCTCTTGTGATTCTATTATGCCCACATCTAAAGTGAATCAATATGCATTCGTTGAGTACACACCTTTGATGAAACAACCTGTGCGAGAGCCACTGTAAACAACGCTTAATCCATTTTGGAGTAATTGGTCCAATTATCTGCGAGAAAGGAAAAAGTATTTCAACTGGGAGTATTGATTATTTCATTAGTCCAACAGCGCCCCCCAGTGTCTGCTTACGGAAATATCAATAATAAAGAACACGTCTTACCTTTGATGCTTTGTCAAAAATGAACGTGAATGGACTTTGTTGCTGCCCCGAATATTTGCAGACTAAGATGATGCATGTGAGCACGATCGCCACATAGATCGCAAACAAAGTGAGGAAATCCATGTCTCACGGGGGAAATCAACAGGTTCGCAGCGGTTTTGTTGAAACGTGGAGCATAAATGAAAACAAAAACTTAACCGTCACATCTAAACTGCTAGGCGGACAAACGTTAATAAGCAAGCAACAAGATTCACTACACGTTTTACATTTCTCCTCTAAACACAATTATTTGAATTATCGTCATAACGTAAATGATTAGAAAAACGATCTCACATTAACATGTGGTAAAGTTGTGTCGGTAACGACGTGGTTGTCTGTTGCACTTTTAGCCTCCAAACGTTACTTCCTGTAAACATCGCTACTTCCTTAGCATCAGTTGCTAGCTAGCCAGCGATGGGCGTGGCCAAAGTGTGCACAGTGAAGAGTAAAGAAGACACATTTACTAAATGAAAATAGAAAGATTAATCTTAAAATCAACCACCTATCTAGCGGTGTTAATTTAGTATTTGATAAATAATAATAATAGCTAATTATTAATACTGTATTATATTGACATTTTAAAAAGTATACAAATCGTAACAAAGCTAAAAACAATGTAGTTAACGTAACAAAAATATTAGTTCGTATTTAATCCTAATTCCCTCTAGAATTAAGGCAAGGTGTATAACCGGTATTGACACGTTATTTTGATTAATAAAAATGATCAAGTTCGTTGTTCATACTTTATTATATAGCGCTTTAAGAAATGTAAACAAATCATAACAACGCTAAAACACTGTACAGTGCAAGATCACACACTTAACAAAGTATTTGTTTGAATTTTATTCTACTTGCCCTTACAGTGAAGACAAGATGAACTGACATAAAATGTATTTACGTGCAAACAATAAGGTTATGAAATTATGGATTTACAACTGGTGCAGCCTGCCGTGGCGTGGAGCTGTTAATGTGACGTCAACATTTTAACTTGGTAACTCGTTGTTTGACTTGAAATACAGTAAAGGTCTGTATCACACAAGAGCCAAAACAAAATAAGTATAAAATACAAAATAATGTTTCAAGCAGTACCTTTTGGGTACAAATCCAAAATAAATAATCCAATCACAAAACTACAGTATAATTCTCAATTATGATTTAAAAAATTTGATTTTTTATTCCTTTGAGTATCATCCTAGTCAGCAAGCACTTCTCTAGGGTTACAATGAAGGATTTTGCTCAAATTTTTTATATCTTTGTCACTGACATCCAATAAGAAATAAGCCAACAATAAGCAACTGCAGATAACGGATGGATGGATGTATCACAAGACACCTGCAGGATCTGGTTGCCATCTAGTCCTGATACTCATATTACAGCTCACGTTGCTGAAAAAAAAAAACTAATGTCCAGTAGCTATTGATGCTGTCGAAAAAGGTATGAGATGCGTGCTTTAAAACACTACTTTGTATCTTCTATGGTTGTAAATGTCTTACAGATGTTGATCTCAAATTTGCTTATTTCACCCTTCTTTGTGATTTATTGATACTAAATTGCCTGTGAAGTGACAGATCTAAGAGTATACACACTGTTCGTATACTATGCGCGCGAGTGTATCTTTTTCAGTATCTTATTGGTTATGCTTAACGGGGACTTGTAAAACAATGATATTCTACGTGACTGGTTGTGCCCCAAAGCAGGCAAAACAAAGTTGAAAAACAAACACAAAGCAGAACTCTGACAAAATTGCAAGTATGAATATTAATTTCCAGCTGGAGGTGATGAGTACAGCTATAAAGTGAAGTAGGGGAGGTGGAAGTATGGCTACAGATTCAACACATAATCCATCTAATCCTGACGTCTTAAATCGTAAATGGCCCCTACTGCTTCTCAATGGTTTAAGTATTTAAGTGTGCACACATACAGGAGTAGCAAGAGAGGACTACCAGAATTCCAGGCTGACGTTCCAATTAGCGCTGATCATCAAGCTTCCTTACATCAACCCAGAGTGATTCTGGGCCAGGAGCAGTCCCTTGGAGAGCCACCTAGCCAAACGAAGAGGAGGCGGAAAAAGACACATTGGTGTATTTTTAGAAAAATGAGGCCTCACAATACCCTTTATGGAGAGTGAATTATTAAGGAACTGAAGTGTGCGGGTGCATGCGTCCCAGTTTTTCTGATTAACACTGCGAGCATCTTGGCCCTGGGATGAATCAGGGATGAAACGCAGGAGCAACTCCTTCACAAACCCACCAAGAGACCGGACTTGTTTTTCACGCAAACTCAGCCCTCACTCATTTGGACCTTGTCACTTGAATTGTGCGTTTGTTTATTTTTCCTCTATATTTATCCGGGAAGACACACTGGATCTGCAATTAGACGCCAAAGATGAAGAAGTTTTTGCAAAACAAAAAAGGCAGATATTCTTTGCGGCAGACTAAAAGGAGCTCTCGATGTCAGTCCAAAGATTTCTGTGAGTGTTGTGTTCTATTTCTGATTAGCAAAAATACGTAGCATTCCGACGTTAGCAATTTTGAGTCAGGACTACAATGTGACTTTATCTAAGTAGCTACAGTTGTTTTAGTTTTGCTAATAATTTTCAATATATTTAATTATTCGATATAAAAGACTCCCTTTTGTGCTAAGGGACACATTTGAACTGAGATCGTGTCTGCTAGTCTAATGAAGGTCCCAATCCCTACGAAGACGAAATTTAATTGGTTCATGCAGTTTGTGAACCAGGTCAGGGACCACTGGTGTATGTCATGGTTCAGGGTGAAAAAATCCACTCTGTCGTACATTTCGAGATAGTAGAAGGAAGAAGAGGCTACAGTCTTTCCCGTGGATTATTCGATGGAAAATTTTTGCGTAATGTCAGTTGATTTGAATGCATCTGTGACTTTGGGTAAGATTCATTTTACGTTATTGTATTCCTTTCGTTTTACACCAATTAAACTCAAGATTATAAATTAAAGGGCGTTTGGATTATGAGCTTTCAAGCCATCTTCTATTTACTTTAAAAATTTATTATCCCCCTCCAGTCCTCAGCATGCCGATGTCCAACCAGGGCTGGCCTGAGGAGTTTGGATTCCAGCTTGGCGGGAATGGACCAAGCTACATCCTGTCCGTGGAGGAAGGAAGTAGTGCCCAACTGGCTGGCTTGCAGGCTGGAGACCAAGTTTTGGAAATTGAAGGCAACAATGTGTCAATGCTGGGTCCGCAAGCTGTCATTGCCATCGCCCAGACTCAGAAGAACATCCCGCCCAGCATTGGCGTGGTGTCTCGCATAGAACAGGTTTGACATCAAAATCAACACATGTGTAAATGGAGTAAGACTTTGTCCTAAAATAACAAAAACTGACAAAACTTGTAATAACACATAACAGACACCACTATAAAACACTAAAACAATGCCTCCAATTAGTCCTCCACAGCAGATACAATGAAAACAGCAGGGGCCTCAAACTCGAACCGTGTGGAACACCATACGTCAATGGTACAACCAAGGCTAATTTTAACCTCTTTGATAGAGGAACTCACATATGGGTTAGGGTTAGCATTGTGCTAACCCTCTGCATTGTGCGGAAATTATTGACAGAAGACGATTTATAGAACTCAATTTATAGAACATCCAAACAAATCTCTAGCTACACAGTACTACCTCGGTGCAATAGAAATAAATTATATATATTTATAATAATAGTATTTTAAAGCACAGCTTATTTATTGTTCGATATTTTTGCTTCCAGGTTCAAGTTTACCTGCATTAGTCCTGATTCGATTCTATGTCATTCTGCCTCTCCATATGACTTTTTTTTAAGATTCATGCACTTTAATATAGCATGGTTAGGAACTGAAAAAAACATGTGCTGAGATTTTTTTGTTTTCGCGACAGTATTGTGTTGTCTCGGTTCACAGATGGACATTATACCAGGCCCCGATGGCCGTTACGGGTTCACCATTGTAGGAGACAGCCCCTTGCTGGTTGAAGATTGCTCACCTTGCTCCCCGGCCGGCCGGGCGGGTTTGAGGGCAGGCGACTGCGTCATGGAGGTCAACGGCATCCCCGTCAGGCAGCACGAGATGGCCGCGGCGCTCATCAAGTCCTCCCAAGGGAGGACTTTGCGCTTGGGCGTGCTAGGCCTCGGGGCCAAGCAAAAACGCAGCATCAGCATGGATGATAGTCACATCGGAGGGGAACACGCAAGAGTGGACCGCAAATACAAGGCTCTGGAGTTCAACAGGAAGGTAGGAGCAACGTCGGAATATTTCAACGAGAATGGCAAGATTAAACGATACTTATTTGGATCTTTTATGTCACTGCCAGGTTGAGCAGATTTTAAACGACGAGCCTACCGTGAAAGAGAAACTCTTTGGCGTGTTGAAGCAATACGCAGCAGAGAAGAACGTAGACTGGTTGGCCTCCGTCTTGCCTGAAATTCTGATCACTGATGACCATCGGCAGCTCATCTCTAGTATCAGGTGAGAGGTTTCCACTCATCTAGCGTTCTGGGGGAAAAAAAAGGAAAAATAAGCTACAAAAAGCGAGGAGTTAATACCGGCAGATCAGAAGCTGTTTTTTGAAAAATAACTAAAATATTTCCTTGTAATGAGAGCAGATGGTTCACTTCATATGAGATGATTTTTTTTTCAAATTGAAAGCAAATTAATTGAAATATCAAACAAAATATTGCCAAATAATGTTATAGTGAATTCTTTGCACAATGTATGCTTTTTATGTCTTAATTTTTACATAGATGCACATTGTCATTAGTCACAAACCTTTTCTGCAGATGAACCAGAAATAAACAGGTAACATTACACCATCTATCTGTTGGAGTTCCTTCTTAAAATATGCTTAGAGTTACCACCACAAATGTAATTCTCAAGTTTTCAGTCTTTTAAATCCAAAACTGCTTTGCATTGGTTAGGAGGTATTTCACTAAAAAAAATCAATGGTTTTCAACCTTGTTTTTAAGCAATAGCCCAAAAATGTGGCACTACATTTGCAGTGGTATCGCTAGTTGTTGCGTTTTAAGTCCAGACACAAAACAAAGTACTTGTCTTCCAAAAATAACCTACAAGTATTCACAATAATATCTAGAGACACTTGGATTATCCAAGTCACAGCTACTATAGACTTTAGATTTTAAATGGCTTCCATCTGCCACCCAGGTTAAATCCATAGTGACCTCTAAGTCTCTCGGTGAAATTGTAGGGCTTTAATTGCTAGGCAAATGGATTGATTTCTCAGTGTGGGGGCGAGCCATATTTATATTCCTTTGTTAAACGAGGTTGAGGTGGAAGCTATAGAGGAGGTTTATTGTGTAAAAAATCAGGCGAGTAAACAATGGATTACCATGAAAAGATTCAAATGGGGTTTTGCCTGACAACATCTTCATTAGTGTGTTTCTTGAAGATTTATTTGTGGTTGCTCCCTGTCTTTGTCCTGGTTTCAGCTTTTTTTTGGGATACGTTTCACATAACCAATGAATGCAGATGAAATTTGCAGTCTTTCTCTGATTGGCTCTTGGCCAGGAAATGCAAGATAGCAGGTTTTTAATGCCCTAATTAAAGATGATATTTTGGAAATTCAACCTCAGCATCACTTTGTTTTACTTGTACTGTGTGACAGATGAAATTTAGACAAATGTAATGAAACCGTCTTCTATAGTTGTAGGGCAGGCAGTTATAGATCAGAACTGAAATCCACCATTTGAGGGTTCTATAAAGCATGATAATTCCATCTAGTGGACTTGAGTGCAAATTACACTCTTGTCCCCTCAAAAAAAATACATATTTTTTGTTTGTTATGACAAAACCGGCATAAAACACAACACAATTTAACTAATAACGTGAACCATTTATGCATTAAAATCAGTGACGATGTTGGTAATTATGAATTATTGACTCCCTAAAGCCCCGACTATATTAATCTCAAATATAATACATATTGTTGGGAAAATAATCCACAATTTGTGTTTATGTAAAAGATCATAAAAAAACATTTTTACTAACACACTTCATAACGGGTACCATTTATGTTCCTTTGTACCTCAAGGGTTAAAACCTTAATAACTTTTATTGATGGAAACCGTGTACTTGCTTCAGCAAAATATGCTTGTTAATTTTTGCAATCTGATTGGTCCTACACGACGGATATGACAAATTGGACATCCAACCAATCAGTGTAGTATCGACGCAGGTTTTTCAACATTGCAGACTGATGATATAATTGTTTTGTTTTTTTTTAAATTGGTGAAGCAGTCCATCTGGTGTTTTAGGATATTCACAAAACTGGAATCCCACCAAATAACCTAACGTGGAAGGAAAAAAAAAAAATCCATTCCAGACAGCCAGAATTACCTGTTTGTCTACCATCCAAAAAAGACTGCCTTATTTTTCCACTCCATCCCCTTGACAGTTTGTCCACAGATTGCACTTACTCCACAAGAGCAGCCAATAAAAGCAGCCAATTATTCTCTTACTACCGCTCGCTTCCTACTCACAAATACTACGCCACTCTGCATATACTACAAGAAGGCTTTTTAAAAAGAGCAGGCGGTTTTTCCTCCTCGGATCTGAAGCAACGATGGCATTTTAAGTGTGATTCTACTTGAGTTACCCATGAATAATTCAACAACCACTCCACTTATGAGCCTTTATATGTGATAATGAACTCCTATTTGCACTAAGATTATTAATGCCGTCCTTGTGATTTTCCTTTTCACAACTCTCCCGCCGAGCAGATATTTATCTTGTATTTTCCTCGGGTTATCCTGTTCCGAGCCCCCACCTCCTCTCTGCGGTCCATCCCCACCTGACACTTAGTGGTGGAGGAACTCCGGATCGCTCCTACCAAAATCTTTGATTCCCTCTCACTTGGTAATTTAGTCGAGAGGTGTGTGTGATACTGTGTTACTTCTACGGTTAAGCATGGCTCAGCGCTAAAACAATGAATTGCCTGGGGTGAGTAAGATATATTTCTTTATGTTTTTCGTGTTTTTGAGTCAGCTGTGTTCTATCAATGCAATTTTTTTTTATAAAGAAAAGTATGCCCTGCACTGGTAATATGATAAACAAACAGAATGTGTATTGTTATAAATCGCTTGGTGTGCAGAAGTCATTAAAATGATTGATGCTGTGTTGATATTGAAAAGATATGAGTTGGTTGCTGCATTTGCTGCATTTTTTTTCATGGCAACATGAAAAAAGCGAATAGCTTTATTGGTTAACTGAGAGTGTTTTTTTTTCCTGATCTGGTTTGGGCTCTGCTGTGCATTGGTAATGATAGTGTTTAGGTAGAGGCTGTGGGAGGAAGCGGCTGCAGATACAGCTGAAATGCAGCACTGCAAATTTGCCTCAGTGCTTTTTTTTAGGGTGAAAAATATAGCTGGCAATGCATGAGTTTCAGGATGAAAGTACAATATGGAACTGGAGTATTACTGCTCTGTTGGTATTATATATTTAATTTAATACACTAGTGCTATAAAGTTATATTGCATCACTATTAAATGTTGCAGTCACACAACGTTGCGATTTCAGAACCGTGGACAGCGGTATTACAAAATGGGAGCCAAAACCATGAACATTAAAATAATATTTAGCTATTTAGCTACATAAGAGAGCAAAAATGAGTTCAGTGCAACGATTTATCGATTCATCAACAACTAGGTGAAATCTTGTATAACTCATTACAAGATTACCCTTGGTAATCCACAATTCTTATTCTGTTCACTTCCCTGAGCAGACTACATTCCACAATCAAGCAAATAATAAAGTAGGCAATAAGGTAACAAAACAAACAAAAAAAAAAAAAATCAGCCCAAAGTAGCCGCTGTGCCCAGTAAAGGGTTGAAGTAAGTACCTAAAGTACATGAATATCAAAGTACCCAATTACTTGAGTACTTAGTTACCTCAAATAATTGATTACTTCAGCACATCGTATTGAAATACTTGAGTACTAAATCCCCAAAAGTAAATGACTACTTTGATACTCAATGAAAACATAAGTATAACAATCAATAAACTACGACAAATTAATCGATTAATGACTGATTCATAATTCTAACCGCCTTATTGTTGTTCAAGTAAATACGCCATAGCAAACAAATCAGAGTCATCATGTGATTGCATTTCAGTAATCAATGTAGGTTAACAAAAGTGTGTTTTTAACCAAATAATTGTCATCTGAATCGTATAGTTTCATTATTCTTCTCCGGAAAGATGTCAAATTGACTGTTTAGCCTCTGAGTCACATCTGTAGGCACACACCTGAGATGAAATGAGGTCTGCTCTTTGTAGTTTTCGGCTCGTCATTCTTCCCTTTGGAGAAAAAACACCGCTGCTTTCTCCTCTTGCTTCCTCTTCTAAAAGCTTCAATCGGATAATTATAGATTCTCTCTTCCCTATAAATGAGGTCAAATCGGAACACTCGTTTAGTTTCGGCGAATAGAGGCGGGAAACTTTTTTTGTGATGAGATGGCTGTTTTAACACATCAGTCAGTTTAATTGGGGAAATAATGGCTGAAAGTCACACACGCATGCACGGTGGAGTTTCTATCGTAGTGGGGACATCCCATTGACATAATGCATTTGCTAACCTTAAATATCACAACAGATTGCTTGACTCTTACTGTCACCTCAACTAAAATATTCAAAACTATACTCTAAAAATAAGGCTTTACCCTCAAAAAGCGGGGTCCAACAAATTGGCCCCCACAAGGACAATAAAACCAGGGATGTGGTCCCCATGATAAGGCAAAAAAACCGAAACTGCACACACGCGCGCACACACTGTATTCTGTTTATGGTACAAACAGATGACAGAAGAGACGCAGATAACAAACAGCAAGGGGCTGTGTGGGTGCCGACACCTACATGGCTGCTGAGCATTTATTTAAATCCCATGGTTCTGTTTATCATAGCCAGTAGTCTCAGCACGCACACACACACAGTAATACAAAAAAAATAAAAAATCTGCAGTGACAGAAAGCTAAAAATGCATGCCCTGTTTACCTGGGCACATTTGCCTGAAGACTAAGTCATTTAAAAAGAAAGCAACCATAAAAACACATAAACAGACGTTAAAAATGTTTTATGAAACGTAAATGGATCCTGAAATGTCTCCTGAGAAGACGATATGATCCTACTTCTCACCTTTGACCGTAAACGATAGAGAATGTTAGACAAATGGATATTTGAAATGCTACACTCATAATTATATTTTATTAGTGTTTATTGCTGAATAAATCAGGTTGCATCAGTAGCAGATGTCCTGTTCCACTTCTATTTGCATGCTAATTAGTCACCATGGAGGGCATTCCACTTTGCCTGATTATGGCTAATTTATTCAATCAGCAGCAAATCAACAAGTCAGAACCCAGCAGGTTGGCGTAGGTGGGGATCGCAAGTGTTATGTTTATGAACCAGACTCTCTTGGATCATTTGATATTAACAAAATCGAGGCAAATTGCGTTTTAAGGGGTATAGCATGTACATATATACAAATAAAGAGATGCTTGCCAGGTACAACTGCTGCGATGACGTCATGAGCAGCGTGGGGGTAGACTGAAAAATAGGGTTTTGTTTTACTCTTACCATTGATACGATGAACGATTTATTTGAACACAAAAAGAAGTGCCCCGAGTGAGGCTCGAACTCACGACCTTCAGATTATGAGACTGACGCGCTGCCTACTGCGCCATCGAGGCTTACATGACACAAATCGTTATGAGGCAACGCGCACGTAAACGCGTTCGCGTGCGCTCTAACATTAATAAACTAACTTTTTTATGCATGCTGGGAATTAAGGCTAGAAATATTCCAATAGGATCATGCAGTCAGTTATGCAATTAAAGTTTCCATTCCATTATGTTCACTTAGGTTGTGGACATTTTGACACTTGCCCGTCGCTTGAAAATGACGTCACAGTTGCTCAGCGCTCGGGTAACGGGATCAAAATGAATCGTGCTTAGACTCGTCGGGTGCATACAACATATAATTTTATGCAATTTTATAGGTGGTTGACTTCTATTTTAATATTTTTGCCACTTAGTTTGATAATTATTTTATGTACAATCAATACCTTTAAAAGGCATTTTGCCTGTTGCTGTGAACTTAAAATGACGTAACATGTCTTTTAGGGCTCAAGGTTCAGTTTGTAACCGTCACGTGATTAAATCCAGAAAATAGGGGAATATTCCAAGAAAAAAAAAATAATCAGAAAACGGCTGAGCAGTGATTGGACATTACCTGACCACTGTGAGGTCATTTTCAGTAGATTCTGCAGATGCGATATTTATCAGATTACATTTTTAGACCTTGCCTTTTAGAGGGTTTATGGACAAAGAAAAACGACCAAATTGCTGTTTGTTTGAATCATCAGTAGTGCCTCTGTTCTGATTCTTCTGATGATTCAGAAAACCTCTTTGAACATTCAGCATCAGAATATTGGTTAAAAGTGAATATGTCAACAACGAGAATCCCGGTTGTGTCTGTTTTCTATGAGTTACATAAGATGAATGGCTTTTTATTGTTGAGCTCATTTAAATTGTCGATTACTTCACGGAGTGAAAAAAAAAACATATAATTGTGGGCCGAGTGCTGAGCCGTTTTGTCAAATTGGTAAAAGCGGTGAGGTCTCGGGTCAATACGATGATGACAGCTTTGCGCTCATGCAAAGGTGACGAACAGGCGGAAGTGTGGGAGATGCTGTAGATGGAGAGAGAGAGCGAGAAAGAGGCGGCCGAGGAGGAATCCCATGCTCATCACACTCCATCCCACACCTTTATCTCTTGCTGTATTCAGACTCAGCTTCCTCACACTGCTGCAGTCAGACTCCTGCTAGCAAAACCCAGACTCCAGCTCTGACTTTTTCAACTCACTTGAAAGCTTTTTATCTGTCTACCTTCAACCTAGGGGTCTATTGGATGTAAACAAGACCTGGAGGATGTTAAGCAATTAATTTGTGGATCAAGTCGGACCTTGTACTATAGATCCCCATCTGGTGGACTAACATCACCTTCTTGTTTGCTTCACATGCTGCCATGCTGGCCAGAATCTTCATTCCCAAGAAGCACCGGCAGCGTTTCGATGAGTCCGTCTCTCAGAATGTAATCAACAGGCTGTGCCGCAGTAAGAGCATCAGCGAACCGCAGGGAAGAGTCCGTCGCAGCCGCAGCGAGGACCACTCGGACCGCCACCACGGAACCAAACGGGCAAGTTCCGTGCCCCGGGATGGAGGGGAACCCGGTGCGAGGGGCGAGGCGGAAAGAGACAGAGGACACAGGAAGTCAGTTTCGGGAGTTCCTTCGCATCCCCCCATTGGACCCAATCAGAGGTGAGTATCTCTAATCTCAAATTATGCCATTCATTAAAATGGGGTTTTGACGTCAATAGCTGTCAATGGCAGTGAATGAGTTAACAAGCGTATTGATTTGTATCGTTTATCAGCCAAATCAATATTTTGTCACACAATGAGTCAAAGGTTTGGAAACAGCTTCGAATTCTAATGGCCTCAATACATTAAGTGGTAAGAGACAAAGGTACTAAAGTATCTTCCACATCACAAAGCTGACTGAAAATATCAGGATGTGCAAAGTTTTTATACCAGTCAAAGGTTTGCAAACACTGTCATATCCAAATGGTCTCAAACATTTTAGGAATCATGAAGTATCATCCACATCATTAAGCTGGCTGAGAAAATACCATGTCATACCATTCATACATTTGGAAACATCTGCAAATTTGTCTCAAATGTGTTCAGAGGTCAATGAAATAGGTCATAACGCATCTTTCACATCATAAAGATGACTTAGAAAATTCCAATATGTGCAAAGCTGTTGTAGCAGTCAAAGGTTTGGGGAAATTAAACTGACTTCAGACACAAGTAAGAAACAAGTCAGAAAGCATCTTCCACATCATAAAGATGCCTGGGAAAATACTAAGATGTGCAAAGCTGTTGTACCAATCAGAAGCTCAAAAACAACTTTGATTTAAATGGTTTCAAACACATTAAGAGGTCAAGGAAAGAGGTCATAAAGCACCTTCCACATCATAAAGCTGACTGAGAAAATACAAAGATGTGCAAAACTGTTATACCATTCAGACATTTGAAAACATTTTCAAATTCAATTTGTTTCAAAATTGTTGAGAGGTCAAGGAAAGAGGTCATAAAGCATCTTTCATATCATAAATCAGACTGAGAAAATACCAAAATGTGCAAAGCTGCTGTAGAGTCAAACATTCAAATAGCAAATTCAAATAGCCTCACATTAAGAAGATCAAGGAAATGGGTAATAAAGCATATTCCACATAAAAAAAAAAAAACTGATTGGGATGTGCAAAACAACTTTAGGAGAGGTTGAAACAAGATTCAGATTATAATGCATCATCCACATCATGACTGTCAAAATAAGAATAAGAATAAGCTGTCTAAATTCTAAAATATTCTTTTTTTTTTTTTTACTAAATTGTTTGGTTCACCAATCAAATATAAATATACAACATTTTCAGGTCTAAGTGAACCATAATGCATACGGTCTTTTTGTTGAGTAAATAGAAAATGGCATCCTCCACTCCATATATACGGCGATCACCCCGCTATTGTATGTAACCATCTCCTTGGTAACACAATGTACAGGAATGACTCTATTGTAGATGCCCATATACTTAGAAATACATATTACATCACATTTGAGTGAAGCCATCATGACGCGCAGTGATAGTTGTCAAGTCGGCCATCCATCCAGTGTCGAGCTGCTATATATGTACTTTTACAAAGCTTTTGTCTACCCTGGAGTGATGTTATGTAATCGTCAGGGGGTTTGATGATTTGAGTGTGACGGGCCGCCGTGATGACTTAGGGGAGTCCAAACGGCTTTGAGCTGCCTGAGCACCAAGTTTTTACCCCCGACACCCTCCTCGTGGACCCCCCTTGCATCCCGCCCACCCATCTGCATTTATGTAACAGCCGCCGAGCTATAACGAACATCTTTTGGCCTCTCGACCCTGTTTACGGATCTAGGGAGCTTGCCTTGACTCATCGCCATGGCAACCTGCCTATTCCTGCCAGACTGTATATCGTGTATATCTATTCCCGTGTGTTTGTCTCCGCTGGAGTAAACAACTTAAAAAGGTACAAAAGATATCAAACTGCAGTTATATCCCGTGATCTTTTTTTTTTTTTTTTAAGGCTCATCCGCATCTACAGAGGCAAGAAGACTTTCGGCTTCACGCTGCGAGGTCACGCGCCAGTCTGCATCGATTCGGTCATCGCAGGTGCCTTTCTATCTTTAAATCTAATACCCAACCGAGCGCAGCGAGTGGAACGTGTGGGGTGAGTGTGCTGGTTGTCAGCCCTTGCGCTCCGAGGGCATCTTTTATAAATGATGAATGTAGCAGGAAGCTGATTCGACTGAGATTAAATATTAATTTATTAAATTCCAAAGACACATGTGTGTGTGTGTGTGTATATATGTGTGTATATATATACTGTATATATATACTCTATATATATATATATATATATATATATATATATATATATATATATATATATATATATATATATATATATATATATATATATATATATATATATATATATATGAGTGCAGAAATTCAATTCCAGCTACTTGTGGTTCATGTGTTTGACTAAGGCAGGGGTGATCAAACTTTTCCCCTTGAGGGCTGCATACAGAAAAATAGAAAAATGTAAGGGTCAAATTACTGTAAATTATCAAACAGCAAAAAAAAGTATATCCAGCAATGCAGCAAGAGATTGAATTTTCAGAGGAATTAAATTGAATATCCTACTGTATGTAATATTATTTTACGAACTTACTGTTTATTGTTCTGACATAGTGAAATATCGTAAGTTATATTCAAAGGATTTTAGCATAGAGGCTACTTTTTAAAGATATTTAAAGATATATTAAAGATATTTTAAAATGTCACATACCCCCATTCCCGAACGTATCCAAGCAGGTTCTTTAGGTGTGTTTTCAAAGTTCCGACTGTAATGTGATTTTATTTGACTCGAGCTATTTAAGAATGAACTCAAAAGCCGAACAGACGCTGAGATTGCTGCGTCTGGCCTGTTTGCGTGAGTTGCTTTCTGCGTGCGTGTTTGATGATGACGGCACAGCTGCCGCCCACAACCATCTCCCACCGCCATGTGCTGGAGAACACGTTGACTCAGTGGGCCTTATGGAGGTTGGTATGGAGATGGCGGAGGTGGCAGGCGTGACTCTCATCATGATCGCAGATCCTCTGCCGAGGACCAGAAGATGGTCTTTCACACTTTTGACACCCCGTGACAACTTTATGTGCTAGCAGCACACTCATAATAGCGTCCCCTGAGAGCAGTATGTTATGTAAAAAAAAAATCTCACATGGACATCAGATTTTCTTGGTGGTGGTTTGGTTAGGTGACAGATAAAGACTGACAGTCTATGTGGCCATTTTTATGGATAACAGCTTTGTGAGGAGCACCAATAAATTGCTGGAAAATATTTGCAAAGGTGGGCAGTTGGGTGGCAGGTGGATTTGTCACTTCATTCAGTTAAATCTTAAAAATTCCTGAGAAATAGTTATGCTATCAGATACTTGGGAGCATGGAAGTATAAACACAGTCTAAATAGGTAACAAGCACACATGCATCCATGAATAACTAGCTGAAGGCTAAAGCATTCGTATGCAACAGCTACTATTAAGAGTTTTTTTTTTTTTAATGTGTTATACCAAGCAACTCTTTCTTCACAATGAAGATATCGAGCATGGCTGGGAGGTCAGAGTTGGCGCTACGTTTCAGAGTCATGGTTTCATGAACTGAAATTCTTACTGTACACCAACAGATTCATTGTATGGCCTAAAGTAAAAAAAGCAATGATTAGAATGATGTACTAAGTGATTTATTTGTGTTATTTTGATTTATGAATATGATTTGAATGAATAAATCGCTTGCACACTTTTGAGCAGCGCATTCTGGAATGCACAAGGAGTTGACGGCATTCAAGTAACCGATGAGCACATCGCAGTGACAATCTCACTCTAACTCTTAGCCAGGAATGCAGGATGAGGATGGACATTTGAACCCCCCCCAAAAAAGCATTATCTAGAAAATGCAATTGTGCTATGCTTAGCAAAACTTTGCTTTTTACTTGTAGTGTGACATGTTCAAATGTGTACGGTACCGACAGAACTGTAAATGACAAACCAGTAATAAATAAATGAATAAATAAAATGCCCATCTCTGGTTCCTCTCAGATAGTCCTGCTGAAGAATGTGGACTAAAACCTGGCGACCGCATCCTGTTTCTCAATGGACTGGACATGAGGTCAGCTCATGTTTTATATTTTCAAAACAAGCTTGTATTGCTGCAAATATTAGGTTGTGCTTTGCCAACTGCCGCTGTGTTAGATAATCCATCACACAGCCGTCGTTTTTTTTTTTTTTTACTGTTACTGTCATGGTCTTGAACTCATTATATCACTTCTCTGCATTGAGACTGAATACATTGTCAGTGTCAGCTATAAATCAAACCTCCACAACACATAAAATGTGCCTGCGCATCACTTATGAGCACATCCATCTTTTTGTATTTGGAGGTAGACAGAATGGAGCGGCGCTTAGTTCAGTACGTGTGTAAGTAAATGATGTAAGGCACAACTGTTTATATAAGCAGAACTTTTCTTGTGGGAGGCGTCGTAGTTCTTCCGTGTACTTTAACAAATTTTTAGCCCTATGGATTGCCGAGGGCACGGGTGGGTGTGAGAATGAAGAACGTGAATATAAACTCACCAATAACAGTGGAGACTGGACAGCCTTCTCATTAGGTACACCTATGCAATGGAATGAGGTGCAAAAAAAAAATAGGAATAGGGATGAATCGAAATGCACAAAGTCCAACAAATCATTTTCAAAGAATCCAATAAGCAAAAATGTCACTACGGAACAGCAACATCAATGTAAACAAGGAAACGGCAAGACAGAATGACAGCAAACAAAGAGTTAAATACTGCTTAAACTGATTAGCTAATGACAAGCGCTAATTGGTCAAAACAAGGGATTGGCCTGACAAGAACAAAAATCTGACAGGACAGCCAATTCTAAGGTCCCGTTACTTTTGGGTTTCAATGAAGTTGAACGTGGAAAAACCTATAGAGGCCAAGTCCACAAGAGGGCGCAAATTCCCCATATAAATTCAGATGATTGTCGCCATGCATTTTACAATGTGCATACGTCACATCGCAATGTTCTTTTTTCGAAGGATGCATTACTTCAGTTGGCGCAGTGCATTTCGTGTTGTTACAACAAAATATTGGTTTCTCATCGACACAAGCCTCGATGGCGCAGTAGGCAGCGCGTCAGTCTCATAATCTGAAGGTCGTGAGTTCGAGCCTCACTCGGGGCAAGTTTTTTTTTTTTTTATGACGGTTTTATCTATGAAACTGGATGGGATTGAATTTTTAACGGCAACGAGGACAGGTGTTCCGGTAACGATGTAAACAAATGACGTTTGATTGCAGTTTAGCACTTCATTAAAAAAAAGAAAAAGAGGGGGCGGAATTTACAAATAAAAGATCAGTCCAATAACCTCAATTTACATTCAAAAGAACATTTAAAAACTTGGCAAAATATGATACGGAATAAAATAAAAAGTGATTTTCTTTTTTAATTCAAGTAATGCAAGAACCACTGTACTTGCCATCGTGTGTAAATATGCAAGACAGAGAGCGGTGGCTCCTAAATGAAAGAAACACTGAATGACTGAAATTGAATTACTAAATTATTTTTCTTGTTAAATGTTTTAATTGTATGTGAATAATAATTTAGCGATCAGAGTAACTATAAAGTATATATCAACTTTTTACTGCTAAATAACTGACCACTTGAAACAAATGAAAAATTCTCATCTTTGTGATGCTAGTTCAAGTGGTACATTTCATCATTTTTTAAAATCATTATTATACACTTCAACCTGCAGAAACATTCTGACTCATGCTTTGTGTTATGACTAAAAGTACATCACTTGTTTCATCCGCCTTCTTTTTATTACCGCCTTTTCCCTGCGTAGGAACTGTTCCCATGAAAAGGTGGTGTCAATGCTGCAGGGCAGCGGCGCGATGCCCACTCTGGTTATAGAAGACGGTCCGTCCGATTACTCCTCAGACCCGACAGACCCGGAGGAAACACCGAGTCTTTCTTCCAACGCCTTGCCGCGCTCTAGGTAAGTGCTAAAAACGCAGGGACGTCTTCAACGCGTGAAGTACGAACGTGCGTAAAAATGTTCCCGCTCTTCAGATCTCCTGTCCTCAGCTCCCTCCAGTGGGTGGCAGATATACTCCCACCGAGCATCAAGGTCCACGGGCGGACGTTCAGCCAGCAGCTGGAGCACTTACTGACAATCCAGGAGCGCTACACTGTCTGCAAGGCCCTTGAGACCTTTTTCCAGCACAGGTCAGCACAGCATGGAGTCAGTTAATATTCTCATTGAATCCCCCCAAAAAGAGCAAAAAAAAAAAAAATGTTATCCATCTGGTTGACAAGCATTGAAAGAAGGGTTGCTGTTGCCTGGGAAACTGTACAGTGCAGTGCAGGAGACTTGTGAGGATGTTGCACATAGGTAAACAACTCTAAAGTATAGTATATACTTTCATGTGATATTGATATTCATTTTAAAAACATTACTCACGTTATCAGAGATCTGTGTAAAAACGTGGAGTGGCACTGTAAAAATTCCTGGCGGGCGTCATGTTATTTTATCTATTGTGTTTAATATATCTGATCAACTTGAATGTTTGGCATTTTAGGTCAAATGGGTGATCGAGGAACATCATAAGCCTTTTTCAGATCAAGACGCCTTGGAATTAGTTCCTGGTGGAGCAGAGGGGAAAAAAAAAACTGCACTACCCCTCCTGTCCAATAAGTGGGGCTAACTAAACAAGCTGGATGATGAACATGCGAAGCATTTGTTGTAATTTGCTGCGGGACACTGCACGAGAATAATAAAAAAAAAAATGTTTATTTTTATTCAGCTCTGTTAGCTTGATATATTTTACCGCTATATTTTATTACATTTCAAACACTTTCTCAATGGACGTATCCTACTTTATAGAATTCAGTTATCGTGAGAGGTTTTCCATCCCAATTAACCACAAAAAACAACACGGCATCTTCTGGTTATTTTTAAACTCACAGGTTAGCGATCATTATCGAGGCAAACAATCCTGATCATGTAAAATTTACACTTGATTTAAACGTAAATTTAAAATCAAGCTGTCTCTAGATATTCTTAGAATATCATCAGAATCATTACTTCTACTCGCAACCAACCAACATGGCTGGGAGGTCACATTTTGCCATACCACCATTGGAGTCGTAAAATTAAAATCCACACATACCCAGAAACTTTGCTCAACACATTCACAAAACAAGCAGGAGCAAGCTTATGTAAAAAGAATCTCTCAGAATTTAATAGTAAAGAAATGTGTTATTGAAGCTTTTTGAGATATGAACACTCTGGCCCTGTATGTATTTGTTTTGATGCAAATGCGACAAGCAGCAGCAAAGCAGCTATTCAATTCGAGATAGTACAGCAAAATCACTCAAGGGCATAAACACAAAAATATCCTCCCCCTGTTTGATCATCTTGTTTACACCTCCCTTCTCATCCTCCATGTTATCACAAATGCTGAGAATTTTGATTTTGAGCCAACAGCGCATTGGTGCTTGATTATACATAAACGTTATGTGTGTGTGTGTGTGTGTGTTTTTTTTTTTCCCCTGCAGGAATGTGGACACCCTCATAGTGGATGTGTTTCCGGTATTGGACACACCAGCTAAGCAGTTGATCTGGCAATTTATATACCAGTTACTGACTTATGATGAGCAGGAACGCTGTCAGAGCAAGCTGTCACGTTTCTTGGGTTTCAAAAGCAGCGGTGAGCTCACGCTTTTGAATATTTTCATTTAAATAAGTGACATTAGGATTCTTATGGTTATCTATGGAAGCTAATGAATGCTCGTATACTTTGACGTGAATTTTGCAGCAGTATTAGAGCCCGACGGCGGTTCAGAACACCACCGGAGGAGCAGCTCCGTGCGAATATCTGGGACGACGTATCGCGGCTGCGTGCGAGAGAGGAGTTCCGATGACTGCATCATCGGAACTCACCTGGGAATGGGTACGCTGCATGCCGCTAGCAATGACATGGAAAGCGATCTTCCATATCACTCTTAGGTTACTATGTAGAGATCATTCTTCGACTCATTCAGTTAAAATGACGTCTATAGCCGTCAATGGCGGTGAATGAGTCAACTGCCTGTGTTATAATATAAAACAGGACATTTTTGTTTTTGCTCCTGTTTTGAATGAACACAAAGATGAACTATATTTGACCATTTAAACTTGAGGCGAAATGGTCAACTCACTTTGGGTATAACCTTGCCATTTTCCACAGCAACAAAGTGTTTACATGGTTAAAAAATGAGGGTGAACTCAAAATTGAATAACATTGCAAGTTGGGCAATTAAATCAAGATATTTGACAGTTCACTTTCTCAAAGAAATTAGTTTACAGAACCAATTATCCGTAGAAATGATACATTTATTAGGCCATTTTAGCAGTAGTTAATACATTGCCTATAAATAAATCATTTAATCCCAAAAACATATTTTTATGTTTTTCTTTTAAGCATCAATAGGTTTAATCCCAAGTATTTACTGTAATATCGTTTTCAATGTTGTTTTAGGCTAAGGGGGTGTCTGAAAATAGCTGGATTACTTTATGTAATGAAGTATTAAACTAATTATGTTATATATTCTCGTAATTAATATCAATTATTTTAGTTTAGTACTTTAGTCATAAATTCAGAAATCAAGTGATCATTTTACTATTAAAATTAGAATAAAAAAGAAAAAAAAACAATGTCTTTATATCACTGTAAAGCAGGGATACAACAAAAGTAGCAGTGCCACACCGATTACATAAATATAAATAGAAAAGAACTCGAAATATGACAGAAATGCAACTGTTAATATTTTCAGTGTGTTGTTGTTGTTGATATTCTGAGCATGACATTTTACTGCTAAAAAAGCATTTGAAATGCCCGGCTGAAAATGTTATGTAAGTTTGTTGCCTTGGAATTTTTAAGTTCACCCAACATTTATAATGCACCGCACAGCCTTGTCAGTTGCTAGTGAAAATATAACCTTCTTAGCAGAGGTCTATTTTCCGCAAAGCTTTTCAGCAATCTGCCTTTCGCACTTCCATGCTATTCTGCTCTGCTTCATCCCGTCCGCCATCTTCGAGTGCTCCTCATGCTTTATTATGCTTCAGGAATTCATGTGGATGAATGTGGCAGCCAGGAGGAGAGGCAGTCAGGAGATGGAACCTCCTTCCCTGAGTCTCCTGACCTCAGTCATGTAGGTATAATGCCGGCAACGGCATTATAAAAGCCACTTTGCATCATTTGAAGGTCTGCCGCTAAGCACAGCTTATGATCAATGGCGGACCTTCAAAGTAGAGGCCCGCCTTTGTGTGCTACTGCTAACCGTGCGTCCATTCATAGATGTCAGGTGTGTACACGGAGCTGGAGAATTTGTACGCAGGGAAGAGTGTGTCTCCGCTGCAGGGGGGCACCCCGGCAGAGTCGGAGGGGCCGGGACAGACTGAGGCCTATGGCCGCTCTCTCTCCCCTCTCACACTGCCCCCACTCAAAGGTACTCCAAACACCCACACCATCTGCGCATACGCGCTCAGACGCACGCTCTTCAAAAGCGCTTCAGTTGCCATCTAGATGATGCTCTCTTTTCATTGGCTTGGGCCTGGATGGCGATGACCATTGTGTCATTGTTACATAATCAAAACACACATGTGACCATCATGGCCCAATGTATCTTAGTCATTTGTTTTTGTACAAGTAGTTTTTGTTAGAGGGTAAAAACAAATGGGAGCCTCATTTAAAAAAAAGATGTAACACCGACAACACTGTCATTATTCAAATTATCCCCAATTATGTATGCAAAACTCATTAAAATAAACTTCATCTGACCTGCAACCCTAAAGAGGAGCGCACTAAAAAAAAAAAAAATCAATGCCTTCAAGCAGTATTTGGGGACTCGAAACTGATAATAAAAATAAATTCAACAATTATAACAACAAATGAGCAGTTTGATATGCTAATTATTCAAAATTCCTAAAAGAACAAAAATGTACAAACATATAATGCCACACTTAATTTCTCTTAATTTATCTTTGAAAGGATGTACAGAAAGTGTCAGGAGCTCATAAATGCACAAAGCTACAGCAATTTGAAAGTTGAAATGCCTAGTATTGAAAAACAACATGTTCTGGCACATTTACCTTTCAATGGTGAGCATTGTCTATGAATTCCTTCTCTTCATACATTTTGATTACAACTTGAAGCTTTTGGCTGCTGTGAAATGAAAATTGAGACGTTAAGGTTTTTTTAGAGAAATCACAAAATGGACATCTCTCAAAAATATCTACAATGGTGTTTTCTCCACAGCTACTTCTTCACTCTCTCGCTCTCCAGGCAACCGCAAATCGGGCCTGTCCCTGACCTGGAAGGATCCCCTCCCTACCAACGTCTACGGAATCCACCATCAAAGCAGCGTGGACTCCAACCCCTACGTCAGCTTGGAGAGCCCCCCCGCATCACCCCAACACAGCCCCGGCACGTTGGGCCGCCGCAGGAAGCTGTTCACTTTCTCCCGCCCGCCTCGTAGCCGAGACACTGACAAGTTCTTGGATGCCCTCAGCGAGCAGCTGGGCCACCGGGTCACTCTGGATGACTACGTGCCAGACGAGAATGACTATGAGGAGGTGAGGGAAATGTTTTTTTTTTTCTTTTTTTTAGCTGTGCATTTGGTACTTCATTTGTTACACTTTAGTCCCATGTTGACATTAGATGACCTCTAATATTCTACAATGACCACTTGTGTCACATGAACAGATATATCAAGGTGCTTGTCATGGTTTCAGAAGAAAACGTGTGCCTGTAAGTAAAATATGATATAAGTATTACCAGTAGTTTAATCATAGTACATCTGCCTTTTAAGGACTGGAAATACAGTTACAATATTCGGCTTGAATGACACTAAAGTTCAAATTCCATGCAATTCCATTTCATTGTTTTTTATTTTTTGGTCCGGTATGTGGGAACAAAACCACATTTGGCACATTCATCTTTCATCAGTGCGTGTTGTCTAATAATTCCTTGTTTTCATACTTTGATTACAACTTGACCCTTTTGGCTTTTGGGACATGAAAGTTAAGACCTTAAGGAGTTTTTTTTGTAGAAATACCAAAATCTGTCATAAACCTCCAAAAGTATTGGTACAGGAATCAAAATCTTTTGCTGTTGACTGGCTTGTTCTTGCATGGCTTATTCTGGGAATGCTCACTTCATTGATGATGGCATCATCAAAATTAACTAAAAAAATCTACAGAAATAACTTCCAGATAACTCAGTCACCGCCAGAGACGGCTTCAAACGTCACATATCTACAGTATAGTCAATGGTATTGGCAGCAACTGCAACTGGGCTGGCAGCAAGTAAGCTAAGAAATAAATGTCATCAAAGAAAGAAAGATGATATCAAACTGGTTTGCCTTCATCATTGAGAAAATGACCCAAAACAGTCATAATAATAATACAGCTAACCAGGGGCAAGAAGTGAGCAGCAAGATTGAAAGCCTATCTACTGTATCTATACAATGTGCTGCTAAAGAAGAGTCTGAAGGTAGAAAAGAATGGGAAAAAAAACAAAGCATTTACTGCAAATACTTTACCTCGACTACTAATTTGTTATACATCTATAACTATAATTCAAGTTAACGCAGTGCAGCTCTTTTTAGCTGAAATAGAAAGCTTGATTGTGTGTTTCTTCCCACAGATGAGCTTCCCAGAGGAGCAGGACTCGGGCTTTATGCGTCGGCAGCTCAGTAGTGGCAGCAGTGAGGACCACAGTAGCGGTGACGAGGTTTCCTCTCCCTGCTACTCTTCCGGGTCCGAGCACATCCCCCCTCCTCCTATACAAAGCCCCCCCCCTCCCCCCCCCTTCCAAGTCTTGCTACCGCCTCCGGTCCCGTTCACCGACCCCGTGCCCCCCGTCCGCTTCTCGCCAGAACATGTACCTCGCAGCCGTATGCCCTTCCAGCCTCACCACCCCATCATCCCCCCTCCTCCGCCCCCTCTGAGGACCCTCCTGTCCAACCGCTCCCCCCTCCACAAGGTGCTGCCCGCCAGGGAGGGCGCAGACGAAAAGCGTTTCCAAACGCTGTCTCGCGGGCGCACCACCTTCACCGCCACCACCATCCTGCGCTCCTCCCGCTCCGGCTACCTCCCCCGCCAGCTCAGCCAACCCCAGCCCCTTTGCCAGCCGTCCCCCCAGCCCTCTCCTCAGATGTTGAGGCCCAGTCAGCTCGTCCTACACAGGCACCATCAGCTCCACCACCAGCACAGCTATCAGGGTCCGCTACCTCCATCCCTGGAAGATCACAGTCCCGCAAGGGGTCACACGCAAGACCCCACTGACTCATTTTGCAAACCTTCAAACGCTCACTCTGCACTTCTCAGCCACACGAAAACTCCCAGAGAAGAGCCGGAGTCCCAGCAGGTAACACAAACCACTACTTCGTTTTTTTAAGAAATACACTACCATTGACAGCTATAAACTGAAAAGCTCCGTTTTTGCTGGGCTAGCCATGAAATTTTTAATAAATGCATTGCTTGCGTTTAAATAAATCACAAAAAGCAATTTTAAGTCTTAACCATTGCCACAAAATGTGTAGGCTGGATGGTGACTACTGTTACATAAATAATGTGACATCATACCAGTGACACATTCAGCACAGCAACAACAAAAAAAAAGGAGGAATGTGACAAAGCAAACAAAGGACAACACTGGAGGACATCCAGAAATGTTCTTTTCTTATTCTTGGCACGTGGGTGTTTCGTGCAAGAAGAAGTCAAAACAGATTTTGTGTTAGTTTTGATCTTGCAATGTTGTTGCACGAAAGAAGGGCTCATTAATATGGTGGCAAGTATTCCCCCAAGAACATATGAGGGCTATTTTAAAGATGGCTATTTAGAGATCATATTATCAAAAAAAATAAAACCTACAAAAAAACAAAAACAAATGTAATATATAGTGGTTGTATTGTAGCACATGACCAAAGTGTAGTATTGCGTGGAGTTAATGAAAAAACAGTTTACTCTTGGTGATGTCTGTAATGCCCTGAAAAAATATACATTTATATTGAGTGGGGTTGTCTTCATCCAATTAATTTATGAAAGAAAGTCATGCTGTACTCAATGTTATGCTAAGTGAGTTATCTGTAGAATTGGACTGGTATTTTGAGTTATTTGTTAATTGAATTGATGCAATCAAGGTTATGTCAAGATTAGTAAGAAGCCTTTTTTAATTGTAATTTCAGGCTCCTCCTCCTCCCGCTCCACCTTTGCCCCCGCCCTGCGACCCTCCTCCTCTTCCTCTGCCGGGTCAAGCCTCAGACACTAACCACATGAGCGTGAAGAGGCTGCGCTGGGAGCAGGTGGAGAACTCTGAGGGCACCATCTGGGGTCAGGTGGGCTCTTCCTGCATGATACCGTACACACGTAGGCAATCCTGCCTAGTACCCGCAAGAATATTCCCACCGGGGAGTTACAATGTGTCGTTGTTTGTCCAGCTCGGGGAGGATTCCGATTACGACAAGCTCACGGACATGGTGAAGTATTTGGACCTCGATCTGCACTTCGGCACCCGACGCAGATCCAGTAAGTTCTTTTGGATGTCCTCTCATCTTTCTGTGTTGTCATCATTTCATTGCTACTTGTACATATTGTTTCTTTGCTAACCTTTGACCCATTCATTTCATGGGTGAAATTTAGGTTTGACAGCCATATACTGTAAATGTGATATTGTTTTTCAACTTTGATGAATCCACTTGGCTTTTCTAGAAGTTCAATGTCACCATCTGTTTACTGACCTTGTTTTGTTTGTACCTCTACAGTCATATCAGTCACATAGATGAGGCCTGCATCATTCACCTTGCCTTCAAATCCATTCTCCATAAGGCGCCACTTTCACCCACCTCCAGTCCAGTAATAACACAGTTCTGCCATAGAAAAGAAAAATTGTAGTCCTCAGTCAGTGAACTTTGGCCTCAAGAGAATCACACGACAGAACCGTGTTATTAACTTATCATCCTGGAATGTATGTGTGTTTGTGTTACTGTATATAAAAGCCTGTGTGTGTGTGTGTGTGTGTGTGTGTGTGTGTGTGTTATCGATCCCTGGTGCCTGGAGAATTCATCCTCACACTGTTGTTTAATTACCAGTGTCTCCACCAGAGCCGACCTGCCTCCCAGAGAACTTGAAAAAGAAAGACGTTGTGGAGATTCTGTCTCACAAGAAAGCCTACAATGCATGTGAGTTAAGTCTTTTAGAATTAAAACAGTACTTGACAAATTTTGACAACAACCCGCAATTCAAGTTTTCATATTAAAAACAAAAACAAAACTGAATTGTAGATTAACACTAATTAACAGGGCATAGCCAGATTTTTTTTATATAAATTCATTCTGACTAATCACGATCACGTGTTTTATCAGGTGAGGTTTGCAAGCCGAGGCATGATTGGTTATTATCTAACCCCTGAACAACACTGATGTCATTTCCAGTAGACAGCAAGTGGGAAAATGGCCGCCACCTGAGATAAATAACAATGGATAGATTTTGCTGCTTAATTCATATTCCTCAAAATGTAATATTAATCAGTGTGCTGTGTTTAGGCTAGTGGGTATGCATGGATAATAAGATGCATAATATTGTTTAGAAATTTTTTGACTTGATTTCCCCTTTTGATAACTTGAATTTCTTGACTTCTCAATGTGCTGAGACCATTTGAATTTTGCAGTGTTCCCAAACTTTTGACTGATAATGTATTTATAACCAGAACCCCAGAGTATTGTTATTTTTTAAGGGCACACTTTGTAATCCATCTCGTGTAACGGAAATCCATAGAACGTGCAGAATGATGTGTCCGAATGGAAGCTATGTGTTGCCATGGCGACGACAGCAGGCGCAGCTGTTTTTGTACATGTCTTGCTACTTGTTTTTGTTAAAGGAGATTGTTAGTTGAAGTGCTTTTTACAGGCTTATTAGCAGTAGTGCTGTGTCTGTTCTGGCTGGCTATTTTAGTGTTTTTTTTAACACTCCATGATTTGAGTGCTCATGATGACTGTTGCCATGGTGATGTAGGGAATCTTGCTGATTTTTGCCTCAAGGCTAGAAGAACTTCCCCGAGGCTTCCAGCATTAGCAAGTCATCATATATCCATGTATGACAGACAAACCTCAATCTAATTGTCCACCTCCTCTTCCTCAGCCATCCTCATCGCCCATCTGAAGCTCTCCCCCGACGAGCTCCGCCGGGTCCTGATGGACATGACCACGGACAGGTTGGAGCCCACTCACATCAAGCAGCTGCTCCTCTATGCCCCTGACGAGGATGAAGTCAAAAAGTATGAGCAGTTCGAGCAGGACCCGGCCAAATTGAGCGAGCCCGACCAGTTCATTTTCCAGGTAAGGACTATTCAACGCTGACAGTCAACACAATTTAAAATACCGTATTTTCCGCACTATAAGGCACACCGGGAAAATACAGTAGATATAAGTGGTGATCGATTCCAGATGCTGATGGTGCCTGAGTACAAGACGCGCCTAAGGAGCCTCCATTTCAAGACCACCCTGCAGGAGAGGATGGAGGAGATGAAGGTGGCCTATGATTATATCTACAAAGCATCAATGGAGCTGAAGACCAGCAAGAAACTGGCCAAAATTCTCGAGGTGAAAACAATCACACTTAAAACGTACTGAATAAAGTAGTAAAAGAGGCTGATACACGATATTAGGATCCGATATTCATTTTCCGTAAAGTAAAAAACATTTGTCAATAGATGATTTAATAATCTTATTTTGTGCATTACCCTTTTGAATACGTTTTCCAATTGCCGTCAGCTGAAAATGCTTGACGCTAATGAGCTCCCTCGCTATTGCGCAGTTTGTACTCGCAATGGGGAATTACCTGAACAACGGCCAACCCAAAAGCCACAGGACGACCAGTTTCAAGATCAACTTTCTCACCGAGGTACGACCGGGCTCATCTTTCACCTCTTGGGATCCATTGATCGTGTCTAATCGTTTCATTACGTTTGCCAGCTCGGCACGACCAAAACGGTGGACGGGAAATCGACTTTCCTTCACATTCTGGCGAAGTCTCTGTACCAGCATTTCCCGGAGCTGCTTAACTTTTCCAGAGATCTCACCACGGTGCCTCTGGCTGCTAAAGGTACGACACACCGAATTCAGTAAAAAAGCTGAAAAAGTAGTGCCAAATACACACCTCTTCAGCAGCATTTCAAACACGTCTTTTTTCTCCAGTCAACCAGAGAGCGGTGACCACAGAGCTGAGCGACTTTCACGCCACCATCCAGGACATCAGAGCAGCCTGTCTGAAAATTCCTCCCACAGCTGAGGACCACTTTGCTTCTGTCATGAGTGTACGTCATCTGAAATACAAAAACAAAACGTCAAGATGATCAAAATGGACCAACCCGGTTTTCGGGACAGGAGTAAGTGGTTGGGAAAGCTGGAGGATTTCATGGTTCGATGTGTGTCCTCCAACAGAGTTTTCTGGAGAACAGCCACCCCGCAATCCAGTCTTTGGAGTCTCTGCAGAGCCGAGCAATGGAGGAGTTCTCCAAAGTGGCCTCCTTCTTTGGAGAAGATAGCAAGTCCACCAGCACTGATTCTTTTTTTGCCATTTTTGCAGAATTCATTTCTAAATTTGAGGTGAGTGGTCAGATCTAAACTCAGATCTAAAAATACGCTATTGTTGCTAGGTGTCACTGAGGCAAAGACATAACAAAATGGCTGATAGGAAAGTACGTACTAGTATTTGAGGTGTGAGATTATCTACCAACCAGAATTTTTGCACTTCAGGGCTTTTATTATTCTTATTTTTGTTCAAATCAATCATCTGTAAGCAATTTAATTTTAAAGATAAAGACTAGTTGGAGGGCATGTTAAGTTTGTAATCATGTTGGCGATTTTTAACATCTTTAAGACTACTAAAGATGCTACAGATCACTTTTTTTTTTTTTTAGACAGATCTGACAAAATAAAGCACCAATGCAATATCTTTACGATATTTTGAGACAGGCATGAGGGCGTTACAACAAAAGCTTAACCCTAACTCAAATAACAGATAATAAGCTTGAAATCATTTGGCCATTTTGCAAATAGCATTTGTTAACTATGCGAAGAAACACTGCATGTGTTAAACTAACGGGTTCTTCTTTTCCGCTTCCAGAGGGCCCTCAATGAGACCCAGACCCCCGAAAACCCCAGAAGCCCCAGATTGTCTTCTCCACTTGCCTGGTAGACGACAACATCCTTCCCCACAACCAAAGTGCCAAAAATGACGTGGTGATGATGCATTTTCCCCAAAAGGTTCAGAGCCACTTCTTCCAGCAGAAAGGACATACAGCACCCATGTAGGTAATCAGGAGCGCCCTCGTGTGGAAGAGAGCTATTATTACAGGTGCTTGGCAGAGCAGTCCAAAATAATCAGCACTTGACCAATTTATGTCATTTAAACTATGTGGAAGTAATCCTAGCAAGATATATTTATTATAAGATTAGAAATAATGTATATTTTGTCATATTGTAAGGATTTAGCAAAGATAAAGGCAGTTTCCAGTTCACATTTACATGATGGCAACATTTTTGAGAAAGTTCACATCCTCATTACAGTAAATGTTTGAAAATAATAAACTAGTTTTAATGGCTTGACATAAAGATTAAATTGTATGAGTTATTTTTATAGGAGGCACTGTTCGCAGCAGCTCAGCTAGGGGCCCTAAAACATTTTTTTTTCCAAAAACAAGATGTCATTCCTTTGATAGAAGGAGAAATTGTCGTTTCCTTCATGAGCCATTTATGGCAAAATTCACAGTATTTTTACAATAGTGAAGCATTTCATCGTACATTTGTGTCAACAAAATCAATGATGAATTCTCTTGAAGCTTCTGGCTTTTCCCAATACAAGGTTCTGCTCATAAAAGGGCCTGTAAATGATCCATTATAAGTGCTTTTCTGGTTGCCATGGTGACCTCATGACTCATCCACAGTTGTACCAGTAGCTGTGGTGTACTCTGTGTTGTATTATTGAGATTGTAAAATTTCCATGTTTTGCCTATGCACTGTTCACTGTTTTCTTTGTGAGTGCTCGGGTGGTCCCGGGTGGAGTTCTGGTTTGGATTTTCTTGTTAAAGAGTCACTCGACAATTATTTCTCAATGTTGCACAGCTTTCAAAGTGGAGTGTTAGTTTTCTCGTAAAATGCAACCAGAACTGCTGCTAAGTATCGTAACTGTGTTTCTGGTCTAAATCGGTTGCATGTTGATGCAGGTGGTAGCAAACAACATCTATTTTAAAAAAGAACATGTTCTATTGAGCAAGCTTTTTTTTTTTTTGTCAGTTTTGTGTTTTTAGTAGAAGTCATGTGACTGTTTGACCCCTTGTGTTTTGAGTCATTGTTTTTGATCTATAAAACATATCTCACTTGAAAGTAATGTCTCTTTATTTTGGACGAAGGTTACGATTTTAATCAATGTGATGAACTTAACATTGATCTAAATAAGGTTTTATTTGTTTAAAAAAAATATGTCCAAACTGTTCAGTCAAAAATAATGTGTAGGAAACGGAATAAATATAGGTTTAATGTAAACATCTTTAAAAAATCATAACTTGTGCACAACTTTATTAAATTATAGCAAAGTAGTAAATAACTATTATAAACTATTGTGCAAAACCTAAATTTCACAATTTAGCTACTTTTCATATTGTCAATTTTAAAAGATGAATTAATAAAATGTATTCGATTTATTACACAGGCCTATGTATACATGATTTTTTTTTTCCGATTTAACACACCAAATATAAACTGAAATGATGCACTTTGTATAGAATAAGTATAAATTTACTGCAGAAAAATAATTAAAAATGACCAGGCTATAATTACTACAATAACACCAACTACTAAGGGTAGCAATTAATACAAGTGACGTTCACATGCTAGTTATGCTAGCCACATTTTCAGCCTGATTAGCTTAGTAAATTTCACTACACAAGAACTTATATTGTACTCGCAAAGTTAAATTTGAAGAAAGTGTAGTGTTAATATATTAACTGTACCTTGAATTTGTCGAAAAAACGCTCGTTACTAGTTTGAAGCACAAGTGATAGCCTCCAGCCAGGGTCGGCCGCCTTTTTTCAAAATCCTTAAAACTCACACAACCAACTGAATAAAACTTAATTTAAAACAGAGTAAGTTAACATGTTCGTTATCACGGGTAATTAGCCACAATAGCAAACTTGATACATCCTTCCAAACAGGAAGTGAACCAGCTGTATTTTGATTGGCTGTGCACAATTTACCTATTATGTCTGATTCAGGCGGTTAAAAAAAAATCGTAAATTTTAAAATCCAAGTACTGAAGACGATGAAACCAGTCATCGGCCCATTACATTAATAACCGCAAATGCAAAAATATTATGGGCTTCCTATTGATAAATAAAAGCTGACAAATCAAGAAGAATGATAGGACAAAACGGATATTATACCTAGTCATGAATACAATCTAAAATCAAATTTATCAATATAATGAATACACCTGCCTTTGTTATACAAAAATACGTAATTTACCACAAAAAAGGTGCTCAATCAGTCCCCTTTATACAGATATTAGAACACCAAACAATAATAATATTCAGAGCCATTGTATGGAGTTTTTTTTTATTTTTTTTTTTAATCATCAATCATTTAAATACTTGTGCAGGATGCTGCTTGTGACATTCCTAAAGTAAAGTGGCGGCCATCTCTGGATTTGGCCCCCCAAATTTCCCCAGTAAAACGTTCTTTGTGTCACTCAAAAGAGATAAAAACGTAGACATGACCCCTTTGCACTGAACAAAAGACCAAAACTCTCCAGACGTGAGTTCTTTATATACTTTATTTTCTTTGGAAAGGGTGGATAACCAAGCATTCAAATAACATATTTCATTCCATATTTCATCTCACCAGACGACAAACATACAAAACTATAGAAGCTTAAAAACGCGGCATCATCACTTCTAGTTTAATGGCATTTGTTGGTCTTGATGCGCGGGGAAGAGAGTATTGGGGTGTATAAGGCATGGAGAAATGGGAACATTTGATTGTCTTGGTGGGGATGGGGGTCACATACTTCCAGGGCAACTGCAGCATCCAAGACTTTCTCCATTGGTACCATTTTGTCTCAGTTCTCTCAGAACTGGACCTCTGCATTACACACGAGAGCGAGAGAAAGAGAAGAATCTTGTCCATTAGATAAAATACTCATCCCACACGTCACTACTGAGGTGACACTACGTTATGTGTTCTCAGCTCGGCGGGGAGCGTAAAAAAAAATCATAATAATAAAGTTTTCCGATCTGTGCTCATGTGCAACATCAGCATCAGACGGAGGCGTTTTTACAGAAAGAATCCTTCTGCTTACATTCATCACACTCGTGAAAGAAAGGCCAAAATACTGACTGCTTGCGGGACATTTTTTAAGGAGACCGCCCTGCTACACTGCGAGTGTCACCACATTTTCCTATGACATCCCTGAAACGCCAAGACAGCTTCTCCACAATACTGCAGTAATTAAAAAAAAAAGGGGGGGGCAGTATGGAAAACTGTTTGAGCCATTACACTCTTTTGTCATCAAAAGTAGGACAAATCTGTCTCACTAGTACTCACTGAATTGTCTTACTGGTGAGGACGAAAACGAGCTGGATATCAAAAAACGCTCTCCATACAGTAAATCTACAATGCGTCCATCCTATTAAGGCTTTATTTACAGGTATTGAATGCAACAAATGTGCCGAGCCACAGGGAATGTGTGTGTATAAATTGCGTAGGTAAATAAATACAAGAGCGAGAGAAAAGAAGTTAATTACGAGTGTTTAAGATGACCGGAAACCTGCAGCCACCGCTAAGTTTTTGGTTCCACCCGCTGAAAAATACCTTTGTCAATTTATGTTCTAAGGCCATTTTCAACATTTAAAAAAAAAAAAAAAAAAACACTCCTCACACCAAAATCCCAAAGCAGCCCACCATCACCTTTTCCCAGCTAACTCCAATGTTAGCTTAGAAAAGGAACTATGACCTAAAAACGGAGGATTTTTTTCATGGATGTTTGGTAAAATATTTGGAAAAGGCATCAGGCAAATCCACCCAAAAATATCGGAGTGTGTGTATTAAAAAAAGAAGTGCGTATCCTCCCTTATAGAACGGTGCTCTCGCTCTCCATCTCACAGTCTCTGGGAGGCGGCGGCGAGGAGACCGGCGCCGACTGCTGGTCCGAGTTGAAGTCCGGCACCAGAGCCCGACTGAGCCCTTTGAAGGACATAGCCGGGTCTGAAGACAAGACACCAGAAAATGTTAAAATATGAAAAAGGACTTGGTCTTGGTGAACCAACGATTCTTGCCCATGTGACATAAACAGAGTATAGAAATCCTCTATTCCAGCGGCGTCCAAACTTTTTCCCGAGGGCCGCATATCAACGTAAGAGCCACAATTTTTTTTTACTTTAATGTATTAAAAAATAAAAAACAAAACAATTAAGTAAGCTACTAAACATTGCCCATATAATGCATTTAACTGCTAAGTCAAGGCAAATTAGGATTTTTTTTGTTATACTTTTAACACGGTCTACCATCAAAACATTTTTTATGACTTTCTTAACTTACTTTTGCAGGTAATGTCAAACTGTATTTTTTTTTTAATGTATACCGTGAACGTAGGGCCGAAAATGGCCGTAGTTTGGACACCACTGCTTTATTAGATATCTTGATGTACAAGCACGCTTTTTGTCGCCACTAGTAAGGCAATTCAGTGCACTAGTAGCCGTAATTCCACTACTAGTACACAATTCAACCATACTAGTAAAATACTGTTGCACAAGTAACACAACTATATCTAACTAGTAGGCATCTGTCATACACTCGTAGTTTTCCTATCAAAAATATTAAATACATGATTAAGAAATGATCTAAATACCTCCCAGTAAAAGATCCACTTCTAAGTAGGGGTGGACATTAAGCGCTCTTACTCTTATTCAAATGGCTTTTTTGAACATTTATTCAAGGAATTTGGCAAGGAGCTTACTAGCGCGTGACTATTGCCCATGAGCTGGATAGTTGCGTTACTAGTGCACCCAATGAAGCTGAAGTAATATTTTTCCATGGGCTTCGCTGCTGTGGACAGTAAGTTCTAACAGCAGATGGCGCTGCTGGCTTGGAGGTGACGGCAAGCAATGAGCAAGTGAGATGAATGTGACTTGTGACCACAAACAAAATGAATGTTGTGTTGTGAATACTGTATTTCCTCAGATCTGGTATATAAAAGAAATATTTTGGAACATTTTGTCCAAAAACGAGGTATTTAATACATATTTATAGCGATCAAATGATGCAACATGCTTTGTTTTTCCAGCATGCAAAAAACAGGTATGGCATTTATTGTATTTCAAACTTGTCGAGTTTGGCATTTCCTATTTAAATTGGTGACACCAATACTAAAAAAAATATACTTAATATAGTTTACAGTTTCATATCGGTCCCTATTGAGGAAATAGAGTTTCGATTCAGCGCTGCAGATGCCTCATGATGATAGCACTACAATTCGAAAATAACCACATGTATATTCCAGACTATGGTAAAAAATGGGTGGCTCTAAAAAGCTCCGTCAATTTCATGAGTCATGTGCAGCATGGAGATTTGAATGTCAGCCGTTGACACGTGACACACCAAGAAAAGACAGCAGGCGGTGTCGAATAGCCGCGGTGACACAAAGCGCATGTCAGTGAACTACTGAACGACCAACCTCTCACACGAGCTTCTTTACCCTGCGGAGGTGTTACAACGCACACGTGACCATTAGTAATCGAGCGGGAGGAGAAAAGACGGCGTTAGAAGAGATGCTCACCCATCATCTTGTAGGCATTGGCGCAGATGCCGTTGGTGTCGGCGGCCATCGGGTTGGGCTGCGGGGGCGGCGGCACGCTAGGCCTGTTCCTGGGCTTGGGGACGGGTCGCGGTCGGGGGAGCGAGCCCGTCTGGTAGGGGGACGGGGAACCGACCTGAGCGCCGTCCGGGCCGGGGGTGGAGGGCGGCGGAGGAGTATCCGGAGGGGTGGGGGAATCGGGCGGCGAGGGGTCGGCGCTTTGCGTGTCGCCGCTTAGTTGACTCGGAGAACTGGCTTGCGTTGGAGGCTCCGGGGGTGGATGGCTGGGGGCCTGGATGGGCGTCTGGTTACTGGAGTGGCGGCGAGGTGTGCTGTATTGCTGTGAGGTGGGCGACGTGGAGGTCGGGGAGTGGCCGGACTGGGGTCGGGGAGGGGGGCTTAGGGGCTGGGATGAGTTGACTGAAGTGGAGGGCTGGCTTGGCGGAGGGTTTGGTGGCTTAGGGGGAGCAGGTGCCTGTTTCTTGATAACTGAGGATTTATGAACAACATTGGTTAGATTGTCCCTACTGTTTACATTCAAGTGTGTTTTTAGTGTTTGATGGAGAAGAGGTATATATTTGTTTTTCCCCTCCACTCCAACCCCCATAAATAAATAATAATAATAAAAAAATGCTGATATAACTACAATTGCAAAGTTTTTAATAAATCACAAATGGCACAACACTATTATTTTCACGACTGTTTTGCGCCACTTTAAAAAATGTTTTTGAGTAAACTCCAACCATAACAATGAATATTTGTAACCCACAAAAACATTGCACCGTATATTTTTAACGGACATACAGTTCTTGTGGCACATTTTAGTAGCCCACTAAGTTTTAGTTTTCTCACCTCGGCGTGTCATATGTGGACTGGTCCCAGAGCCCATCTGGCCAGGGGCCGGGCTTCCTGCCCCAGAACCGTTCCGCTGGAGGAGTGGCGTGGGTGTGGCTGTGGGGTCTCGCGGCTTTGGGTTGCTTGATGGAAGGAAAAGTGAAACTTACTTCCTCATTCAATGCCAGCCCACTTAAAATATTTGACGTCTCTAGTCGTCAACGGCAGTGAATGAGTTTTTTAGAAGGTGCAGAGCATCATGTGTTATCCGGCCTCCTTTTCAAACTAGTCGATTTATTGCATGTTTACGCAAAAGGAAAGAATAGAGTGGTTGTGCAGAATGGCAGCAGAGATGGCAGCTCTTACCTGAGCTCCTCCATGTTCTGCGCTAGAAGCTGCTGAGCGGCAGCAAGCTCGGCGAGACTTTGCGCCAAGCTATGGGGGCTGTCGGGCCCCGCCGCCCCCGGCGGAGCTTGCGGCTGTTGCTCGGCCGAGGGCTGCGGGACCTGTCCGCCGCCTTGTCCCTGCCCCGGAGTCTCCACGGGGGGTAAAGGGGGCTGGAAGGCGGGTGATGTGTGCTGCTTTCTACCTAAGGTGGTACTGCCTCTACGGAGGGTGTGGTCCGAGTGCTTGTTAGAGGTGCTACTGGGAGGGAGGGCGGCGGTTTGAAAGTGAAGGGGACAAACAGAGAACACCATAGGCCTGATCAGAAAAGCAACGTTTACCCCAGAGGAAGGAATCACTTGAAACCCAGAAAGAACAAAGAGCGTGAGTAGGATTAGCACCTAAACAACAGAAATGCTTTACATATAGACTGTAACTACAGCTCTATGAATCCTGAATTACTGCTGGTCAGCAAGCATGACATAGAACTTAAGAGAAATTAGTGTATGGACTCAAATCTTCCACGAGTCCAAAGGCCAGGAAAGCAAACTGCATTAAGGCCAGATAATAAATTCTATTCAAACAAACGAAGGAGCTAACAAGTCTGAGGATGTTTACCTGTCTTTGCGGCTTGCGTCTGTTTCTGGTCCCACCAAACTGCCTGGTCTCTTCCTCTCAATCGTGCCACTGTCATATTCCAGATGATTGTTGTGGTTGGATGAGGGTACGGGCATCGCGAACATTCCAGACACATTGAAGTCCACATCTACAAGATGAGAGGGAATATTTACATATTTACCTATATATTCTCTCTTAATTTGAAAAGAAAAATGGACTGTTCCTGTCGTGGCATTAAAAAGCAGAAATTAGAATTCCTGATCCCTGCAGAATTTAGAATTTCATGTACCCATTGAAGTGCACGTTCCCACAGGGGTATTTGATAAAAATCAAAAAAAGAAATGATCAATGATGTTCATTTCTGGGGTCAAGGAGGTATAACTATCAATGTATTTGCGATATAATGGAGGTTGTAAAGAAGAAAAACCTGAACGTACCCTCAGGAAAGAACCAGTCCGCATGCTGGATGATGGGTTCTATTATGGCCACCACATGCACAGATGTAGCCGCAGCCATCTCTGCCAAACTCCTGGGAATCCATGACAAAAAAAAATATTTAACGTTTGCACAAACTAAATGTTAACTGGATCCTTTACTGACACAAACTCACCCTTCAGTCTTGGCCCAGAGGAGATTGGGTCCAAGGACAATGGCAATGTTGCTGGGAGTCATTTTGTTGACCTCACTGTCCTGAGCCAGTTTAGCAAGGAACTTCACCAAATACCTACATGTCAAAGATAATATTAAACAAACAATACACTGTGGTAAAGTATTGTTGGAATTGAGGGTGAGGCTACCTCAGATTTGTTTTGTTGTTCTTTGGTAGCTTATCACATACGAGCCACAGAGCCTGGAGTCTCTTGTCTGTATCTGATAAACTGAAACATAGAAAGCAGCGTATTTCAAGCAAGGTACACATATAACGATAACAATATCTGCCGTATCTGAAAAAGACTCATACAAGTAAGGCACATTTTTTTTTTAGTTTTTGCCATTTTTTTGATTTAGCAAAGATTGATTGAGTTTGAACTGGGATGTTACACGCCACCAGGGGGCACTCTCCAATAGTAAACCCATCAGATATGTTACGGTTGTGTTGGTGCAGTACTCCAACAATCTGACTGCGTCCATGTTGAGAATATGTTGGTGCTGCTCTTGTTTGTAAACTTGCACATAAGTTCTGTCTGTTAAAGAAATGATGTTGCTGTAAATGGGCAGTTTGGGGGAAATAAGTTTTCAATTAAAACAAAAATGGAAAAACCTCCCATATATCTAGTGTTACAACCTGTGGTTTATAGTGCATTCTGGCATATACATGACAAAAATCGATTTTCTATTAAAATTTGTCTTACAGTCTGAACGATACAATGTTATTATTATTTTTTTGTTTTTACTTCCGCTTTGAAAACGTATTCATGTCATATGTTCATTTCAACATATGAAGAGCCTCGCCTGCATGCTTGGGTCCATTCATCATAAAGCTGGTGGGTCATTAAAGGTTCAGGGAGTTCCCTCAGGTAAGACTTCAGTGCTCCTGAAATTTCAAGGACACAAATACGGTATTTGCGGTTTCCGTAACAGGAAGCAAATAAGAGATCTGGTTTGGGTCATACCAGCGACAGCATGGGGGTCCGAGTAGAACTCTTCCAATTGTGATGTGGAACAGTCCAGCGCTGCCTTGAGTTTCTTAAGCTTGGATGCCCCAGCTGCAATTCTGAATAGACCCTGACACACACAGAAAAAAAACAGTGGTCGAGTGTGCACTGCCAGCTGTAAAGCAAAACCACCAGTTGCAGAACAGCGCACTCTTTACTTCTTGCCATTACGGCACACACCAGACTCACCAAGATATTTGAAACGGTCTTTTCAGTTGAAACTGTACAGACTCACTTCTACAAACCTGATTTATGAGCAGGAGACAATTTGACTATTGTATTCTAAATTTGTTTTCAGGCTGGGTCATCGCCACCTTTTCATCAATCATCGTGCTAGTGGAGCAGCCGGCTGGTGGGAATTGCGTAAAAGTTTCCCCTGTTTACACTTTGAGTATCCGCTCATCTCTGGCAACTTACAAGAGAACAAGTTATTTTAGGCTTGCTCTCAATTAGCAGAGCTGTTAATCGTGACCGCGGCTCCGTGTGAGTTTTAATGAGCTACGTCAGCACTTATTTTACTTAAGGGAGCAAAACAGACTCGTGAACACTCAGCAAACGTAAAGTGGTTTTATGCTTTCAAAGGGGGGAAATTAACTCGCGGCAAGATCATCTTTAAACAATCAAAGTGCAGTACTAGCATCTGTTGTGGTTCAAAGTGACTGGTGTTTATTTAGGTCACAAAACAATCGCTAAATGTGACACAGGTGTCTTTGAATATGTTTTGAAATTGGGGGAAAAAAAAGCTGAATGTGTCTTTCTATGCAAGTATGTAATCAGTAGACGATAGACATCTTTGACAAATTTTGCAATTTGAGCTAAACAAAGTGGGTTTAATTCATCTGCATGGTTTAGAACAGTGCACAATGACCCAGGTGATATTCATAGATTTTCTTATTCAATTGCCAATTGAACTTTAAAGTAAACTTGATACAATTGGTAGATATATTGATAGAAATAAATAACTAATTTTGAAATTGTTAAAAAATAAAAACATCTGCAACTCAGACATATCATGATTGGAAAGACAACTTTGTCTCATTTCCTGTAGTCCGTGTTTAGTGCAGTACATATCACCAAACTGCAGTAATAGGAAAATGAAGCTTCATGAAGCACTTGTGAAATTTTTCACTCACCTGAAAGGTGCCCTTGCTTGAAAGATAAATTCTAGTGACATGGAAACAAATTACATTTCAACTACAACTTTAAATCTACATTTCACCTGGAGGAGCAACAAATATCCAAAGTGCTTCATGGAGATTCATCCATGAGTAACAACTTATTTCAGCTTAAATGCCAGTTTCTTTACCTCTTCCTTCATGCCAGTCTCTAATAGCATCATGACGCATGCCTCGATGGGCAGGGCAATCTCCCTGCTACTCCTTTTTAGGTGTTCATCCAGCGCTGTGCCAAAAGCGGGCTTCTCAATCCATGAATCTGAACACAAAATGTGAAATTCCTCATGACAACACAGCATGATTTCCAACACATGCACGAGGACAAAACAGAAAACAACGATATCCAACATTTGACTGCCATACTGGTGTGGCCTGGAATTGGTTGAGGTAGCGGATTTGTGGGGTCAATAGTTTAGATGAAGTGCTAATTCAGCAAGACTGATTGTGCACATGTTTTGTGTTTACGCCAGTGTCACATATTGTGCGATGGAAGTGGGCTGTAGCGGGTGCAAGGAATGTGTATGGATTGATTCTCCACTACACATATTGAGGTCTCATATTGCAAAACGGTAACATTTTTTTGCAAATGTGTATTATTTATTGTTACAAATGAAAACATGTGTAGCCACGCATTAGATCTACCTTGCTGAGCCCGGATGGTTGGCAAGACACTCTCCAGTAAAGCGAGAGATTTTCGGTGATACTCCGCCTGTGCTTCAAGAAGCTACAGGAAGAAAAAAGAAGAAGAGAAAATGATGAAGGTTGCAGAATGAGACACACCAAAACAGGAAAGTGAGCCTGCTCTGCGATCTTGCTTTGAAAGTGACACGACAGCTGCGGGCATTCCCACGGAACCCATGCAAACACATTTTTTTTTCACTTGTCAAGCATGTTGACTCACCGTTAAGAAATAGCAGGCATAGTCCCCTTCTTTTGAGAAGAAACTGTACATATCTGCGGCAAGTTGGTCCTGGTAAAAGAAATATGTCAAAAAGTGAGAATATGCCAGTAAATACAATAAAACATGCCAATGACCATCAAAAACTCCAGACACATGTGCGTAGGAGCTGACTGGGCATTTTGATACATTCGCGCACGTCAGCAAACTGGGTCAGAAGGCCCAAAAGGTCTTGGAATGTTCACTTGCTGCTGTAATAACTTTTTCACAGTTGAAATGTTTGGCCAGAGCCTCGCAAACTATAAAACCCGGACGGTCTGGATATTCGTTTAAAAGTCACCTGATCTACCAGTGTACGAGGCTGTACAAGTTGTCACGCGAATGTAATTTGAGACAAAGGTCCACTGCTGTATGATAGTTCAAATTGGTAAAACACATTGAAGCAGCTCCTCCGCAAACACAGTTTCGATACCTTGCAAAGTTCCACTTTATTCATGGCCTCGTCCACCTCCTCCTTGAGAAGGTCAGCCTTGGCCGTCAGTGCTTGAGTGTTTGTTCCTGAGATTATTGATTTGGTCGCCTGCAACCATCTGTGTTTGGACACACATGCAAAACAAGGCGTCAGATCGTCTCTATGACACCACAATGTCAACCCTATGTGAGGAATTGAAACCCTCTCTTAACATAATGTAAAGTTTCAGATACATAGAGGGCTAAGACAACAAGTTCAATATTCAACTCACTCATTGCTGTTAAGGTTTATATTGTCAAATGGAATCCAACAATTTACTGCCACTGATGAATACATTCATTACATTTTTCAGAGAGCAGACCAGGAAGAGGATCTTGCCCAAGCTTGTCTGAAATTCCAGCTTTTGCAAAATCATAATGATAAGCAGGAAGGAAGGATATGGAGTACAGTATCTGATATACAGTATATATTTCCCTAACATGCAATATCATATTATTTACAGTGCACTATACTGTACTGTATACCCAATGCTTTGTTTTTAGGTTTCGCAGAAAATAATTAAATAGTGACGTGACAGACCTCGCTCTGGCGGAATCGTAGTCCAGCACCAGTTTGGCCAACTGTTTCCTCTGTTTCAAAATGTTGGGGATGTCCACCTAAAAGAAACAAAAAACAACATAATAGGAATTCTGTATTTCTTTTCTTGACTGACTAAAAAGAGGAGCCAACAGTGGCTAAGAATTGTCGTTTTGAACAGGTGTTATTGTGATTTAAATAGTATAACACCACCATATCGAGACATGTGTAAAACGAATCTCTCACTGTGTTGAGAAATGTGATTTATGACCCACTGCTTCTTGAGGTTTCTGACCTCTGCAAGCTGGCTGAGAGGATCGAGGACGTCTTTCTCTATCTGTAGCTCGTGCTGCATCAATTCGGATGCCAGACGACTCTCTGCGTCCCCGCACACCTCCATCATCTTCCTGTCAACACATTGATACACAGAGGAAGAATGGTTATTTGTCTGTGGTTGTGAGTGTGTGTGTGTGTGGGTATATGAGAGACATTCGTCAAAATGCAAGAGACAACAGACCTGATGTAAAGACAATACAAATTGCTGTCACATTTTGTCTACGTTTTTTGAAAATGGCTTAATTTGAAAAGAAAAATAAACTGTTTCCTGTCACGACATTAAAAAGCATTAAATTAGATATGCAAAAACTGTTCACATTTCACGTACCCCCAGGGGTACTCATATCCTCGTTTTAGAAGACCAAGTAACACACTCTCTCTTCCTCATTATTTCCAGACAAACATGTGATTGCAAACTACTTTCAAAACTGCAATAGTTTTTTTTTTTTTTTTTTACATCCCATTTTGTCCATTTCATTTCTCCACAATGAATGAGCGAATCCACGATCGGAGATCATTAAAGCTCCATTATCCCATCATCTGGAAATAGAACTGCATGTCGTGTGACCTCCTCATTCACACTTTCTCCGGAGCATCTGGCCTGTATTGTAACAGTTGCCACTGATGAAGAAAGGATGATGTCAAGTGTCAATCAATGAGGAACTCACCCTATTAAAGAGTCTTCCCCCAGCTGGCTCCCACCTTCCACCATCGCCTGGGACAACGCCGTCAGGGGAAGCTTTTTCTGCAGCGGATATGTTTGTGTGGAAGAGAGGCAGATGCAAACAATGATTAGTCTCAATGTGAGCCACTTCAAAATAAGAAACAGCTCCATGCTTCTATTCAAAAGCGTGAGGTTGAGGCCAATGGAAATGTCATCAAGACTTTCCATTGAGCGAGCGAGAGGTGCATTCACAAAGTCAGGAAAGGGAAGTGAGCTTTCTGAGAAGAGGGGACAAAGTAGACGTTAAATGGGATACAGGAGGTGACCAGGTGAAGTGAATCTATAAAAATCCAAGTGTTCTTTCCAAGCACCTTTAAAACAGGCAAGATGCACAAAACGGATGGTCCCAAGTTACTATAATCTAATAAGGAAAATAAAACCCATGCAAAGACTCTAGTGAAAGTGAATAAAAAGAGCTAAAGAGAAGTAATGGAACAAGTGGTTTTGAACAGGCCAAGGGGGTGGAATACTTTGTTTTTTTTGTTTATTTTACCTGACCATTTCCTGTATAGAGGCGTGGTACGGACTGTAGCGCATGTTGAGTTGTGTAGGGCAGAAAGCACAAAATATACATCACGTCTAATGGAATACCTTTAATTATGTTATTTTTAATAATACAGAAATAACAATTTCAAATGGTTGTTTGTGCAACATTCCTACGGTAAATCAAAATGTCCCATCTCCGGTGAGCTATTTTTAAAACGGGCATCATATTGGTGACTAAAAGTTGACTTACGTGTCTTTTTTCTGCATCTGCGCCAATGTGTCCCTGTAGACATGAGACCATCTTCTTGTGCGTGTTGTGGGACACCACACGCACCAATTCCATCCGTCGCTCAATCTGTTCAACAAGATGTGACGTGATTAAGCAAGAATCCTATGCCACTGATATTCAACTGGGGGTATATAATTGGCACTTCAGGGGGTATGTGAGATTTCAAAAAGGTTTCTGCATGTATTAGGTAATCTAATGCTTTTTAATGCACCAGCAGTACATTTTTCTTTTCAAAATTAAGAGAAAAGTAACTGGAAAATTAAAACAAATATTTATTTATAAATACTATTTTATTTTTGAATTATGAGCAAATTATTTGGAACAGTAAGAAACACATTTCGAACTTGTGTTACTAAAAACACATTTGCTAAACATTGTGTTTTACTTGTTAATTTTTATAGGGTGGTGCATTGTGATTAGTGAAAAATTTATGACAATTACTTTTTGGGCTACATGAGTTTTTAACCAGGTTTCTGTGATATCAGCAAATTTAAGTGAATGTTTTTTTTATTGCCGTGATAGAGCTAATTCATTGGAGCATTAAGGAACACGTTGCTAAACAGCTTAGAATGACTCCAAAAATTTTGTGTCTATTGTTTTATACAGACTTGAATTGCTATCAGTGACAATTTTATGGCAGACGGAGGGTTTATTTGAGCTTTTATCAAGCCTTCTGCCAGTATCAGCACATCAAATTTAGTGCTTTTTTTTTTTTAAGTCATGATTGGAACAAAACATGTTTTCTTTTCAAATTGAGAGCAAATGCGTTGCAAAATGAAAAACCTACTGACTACTTTGCAGCATATTGTGTGTATTTTTTTTTCCAGATGCACATTGTTATTTGTTATGTAATTTACCAACAGAAAAGCCGGCAGAAATAAAACAGATAATGTTACAGGAGCTACTGTATCTTCTGGATTTGCTGAACAAAATATGCCTTAAAATGCAGTTCTAAAATTCAATAAATCAGACTTTGCATTTTTTATAGTGTACTTGGCTGAAAAATTATATTTTACATTTAACAAGGGGGCATAATGGAAATAAGGTTGAGATTCACTATTCGAGAAAACAACCACATTTATCTCTTTTTTTATGTGTAATAGAAGATTAAATCGATGAGCAGTATTTCCTTGTAATTCTTGACATTTCTTATTTGAAATCCCGAGAACTGTTAAACCGCATCCACAAACAAACAACCGTGCGCCGATGGTTAAAACATTTGATTGCATCTGCCTTGAGGGGAGTTCAGAGTTCAGCTGTGATTGATAAGGCCGGTCCCACAGCGCAACTCTGGAATGTTATCTTTAAAGCACATGGCTCATCGGAAACGTTCCCATAGCGACGGTCGCTGCGCTGCGTTCGCCAGTTAAAAAGGCGTTGGGGTTACACAGTCTTTCTCCTGTCTGCGGCCTGGCGACACAGATCCACTCTTGTGTTTGAGATATAATACTGTCATTGATTAGCTGGTCAATGATGGGAGTCACAGCTATTTTGGTTGGAGGCCAAGTGAAGCTGTGCACTGTCCTTGTGATGCCAGGTGCTTGACTGGGTCGGCCAGTGTCAACAATGTGCACAGCATTTCCGTCATTTTTTCGCAGAGGATATGGAAAGCACTTTGCAAGTTCGCTCCTTTATCTCATAAAAAGCCAGCGGGGCCAAAGGAAGAGAGTTAAAATATTTTTCCATGAGAACATTGGGGTCTGGAGTGCAAGCGGAGCGGTAACGGACGGGGGACAAATGCAAAAGGGAGGATCAAGCAAATACCAGACAATTGTGTTCCAAAAACAGAACACAGAATTCCACAGCAGATATCCGCCTGCGTAAGCCACCCCGTCTCCGTTTTTTGCCTCCCACCGTTCTCGCGCTCTTACGTCACTCTTGACCCGTGGTGGCCCCCGGCATTCCCAAAACAGCTGGCTGGAATACGAACCTGAAGATCTATATAGCCTTGTAATGTTGCTCGGACTGAGCTCAGCTAGTTCTTGGCACAAAAACAATGCGGGGATTCCCTTTCCGCCGCACAAGGAGGAAAAGCAAAATCTCATTCTATGTAATGGAAATGTTCACCTTCATTAGGAAACGCTTTCCTTCCAAAACACCATACAGAACGGCGTAGCATCATTTCTGTTATACGCCTCGAAAGGGTAGCGGCAGGGTGTGTTTTTATACCACCGGTTTTAATGAGTTAAACAGGGGGACAATCCCATGACGTAGTAAAAGCCAGGGAATCCCAGACTCAGACAATGAAGGTGCCTGTCTTGTTTCTTGTATTTGTTTATTGGTTTCCAAGTGAAAGGTGTGGACAAGCTCGGAATGAAAAACATGACTCACTCAGCGTGATTCAAAATGTCAAGACTCATTTGTTTGCGCCGGAGCCGCGTAGAAGAGGTAACCTACCAGACTGCTGTCGAATTTGAAAAGGAGCACAACACGGTATATTGTGCAAATAGGCTCCACAGCATTTCTGTGGTCTCCTAATGTGGTTGAGATGCTTTTGAAGAGGAGCAGCAAAAAATGGCAGCTCAGTGGGAAGTCAGGAGAACGGAAAGATGGCTAGCCGGAACAGTATGGTACGTATACTGTACAACAGGGTGAACTTACAAAACAAACAAGCAATATTTCCTTATCTGTCGCTTACAAAACAAAGTGTGAGTCTTATATTCTCCAAGCCAAACAACGCTCCTTGCTGTACTTGCGTCTCCGACAACACCCAGTTGCACACAAAGAAGCTTCGTCGTTGGAATGCCTTTGCTGAGCAGACGCTATTTGGCCTCGACCCCACCTGTTTCCTCAAGATAGCTATGGCTGGAGAAACAACTGACCCAGAGGTGTTAACATGTGGAAAGTGAAGTTACGCAGCGTGAGGCTGTGCTGACGGTGACCTCTGGCCAGATGGCTCCGGCTTGGTTGTTATTGTGGAAGTATTTCACGACTGCCAGTCAACACATCTTAGTAGCTCAAGCGGTCTGTCAGCTTCGAGCATCTTGGTATGATGTGGATGATGGCGTATGACGTGAAATGACTTCCGGTTCAAGACTCATTTTCAAGAATGAATCGCTTGAATTTCTTGATCTTCTAATGTTGTTTTAGACCAAATAAATCTGAAGGTGTTTCTAATCTTAATCTTTGACATTTTAACGGGAGCTTTGCGGGTATCGGTAACTCTAATGGCCTAACAGGACCAATACATTTTCTTTTCAAATTAAGAGCAAATTAACTGGATCATCAAGCGACTTAATGATAAATTGTGTTATAGCTTTAGACAGATGAGCATCATCTCTAATGATGACACAAGCTATCTTCTGAAGTTCCTCACTAAAACAGACCCAGAAATACCTAGACAAATGCTGTTCTACAGTTCACCAAATCAGAAACTCTATTCTGACTAAACCTTTTTTTCCATCAAAATACATTGTGCGTAATTCCGATTAAAATAAAAATATTTCCCAAGGGCTACATCATTGAAAAAGGCTTACAGCAACATACAGAACAGAATTTAAACGCCTGAAAAAAAAAGTATGGTCAACACCCAACAGATGCAGCCTTTCCCTGGATGAGGTAATAATTGGTCACAACTCTCCAAAGTCAGATTAATGGTTTACCTGTAAAAGGTCATCACTGAGAACCTCTGTTTTCTCCGCTCTGCGGACGAGAAAGAAAAACAGAACGGAAACGATCAGTACTGACAGACAGGAAACAGAAACAGGCATTCATCATTTCAGTTTATGGATTATAAAAATATGCACAAGGAGTGGACTGTGCCGCGGAGATACCGGTTTGCACGCTAAACCTTAACTCCATGGGAATGTTATCTTGTACAAGCACTCTTAAAAGCCTACACTGGTCCACATCAAGAAAAAACAGGTGTAAAACAGTCTTTAAGTCATTGAATACAATCTTAATGGAGAAAACATGACACAGGTTCAAACAGGGAGTTGCTTCAGCTCCAGTTAGTATGTGATGACTCACTCATGCAGTGTAACAGCACAGCAGTGCCTTACCCGAGCCTATTATTAGTAGACTAATAGTTGGGCCTGGTGAGGTCAGACAGATTAAATTCACTTAAAGGGAGAGGCTACGGGACAAACTAATGCTTGCTTAACGACACCTTCACCTGAGCAGATTGCTAGTGGTTGGGATCAATTGTAACTGACCAAGATGACGGCAGTCTTCATATAATGCTAACTTACCTAATAAACAATACATGGCGGAGAAGTAATCGCGCGTTAACGTTGAGGGCACAAAATATCAATGCAAATTTCCACATGTTAAGTCATGGGGGATGTCTGCGTGACTTTTCTCAGATTTTGGATGAATTCTTAGCTCTGATTTTCCTGTGTGGATTTTGCATGGTCTCCTCATACTTGGTTGGTGTTACTAAGGCTTCCTCCAATTTACAAAAAGCATGTTATATGATCAAAAATATAGCTGATCGAAGCATGCAATAAGCTCCAGAGCGCAGTTAAGTTACTATCCTTGGACGGAATTAGGGCTGAAAACAAGCTGAATTATTTTGTCATTAAAAAAAAAATGAAAATTGGGTGTTTTTAAAAGTGTTCTTACCAACATTACTAAGTACTTAATTGTGGCATTTAAGCAAGTTATACACAATAGTAAATTCACATTAAAACAGATTAAAAATCAGTTTACATTGTCTTCTAAACATTATGCAAAGGATTAAAAAAATAAATAAAATGTTTAACTAAATACTTTTGTTGGTTCTATTGCTTTGATTAAACTGAATTAAAATCTCAAATAACAAGGGGATTTTTTTTATTTTTTGGCCAAATAGTAATGACCTACATGGATAACAATAATATGTTAAAAGTAACAATTATTTTAATAACTGATTCATATGTCGGTTATTTTGTTGACGAATCATTTCCATCACATTATTCAAAAACAGGGCATTTTTTTCAATTTACTGCAAAAAGATGGACTAACACGATTTTCCTTTTTACGATTTGTTTTCTGGTTTGTTCACGGCACAAAATCTGCTAAAATATTCATCATTGCTCAAAGTGAAAACAGGCATTAATAAACGTATTATTTTGATTCAACACGAGGATAATCAATCTGCTTTCATGTCGCACAACAGGATGAAGCAGGTAAGGCTGCTGACTAAAGTTAACCTGTAGATGGTCTCCAGCCTGCAATTTGGGGTAACAGGAGCTTTCAATGAAGTTTCCCCTCACAGGCTGTGGTCTGGATGAACTGTAGTAACCTCATCGGAGCAGAGAACAGCTGCTTTCCATTATAAACATGGAGGCAAGAGCGGGCAGAAAGAGCCAGACTGACACAGACGGGGAGAATAGTTTGGGGGTTCCATGGAAAGAAATACAAATTCTGAGGTTCAGGCTGGTGGGGGGTTACAAAATCTGCAGTAATATAAAGCGAACGCATGTTTTTTTTTTTTTTTTTCGGTTGATGAGGTAAACTTACGAAACAGCACTTTGAGCTCAATGTGGAAAAAAATGTTAAGCGCACATATTAGAGTGGGATTCTGAAACAACGGTGTATGATTTCTTCTTCTGGTGTAAAACATTTCAAAAGAGGCATTCATGTGGTTTGGTTTAAATGCTAATTGATGTAGTCATCAAACATGCCGAGCCTGAAACGCTACATTCTCAGCCCAAGATTTTGCAAGTTTAACAAAGTAAACATAGATTGTATCACAGTGGTAATGAACCTAACTAACCTTTGATGCAGAAAAAAAAAAAAAAAACATGCAGAGAGAAAGCTTCAGCATGAATCCATGGGAGTTGAATATCAATTTCCCACCTCTGATGAGTTCCTTAAAAGCACCACTGTGCATCTGGCCCACTTCGCAGGCCCATGACAGCTATTGACTAAAGTTGTGACAGTTACTCAAACCAAATGAATAATTTGATAATCGATTAGTCACACATTTAAAATGGCTCAGAAAGTTTATCCTCTCAACAGTAAATGTCAAATTTTCGTAATCCTGCATGAAAGCAAACTGATTACCGTATTTTCCGCACTATAAGGCACACCTATAAGCCTTAATTTTTTTTAAAGCTGATGCTGCGTCTTATAATCAGGCGTGTCTTATATATGGATCAATAACGAGATTGGGATTCGTAAATGGGGAATGAACTGATAAAGTAAGCTTTACCTGTTTCTTTCGTGTGTTTACAGTTGAACAAGGTTGCTCATATTGAGATTGAGGGTTTAGTTATTATTTGAGTTATTATTGTTATTACTTTGAGTATTACTATATTGATATTGAAAGTTAGAAAATATGTCATTAATTGAGGGTGCGCCTTATAATCCGGTGCACATTATACAGTATATGGAAAAAGTTTTAAAATATGTCATTAATTGAGGGTGCGCCAGATAATCCAGTGCGCCTTATGGTGCGGAAAATACGGTATCTAAAATGATCTAAAATGAGTTATTATGCTTTTGAGAGTTTAGTTATTATTTGAGTTATTATTGGTATTACTTTGAGTATTACAATATTGTGATTGAAAAGGTTTTAAAATATGTCATTAATTGAGGGTGCGCCTTATATATGGAAATTAAAAAAAAATGTCATCAGTTGAGGGTGCGCCTTATAATCCGGTGCGCCTTATAGTGCGGAAAATACGGTACATATATTTATCTGATGAAAGTGGGAAAAAAAACATGATCGAGGTCCTTTTAACAATGTTGCAGAGGAAATAATGAGCCTGCTAAGCACCACAACAAAACAACAATAGTTGAGCTAGCGTCAGCTTGTGAAGGGAATCTGCCCCATAATAGTAAATCGAAACAGCAGCCTTTCCATCTGACCACTTGAGCGTCAGTTGGCAATGGTAACCATGGCAATTCACCATCAAAGTGGAAGTGGCGTAAAGAATACTGCCACCGGAAGCACAATAGAGCTTCTGTTAGCCTACACGCCACACAATCAGGGAGCTGAGGAGTAGGGAGGGTCCTCTTATTTGCAACAGTTGGCAGCTTGAAGCGCACAGTAATGGATACTGGACCTGGATGAAAGGAACTGAGAAAATAATTGAGTGACTCGGGCCACGGAGTTTCCTCTAATGCAAGTGATTGTCTGAGCTATCCATTTAGCAATCGACCAGTGCAAGTGTGTAGGGCGTGAATACAATGCTAATTGTTGTTGCGCAACAAAAAAAAAAAAAAATCAAGACTTGGGCTGATGAAGCAGTACGCAATTATTGCACATTCTAATTCACCCACAATGTGAGTTGAGAAATATGTTTGACGAACAAATAAAACATTTGACATGACAACGCTTCTTGGGAATTGTCCAATGTCGTGTATTTAAAAAAATACGACCTTTTGTGGTTAAACAAAAAGCCGTCTCATTTTGCTAGTCACTGAAACAAATAAAAAGCTGACACACCTTAACGTCCCCAGGGCAAAGTCTCTTGACAAACAGGAAAACACCCATTTTCTCTTTATTCAAATGTGACATTTAGAGGAAGGCGGCTTTCCAAAACTGAATTATTGCAGATTGCAAAAGGCTAAGTGGTGGCATCGGAACGGATCATAAAGCGCAAATGAGCGATAGTGGATGGGATTCTAAGATCAAATGCTGATCTGATTAATTGAATGACTAATGTTCCTCAAATGAGATTATCTAAGTGATGCAGGAATTGCACTAACCCACCAAAGACCGTGTTTATTGAGTTGAAAAAGTGATACTTTCAATATCAATATTTTATCAATATATCAATATTTTTACGATTTTTTTCATGTACAATAAATACCTTTACAGGATACAAAAATTATCTGGCCAAGCAGTAAAAAGATAACATTTGTTAAATTGATATCTTGATTATTATTATTATTATTATTCCTGTCCAATTCGTACCTTTAAAAACATGTTTTTTTTCAATTGCTTTCAAAAGAAAACGACATCAGGCTCAGGTAACGACCAATCACAACTCAGCTTGTAAACGTCACAAGACCAAGGTCACAAACAAGATACATCATGATTGGTCAAGGTGTCGATGAGACACTTCTCGTGGTTGTTTCATGATCTGAAACGAAAGGCATATCAAGATCCATTTTCTGTAAGTATATGTATAGAAATTGAAAAAAAATTGCCACATACTTGTAACAGTATCGTTGACTACTTAAGAGTTGAGTACTTGCACTGAAATCATTTTGGGGAAAAAAAAAGTACATTTGAACTTTTTTAATATGTTACATGAAGGAAAAACTTATGATCAAATGAATTATAGCCAATATATTTACTTTTTATTGCTTGAAATGGCTATATAAGTTTAGTATTTCTTTAAAAATGCATTTTGCTGTTACTTGGTGACTGAGAATGAAATCACATGTGCTCAGGTGAGTCTCAGATAATGAGTCTAACGACCAACCATGGCTCACTTATTTCTGGGGTTTGATCTTGGTTTGATCGTGTGACATTCCCAAGACGGGCCGTGATTGGTCGTTCCTTCGGCCTTTATCAACTGTGATGTTAGTGGAAAAATCCACTTCAAAGCTAATTCACTGAATTAACTTAGTACATTTTTACTGCTGATATTTCAATAAGTGTCCATATATGGACATAACCCCCTGGAGTAGTAGCAAACCAATAGCTGCTGTTCAACTAGCTTTAAAACACAAAATGGTAAAGACCAAAACAACCATCTAATTCATCTTGAGTCAAAAACAGTTTCATTACACAAAAACTCCAAATAAGGTCATATTTTACACGCCGCAGGTTCCCTTTCACCGGACTTTACACCTTTACATCGTATACTAGATAGTAAATGACAGATGTTTTGCAATACATGCACTTCCAGCGACACATTCCAGCAAACGCGCACGTTCTTTATCAAGCCACAAAGTTCATATACAACCACCTGAAATAACCACATGCTTGAATTTCAACCCATGCATCAATCTTCCTGGCGTTCCGTCTCTCACTAGAAAGCGCTAGATTGTCTCTGGGAGGCGGTTTCCTGTTTGCAAAAAGGAGAGATTTCCTCTCGGAGGCCGCATGCTGGACATAGCATTCTGCCTTCGCACAATCACAGGAACCCCGGGGGCAGCCCAGACGGCCTCGCCGCTCCTTGCAGACGCGGATATACAAGCGGGCACCACCTTCACCCAAAACGTTCGCTCCATGCTCGCTTGAATCCAAAACACTGACATAGCAATCACTCAGGGGGAAGAAAGGAATGCACTTTGTCACACAGGCGTATGTGCATCTGCTTTATGCATCAACTTCCTTTCGGCTTTAATTTATAGCTGGTTTTCTGTATGAAGGAATATTACGAGTATACCAGCTGCAGTGGCTCTTAAAGGTACTTAGTGAACATTATAGGCGTGTAAGTATTGAATCACTTCCATTTATGTTTTATGGCTGAATTTGCATGCATGCGGTGTCATTTCTAGGGCCACGCTCCATAACTGCGGTACTGAAAAGTATGCTCAGAATGTATTGCAGCTTATGTTCTCGAAGGTATTGGATTTGAATCCATGTTCTTTTTCGTGTCTCGATATTGATTCAGAAATCATAAAACTATCTGCAATCCTCATGGTTATGAAACTTTTTATGCACTTTGTAGGTAAGACTCAATTATGTCGTTTGTGTTGTTTCTCGCTTTTTTTTTTTTTAGTTTTCTAAATGTCTTGTAAAAAAACTTTTTTAAACCACCTAGAAATCTGAATGAGTTTTATTTATTGATATATTGTATCATATTTTATCGTGATAAATCAATAGAATATAATTGATTAGATCGTGGCTAATGCTAACTAGTTATTTCGTTATAAAAGGACATATATTTACTTGGTTTGGCAATAATTGTGAAGGTAACTAAGCTAATGTGCTATTAGTGATAATTCATTTTGGTTATATAAACCTTAGAAAAATGTAAATAGTTCATTGACTGTTCATTTAAATAATAAAAATACAGAAATATGAAATGAAAATATTTGAAAATACATTGTGTAAGTTCATCAAAATATGTTGTAATGATTTACTGCACATATTGCATTGTTTATGTTGGCAATACTGTAAAGTTACTTTGAGTAAAAGAAGTAATCTGATTTGAGGATTAATGACAAACAATAGATTAACAGTAATTGTATGTTTTCGAAATGTCTATTTTTCTCTTTGGATTCTGAACCTTGACTGGTTCAGTAGATTGGATTGTAATTTGGTTTAGAATTATTCTTACATTCTGAACCTTGAATGGTTCGGTGTACCTAAAACTATGAGAGCGGACAGGACAAGACTGTGATGCGGCCAGTCGTGTCATCAGCCATGAGAACGTGGAACTGCAAATTAATTCTTGACACAGGTAGTAACAAAAGAATTGGAACATTGTATACATACAGTACACACACATTTAGACAAGGAACAACATGTTGCTATTTTTTGTTTCTGATCATCTAATTTGTTTGCCACATTGTATTAGCTGTGAGGAAAATAAACTCTCATCTTGTTGTTCATAATAATAATCAAGGGAATCCAAATCTCCAAACCTAGATGAAGGTAAGGGTCATTAGGGTCATTGGGGTTTTGAGTAGTGATGGGGAAATGAAGCCTCATGAAGCACTTGTGATAGGTTTCGCTCCTCTAGTGTGGAGATCTTGAATTACCGCGATATATGCCCTTTGAATTCATTTTGTTTTGATCAGGGCATGTTCATAACTTTCATGCTTAACATTTTTTTCACTTCTCAGCGTACATATACCATATTTTACGCGTTATAAGGCGCACCGAATTATAAGGCGCACCCTCAATTAATGACACATTTTAAAACCTTTTCCGCATATAAAACGTACCGAATTATAAGGCGCACCCTCAATCAATTACATATTTTCAAACTTTTTTGATCACAATATAGTAATAACACTAATACTCAAATAATAACTCTAAACTCTCAATAGCATAATAACTCAATGTCAATATGACCAACCTTGTTCAACTGTAAACACACAAAAGAAACAAATAGAGCTTACTTTATCAGTTCATTCCCCATCTACGAATCCCAATCTCAATATTGATCCATATATAAGGCGCACCATCAGCTTTTTAAAAAAAATGAAGGCTTTTAGATGCAACTTATAGTGCAGAAAATACGGTAATTCATAACATGACATGTTTTACTATGTGAGGTTCTGGTTCTTCTGAAAATGTCCTTTGCATGAAAATCAAATTGAGAACACATTAAATTCCTAACTAAATCAAAAATTATTCTGAATCAGTACAAAGCCTTTAGGCCCAAGGGACAGTCCTGACCAATGATTGACGTCACATCCGTTCCTAACAACGCAATGTAATTAAAACTAACCAGAGGGGTTGTTTTGGCAAATATAAAACTAGAGTACAACATTGCAGAGTTTCCCAACCAATACAATTAGGTGCACTTTAACTATTTATAGTGAGTGACACTGTCTTCCTGCTGTTGCTCCTATCCAGATGGTAGCAGCACTGATGTGTTGATTCGGTGACGACTTTCAACTAATCTGACAACTACTAACCAGCAACTTTAACTACATAAAAGCCCCTCTCGTTTCCGTTCATGTGACATTCATTTCACAGCCCCATAGCAAGACTTGAGTTAAAAAAATAACTCATGGAGATCGTATGTAGTAAGTCATATTAAGGCGAATCGGTAGTCAGAATACAACACGAAAATTCAATTTGGCTCAGGGGCAAAAATTAATTCAATAAAAAATAATTGCGATATACTTGCCTGCCAACTGTTTGATTGGCGAGCTGCTTCATGCGATTAAACTGCTTCTTCATTTTCGGTTCCGTTCCAGTCAAATTCTCCGAAAGTTCTCACTTGCAAAAAAAAAAAAAATGTTGACTTTGGATTGTCATGAAGTTCACGCAGCCTCTCCCCGTTTTCAACTTTCCCAGCTGACGCTGTGACAGGAAAAACATGCGCGAGCCATTTGTGCCGAAAGCCAATTAACGATAGTTAGTTGGAAGCTTACTAGCTTCTAAGTTAGCCTTTCCGAATGGGAAATGTCCTCACAGAGCAGCGACTTCATGTTCCGCGAACTTGATTTTCGCCATATTTCCGTGAATAAAAGTCGCGAAGTAAGCCGTGCGGCGAGTTTCACCGGTTCCAGCGGTCTTTCATCACTCTCCGCGGGCCCGGGCGCTCCCCGTTTGGTGTTTGGTTGCTGGTGACACCCGCTAGCCGACGAGCTAACGAACCGACTCTGGAGTTGGATAATCCGTCAAAGGAGAGAGTGAACCGGAGGAGAGAGACACCCAGTGACAGAGCGAGTGAGGGGGGAGTAGCGAGATAGGGAAAGCGGACGTGACGTCACTTTATTGTCATGCCGTTTCTTTCTCAAAATGATATATTCCATATTTTTTGTCATTCATCAACTGCCGAATTTCTGCATGATCTCAAGGCATTTAACATTCCAAAGATTCGGGAAATGCTTAAATATATATTTTTTCATTTTTCCTCAGGATTCAACTTCCCCTTAAAAAATGAGTTTGACTTCTTCTCCTTTGGGTTTTTTCTTCGGGGGTCACCTGAACTCTTCTGAGTGTAAACTAGATATTTATATTCTTCTTCCTTGCATTTGCCTAATTTAGAGAAACCCAATTTTAAAATATTTAACTCATTCAATTCCCTTCACCTTATGCACAACTTGAGCCAATCAAATATTTCCATACTCTGTTCAGGTTCATGTCTATTTTTTATTAATTATTCTTTCTCTATACATAGTGTGACACAAAGTATTTTTTTAAATGATGGTACACTTTACATGATTTAGGGCTTTCTGTTTACTATGACACGTTTTGCACTGTTTATTTTTTTTCCAATTTCTACCATATTACCATTTATTCTGCATGGCATTCCTTTTACACTCCAGTCCAGTAGAGAACGCTAATGTTTTAAAAAATGGTTTGTCAATCGCTAATATAACCAAAGAAGAAGTCCCTTTGTATTATTTCCGGTCCAGCCTTAACCGTTAATCGGCTGCCTGCAAGCATGATAATCGCAACGAGTTCGTGCTGTCGTTAAATATTGCCAATTTTGATTACTATCGCGACGATCGCGAAATTCTGCTAACACTGTAAATTGGCTTTACATTTTGTCATAATTGTCCCCGCCTTGTGTAATAAAGACAATCTGCCAGTTTCGTTAGCCTGGCAGCTAGCTTCCTGCAGGGGAAAAACGAGTGCAATGGTCGTCTTGGTTAAAATTATTTAAACGTTGCATTTAAGGATCGTTCATGGCAACTCGACGCCCCTTTACAGACACGGATACTTCCGATGAAGCAGTGAGGGCGACGTGTGATGATGCCACGGCGTGCAAAAGGTGAAGTTTGTGTTTGAAACCTGCACGAGTGAATGCAGCTTTTCCATGATTTACTCATTTTTAATTATATCTGTTTTCTAGGTTTGCCATTAGTAAAGGCTACTGGAAAGACCCTTACATCCAGTATTTTGTCAGATCTGTTGGTGAGAGAAAGGCACCTGAAATCAATAGAGGTAAACTGTTTAAAAAAAAAAAAAAAAATCATGTTATCTCGCACGAGTGTTTACCAGCATGTTTGTTTTTGTCTAACTGGCAGGTTATTATGGTCGTGTTAAAGGTGTCAACCATCTTCTTGATGCATTCATAAGGAAAACACAACGTGACTGTCAAATAATCAACTTAGGTGCCGGGTTGGACACCACATTCTGGAGACTGAAGGTCTGTTTTGTAGCCAGCTGGGTTTATATGATCATCATCTGCGGCAACAATTTGATCAGGTGTGTGTTCATTGTGTGTTTCTCACAGGATGAAAACCTCTTGCCCAAGAAATATTTTGAAGTTGACTTTCCGACAGTTGTGGCCAAGAAAATTCACTGTATAAAGTAAGAAAGGTTGAATGTGGTCATTCATGACAGTTGCTGTTACACGTGCATTCAATGTTTGGTAATTGCTAATTCACTTAATGAGTCTTTTTTTTTTTTTTAATATTATCATATATCTTATTCAGCACAATAGTAATTTTATATTCTGATATTTGTTATATTTGACCAGGACTAAACCGCACTTATCCAAGCCTGTCATTGAAACCCATTCAACAGATTCCTTGCTACAAGGTACGTGACATAACTGGGTTTCAACAAACATTCGCTAATCAGTACTTATGTGCTTTTATTTCCTCAGACGCCCATTGCCTTGACTCTGATCGATATTGCATCATTGGCTCGGACCTCCGGGACATAGCGGCTTTGGATGAAAAACTCAAGAAGTTCCATCTTAATCCAGAGTACGTGAGCATGAAATGTGGGTTTCATCTCTGTATTGAAGATGAAAATGTAACAATTATATACTGTGATTATAAACAGCGGATAATGATTAAACTGTGTGTAATTCCATCTTCTAGGTTGCCAACTTTGCTGCTTTCGGAGTGTGTGCTGGTCTACATGACGCCCACTCAGTCCTCCAATTTAGTTCACTGGGCTGCCGACACCTTTCACACGGCCATGTTCATTAACTACGAACAGGTAAACAGTAATATCGCGTATGTACGTACAAATTAATCACTTTTCTTTTTGAGTTCCAAGCCTTGTAAAAAAGGCGCCACTGTACTGCTAAAAGTAAGCATATATCTAGTGCCCGGTGAGTACAATGCAATTTTTAAGATGAGCGTGTTGCGCGTTTGTCTCCAGGTGAACATGAGCGACCGTTTTGGCGAGGTGATGATTGAGAACCTGCAGCGGCGTCAGTGCACGCTGGCCGGCGTGGAGGTCTGCCGATCTCTGGACTCTCAGGTAATCTCAGGAAAATCAAGCCCGGCATTTATACGGTCTTACGGTCCTAATAAAAAATGTTTGCAGAAAGATCGATTCCTCAGGTCTGGCTGGGATCACGCAAATGCTTTGGACATGGTGACGGTCTATAGTATGCTTCCACAAGATGATGTGGAAAGGTAATATGGATTCTATCTGCTTCCACATGTATAATCTTATTTATTTCCACTATATAAGATTTTGCGTGTTTATTCATTCCAGAATCGAGCGGTTGGAGTTCCTGGATGAGAAGGAGCTGTTGCAGCAACTCCTCCAGCACTACAGCATCTGCTGGGCCACCAAGGACAAGCTCAGTTTGGGTAATTATGCCCGAGCTGTTCTTTAGCTCATGTTGTAATCATACCGTTCACAAACCTCGCTGTTTTTGTGTTTTGCCAGGTTTGTCGCAGTTGGCGTTTTGACTGAAATCCTGTCGCTTCATCACTGGGTGAGCTGTTTTATGGTCAAGGAGTTGTCTGGATTTAGCTTTTCACCGAGCCTTACTGTATATTCCACATACTGCGTTGCGTCTCACGTCCGCCGCGCTGTGCCGTGTTGTTTCGTTTACAATGGCTGAGTACATGCAATGTTCGTTTATACTTTTAAGTGAATTGATAGAATCGTGACGCAAGACTGTGTACTCATTCGTACACACGTTAGTGCCAATTAACAAGAGGAAAGCGTTTGCTCCTTTTGTCTCGATGACAATGGCACAGACAAGGAGAAGCAGTCGCTTTTGGCTTCATCCAATCAATCAGCAGAGGAGGACAAAATCCTGCCGGCGTGCTTTCTTTCTTTCTTTTGGTGCTTTCTAAACTGTGGAATTGACCACGGCGGCGGATCAGGTTTTTGCATAAAATTCGGAGACTGCGGAGGACACGCAGCATGTGGAACCGCTCTCATTCATTAACATGGCTGCGTCGTGTGGAGCAGAGCTGCAATGCAGAATATGGAATCCCGAGATTATTATGAACACACATCAAGATGACCTGTTTAGTTGTTGTGCCTGAAGGATTTTCATGAAGAAAACAATCAAAACGTCTTCACATTTACGGTCTAAACCTACTGATTCATGTCAAAGAATGACTTTTTATAGGATTATGTGCCATTTTATTTATTAATTGATCACTATTCCTTTTAATACTTAAAGCCAAATGTTAAAGATGCACCGTACTTCTGCATTGGGTTAAGTGTTGAAGAAGCTTTCAATTGAATCTGTAAGAAATCTTTGAATGTTGTCAGTGGAATAAACTTTCTGTATTTTCCCTACATTTAAATAACGACAACCACAATGGTTTCCTTTAAATACGTCACGGCAGCAGCAATATGTAGTTTAGTACAGTCAGAACATTACCACAGCAACCATAAATTTCAGAGTGCATATAGTATTTAATAAAATGTGCAAAAAGGTCAATTTTAAATAGATCTTGAAATTTATAAGGTTCACATTAATTCGTCTATCACACAAATAGTTCCAATTTCATCTTATTGGATACAAACTATGTTTACCGTGTGCAACAGAGACCATTCAATCCCAAGATAGTTAATTGTGGTCAGAATGCATGTCCCTGAAAGTTCAAAATAGGCAAACTTGTAGTTCTATATAGTTAGATTTAAAATACAAAATAAATACCTTATAAAATTGACATTCAAGATTACAGACTTGCTTCCGTCATACAAAGCGATTGAGAATCTGGTCTTTTTTTGTGCAATGTACTGTAACGAAACAAAATAAATAGAACATTAAATACAATTGGAGATTTACTGTAAAATTAGCAGCACAAAATACCATTGGTTTCAACGACCGCGCCTATCCACTGGAGGGCAGTATTGTACAACTGTATAAGAAAATTGACGTGGAATTTGTGTATTAGGGCTCATATCTCAGCATTCACACAACAATCTATTCTAGTGTGGATATTTATCGCTAGCGTGAAGAGTTTGAACTGGATCGGGAACGGTGGCGCCGCCGGCCAGGTGACCGGGACTTGTGGCGGACTGGAGAACGTTTCCTTGGTGTGCGGGGAGACCTGAAAAACCAGATCCAAGATTTATTTGAGGTTAAAGAGCCAAATCATGGAAGATGGCCCTGCTGCTCACCTTCTCCTCATCCAGGGTGGAGACCGTCGCCACATCGGGGGTGGAGGGAGCATTCTGCGGGGAGGGGACATCCTTCGAGGTGGGGCGCGCACTGTAGGAGTCAGCACAGCTATGACTGTAATCTCCTGACCATCAATCTGTCCTGGAAAGTAGAAAAATAGATCTTATGTTGCCTTGTGAAGTGACTGATTCAAAGTTAGGCACTGTGATGTCATTTCCTATGTGGTGGCTCCCTCTGCTGGTCAAGTTGATGTACTACACAAACATTGACTTGTGCAGTAAAAGAAGAAAACAAATCTTAAAAACGACAATGATATGCACGTTGGTTAACATCAATGTGGTCTTAACTATGTTGTACCTCCATCCATATGTTTGAGTGCCTTCTCCGCTTGCTCTGGTGTCTCAAACTCAACGTACGCGTAGCCTTTGGACAAATGAGGATGAATGCGGTTTATGGGCATGTCGATCATCTTGATTTTTCCATAAGTGGAGAAGATCTCTTGGATGTGTTCCTTACAGACAAAGACATCACCTTAGCTCTTTTATCCTTTATACAACCGTTGTTCCATCATCGCTAATAAACCTTGTGACATCATTTGTTAGTCTTACATACTGGACAAAACCTTTCACACTTAGAATTTGTGAGGTATGCGAAAAAAATACCTCAAATATGTGAGACCCACAAGGAAACACTTTAAAGATTGTAGCTGCTTCATGTACATGCAAATTTGTTTATATTAATCCTCAAGAGGTTTGCTCATCTTGTCTAGCTCAAGCAGAGTTTTCCATAGTCTTGTTGCAATCACCTTGATGACATTTCTAGTTAGCCGGCCCAGGTAGACTTTGGTGGGTCTTGGAGCAGGACTCCTCTTTCGCCGTTCCTGATCCTCTTTCTTGACCAATTTTGACCTGTAGACAACAATTTTTCAGTCTTCTTGGTTTCTTCTTGATATATTACAAAAAATGGTGAACTAAGGAAAGCTCTGATGCAGTACTTTGAGCTGGAGCGGTGTTTATTGAGTCGTTGTCGGTTAGGGCTTGGCGAGGATGATGATGATGAAGATGATGAGCGGGAGCTAGAAGAACCGGAGCCTGAAGCGCTCGATGATGAGCTGGAACTTGAACCCGAGCTGCTACTGGAACTGGGCCAACATGGAAAAAAACTTTTGTTTCACACATACCCTTGAATGATATTAGAATGTTTTCATTATTTAAAAACAATGCAAGTTAATATATTTTAAATTAAATAGGGTCAGACCTGTTGCTCCCACTTGAAGCACTGCGTCGTGTTTGGCTTTTTAGTCTGGCCGGATCCTTTTCAGACCCTTCTTTTGAGGCTGCAGATTTCCTTTTAACTCCTTGCTTACTTTTATCATCCTCTTTATTGATTGGCGAAGGTATCCTGTTGGGTAAAATTTATGATTAGACCCCTGAAAATTGTGACATAAAAACATGAACTGCATGGAGGTCAAGCTACTCAACTACAGTCAATATCAGTCAGTTATTTGGCAATTTTCAGGCTTTTTTTTTTAAACACTTACAGGAATTAATTGCACAAGAAGAAAACGATGGACAAATACACAATACATTTCGAATTGCACTGGCTAACGTTAAAATTGTTTGCGACCATGAAGGCGCTTTAATCTAACGGCTGCATTTTCTCTGCACCCTAAATTAGTTAATAATGACTATGTACACAATATTATAAATACTTAAGACGGACTCACATTTTTGAATCGGTACTCATTTCCAATATGCTATAGTTTGTCTATATATTTTTTCCCACGAGAACCAAATATGTAAGCGATAATGACAGTTACTTACATTTATGCTCTCAGACGTGATCATAACAGTCGCTTTCTGATGACGCAACACCAACTAAACCAATCGGAATACGTAGCGCAAAATAGTCATACAAATTTTATCCCTGAACGTAGACTTACAGGTATAATAAAATACCGAAAACAATATATTTCTCAATATCACATAATAAAAATGTATAACAGAAATACACAATTTTATATTATTGTATTTTGCGGCTTTAAAAGGAACGAATTAGATATGAAGGAGAAAATTTCTCCTGACAGTAAAAATGAGGTAAAATATTATAATCCATCGTGCTTCACAAAGTCACATTTGCTTATCTCTGCCGTTATTTGGCAAGACACCCGCAGCAGGTTGATTGTCAATAATCCAAAGGCACGATCGTCATTTCAACTACTATATCCAAGATTTATCGTAGCCTTGTAAAGGCAACGCTTCGTTTGTCTTTGTGGGACTACCATGTCTCACGTGAAGACGGCAGGAAATGCGCAAGAAGAAGCAGCCGGAAAAAAATCAAGCTCCAAAATACTTGCTCTGACTGTTTGCTCTGCTGCCATCGGAGGCACCTTCCAGTATGGATACAATATTTCCATTATTAATTCTCCCACTAGCTACATCCAGACATTCATCAATAATACCTACGCAGAACGCTGCGGGACAGGTTTGGAGACCACCCACGTGACTTTGATTTGGACTCTGATTGTGTCATCTTTCCCACTGGGAGGTTTATTGGGGGCCCTGCTTGCAGGACCAATGGCGGTGCGCTTAGGGAGGAAGAATTCTCTGCTTTTCAACAACTCTTTTTTATTCGTAGCTTCTGTTTTGGTTCTGCTGTGCCGGCTCGCCAAATCCTTTGAGATGATCATCTTTGCACGGTTCCTCGTGGGCATTAATTCAGGCGTCAGTATGAATGTCCAGCCCATGTACTTTGGGGAAAGCGCCCCCAAACACCTAAGGGGTGCTGTGGCATTTTCCTCCGCTGTTTTCACGGCCTTTGGGATTTTCATAGGTCAAGTGGTGGGTCTTACAGAGGTGTTAGGAACAGAAGCTCTCTGGCCCTACTTACTTGCCTCCAACATGCTTCCAGGGTTGATCCAGATTCTGACGTTACCCTGGTTCCCCGAAAGCCCCAGATACCTGCTCATCGACAAGGGGGACCGGGAAGCATGCGTCCGGGCGCTGGAAAGACTCCGCGGCGGCGTGGCTCCAGTTTTGGAAATACAGGAAATACTGGAAGAACAGCAGAAGTATTCAGATCCTGGATCTGCAGCTTCTGCAAAGACACCCTGGTCACTTTTTAAGGATCCCGATCTACGGTCTCAACTCCGGACGGTCATGGTTGCAAGCAGCGCCATGATGCTTTGTGGAAACGACTCCATCTACTTCTACGCGTCTTACATTTTTCTTCAGGCGGGCATCTCCAAAGATCAAATCCAGTATGCAACCATTGGCACAGGAGCTTCCGAACTGACCGCTTCCATACTGAGCAACTTCCTGATTGAACGAGTGGGACGGAAGTTTCTTCTAGTTGGGGGATACACGCTAATGTCATGCTGGACCATAGTCTTCACTGTGGCCCTCACACTCCAAAAACAAGGAGTTGAAGGAATGCCAATCCTCAGCATGGCATGCGTGTTCGCCTACATCCTCAGCTTCGGTTTAGGCCCAGCAGGCGTGACGGGGATTTTGCCCGCGGAGATTTTTGACCAATCAGCCCGGCCGGCCGCTTATATGGTCGCCGGCTCGCTCATGTGGCTCAGTTTGTTCCTGGTGGGAATGCTGTTTCCTTTTATCGTCAGAAGCCTGGGGAGCGTCTGCTTCCTGCCATTTTTGGCCGTGTGCTTCCTGTCGGCGTTGTTTTTCGGAATCACCTTCCCGGAGACCAAGGGCAAGAGCCTGGCCGAGATCACCGCGGAGTTCGATAAAAAGAACGGGCGGATGATGCGGGTGAAGAAGGAGGATGCGGCAGTGGAGGATCATGACGTGGAGGAGGAAGTCACCGATTTCACTTGCTTACCAGAGGACCATGACCATGAAGACTGAAATCCGGGAATTGTCTATACTTGCTGCTTTGACCTCATGATATGATATATATATTTTTTTATTTACTGTTAGGGCTGCACAATTAATCGAATTTTCATCGCGATCACGATATTGGCTTCCATGATTAATTAAGCTGATCCCCAGCGATATTAACGCAAGGTACGCATGCCCGATCAAGCACTTTGTCATTCTACCACCAGGGGGCAATGTTTCCCACATGTTTGCATGTCAAAAGCCTCGGCTTTTCTCACCCTAAAATATTATTTACCAGTGTGAAATGGCGGTGAGGTTCTCACCCGATTTCTAATATATGCAGTCGTAGTTATCAATTGAGATCCATTTTGAAAAATCCGATTGGCAAAAAATTGGAATAAATGCAGTTTGAAATGACCGAAAATGATAGTTTTTACTGCTAATAGATTAAACTTTGCTTAAAAGTAAATAATGTGCTTGGTTCTCAGTAGGCTTCATTTTTTTTCATTGTTGCACTCAGCAAGTAGGTTAGCTGTGTTGCCCTGTGTGCCATTTATTTTAATTATTATTTACTTTATTTATTTATTTTAGTTTGTTAATATTTGTAAGTATCAAGCCTTGAAGCCTTGTTTACACCCTGCTTGTTTAAAAAAAGGGCAATAATTAATAATCGTGATTATTATTTTGGCCATAATCGTGCAGCCCTATTTACTGTATTTAAGTAGAAATATTACTGCAGTCAAAGCTGACGCCTGCAATAATTGTAAAATTGGAATGTTAAAAATACTGCGGCGGTATTTATTATTTGCACTTGTGTAAAATGAGTACTGTATTCATGCGTCACTTTTTTAGAGAGGCCATTATTTATAAATCATTTGAACCAAATGCCCTTACTTTATCCTATGTACTGTGTCCAATGTACCTGGATTGCGTAATCATTTATAGCGCCAAAGATTTTACGAGGTTACAGTTGAACGAGCAGCATTATGTAGCAACGCTCAAGTTCAGCAATGCCAGTGTCGCTCGTTGACCCCTTTTTGCCAAATACAGATATTAATCAAAAACATGAATGCTGTATTTTGAATGAAATGTTCTAAATGCTAGCTCAGCTATTGCTGCTTCTGTTGTGTCGCACGATCAAGCTGTCGGGTTATTGCCATCACTGAATCGCAAGTCAAAAGGGACATAGAAATTCTTAAGACTGTTTGTTGAAGAGAGTTAGCCTCTGGTGTCAAGTCAGAAGGAAAAAAACAAATAGAATTCAGGTTTTGCACATGCATGACACATACCTTTGTTCCCTATGTCAATATTGTTCGCCAGAATACATAATATATTAACTTTTGGCTTTGAACAGTATATATATATATATATATATATATATATATATATATATATATATATATATATATATATATATTAGTTGTGATTGAATGGAACAAAACCTGTCACATTTTGCAAGTCTTTTGATCCAGTTGACAATACAGAACCGAAAAATCAAAACGTCTTGTCATGTCTTCTGTTTGTGTCAAATCCCCCCCAAAACATGGCAACAATACAGGAATTAATTGCCCTCACAGTTCCGATTCTTTTGACGAGAATGTCAGTTGTGTGGAATTGATAATTCACGACTTTTTAGCAAAATTACTTGCTGTCTTGCTGAATTACTTGAGAACAAAATGACTTTTTGATGGATTTAGTTCCAAATAAAGTTTGCCGTTGACAAACATGATATCAACATGGCAAGTGGAGCTACGATGACAAGTCTGTCAGGTAAAATTTTCTGCAATAAGGCTAACACAGGGAAAATATTTCAGAAAAATCAATAATTCTATGATCCTTTAAAAACTTCAAAATGTCATTTATTTAATTATTTTTTTTTAAACAGCTATGCTTTCTTTTTACTTTTATCGTTCGCTCTAAAATTGATTTAAGAGCCCATTCCTTCAAATGTTTTAATGTCCCTGTCAAACAGGTTTGCATGCAAAGCAATATTTTATTGCTTAGAATTAATTTAATGACTATATTATTTTTCATGCACAAACAAAAATGTTGAAAACACATTTTGCCACTTGATGTTGACTGAAAATGACCACGTGTTCAAGGCATGGGTAAGTGACCAATCACGGCTCACCTGTTTTCTAGGTTTGGTCATGTGACAAGCCGAGCCGTGATTGGTTGTTACCTGAGCGCATGTGTTGCCCTTTTCAGTTGACAGCGAGTGACAAAATACATTTTTAAAATGCTGCTTTACTCATTTCGCTTTTATTGCCTGTAAAATGTTAATGTTTGTCCATAATTCATTTCATGATTAAATTTTATGTACAAATGATTCTTTAAAAAACACAATCTGCGACTTTCTTTCAATTGAAAATGACTTCACATGTGCGCAAGGCACAGGTAACAACCAATCACAGTTCACCTATTTTCTTGTATTGGTCATGTGACTTATTTATGCGTCTTTACGGTCTAGACATTCAATCCCAGGTACTAATTTCCAGATTCTTTTATTTTTCAAATATTACGATGAAGCAAGGTCTCCAAATAGTTTTTTATGTAAATAAATAAAATACCTTGGATTTGATGTATTAGACCAGGAAATCTTAGTGACACCATCTTAGTGACGCCGAAATGTCGACCAACAGCGCTGGCAGTTTGACGCAACCAGAAAATAAGAGCGATTACCTTAAAACGCCTGAAGAGGGAGGCAAAACATCATAAACACAGCCAAGCCCGCAGGTCATGACAGTTGTTTGATGCCGAAAAATGCTGCACAGAGAAGATGAAAAAACATAATATTCCACTTCGTAACATGAAAAAAAATTAAGCCAGGGACGCCATAACCTGGGGATCCACTGTACCATGATTTTATTGTTCTAGCCCACTCAGGAATTGATTTTGTCTCAGACTTATGAAAGACACGTAAAAATACGTCTTTGGGATTGAATGAGTTAATACGGATGGTGATTTTGTATTATTTTTCCATTTAGAAGACTGTTTTCAAATCGGCCTAAATTTGGACCTTGAAGGTCATCACACATACTGTAAGTACCCTCTAATTACTTTTTAAACAAAGTTCTGCTGCGGGGTTTATATGTAACGACTTAGTACTATAATGAGCACAAATCTTGGCCCGCAGCACAGAAATACGGTTTATATATAACTATACATGAATACTTAAATGGCTGCAGATGTTTCGCTGCTTTACCCAAAAGTGTCAGGTAAGACACTGCTCTTCATATGGTAAGAGAAAAAGATCCGCATTTAATCCGTGTTTTATTCTTTTAGCGGATTTTTCAAAGTCCAACCATGCCAACCGAGAAGCCGTCAGGAAATTTGCAAGGAGAAGAAAGCAGCGGAGCGTCAAGTTCCAAAACGCTGGCGCTAACGGTGTGCTCGGCCGCCATCGGAGGCACCTTCCAGTACGGATATAATATTTCAGTCATTAATGCGCCAACCGGCTACATCCAGACGTTCATCAATAATACTTATACGGCACGCTGGGGCACAGGCTTGGATACTCCGCACGTGACTCTGATTTGGACTCTTATCGTATCAGCGTTCTCACTGGGAGGTCTGCTTGGCGCTTTGCTAGCCGGTCCAATGGCGATCCGCCTCGGGAGGAAGAATTCTTTGCTTTTCAACAACCTCTTTTTGTTTGTCGGAGGCGTGTTTTTTCTGCTGTGCAGGTTCGCCGAATCGTTCGAGATGATCATCGTTGCGCGGTTCCTCGTGGGTATCAATTCAGGGGTTAGCATGAATGTCCAGCCCATGTATTTTGGGGAAAGCGCACCCAAACATCTCCGAGGAGCTGTGGCGTTTTCCTCAGCTGGCTTCACCGCATTGGGGATTTTCTTAGGTCAGGTCGTTGGATTGACGGCGGTGTTGGGAACGGAACCTCTCTGGACTTACTTACTAGCTAGCAACATGCTTCCGGGGTTGATCCAGATGCTAACGCTACCCTGGTTTCCTGAAAGTCCCAGATACCTTCTCATTGACAGGGGAGACATGGAAGCTTGCGTCCGGGCGCTCGAAAGACTCCGCGGCGGCGTGGCTCCGACTTCGGAAATGAACGAAATGCTAGAGGAACAGCAGATGTACACCGATTCTGGATCGGCGGCTTCCGCTAAGACACCCTGGGCTCTTTTTAAGGATCCCGATCTACGGTCTCAACTCCGGACGGTCATGGTGGCAAGCAGCGCTATGATGCTGTGCGGAAACGACTCCATCTATTTGTACTCTTCGTACATATTTGTTCAGGCGGGCATACCTGCGGATAAGATCCAGTATGCCACCATTGGAACAGGAGCATCTGAACTGACCGCCTCCATATTGAGCAACCTCCTGATCGAACGAGTGGGACGGAAGTGTCTCCTCGTTGGGGGATACACGCTAATGTCATGCTGGTCCATAGTTTTAACGGTTTCCCTCACACTCCAAAAACAGGGAGTAGAATGGATGCCTTACCTCAGCATGGTCTGCGTGTTCGCCTACATCCTCAGCTTCGGTTTGGGCCCAGCAGGCGTGACGGGCGTCCTTCCGGCGGAGATTTTCGACCAGTCGGCCCGGCCGGCGGCATACATGGTCGCCGGGTCGCTCATGTGGCTCAGTCTGCTCCTGGTGGGGATGGTGTTTCCTTTCATCGTCAGCAGCTTCGGTAGCTTCTGCTTCCTGCAGTTCTTGGCCGTGTGTTTGCTGTCGGCTTTGTTTTTGGGGCTCACGTTCCCGGAGACCAAAGGCAGGAGCTTGGCTGAGATCACTGCGAAGTTTGATCGAAAAAATGGACGCAAGTAGGAACAACTTTTCAGGAGGAGGATAAGTTCACGATGGATCTAGGTGGCATGATAACTTTAATTAATGAATTACAGTCATGTTAAAAGCATTTTTTTATCGTGTCGACCCCGTGCAGTATTTTGTCCAAGCTTCATGGGTTTTATTGTCATATGCATAGTAATATCACACAATTAAATTCTTATTCTGTTCACTTCCCCAAGCAGATTACATTCCATAATTGAGCAAGTAATAAGGTAGGCAATAAAACAAAAACAAAAAAAACAGCAATAGAGCATAAGGGCAGTAATAATGAACCACTAATTATGACCTTTATATCAAAGGCAGGTAACATTAAAGGGAAAGGAGACACTAGGGAGCTGAAATTTTACCCAAATGGTGATAAACATACCAGGAGAGTGCCATTGCCTGGCTGAAATACTGCTACAAGGATGTAGAAGAAAATGAACCAAAAAATGATCAAATACTGCATAGGGATTAAGATCGTTTTTAATCCATAACTTTATACTTTCCATATGCTGATTAGATTGGTTTCTTCGCACCAGGCTACTATATTTTCTGCACAATAAGGCGCGCGGCATTATAAGACACATAGAATAGAAGCTACAGTAGTGGCTGGCGTTGCGTTGTGCAGCCACCAGATGGAGCTGCCCTAGTGGGTATGTCAACAAAACAATCAGATACGTCAGTCCAACTTTATTATAAATCAATCAGAAATAAAGATTAAAGATGATTTGTGGTAAGTACTAGCTAAAGAATGTGAAAAAAATACCTCTTGATGACATAAAATGACTGCTTAGATCAATTGACAAAAGACAAAATGGACACAACAGTGGACACAAACAGGCTGAGTTTCATTCGGTTATGCTTACATATTAAACACTACGGGTGTTGGTGTGTTAAAATTTATGGTGAATGAAATAACAAGAACAAAAAGGTAAGACCATTTATGATTTTTTTACTATCACTGCTTGATGTTATGTTCTATTAATATTAATGTTTTTAATTCATATATTCGGTAAAGGGCTTTCTTAGAGTCGTATACGTTTCGTATTGTATCGTATGCATGCAATTTTAAATATTGCCACTAGAGAGCACTGTTTTCTTCAGCCCGGTCTTGGATGTTTTCTCTCGGTTGCAACACACCTGATACAAATAATCCAATTGCAAGGCCCGTAGAAGCTGAAAAATTATTCTGATCGTTTGAATCATGACTTGCAGCGGGGAAACATACAAAACATTCAGGATTGAAGATCCCTGGTCCAAATATTACAAGGTAAATGTGATCCTTTTTTTTAATAGTCACAAGCTGTATTTATTTTATGCAAAGTCCTGTGTGAAAACATCTCGCAGTAGGCAAATATAATCGAAGTCTTTTGCATAATCTGACCACATTCTGCGAAATATTATCTTAAATGATGCTTCAAGCTTTGTGTTTAAAAAAAATGAGCCTCAAGGTAATTTTTAAGCATTGTTTACGTTTTTGCTTTTGATTAATTCACAGGTAGAAGTTTAGAAAGCTCCTTCACTCATGAGCAAAACTAAAGGAGTGTAACTGAAGACGTTTGTGCAAACAATTTAGTAAACAATGTCAATGAAAGTCAAACTGAGCATTTTATTGCACTATTTTCATTAGATGTACTTTTAAAACGTGGCCACTAGATATCACTGTTGTAATTGGTTTGTCCAAATAGCGACGTGTTTACAAAGCGTAGTTTTACTTATTTTTTTGTGCCTAAACAAATACAGTATATAACAATAATGATGTAAAGGGAAACTAGAAGAAGAAAAAACGTATTCAAAGAAATGATTGAAGTGTTCCAAAATGGCTGCTTTTCAAGTGCTGATCGAGGGTCAGGGCTTGCTGAAAGAACATTGTGTGTTTTCATCACTAGCACTTTTCTCCGCATCATTCTCCTTGACAGGTAATGAGTTTCCTACAACTGAAGTGACACACAAAACACAAGTGCCTTTTACTATACTCGTAGATGCATAACCTCTTCGAAAGAGTGGTTAGTTGCTAAAGATACCCCAAAACAATAAGGAAAAATACTGATTACTATTTGTGAACATCGTTTATATTTCATTGAGACACATAATTGTCTGTGTAGTTTTTTTTCTATCAAACAGTACCAAAGAGGGAGGAGCCTCCAATAATTTAACACCCAAATTTGACCCTTGTGCACATACTTTGCACACATTGCGTATTTTTTCCTAATTTTGTAAATGCTTTTAAAGGCGGAGTAATCAGTTATTTATGAACATTTTTAGTCTGTGATGTGATGACACTTTTAGACATAGCCTGATCTCTACCGCCACCTACTGTCTAGAGGTGAAACACAAGTCAACAAAGAATTTTGTTTGCTGACGTAGTTTGACTGCCGCTCAACGCAATGTTGCAAAAATCGCAGGAAAATCAATTTAATAAATTCTATTAAAATGCATGTCAAAAATTGTAGTTATAATGGTTTTATATGGTCCAAAATTTGGACGAAGATTATTTTTGTACAAAAAATCTCGCACGTCCAGCTGCAATCACATAGAAGTGTCAGAGTTGTTGCATTTTGAAATTTTACATGTTTTAATCATCTGCTGGAAATTTAAACTCCTTAGTATATTTTTTCTCCATTGATTCTTTTATGATATCATGAAAAATTCAAAGGAATATCCATAATTTGTAACATAATGCATTTGTCATGCATTTGTACAATTTTGTTGTGATGAAGCTGTGTTTTATAGTATATTTTTTGTGGCAGGTTTTTCTTTGATTCCTCAATGTCTTTACTGCCCCATTTCAAGAATAATACACAGTGCAGAATGATGGAAAAAAGCAGTAGTTGGATACTTTAAGGGCCCCATCGCTTATATTTCTGTCCGCAATCCTGATCGTCGAGAGCACCCGCAACATTTCGTAGGACGTAATAAATGGTGTGCGGACAGAGGGCAGTTTGTGGCGATGCATCTCTGCGGGTGTCAGCCAACTTGCTTGCGTTATCTGCCGCCTGCCACGACGGGCACATGGAGAAAAATCACCTCATCCCTCTGCATCATGGCTCTCGGCGGAACACATTTTTGCAGTGAAAGGAGACATTACCAACATAATGAGGCACCCACACCTCACGGGGATGCCATTCGGGTGTAGCCGAGCGTAAGAGTCAAGCTCAAGAAGGGGCTTATTATGTTTGTTATTGCATCTGGCAGGTAAGATAAAAAAAATAAGGAATAATTATCACATGAAATGGGAAAACTATATTAAAAACATTAAAATATTTCCGAATGAATTTACCGGATAAGCCGCAGCAAACTATAAGTTTCACTGTAACATCAGATGTGTAATGTGATGTATGTTTTTTTTTTTTTTTTTAATTTGAATGGAAGATTGCAGGGTGAGAGAGAGAGAGAGAGAGAGAGAGAGAGAGAGAGAGAGAGAGAGAGAGAGAGAGAGAGAGAGAGAGAGAGAGAGAGAGAGAGAGAGCCGTATTGTAAGGCACATAGAATAGAAGAATAGAAGCGCACCGCATTGTAAGGCACATAGAACAGAAGCTCCAGTAGTGGCAGGGGTTGCGTTATGCATCCACTAGATGGCGACGCGCTAAAGATCTTGTCAACAAAATGATTATTTCCAATCAGAAATTAAGAATAAAGAAAAGATGATGTGCAGAAAGTACGACTTGAAGAATTGAGAGTGTCAACAACTATTTTACATGAAAAAAATTCTCGTCCATGGCACTGAATGACTTAACTGAGTAAAGGTAGATTGATAGAAATGCCATCATTTTCATCCCAAAATGGAGGCTCAGTAGCTTTTGGGGAAGCACATTATTTTTAAGCCTTGGTTTGTTTGCTGACTGGCAACGTGAGGACACGCTCATGTAGGTCTTGTCACGATGATTCTCTTTTTCATAATCCCCTTTGCAATATCCTCTCATTCATTTTTCACTGTCATCATCCTCTTGTCACGGTGTGTAATACTCAGTGGAGTTCACATGGGCGGCGCAGAGTTCTAAAATATATTAAAAAGTTCATCTTGTTCAGGTGTGAACCAGCTGAGGAATAGATGAAGATTGCACGGTCTTTTAGTTTTACTGCAAGAGAAGCCCTGGCGTCATAAACTCTGCTACACAATTATTAAAGAACGATAAGAGCAGAACATAACTTTGAAAAAAGTTAGGTTTCTTCAAAGACGATCTGAACAGATGACGTGAAAGCGGTGTCTTTTTGTTGCATGTTTGATTAGTCTTTTTTTGTGGGGGAAAAGTAGACCAAGTCGGGTTAGTTGTCTTTAAAATCAGCTTGACGAAAATGATCCCTGACTCATATTTGTGCAACTATTTTGACGATTTTATGACCCTTTCAATGTCCGCCCAAGTTGGGTGGTAATAAGGCCAGGCTAGCAAAAAAATCCCCGGATACTCAGGGGTTAAATAGAATCAACTGCATAGATATAATAACTGAAAATGAGGCACAGATCGTGGTCTACTACATAGAGATGCAAGGTCGAGTTTCGCTCCACTTATTCTGTTATTATAAAAGAACTCAGAGTGGGGACTCCTTGACACAAAAGTCTTCGTCCTGGCTCAATGGTAGAGACCAGAAATAATGACTTCATTACAACATTAATACAAAAAGTCCTGAGGCAAAAATAGCTTCGAGTTTCTCTTCACTGTGCAGACTCTGTACTCAATGATTGCTTTTTTCATTTCAAAATATGCAATTGGAAGGATGGTAGACATTAAAAAAATAAAATTGCTTATAAACGTCTTATGTAAATGATACACTAAAATTGAGTGTATCTGCTTATCTTCCTTGAAATATTATGCAATAACACCCCTGCGGTTTCTTTTTGATCACTGTGTTTTCCGCACTATAAGGCGCACCTAAAAGCTTTACATTTTTTAACAAGCACCTTATAATCCAGTGCGCCTTATATATCGATTATAATATGTGTTGTTACGTTTGAGTGACTTATCTGATCATTGAGTTGACATCCCCTTGAGCACAGCTCCATCTAGTGGCTACATAACAGAATGCAAATGCGCCCCAGCCACCACTGTAACTTTGATTCCATGCGCCTTATAATCCAGTGTCTCTTATATACAAATTTTTAAAAAAGTCATTCATTGAAGGTGCGCCTTATAATACGGTGCGCCTTATAGTGCGGAAAATACAGTACTGCTTTTACCTGGTCTTATTAGCACGACTCGTTTTGAGATACATGACCAATGAGAGTCCATTCAGTTTACGACCAATCTGTTTTATCGTCTCATCGGTCTCAAATCTTGAGAATTTTTGTACCACTTTTGTATAAATATCAAACCCCGTTTTTGATTTACAGATAGGAAGCAGCGAGAACTATCATCTGGTTTTGGTTTTTAAATCTTGGCTTGCTCCTGTTGAGTCATCCCTTGCCAAGACGCTGTCCATTTGGCCACTCCACCACCGTGCATGTTGGAGAAAAACACGGTGAGTCATCCTATAATGGAAAAAATACAACTTATTTTGGTTTAACAGATTAAAAAAAGACAGATGGGTGCGATGGATTCGCAGAACGAGTGCGGAGGGTAAGAGTGATGAAGGACATAAAAGTTACGGGGGGATAAGCTCGGCATGCTGGGCGCCGATGTGGAAACGAAGGAGGGGCAGCGGCAGCAGAACGAGCGAGAGGATGAGTCACCGCCAAGCTCCCCCCCGTCATTACAGACAAACACGCTTGAATTTAATTACAGAAGCAAACAAAAAACGAGCATGAATGCGTTTAACGGGGTAAAGTGAGCCAAAAAAGGGATTGAATTATCCAAACAGGAGCTTGGAGGTGAGAATTGGCCTGGCAGAAAATGTATTAATCCTTTCAAAAATGTTACGTCTGTCATGAAAATATCAAAATGATTGCCTTGATTTTTTTTTATTTATTTTTGAGTGTATGGACATCACTGGGATTTTTTTCATTAACCTTCCTGTTAGGTTTCTGTGGAAGGAACAACAAAAATGTCCCTGGGTCACTTTGATTGGTGCATATTTAGCAACCCAAATGTACCGTATTTTCCACACTATAAGGCATACCGGATTATAAGGCGCACCTTCAATGAATGGCCGGTTTTAAAACTGTTTTCCTATATAGGGCACGCCGGATTATAGGGCGCATAGAATAGAAGCTGCAATAGTGGCTGGGGTTGTGTTATGGATCCATAAGATGATTTAACAAAACAAATCAGATAAGTCAATCAAACTTTATTAAACGACAAATATTAGGAATAAGGATGATTTGTGGAAAGTACTAGCTAAAGAACGGCAAAAAAAATACCTCTTGATTACATTAAAAGATTTTTTTAGATCAATGCTAAGATGAATCAAGAGTTTAAAATGCCGAATAATTATGATTCAATGAAATGAACAGCCTTAAAATATATTGTTTTGATATTTAAAAATGGTTTCTGGATTTATTTGATAAAAACATGCTTTCTTTGACAAAAACTCAGTTTTTTGCAGCTTGGCTCCATATGATTTGCTTCAAAATGTTAGCATATATAGCATATCAAAATTTAAAACAACTGAAATGCAGAGGTAAAAATAGAAGAATTTAAACGGCGATTACGTTACGTTTTTTTTTGTCCCCCAAAAATGAAAACTCACCGTTTATGCACGGTAAAAAGTGCGCCAGATTATAAGGCGCACTGTCATCTTTTGTGAAAATTGAAGGTTTTTAGGTGCATCATTGTGCGGAAAATATATCTGAAACATGTAATCCAAATCCATATATTAATTTTAACAAATATTCTATTCATTTTTCAGAAACAGCAATAACATCTGTGGGTCAATGGGAATTTATATCCCACAGTTTAGTGAAGAAGTAATGACGTCACATTAAAATTTAATCAGTGTTCAATTTTACGTCACCATACCAAACTCTATAAATGCTTTGAAGAACTGAAGCAACCTCCTGAGTATTTCTTTTTCAAAGAAAAAAAAAATGTTGGGATGATAATCGTCTCAATAAAGATGATGCTAATATCTTTTATCCGAAAGGTAGGATGAACTATTACCAGAAACGCAAGAACTGCAACCCGAAACGACCCGGTCGTTGAAAACGTTTTATTAAAGTTTAGCTCTCCAGGCGACCGTAGGCACATGCTAATCGTTGGAATTACGATTAAAAATTTCACACGAACTTGCAAAATCCAATAACAATTAAAAAAAAAAAAAGTACCAGTATGTGCTTTTGTCCGAAGGCGACGGTTGGATGATGAGGGCAGCGTGTGTGTTTGTGTTTGCTCAGTTGTGGCAATTCAGAGCATTGTGTCGATGGGATTAACCATCTGTTGGCACTTGAAACACCCTTTTTATCTCCCGTCTAGGACAGGATGCTGCATTCAAAGTCACTCACTCCATGTGGGATTTAAAAACCATCTTAGACTGAACTCGAGACCTACTTGCTAGTCCCTCTTTAAAATAAGATACAGCTTTCAAACCTTGTGCGATATTTTGTCCAAATATATCAGATGTGTTTCACATCAACGGGAAAGCATTGAAAGACGACACTAGGGAGCTGAAATTTCACCCAAATAGCGACAACTTGTCATGGTTTAACATAGCATGAACTCTTAGTTGTCACGTTACCAGAAATGTGTCATCGCTTGGCTAAAATACTACAGGAATGATGTGAAAGTAAATGATCAAAAAATGGTCAAAATACCACACAAGCGTATGAGATGCAGGTAATCTAGGTCAGAACTAGGTGGGCCAAAATCGATTCACGTAAGAATCGGGATTCTCATTTATTTTTTGATTTGAAATCTGCTAGTCGGTTAATTTCACATTTGTGCATTCCAAAAACATTCACGGACTACTTTTAAACTCTCCATATATACAAATGATTCTTTTTTGTCGTTTTTTTGACGATAAGGTGCACTGGCTTGTTCTCCACATTATGCTTGCGCCAAGGGTCTACTTTGGGAAATTTCCATGTGTAGGGTGCATTGAGAATTTTTGTGAAAATTTACAGCTTTTAAATGCTCTTTATAATCCGCAAAATATGATAAATTTGCCCTGCGATTGGCTGGAATCTAGAGAAAGTTGAAAACCGGTTCTCGCAAATTCTCTCTCACCCACAACAGGTGGAATAAGACACCCTTAAACTCGTGTCTCACAAATAAAAAGTGTATTCATGCAGATGATTTGTTCCTATATTCCCCCCCCAAAATGATGGTAGGTTCAATGACTACTTTTGAATTCTCCACAACCGCAATGAGTACGGGCAGAATAGGAAAGCGTAGAAATATTGTCTCGCAAATGAAATGCGTAAACAGACGGCGTCATAGGACGCCGCAGCTTGTCTGTATATTCGAACCCGCATATCTCATTAAGATGGGAGATCCAGCTGTCAAAACAAAAATAGTCTATTTCAGAGAAGGAGATATAAACGCAGCGATGCAAGGGGAACGCTTGCACCCGCAGTGCTTTTTGGTTTTGTCGCAGTGGATTTTCTTCCCGCAGACAAGACGACAGTTAATAATCGAAAGCACGTCGCAAGTCTGTGGGTTAAAAGTGTGAAAAGGCCTGAGGAGAATGTCCGGCCACAAATATTATTATACGCCACCCGTATGATGAGACAACGGAGACCCTAAGGGGACATGAAGGAAAAAAGTTTGGAGGGAGCTTGCAAAAGTTTTATGAAGCGACGCAATACTTTCATTGATATTTATGCGGTGCCGGGGATTTTGTGTGCGATTACGCAAGACTTCAACTCGTTTCCTAATGGGCCAATTTGGGCAATGAGAAGACTATAAAGCAGGTGTGTCCAAATTTTCCCTCTGGGTCCACGGGTTTAATTAGCTAATTTATCTAATTTGCGTTAATGCAAAATTGATTGTTGTCATTGATTTTTTTATTTTATAATCTTAAATACTTATATTGTTTTGGGCAGTACACGTAATGTATTCTTTTTCTATTCTATCTATAACCTGTTTTGGGGATAATACTTTCGAGTTTTATTTTTTTCAAGTCGATTATTGGATCTTTTTGCCATTTGTGGATCAGTCTCGATTACATTGGGTCATTTTTTCCTACATTAATACATTAAATTAACACCTTTTAAAATCATCATCTCGCTCATGAGTAGATCCATTTTTGTGTGTTTTATATATATATATATATATATATATATATATATATTAGTGTGTGTGTGTATATATATATATATATATATATATATATATATATATATATATATATTAGTGTGTATATATATATATTAGTGTGTGTGTGTGTATATATATGTATATATATATATATATATATATATATATATATTATTGTGAAATCCACTACGGAATGTTGTTTTGCTCCTTCAGGCCTTACCGCATCTGTCATTCATCTGCGATACTGTTGAAGCGGACGTTCTGCATTCCGGTTTTCTGTCACATTTCAATCTTTTTACTTCCTGTATTAGAATTAGTCCCCTTTTACTTCAATGATAGTTATCTTTGTGCTTATGGAAGCTCAGGATGATGACTATCTTGCAGGGTGCCGTATTGCTTGCTGATGAACCGCATCAAGATGGTCTTTGATGAGCGCTTGAGATAGAACACGGGAAAAAAAAAAAGATCGTGAGATGAGCCGTAACCTCAAGAGCACCTGAGCCTGCTCACTAACACATTTATTTCACTGACAGATGTGACAAGACCATTATGCCTTCTCCTGTGCGCCTCAGCGCCACTTGGCCACAAGCTCTCTTTCAGTTATATATTTTGCACTTACTAAAAGGTTGTTTCTATTTTTTTCCTCCACCCCCCAAAAAAAATAATCCACCTATTTTGCGGTTTCGTGTGAACTAGTAAAAATATTATTCTACTTAAGTAGATTTTCAGATATCTGGAATTCACTCGCCTGTTTCCAGTGTTTTCCATTGAGTTTACTTCATATATGAAAATAGTTATATACTTTACAGTCCTCACTATATGGCTGTTGAGTATTTTTTATTTATTTATTTTTTTTTATTCTGATACCCAATAGAAAATCTGAATCAAATCTTGAGTGGTTGGATAAAAATGTGTAATTACAAACACAGACAACCAGATAATACATTTCCATTCTTATAAATGACCAAATTTTGTACATTTTTGATGATCAACATTATTTCATTTACTTTAAACCGTTTTTAAGTGGGTCAAAATGTGATCAGTAGAAACGGCAACTGTGTCATGCTGTCAACATCAAAGTGTCATTTATGTCTATCTTGCCAGCCTATATGGAGCACTCAATCATTGCTAGCTAGCATGGAATGTATTCTAAACCAGATAACACATTTCCATTCAGTTATAAATGACCACATTTATACAATTTTGATGATCAACATTTTTTAATTTACTTTAATTTAAACCGTTTTTAAGTGGGTCAAAATGTGATCAGTAGAAACAGCAACTGTGTCATGCCGTCAACACCAAAGTGTGCATGTCATTTATGTCTATCTTGCCAGCCTATATGGAGCACTCAAGCGTTGCTAGCTAGCATGTAATATATTCTAAATGTAGCTATAACAGAGCCCAAATCAGCAGTTAGTACTGGCAAAAGGTGGCGTATGAAATAAACGTTCAAACCAATTGTAGGTGAGGTTGATTAATCGATATTTTGGTGTTTGATGGTGGAAAAATGGCTTGTTGAGGCAGCTGATTGCCCGCCTTCCACATGGCCACCTCAATAACACTCTGACAAGTTATGTGTGACCCGGCGCACAGGTCATAACAAACTGCCAAGATAAAAGCATGAAATTTCTGTCGGCCATCTGTTCCCTGCTCGCTCACCTTTTCCACTCCCCTTTCGGAATCTGTTTCTGTCCACCTGGACCCTGCACCCTAAAGCTACACATAACGTATAAAATTCTCATTCCACCTCCACCCAGTGTGAAAATGACATTTTAAGCCGCAAACATTCTAATTACTTCAGTGGATCCCAATTAGCATGCAAGATATGCACTCTTAAGTTCATCTTTTTAAATATGCACTGAACGCACCCTTCAGACACAGGTCCTTAAAAATTCCCTTGATGCCAATTATCCACATCAATAACCATCAAATAAATTCCACCTCTGCTGTAATTTGCAACACACAAGCCATTATGATATGAATTATAATTAAAACCCTAATTCCGCATAAGCAGAGTTATAATGTAGTCAAAATATAGCTGCCACATGAGGATATAGCCAGATGTTGTTGTGATGTTTCATGCATATATAATATATATATATATATATATATATATATATATATATATATATATATATATATATATATAGTACTTGCAAATATATTGTTAAAAAAACATTTTTCACACCCAGAATGCATTGTGTGGCTCCATACATTTTTATTAATGCAGTTCTAGTGTGATTAATCATTTTAATATGTGTTTATGTTAACTCTAGTGATGTGTCATATTTAATGCATTTTTGCTTGATATGCTCTTTGTATGCATTTTATTGTTTATAACAAATTGGAATTTTAGTTTGTGTAAAGTAGTGACATCTTTGCAGTACATCTTTGCATTGCTCATCCAAGCATTGCTTGTAAAATTTAAAATTTGCATTCTTTGGTCTGCAGAATCAGCAAATGTCATGATATATAATTAAGCATACAGGAATATAGTATAAAGTTATATGTAATAAATAAAGACGTTGCTGTTATTTGTATATAATTGCAGTAAATGGTTAAAGAACATAAAGGTTAAAAATTAATGGACAGATCGGCTACTTTGCAGATTATTTTTTTGGCTAAGATTTGAAGGGCCGTAATTGGCCGATTTCATCGGTCGGTTCCTTCTAACCAACTTTTTATTTGGAGAATGAAAAGCTTTCACTGTACAATCTTGAAAATAGCGGGAGAAATGACTCATTGTGAAGTCTCCCGCATGAATCTTGGAAAGTTGGCAAGTACCTTTGTTTGATTTGCCGTATCCAGCTTATCATGCGAGATCCGACCTGCGCTTTCATACCAAGTCCTCGTCGAAGCTTTCTTTCAACGAAATCACCATAGTAACCTTTAAAAGCCCAATAAGTGAGAAACCGCAGCAGGGGAAGCTAGGCTAAACGCATTTGTGAAACCAATTACGTCTAATTGGGAGCGTCCACATCGGAACAGTGTTTTTTTTTCTCTGACTTTAATTTCCGTCCGTTTTATCGCTCCCCAAGTGAACAAGAATATTCATCTTGTTTCACATAATGCAAGATCACACTTAAAGTGTCATTTGTGAACCCGGGTGGATGTTAATTCCCAAACGCCGTAGGCCGGCCAATGAAAAGGCGGGAGGGATGCAGTAATTTCCCACAGTGGGGCGTCTCGACAATTTAGTTGCTCTTTTTTCTTTCTTTTTCTTTTTATAGCATGGGACCATGACTCAAGCCACACCTTCCTACACACTCGCATGAGATTGGGCCTACACAAGCTCTGTTGTGTAAATGTATGCTCATTTGCCAGCGCTGATGAATTTGTATTTGGGGTTATATATCATCCCGATGACGTGCTGACCAAATTATTTATTAAAATGTATGATTCAGTGTGGGTAAAAATCACTTTAACTCTTTCAATCCCAAAGACGCATTATTATTAGTTTTTTTAATGAGTCCAAGCGTTCAATTCCAGTTATATATATTCGTATTTATTTCGTATTTTCGGACCATAAGCCACACTAACAAATATTTATCAAAAAATGTTTTTTTTTGCCAAACATAAGATGCACTGCATTTTATTTATTTATTTATTTTTGTAACAAGTTCAGACTCAATTCAAGGTACATATATTTTTTCAAGTGTTTAGCTAACAAAGGGTCTAAACATGGCTGGTGAGTTAAGTGTTAAGTAACTAATGAATTAGGGTATTTTTCGAACTATAAACCGCACCAGAATATAAACCGCGCCACAAATATTTAAGATAATTCATTTTTGGACTAAAACTGCAGGTTTTAACATTAGATATTTGTTGTTTTTTTTTAATTTAAAACTTGTTTCCACATAAACATGTTGATTGTTAGAATAACGCACCAACACAACAGTAACATGCCTTCGACACCCTTGGACTGTTGGTTATTTACGTGAAATTCAGATGTATGTTTTGAATTGCCCTATCTGTGTAAACACAGCGAAATCAAATGTGTTCTTGGACATGTTTCTCAAAATAGCCAAAAAAAACTGATGTAGAAATGAAATAGCTCCTGAGATGTGGACCTGCTTTGTAAATGGAGCCTATGCGGCATGTCAAAACTCCACCTGGCACAGATGGTGAGAAATGAAACGCGAGAGTGCAAGCGTGTCAGATTCTAGCGATCGGGCCGCGACCTCCTGATTAGGCCGTCACCTGTAGAGTGGACGAGAGGACATAAAGACGTAGGAAAGCAGTGGGAGGAATCCATGCCGGTCATTAAAAATAATGCGCGTTTAAGCTACTCCTACTGCGCCCTTCCTCTCGGCTCTATTTTTGTTTTATTGATTTTTCTCTCGTTTTTTTTTTTTTTTTGAGTCGCACAATCGTTCGGGAGCTCACACTAACTTCAGTAAGAAATCTTTTCCGTTTAAATGTCCAGGACAAAAATGGGCACAAAAAATTGTTTGTGTATTAATTTTGGATTGAAAACAAGGGGTCTGTTAAACAACATCATGATGCCTTCATGCTCAGCTTGGAAAATTGTGCAACAAGGGATTTCTTATCTATTTAAATGGCTGTGAAAGTGTAAATAAGTGGTAAGCAGATGGAACAAATTTAGAAAGTGGGGGATAACTCCTCCCCCATTACAGCCCTTTCCTGACTGTGTAAATTAAGCTCGATTCGTCATGCACTGTGCGTGAGCAATGACCAGAAACTAGCAGCTCCCGATCATTAGATTGGATTCATTTTTGGTGTGTCTGAAATCTTCACCATTCAGGACCACCACTGTTGGTTATAAAAACTTTTTGACTATGGCTGTTGTTGTGATAGGTTGCTTTCTTGTATCATAAAGTATTGACGATGTGACAGTATTTACACTCTAGGTTCTAGTTTCTTTCAGAGTCTAGTTTCCGAGTCTAATTACATGACCCTAGCTTTGAGTTTAGTTTTCCAAGTCTAGCTTTATGAGACCAGTTTTCCAAGTCTAGCTTTACGAGTGCAGTTTTCCAAGTCTGGCTTTACGAGTCTAGTTTTCCAAGTCTTGCTTTACGAGTCTAGTTTTCCAAGTCTAGCTTTACGAGTCTAGTTTTCCAAGTGTAGCTTTACGAGTCTAGTTTTCCAAGTGTAGCTTTGTGAGTCTAGCTTTCCGAGACTAGTTTTCCGAGTCTAAATTAACGAGTCTAGTTTTGAGAGTCTAGCTTCATGAGTCTAGTTTCTGAGTCTAGGTCTAGTTACTGCACTTTGGATATGTTTTTTTTTTAATGTCTAAATATTTCTATTTTTCCACTTCCTTATGCTGTATTGAAAATGAATGTATTCAAGAATAAGAACTTTGAGAAAATCAAGGATAAATGTACTGTAGAAAATCATATTTGCACCATGGTTACCATTTTCGATATAAGAACAAACACTATGAAAATGCCATCTACTGTAGTTTCATTGTTGTATTATTATTATTCTTTTGTAATAGTTAGTTAATCAACTAACTTTGCTGTATTGGGGACAAAATGGACACAATAGTGACACAAAAGAATAGAGTGGGTCTCAGGAAGGTAGTTTGGGGCCAGCAGTAAAACAGAAGCCCTAATGGACATACTGTACATGGCTAAAACAATAATCATTTGTATGACAATTTCTGTCTTGTTTCAATAGTTTGTGTTCACTTTAGTGCTCTAGAACATCCGCAATCAATGGAGAGATTTTTACTTTCAATAGGACCGAAATGATACATTTGTCAAATGGAATCTTATTTTCCTCTCGATGTTTAATCAGAAACAACTACCGTCATCAAAATATGAATAGATACAATCAGATGCATTCTCTCTGGGATATAAAAAGGTTGCAAGTTAGAGTTTGATTGGGAGCATCATCGCATTCTAAGCCTTTCAGTCCTCTTGTCCTCGCTTTTCGGTTCACCGCTTTTTATAGCTATATTTTTCTTACTTCCCCAAATTAGTAGCGTTGCTATGACAACCAGCTGCAAACAACTAAACAAAAGCTCCCTTATACGAATGCACATAACACTTATATAATTTTGATTTTTAAACAATATTAAATGTTGTTAATAGATGTTGAAAGAAATACTCCTTTATATTGGTTCAATCCTAATTTCAGGCTCATAACATCATCAAATCAGTGGAGTCATCTCTCCTAATACATATATACATTTTTTTGGGGGGTTGGAAACTTTTTATGGCTAAAAATGGGAAAAATCTGATAATAGCAAAAGTAACTATGCTGGATATTTATTTATTCATATATATATATATATATATATATATATATATAAAATCATATTTAATCAGGAATATTTTTCATAATTAGAGTATTATTACTTTTGAAGACGTTTGCATTATGGGGGTCCAGGCTAAGCCAATCATCGAAGTCTTTAAAATGCTTGCAAATGTCGCTAGCACTACCTGGTGGTTTTGGCTAAACACAAATTTTCTATTGCGCCCCGTTCGCGAGTTCCCATTGAAGGGCTAATGCAAAAATCAGGAGAAATGCCTGATAAAACATCGGGTTTCAATTCGTCCAAAATTGGCAACATTTCCAATTTTGAATGGCAGTAAATAAGCCCGACATGGGCTAAATTTGACACTTATAGGGTGTACCTCTCTACCTTCCGTTTGTAAGCATTTCGAAGGTACGGCAATGTGGTGTATTGAAAGTAGTTATGTTTTAACAATCTATTCCATATTTCAGCCTCCTAGTGGCTTTTTTGTAGGCTTTTCCTTTGATATTACACATTAAAAACTCAGGTCAAAATTTCCCCTAGGGGTTAAATCCAATTCCTGCATCAACTTATAGATATGCAAAGAATCATTCTACTACTTCAATGTGCTTCGCAAGACATAATAACAAAAGGATATGAGATCATATGGAAAAATCTGTTATAGTAATAACCTTATTGGATGACTTGATGTCACCTGCGCATTCAATATGACATTTATTCCTTCTATACCGAATGTCACGCGGTTTTCAGTACGTGCAATATGATTGGTCGCTGTGGAACGCTTGCACGTTGGATTTCATGAGTCGGTTCCTGCATAAATATTAAAGCTGTCACGAACAGAGAAATAAAACGGCGAAAATGCGGTCGGGCGAGCCCGTGGTTGCGGATTGCAATTTTCCACAATAATCATGCACATGCAGCTGCGAATCCGCACATAACTTAATAATTGATATGATCACCTCATAATGCTAACGCAGGAAATGAACGAGCCCATTTGCGGAGCAGCGACACAACAGTGGCGTATAAAAAGACCAAGATCACGAAAACAAACCCCGCCGCGCTTCTTGCATGGTGGGCCTTCTTTTTTTTTTTTTTTTTAAACAAGTGGTAACCTTTTTAAAAGCGAGCGGCTGTTTTCTTGGCGTAGTGTCAAGTCAACGACGCTGGCAGATAATACACGACGGCGACTTTTTACCACGATAATGAACCATCTTTAAATTTGGAACCTTAAGTGAGCCCAAGGGATTCAATGCGAACTAATTAGCTGGAGCTGCTAATTAGATTTTTTTTTTTTTTTCCAGGAAAACACAGACTATAGGGTGGACAAATAAGCGGAGTGATTTACTTTGCTTGAATGCACGGAGGGTGAAAATTGCAAGTAAATTTTAATTAACTCTGCCGATTGAAGGCTTGCAAGTGACTCAGAGCAGTTTCCAGTAAACTGTAAAAAAAAATAAAATAAAAAAGAATCTTGCATCACACTATTTAAACTTGATACTCCTAAAAATCTTGATCAATTTTGCAAACCCGATAAGAGCCTGAACGCTCATTACAGCATAAGTGATACGATAAATTAAATTGAACTTCTTTGCAGAAATGACCAAGCAGGTGTTAACACAAACAGCATGCATACAAAAGCACAATGACTAAAAACTAGCATTAAAGATCGGGGCATAGCTTTGATTTGTTTTTCCAGCTGAACGAACACGCTCATTTATTGAATAAACTATGAAAAATGACCTCATCTTTCTATTGCCTCTTTGTTTGCAAGCTTTTATTTTGTTTTATTTCTTTCAGAGCACTGGCCAAAACTTTGGAAACATCCTCCATTCTTCATTATTTAAAATAAATAAATGAATCAAATAACATACATAAATTATTTATGTATTTTCCGCACTATAAGGCGCACCTAAAAGCCTGATTGTTCTACTTTTTTTAAGCTGATGGTGCGCCTTATAATCAGGTGCGCCTTATATATGGATCAATATTGAGATTGGGATTGGTAGATGGGGAATGATGTGATAAAGTAAGCTTCAACTTTTTCTTTTGTGTGTTTACAGTTGAACAAGCTTGGTCATATTGACTGAGTTATTATGCTAATGAGAGTTTAGACTTATTGCGTTATTATTTTTATTACTTTGAGTATTAATATATTGTGATTGAAAAAGTTTTAAAATATGTCATTAATTGAGGGTGCGCCTTATAATCCGGTGCGCCTTATATATGGAAAAAAGTTTTAAAATGTCATCAATTGGGGGTGCTCCTTATAATCCAATAATGATTATAAGGCGCACCAAAAAATAAGGCTTTTAGGTGCGCCTTATAGTGCGGAAAATTCAGTATATCATTTTATAAAATTTATACTTTTTTCGTATATAATTTCATGAGGTGTTACGACTCCTTCATTGAAGCAAGCGGTAATGTCTCCCTCCAGTTCTGTACAGCCACCCGGTTTCTTTTGCTTTCCATTCAGCCGCCGTTTATTTTTAGACTGTTCCGGGGGGAAAGCGAAGAGGAAGAAATATTTTAAAACTTTTTCAATCACAATATAGTAATACTTAAAGCAATAACAATAATAACTGAAACAGGTAAAGCTTACTTTATCAGTTCATTCCCCATCTATCTCAATATTGATCCATATATAAGGCGCACCTGATTATAAGGCGCACCATCAGCTTTTTCAAAAAAAAAAAATTAAGGCTTTTACGTGCGCCTTATAATTTTATAATATATTTTTTTCGTATATAATTTCAAGAGATGTTACGACGACTCCTTCACTGAAGCAAGCTGTAACGTTTTCAGCCAGTTCTGTACAGCCACCCGGTTTCTTTTGCTTTCCATTCAGCCGCCGTTTATTTTTAGACTGTACCGGGGGGAAAGCGAAGAGGGAGAAAGGATGACACAATCGCTTATAGATGGGGAGATGTGAAGAGGAGGAAAAAGAGGAGCGGGAAGAAGAAAGCGTGGGTGCGCATGGGTTGGGAGGGGTGCTCATTGGAATCTTTATGCTGACAGCTGCGCTCACAAAAAAGGTGGCGGGCACGGACACGGACACGGCTGGGGAAATCAATAGATCGCTAAGTAGAAGACTTGACTGCTTAATTGGAGCACACGTGATTTTATTTAATTTTCTTATCAGGATTTTCTTGGTCCCGCTGTGCTCCCCGGGGACATTTTGGCCTCCCTGGGGCGAAATGTTCTGTTCTGGACTGTCAAGCGTTTGGTGCTGAGCATCAAGTGTGCGCTGAATTTTTAGAGGTTTTTATGTTGTCGGTTGGAGCTGAAATGGATGACAGGGGACACAAATGCAGTGGTGCCTTGAGATAGGAGTTTTTTTTTTTTTGTTCCGTGGCAGAAAAGATTTGCGAATCATTAGTTTCATTTATGAAAATATGCGATTAATACACTGACAGAATTGAATAGCTTCACCTAATCTGGTGTTCCCTCCTTGACCACAAGGTGGCAGTGATATACCTTGAGATACGAGGTTATTTCGTTTCATACTCACGCTCGTAACACAAACGATTTACATCGCAGGTCACTGGCTTCTATTATGAAAACATCCAATATATATATACATCAATGGCAAGATAAAATGGCTTCACCTAATCTGGTGTTCCTTCCTTGGCCACAAGGTAGCAGTGATTCACCTTGAGATATGAGGTTATTAGGTTTCATGTTCACACTCGTAACACAAAAGTTTTGAATTGATTATCATTAGTTTCTCATATGAAAACATCCAGTATAGACATTAATTACTTAACTTTATCTAATCTGGTGTTCTCTCCTTGGCCACAAGATGGCAGTGTCTGACACGAGGTCATTTTGTTTCATTTTCATGCTCAGAACGCAAAAGATTCTAATTGCAAATTATTCGTTTCTCCGATGAAAACGTCCAATATATACACTAATAACAAAGTTAAATAGCTTCACCTAATCTGGTGCTCCCATTTTGGCCACAAAGTGGTTTACAGTTGATTTTTAGGAAGTCTACGAATTGGAACTGGCCATGTCCTCCCAAGAGGTCAAATGGGATTCTCACTTGTAATCAGGTCATCAGTACGGCACTAATTTCATGTTGTCAGTACTGTACTGTTGTCTATGTTGTTGCTGCACCTTTAGTGTGCAATTCGTTACCTAAATTGTTAAAGCGCTACAGAATGGATGTTTTACTCTTGTTTCTCACATTCTTCACTCAATAACTTTTGAGACTGCTCTTTCATTACAAAAAAAAAATCACAAAACTAAGCTCTTCTGTGGTCTAAGGTATTTCATGATGTTCCCGATGACTATGCAAATAATCAAGTTACCAACAGTCACCAGTAGCCCATCTGCTATCCTGCTGGCTGCTAATTCTCTCATTATTCCAAAAACGCCCCTGAAGCCTCACTGTTGATATAGTCCCTAAACACCTTTAGGAAAACAAAAAAAAAAAACTAATCTAAAACAGACAGAGGGCTATCAAAAAGACTTTGATGTTCCAATTGGCCATTCTGCGAGTTGCCAATAGCAACAGGTTTTGTTACGGCTATTGTTTTCCATCTGTGTGTCGCACACCATTTTCTTCATCTGTTATCTGAATTATCTGCAGTGTAAGGCAAACACCTGCAGCCTCAATTAAAAGTAAACAGTGAGTAATGGTGGTTGAATCCATTCTGCTACAACATTTTTAAGTGACAGCAAGTGACATTTGGACAGCACTTCCCTCTGCATGGTGACAAATGAGACACACGCGGCTTCACTTTTTATTTATTTATTTTTGTTTCTTTCTGTTCCAACACTGACAGAAATACAAGGACGAAATACCCAAATTCTGACAGGATTACACAATAAGATGAAACCATTTTTTTTTTTTCAATTTTGGGACATTTTGATTTTTTTAGAATCGTGGTAAATGAGAATCATAATTTTTTTTGCACACCCCTAATATATATATATATATATATATATATATATATATATATATATATATATATATATATATATATATATATAATTTATTTTAATGATTTTTTTTAATAAAACAGGAAAAGGCACTCAGAAACAAGCTGGGCTATGCGTAAATTATGTTGATTTTTATTGTTTTCCTTTTAATTACTTGTAGTGACAGTTCTTAGACACTTTCTACTGGTGAAAGGAATATGAATAAATATACAAACACATTTTTGTTTTTCACTATTCAAAATAGAGGATATATTTTTACAGCTTGTACAAATAAGACACTTACTGTTCAGTGTACATTCAGACATATTTTTTTTTAAATCTATACATCATCTTGCCTATTTGGGCTTATATAGAATGTTGGTGTCCAAATAGAAAAAAAATAAGGTGCGTTTTAAGGAGCAAAATGAAAATAATTCATCCCTAACATCTTTTTTTGGTAGCATGTTATGACTATCCAATATTGACAGCATTTGGTTCGTTTTTTTTGTTTTTTTGTTTTTTTTTTGTGGCGATTAAACCCAGACTGCAATTTTAATGTACATTTTTTGTATTTTGTTCCATAAACTGGGACACTACACTGAAAACATGGCAAAAAATTCAAGTGTCCCAGGCCTTCCATACTCACTTTCACATCTATGAACGATTTAGAGTCATTTCAATTAAAAAAACCAAAAAAAAACCACATTTGACATCCAGTTAACATTTAATCGAAGCAATTAACGATCAAATACATTGCTACAGCTAAGGAGATGCCGCTGGGTCTTTGGACCACGTCGCCTGCCGCTAAAAGCCATTATGACACCATCACGACATCATATTTAACTGTACACTCGCTGATCCGCATGCTACAATTCGGCTCCTCTAAAACTTCTTGGCTTCTATTGTTGGACGCTCGAAAAACGACAGTGCTAGCCATATCATTTTCACAAACGCTAAGCTATCGTCCACGTTTACTGTTTCCGTCTCTCGCGGAACACGTGCGAAAAGTGGGTGAATGGAGTTCACGCCTATTCAATGTCAGTGGGAGTCGCCTCGAGAGAACGCTCGTGCTGTTTTCTTTGTTGCTTTGTGTTCGCCGGGGTATGCCTGGAATGGGATTTACTTGCCATACAATGAAAGGGGGCGGCATCAAGAGGGCCTACAGCAGGCAAAGCAATTCCATTCGCAGGAAAAAAAAAAATACTGGATAGTTGGTTTGCCCCAAGGCTTCATCGTTCACCATTTCTATTGAACTGGGTGATGGTTATGCCAACAAAGCTTGAGGGCAACAGGGGAACGTGAGAAGTTCTTCAAAAGGATTTTAATGATTTCCTGATTGGATGAGAAAAGTCCTTCAAAGAACTGCCCACTTTCTTACCAAAAGTAACCCTTTGATTCAGTTCACTTGGGTGTTATGTGAGTCTTTTTTAGGTTTTGAGTACGCTGTCTGTCAAACGTTTGGAAAGAACGTTGCGTTCAAATGTCTCAGACACTTTAAAAGTCCGTAAATTCAAGGTATTGTGTTTTAAAGGGATAGTGTGTAAGATTTAGAAGTGCTGCAGGTGCTGCATTTACCATTGTCTGTAGCTACAACAAAGATGGCCGCCCCGCATGCGAAATAATTTGATAACTAGACCTATGATTATATTTAAAACATACTGTAGCTCATTAAGAACACATTCATTTGCAAGCGTTTGAAATTAACAATTTATTTGATTCCTTTTTTAAAAAAAAATGGTCTAAATCTTATACACTGTCCCTTTAAAGCACTGGTGTCAAACTCCAGTCCTAGAGGGCCGGTATCCTGTAGATTTTTTCGGTTTTCTCTCATAAACACACCTGATTAGGATAATTTTCAAGCCCCCCCAGAGCTTACTAATGAGCTAATCATTTGAATCAGATGTGTTGAGGAGAGAAAACCGGAAAATCTGCAGGATACCGGCCCTCGAGGACTGGAGTTCGACAACATAAAGCAGAGAAAATAACACGAATAGGTGGCAACTTTAAATAACCAAAATTGCAAAACAATCAGATTTTTTTTCTTCCTGTTTTTATCATTTTGATGACTTAAGCTTTAATTCATGATCAACGGAGAAATGGCAGACGACTTGCTTTTCCCCTCGTCCCTTTTGCCTTTCTTATCTGATCAGATTTTGGCGATATAGTTAAGCACTGATAAATTTCCTACCACTTGCAAATACTTGCAGTTTAGTAAACGGGTGGCGCAATTTGAAGAATGCAAGGAACTGTTTAAACTACCTTGAGAGTGGCTGTTGCCATGGTAGTGGGCATCACTGGGACCGTGTACATTCAATGGTTGGAAAATCCTGGCGTTTTGAGTTTTATATACCAGGACAAAGTGACTGTTCTCGAGATGAAGTCATTGTCAGATCTCAAGTACATAAAGTACAAAAATTTGACAACAATTGAAGCTTGTTAGATGAGCCAATCGTACAAGTGTGATTGTGGTATTTTTTCAGATAATAAAGTGCGCATAAAACTCTTTAATCGTCCCAAAAAAATCTACAGTGTATCTTGTAATTCGGGACGTCCTGTGTACGGATGAATAACGGCTTTTCGCTTTGTCATCTCTAGTTAAAATGACCTTTTTTTTACATTCTTTTTACTAAGAATGTTTTTGTTATACTGAAACTAAAATTTCATCCTTCTTCCAGGTCTTATAATCACAGAAAATATAGCATTATGAAATTACTGGACAGACCCAATGCAATTTGAGTTTCGCTCGTGGCATATCGCCAACGTTTACAATATTGGTGCGAGCTAAACGAAACATGGTACCAAGACCGCCAAATGAAAAACAATCTCCTGTAAATTGAGTAGAGATGTTAACCCTATTTCGGCCAATTTTATTTTTTTTATCATCTGTCAATTTACACCTAAGTAAAACACTTGGGGAGCTGAAATTTCGCCCAGATGTCAAAGGTTGAAATGGCACAAATCAAAGGAAAATGCCTAAAATACTCCAAGGAGAATGTAGAAGAATTTGTTCAAAAAATACTCCGCAAGGGTTAATTTTATTTAAACTATTTGACATACAACGCTTCACAAAAATAATGTCTAATAGCCCGTTTCTTAATGTAAATTTTTTTTTGAAATTTTGCCTGATGATTGATATGGTAATACGGTGCACCCGATGGTCTTTAAAAAAATAAAACATTTTAAAAAAGGGGGTCACATCATAAATCAATTGGTCACATGATGTGGCAATTACAAACACAGTAAATTTCCATGACCTTTGCTAAACTGAGTCCCAAAATTTCAACTTTTCACATATACTAAATAAAAAAGTTGAGATTTTGCAATATTTTTGGTTTGTTTTGTCACAGTAACATCAACAATAAATCCACAAACTGCTTTACTTGTGATTTCAAAACTACTCGGCCATCAATTTCTTGTGTACTCTAATGATACGATGATACGATTTAAAATTGACTCCTCATTTTGACCCGGTGACGGAAGATGTAGCTACAAAATGGCCCGTGACAAAAATAAGTTTGACGCTTGTGTTTTATAGGGTTCGGGTCAGCATACAGAGAAGTTTCGCCATGAACGGCTTCCCACCTGCCCTTATATTTACCTCTCTACACGATCGCTGTCCTGTAGGTGGACGTTGTTGTATTTCTACCTTGCGTATCTCTACTTCGCTTCCCTGACATTCCGAGGCAACTTTGGGGTGAAACTATCTGTGAATTTTCCAGCACGTGTTCAATATCAGGACCGAGATGGTGTCGCTTCCTTCGTGAAACAGTTGCGAGGACACGATACGGTCAAAGTATGACACCGAACGATTAATAAGACACCGTGTCCAAATTTGCTGTCATTCATCCGTCCTCGTCGCGGACAGTTCGGCCCTCGGTCACAAAGTACCCAGATCGGCGGTAAAGAACCCCCCCTCCTTCTTTTTCCTCCTCCTCAGTCTGTGGGCCCGCCAACAGACGGCGGCCACCAGCAGCATCACCACGCCGATGCAGAGCAACGCCACCGACACCACTTTGGTCTGGAGCAGATTGTCAAAAGTAAACGTCACCCCCGTGCCCGCCATCCCGATCACCAGCGAAATCACCCCGAAAGGGAACACGCAGCGGTACCAGGACTTTTCCGTGCCGCCCGTAGCCTGAGCCAGCCGCTCCAGCGTGGGGTGCGACTCCGGGGGTTTGACCTCTTGTCCCTCCGTGTTTAAATTCTGGTTTTCCGAGTCCCGGGGTAACGCGTTTGCCTCGCTGCCGCGGTCCAAGTCCGGGTGGAGGACCGGGGCGGGGGGTTGGCGGCCAGAGGAGCAGCCCATCTCCGAGCCGCTGTCCTTGGGTAACGATGCGGGAAAGGGTGCCCGTCGGCCGAGGGGATCCTCTCAGCTTCCGCTACTGTGCGTCTCGCTCTTGTTCTGATTCTTGCCCTCAATACTTGCCAGCATGTGCCTGCGATTTGGGGGGGAAAACGGATAAAAATAGAAACGCAAGGCTAAAAAAATATCTCTGCTGGGAAACACTTACATTGAAACGGAAACAAAATGATGCGGCAGAGTTATTTTTAGCCACGTGCAAACACATGCGCGAAATCTCCAAACGGAATCCACTCACCCGATTTGGTCCCTGTCCATCAATATGCGATGTCTTCAGCCTCGTAGCACGAGCCGCGTCGCGCGCGTGTTGCCATTGTCCGGGGTCTATATAATCGCGGATGGGAGAGGGAGGGGCTTATGGGAAGCGGTAGGTGCTCTGCGGCGATCCGATTGGCTCGGGAGGCTGAGAGGTCTCGGGAAGGACGGGTCGGGGTGACGTTAACGGCTGAGCGCTTTCATTCAGTGGGACCGATGCATTATTCAACTTGGACACGGGTAGCTTGTGCACATGGAAAGAAAACAAAAAACGGAAGGCGTGGCATTATGTAACTGCAATTACCCTATTACTAAATGGGATCGTTTATATTATAACATATAATTAGCATTGATTTGCTTTCGTGTGAACCGGTGGGTCTCAAATAGGGATGTGTGTCATTCGCTTTAATACGGTGAAAATAAGCGGTGCGGGGTTTTCAAATTAAGAGCAAATTCATTGGAACATTCAACATCTTTACAGTGATTCCTTTGCAAAATCTTCATGTTATGTTACTGTGCTCTCCATTTCCATCATCAATTTTATTTCTGGCTCTATTTGTCGGAAAGTCGCTTCACTAATCACAATCCCAGAACTACTACCAATCTGAATAACAATACAACAAGCACACACAAATAACAATAAGCCTTGAAACTATGATCCGTATTCTATGCTATTTACTGTATTCTGTTTAATGTTCATACGTATTTATTATGCACCAATCAAAGGTGCACTCCCAATATTGTTGTATACTTGCTGTGCAACGACAATAAATCTGGAGCGTGCTTAAGGGACACTCACTTGACATAGATTAGCTTCATGTTCCAATTAATTAGTTCTTCATTTGAAAAGAAAAATGAAGCGTTACTGTCATTAGATTTGCTGACTACTCCAGAAACGCCGTTAATTCGTTCAATCCCAAAGTTTTATGTTTGTATTTTTTTTTTTTTTTTGTAAAGAGTCCAAACATTTATTGTACTTATTTATTTATTTAAAAAAAAAAATCAAATATTTTGCGAAAGAAAGGTAAAAAAAAATGGCTTTTACTAAATGAATTAGATACTTAATTAAGCAATTACATTAGTTGATTACATACGAAATTAACTAAAGTTATATATAATTCTAATATATTTTATGTAGTGGTGTCAAACACAGTCCGCGGGCCGGTTCTGTCCCGCAAATGGGTTTAATCCGGCCCGCGAGTGTTTTATGATTACTCGTAATGTTGTACTTGTTTTTTTTGGACAGAATGAAAGAAATTTGAAGTTGTTATAAAGTTATATGAATGTATGCTAGGATTTTATTAGTCCGGCCCACTTGGGAATAGATTTGCCTCCATGCGGCCCGCAAGCTAAAACCAGTTGGACACCCTTACTTTAGTACCAGCCATTTTTAGACTTTCTTTCAACCAAAAACTTGGAAAAAATAAATGGAAATAATATGAGTATTAAATGGAATTTAATGTCTGGATTTAAAAAAAAAAAAAAAACGCAAAAATACGTCTTTGGCATTGAATGAGTTAAAATCCCACACCCAACTCCCACGTACCCCCAAAAAATCTGAAATTATGCGCACATTTGAACATGCATCTCATACGCAATAAGACTGCATGATTCTTCTTCTCCTGACTGTGAAAACGCACGGCGTGCTACTGCAGCGTTTTAGCGCCCACTCAAATTATCAAATTAACACGACTTGGTTTTTACCCAATTAAAGGCAACATATAAGACGACTTATGTTTCTTTTCCCTTCTGTTGCCAACCTCCATTGTGTGCGTCATCCAGAGCCCCCCGCAAGGCGGCATGTGTGACATTCCCCCACAAAGGCACTACGTGTCCATGTTTATCACGCCTCTCCCCTTGACGGTGAGACATATTAGCCAGCCTCCAGGCCTCCCCACCGTGTGTGGTTTTTATTCTCCGGCGTGGGTGTCGCTTTAACCTGATTTAGCTCTCATCGCCGAGCGCTGGAAAAAATCCCGTGGCCGGGTTTTTATTTCCCCGGGTTTTATTTTCGCAGAGGTCTCGCAGGAGCATCTGCTGAAGATGAAGGAAGTGATTTTCAATTATGAGGCCGAATTGTGAGATGTTCAAACAATTTACCGTGAAAGTGCGAGCTCGTGATAAGCAGTTCATTTTGACAAGTATTTGGCCCTTTGCGCTGCGTTTTTTTTTTTTGATGACCTGTTACGCGGTTCTGGATGTCTTCTGGTGTGAAAAAAGGATGGTTGTATTCATTTGATGATGATTTATGCTTCCAGTCCCATTACAGAGGAAAGAAAATGTTCAAAAACTGTGAAATGACTTCTGTTGAGGTGCCCTTGAGCAATCTAGTGTCGTGTAGCTGGAGAGGTGGAACATTTGTTTTTGTGTGACTCTTGCTATTGTTATCTTTAACTCCTGAGGGAAATATTGACCCAACTCAGGCCTTTTATTTTTGATGTGAGAAATCAATGGGAAAGCGCACAAAAAAACAATAGGAGGCTAAAATATTGCATAAATGTCAAAACATGATGACTTTCAATTTGCCACGCTGCCGTCCCTTCTAAATGCTTGTAAACGGGAGGTCGAGAGGAACACCCTATAGGCGTCCTAATTGAGCCCATGTCGGGCTCATTTACTGCCATTCAAAGTTGGAAATAATGTCAATTTAGGACACATTGAAAACCTGACGTTTTATCCTGCATTTACCCCGATTTTTGCATGAATCCTTTCAACGGCAACTCACGAACGGACTGCAATAGAAATATTTGTGACACCCCAAAACCACCTGGTGGCGCCAGTAGCCAACTTATGACATTTGCAAGCCTTTTAACGACTTAGTTGATTGGCTCAGCCTGGACTCCCATAATACAAAAGTGATAATTAGTCTCTAATTTTGACATATAAGATATTCCTGTATACATTTTGTAAATATATAATATAGTTTAATATATAATTATTATAATTTTAAATATAATAACATAATAAACCCAAAATAATGCCTGATTGTGCCATTCAAAAGACAGGCACATAAAATACTTTTACTTTATCATTTTTTTTTGTTGCTAGCAACTCTCACCTAGCTTAGCATCAAGTGGGTGTTTGTGACTAGATACAAAAAAGAAAAGCAAAAAAAAAAAAAGCCCAAGACTGGTGTTAAAGCGGTTTCAAAGCTGTCCAGTGGGCGATAGCATTGATAAATACATACCATAAATAGTACGTATAGGCCTGACGTACTAAGAAGCCAAATAGTGGGCGCTTAATTACATGCTAGCGCTAACAGATAGCACACATTGTCTGGGTGTGTAGCGCATCATTTCCTAAGACTGCTATCTTTGGCAAAGATAACAGGCGTTAACTTGAAGAGAGTACTTATACTAGTGCGGATAATACAGTATGTAAAAAAAAAGTCCTTTATTTACATTTTTATTTAGCGTCAAACCCAGAATGCCCTTCACAAAGCTGTATGGAAATTGTAAATGAATTGGCGCATAAATAAAGATATAAAATGTCAAAATTATCATGTCAGCCGAGGTATGAAACATAGAAATTCGTCCTCTTTACATATTATGAAAAAAAAGACGGCATACTGGTATCGGTACCTAAGCCACTTATTCTGGTTAATTGCCTAATTGCATGCATTCATTATAATCTATGACAGCCACAAATTGGTCGGAAATGCCGCCCATTGTGCAAAACGGGAGCTATTTATCACCATAGACGTTTATTGTCAGCCGTTGCAGTAACCGGGTGTCGATGGGAGGCTTGTTTATTGTCCTTCACGAAAGGTCGTCTTCTTAAGGCTTCGTATCACCCGTGCCTGTCACGGCCGCTGAATTCATGCGGCCGTTGCAGTTCATCTGCCATTTTTCAGTACACCGTGTGTACTGAATAAAGTGCTGCCCTTTCAAACGGCTCGCTAATTACGGCGCATTTGTAAAACTGCAAGGAGAAATATGTTCCCCGCCGCCGGGGTCACATTATTTTCAAGCGAAATAATATGTCTTTTATTTTAAAGTGCACTTCAGATGTGACATAGGTTTCCTATCTGCTAGTGATGTTTGATTTAATGAACTAAGCTAAATAGGCTACACAAATGGACTTTTTAATATGAACAAAGGTGACCTAGTTTAGTTAAGAAAAAATACAAATAAAAAGCAATGTATCATGGTGAGCTCACTATGACTTTCACACATTCACAAAATCTTAAAAACATTTTTTTGGCATGCTTCTGCTGGGTCTCCTCCTGCAAGAAGAGGTCACTGTTTTTAACAGAATCTTTTCATAATTGATAGAGCGAGGAAGGATGAATTGATGGAGAGGCTTTGGTAAAAAGGGACACTTACAGACAACCGGTCCTCTGTTCATGCATGCATCAACAATGAGATGCTTTGTTTTGGAAGATGGCCATGCTTGCATGCACATTATCAATGGGCCAGTGATTTGATTTATCATTTATTTTTTGCTTGACCAGTGATGAGTATGTATTCTTCAGAAATAGGCTTTAAATTCACCTCCAGGCACAGAATTACCATATTTCCCATTCTATAAAGTGCACCGAAAAGCCTTCAGTTTTCTCACAAGCTGACAGTGCACCTTGTAAAAATGGTGCGGCTTATACGGTGCGTAAACTGCTAATTTGCATTTTGGGGGAATGAAAAAAACATTCCAACAAACAAACAACGTTAATCACCATGTAAATTCTTCAATTTTTACCTCTGCATTTCAGTTATAAATGCATTTTTTTACAATTCAAATTTAATAAAAATAAATGACTTAATACAGTGGATCATAATCATATAGCGGGCAATCCAAACCTCTGTTAATTAGCTAATGTGTGTAAAAAACATCAAAATTGTAGATACATATTAAAAACTGGTATAGTAAAATAGTATAGTAAGTGCTACTTATATATAATACACATGCATACAAATAAATATCATAAATAAAAAAATGTTTAAAGGTTTTATTTACCTTTTGAATGACGCTTATGGCCATATTCACTAGCAAGGCTAAGCTAGGCTAGGCTAGCTTAGCTTTCTTCGTATTTGTTGATTATCTCCAGCTTCGTTTCCATATAAATCATCTTCTATTTCTCGCTTTAACATCACTAGCATTCTTGGGACTCATGTCTAACCGATTCATGTTTGAATTAAGCACTAAAATGCATAAAAGATACGATATTGAAAACACTCTCACAGGAGATCAAGTCTTCAGGCAGCTATCTTTGTAACCCCGTGGACCAACCAATAGCAGACCAGCGTCTTCGTGACCTCATCACGCTGACCAATTAGACCAGTATTTTAGAAAGTCGAGATGCTGACCGATAGCAGACTAGCATTGTCGTGACGCGTTGAGAGCAGAGGCAGTTTATAGATGGAAAATAATAGAAATTACCCCAAAACGCCTCAAGAGGGAGGCAAAACAACAAAACACAACCAACCCCGCAGGTCATGACAGTTGTTAATATTAATCATAAAGTGGGATAAATGCCTTAAAGAGTGGACGAAACAACTCAGTATTCCACATCGTAATGTGAAAAAAAACAAAACATAAGCCAGGGCGCCGTAACCCGGGGGTCCACTGTACATAAATACCCATTGTTTGCAGTGGCGGGCTTATATACTCCAGATTTCCCAGGAAGTCACATTTCCATAAATATGTCCAGGCATTGCATATTTCAATTCAAACCTATTAACCACATGAATTCAAACCATTTCTGGAACTACAAAGTGAAGTGTGCATAAGTGACTCGGCAGCACATTAAGGAGAAGCTGTGTACAAATGTAAGCAACATATTTTAATTACCCGACAGGGCGAGACGTGGCGATGAGATATCGGCGTCTCTAATGTGTGGTTAATAAGATTGCGTTGCACGCTTGGCGTTCGGTGGCTTTGATTAAAGAATCTCCAAAGTAATGGAGAATGGAAAAGGCGTCTGCAGGTTCCTCATTGTCACGGCCACCTGACAGCGGCATCACATGGCAACAGGTTGCTGTGGAGCCTGATTTTTTTTTTTTTTTTTTTTTTTTTTTAGGGGGATAAATGGCTGCATACAATTGAGATTTTGCTTGCAATTTTCTTTCTACATAATTTGCAGGATGAGCGCAAATCGCTGAAAATCATGATTTTTTTTTGTCAAGGTGCAATTATAGAGTAAAGTAAAAGCATAATCCACTTTCAGCATTTATGTCTGAGGTTTTTTTTTTTTTTTTTGGGCTTCTGTTCCCATGGCAGCTGTAACGACTCTGACCATTAAGTCAAACAAAGCATTTGGCTCATTAAACAAATGTAATGAGCTGAGAGCTTGCAAAAGGGTGGGGGCTAAATGCTATAATACCACCAAACTGTAAATGAGAGTACACCTTAGGCCATTGTTTGAATGAAAATATGCACACTCCGAACGGTGTCACCCCTTGAAAATTGCAGCCCACACTGCAAGTCAAGAGCCGCATGCGCGAGGGTACTAAAACCGGAGTGGATTTCTTTGTTGCATTAGCTCTTTAGACTCCGTCTGAACCCACGTCCTCTCATAGCACCGCACTCCCACGCGCCGGAACGATTGTTCTTCCAAACGTTTGTAAGGTTGAGTCCCTCCTCCTACACGATCCAAAACGGTATAATACTTGGAAGGACCCCTAAAAAAACGACTTTCGATTTCCTCCCTCCTTTTCGGACTACAATTTATCAGTGACGGTGGTGTCAGTGATGATATTTTCAAACGTATGAACAGGCAGACCCCGCTGAAATCAATGTCACCAGTCTTTGTTTGAAAGGTCAATCTTCTCTCTGAGCATTTGAGAAAATTTGACCTCATCGGTATTCCGCGCAGGAACTCCGATGGTGTTATAGATTGGTTCTTTTGATTAGACTTATTGTTCCGTTATGCCTTTTGTGAAGATTGAGATGAAGCAAATTCAAGCATGCATTGGATTACGCGCTTTTACAAAGCCATTGTATGCATCATGCATCATATATCAGTCCCTTCCCTCAAAGCTGCGTCGCTCCAAATGAATCATGTGGTATTCAAAGAAATGGTCCCAGATAAGGAACATGAGAGTCAATGTCTGAGTTAGGTGCACTCGCAAGATGTTAGACGCCCCCAGCACTCATATACATGCATATTTTTTTCTATCATTGTGGGGACATGCCATTGACATCATGTCATTCTTACCCCCTAAGCCACAGGTGTGGAACTCCAGTCCTCGAGGGCCGGTATCCTGCAGGCTTTCCGGTTTTCTCTCCTAAACACACCTGGTTAGGATCATTTTAAAGCTCCCCCAGAGCTTACTAATGAGCTTATCATTTGAATCAGGTGTGTTGGGGAAAGAAAACCGGAAAATCTGCAGGATACCGGCCCTCGAGGACTGGATTTTGACACCTATGCCCTAAGCCACGCATGTCCAAACCCGGTCCACGAGGGCCACCTATCCTGCATGTTTTAGATGTTTCCGTCATCCAATGCAGCCGATTCAAATGATCAGGTTTGTTGTCAGGCTTCCGCTGAGCTTGCTGATGAGCTGATCATTTGAATCAGATGTGTAATGAGGACGGAAACCTCCAAAACATGCCGGATAAGCGGCGCTCGAGGACTTGGTTTGGACATGGCAGCCCTAAGCCTTACACTAACATTAACCAATATCCAATTCAAAGTTATACTCTAAAAGTGAGTGTTGACCCTCAAAAACAGGTCCAAAATTGCGGGGTCCACCAAAATGGTCCTCACTAGTACAACAGGTCCCTATAAAGAGAGTAAAAGCCAGGATTTGGTCTATAGAATGCACAAAAAAGCAACACCCACACACTTATACACACATACAGTTTTTAATTGCAAAGTGGGGGCATGCCTTTGATATGATGCATTTCCCAGCCCCTAACACTAAAGGTTAAAACTTGGATGTTGGTTAAAACCAATATCCAATTAAAAAAAAAAAAAAAAGGTCTGAGGTTTTGGGGTCCACCAAAATACTCGTCACAAGTCCAAGAGGATCCCCACAAAGTGAGTCAAACCTGTGATTCGGTCCCCACTCTGTACAAAACACCAAGTGCACACACACACACTCACACATACGAATTCACGGCTACACACACATTGGGCTGTTGCCCGGATGCTGTTGGCCGCTGAAAATAATTGGCTGCGTTTCCTTTGCAAAATTGGCTCCTTTTTTTTTGTTTTTGTTTCTATTTTAGGCTTCCCATCAGCATGGTGTGAGACCGGTTATGTAAATCATCAACTCATCCAGACCTCGCTGTCGTGACGGATCGTATGAATGAGGCTCTTCTGCTTTCTCCCAATTTACGGTAACAAGCTCCAAAATATCCTGAGTGCTACTTGAGCCTATTTTGAAAACATAAAGCCAACGAGAATTTAATAAGAACTGGAACAATACTTAGTAGAGAAAGCACATGTCCCTGAAGGCCACTTTGCACAAAGTTCATGATGTGTTGGCCGATATTGTTCAGTGAGGGGAGAAAGGCCCAATCAGAAGCACGGTCCTGTATTTACAATCTTGATCTCTAATATTTGGGGCATGAAATGGAATATGTGTATTTTTTACTGTACGGGGGCAGTTTTGCTGCAGGGATGTCCAAATTGTGGCTTGTGTGCCATTTGAGGGCCACCATTTATTTTTTAGTGGCCCGTGGAGGGGAAAAAAATATATATTTATATATAAAAAATATATTATTATTTTATTTTTGTCTAATATTAGGGGCATGAAATGGAATATGTATTTTTTTCACTATACGGAGGCAGTTTTGCTGCAGGGTTGTCCAAACTGTGGCTTGTGTGCCATTTGTGGGCCACCATTTATTTTTTAGTGGCCCGTGGAGGGGGGAAAAAAAAAATATGTATATATATAAATATTTATTTTATTATAATATTTGGGGCATGAAATGGAATATATATATTTTTTCGCTAAACGGAGACAGTTTTGCAGCAGTGGTGTCCAAACTGTGGCTTGTGTGCCATTTGTGGGCCTTCATTTATTTTTTAGTGGCCCGCGGAGGGAGGAAAAAAAAAAGATGAATAAGGCAAGGCTAGTTAAGAAAAAATATGCCAAAAAACTGTTTGGTATATCATAGAGCTTTACTAATATGCCAAAATATAAATAAATTATAGTTATATCAGTATGAATCCGCCACTGCTTAGATCTGTTTTTCATATTTATGGCCGAGAAGCGTTTTAAAGTTCTCATATTTCCTTTAATCACAATTTTACTAGAACCCCTGCAATTAACATTGTAACCATGAATTACAAGTCATGGTGAAATCCATTCATGTTTTTATTTTTTTCCCAGCTGCCACTTCCATTCGTATTAATGAAGCCCATTAAAAACACAGTGACAGCATGGGAAGCTATCCTGCAACGATCTAATGGAGGTAGAGCGCGTGCGAGGCAGGTCAGATGATGAGTCATACCCGAGTTGTTTATTATAGACACTTGGATAGCTCGCTCGGCTTTTTTTTTTTTTTTTGCACAAAATAGAAGGCTCTCAGTGATATGATAACAAAGCATGAACAGATGGCAGCATATCCAAAACGCCCTTCAAGCTAAACTGTCAGAAATAATAGAGGCCTACAATACCCTTATAATTGAGTATTATCAGCATAACTGTGAAAATGAATCCCATATTTATGTGCAATATCACTAATAGGAAGAATATATGCTGAAAAATCAAGTACCCAGTACAGATCCCTGTGGGACTATTCATTTTTCTCTAAAGATAATAGTTTTCAATTACAATCTCCTCCTGCAGAGTTTACTACTGTCATTTTTCTTTGTTTTGATTATGATAGTGCTCATATTTGGTAATAGATTCCTGGTAATGACATATTGAGTCTAAACAGACTTTTTTCCTTAGGTGTGTGACACATGCTTAATTTTATTTTCTATGTTACCGTGTATTAGATACACCAACTCTTTGGCAACATTGTAAAAACAATAGCAAAACAGAAATAATCCCATTTTCCTAAACTCATAATTTCTTTCATTTGTATTGGTGAGTTATGTATTTTTTGCGCGCAAAGTGCGTTTCAGATTTCCCACATTGTGAGCTGTCAGTGAACACCTCGCCAGTGTAAATTTGCATCCGCTCGAAACAGTTGTTTCTCTTTTTCCTCGCGACGCAGCTGGAGTTCATTTTAAATACTAAAGTTGTGCAGAATCCACGTTTAACCAAGTTTATGATTGTGTGTATATGCAAAAGACCGCAATTAATAAACATGACAAATGGAATACCTAACTGGAGCACTGAATCAGCTGGAGACATCATAACTTTTATATGATCTTCTCCATTTAAGTAATCTTCTTGTGTGGATGGACTCAAACGGTGGTTCAGTCTGCTCGCTTCTTTTATAGAAAATAATGCCATAACAACCTCAGCTAACATGACACAATACACTTGCTGTTATCGTTGGGGTTTTTCTTTAAATCTACTTTTTTCTTGCCATTTATCCAAGTCCATTTTCGACACGTTCAACATGGATAAAGTTTTCTACTTCTTCGTGTGCTGCAGGAGCGTTAGACGTGGTAATGAGGGGGTCATATTGGTCATCTGCCCCTTTGGTCTCTTTTCAAGTTAATCAGCTCCCAGAAGAGATTCAGCTGCAGGGCCACAAAGTGCATCTATCTTCAGGGGTAAATATTCTCTTTACCACGATAAAAAAAAAAAAAAAAACGAGACAGGATGATGGCAAATTTTAAAATAATGTCCAATACAAATGTTCCAGTTTTCAATTTATTTTCTATTATTGAGCAGCCTGCATAAAAAAAATATCTTTTTTTTTTTGGTTAAATTTAGACACAAACAGGAGTCTCTTTAACTCGAACACTACATTCAAAAAAATTATGATAACCACGCAAAGGGATTTATATAAAACCACAAGTCAAACCTGCAGAGAAATGTGGACAAGCTTGAAAGAACATTATAAATTCTGAGCACATGATGGCAGCAAATCTCTATCTAAATGAATGAGTAGCTCACCTCTCAGCCCTCCCGCAAGAGCATCCGGATGTTCCCCAGGCCCTATGAGTGAGTAGGGTAGGTCAAATGAGTCAAAAGATATTTTCCAAAAACAGATGTCCACAATAGTGGACACAAACGAATAGGTTAGGTTTTCCAGAGGATATCAGTTGCTTAAAAAACACCATGAACATAAATAAAAATACAAATGGGGGAAGTGACCTTTTCCAAGTTCATAATGGAAAATATCCAAAGTCGTGGCACTGAGCTTGTTCATTTGTGTCCACTGTTGTGTCCATTTTGTCTCAGCAAGACGGCAAAGTTAGTTGGATCCCAGCCAATCATATGACATCTCATTGGAAAGGCCAAGATGCCATTTTCTGTGTACACCAGGATTTAGTAGGGTAGCTCAAATGAGTCCAAAGATATTGTCCAAAACCAAAAGTCCACTGCAGTGGACACAAACTAATAGGTTGGATCTCAGGAGGATACCAGTTGCTTAAACCACCATTAACATAGATGAACGTATAAACAGGAAAGTGAATATAATGTATTTACCACACTAAGACTTAGTAGGGTACCTCAAATGAGTCAAAAGATATTGTCCAAAAAAAAAAAAGTCCACTACAGTGACCGCAAATAACCAAGCTGGGTCTCGAGAGGACACAGGCAGTATCACAGAAGCTGAAAACGAGTTGGAATATCGCTTGGGGTCTTTAAAAGGAAGTCCATTGTCCAAATGGGCATCTGGTACCAAGGGAGGTAGTGACGTTAGGTGTACCCCAGTGGAGGTTACGTGTAGAGGTTCCTAGCCAGTTCCTGAGGCAGACCCTAAGGCGGCGAAGCATTGAGGAAGGCGAGAGTCATCTGCAGATGTGGCCGAGAGAGCTTCCAGATGACTTGTTGCTAAGGAGAGGACAGCAATACCATCAAAGTAGCAAACCATCTGGACACAAGCTTGGGTTTGATCTGCTACAGCTGGGTCACCTGGAGGAGCACGTACCACGTTGAAAGACCCGAATCACCTAATGGTTCCTGGAACATAGCTGAAGGTGCATACACGCGTGACGCCCAAAACTCCATCAACCTCGGCTGACGTCACCTTATTTAGCTTTTTTTTTTGTAATTTTTTTGTCTTTCATTTGCAGAGATTTTTTTCATATCTTGAGTACAGTTTCTTATGTAAATGATCTAATTCGTGCTAAGATTTTAGAGAGAATCCGTTAGTACCCGTTTAGGTGCAGTCAGCGCCTTTTAAGGAGGCAATCGCTTCGATAGCAGATATTTCTTCATACCTGGACTGAAACACAGGTTGACCCACCCACCAAAAACTGCCTCATTACCCAAGCGTCCGCGTTACTCCTCTCAATTAGCAGAAGCTAAACGACTAGCATCAGGATAAGCGCTATGCAACTGGAGAGCAGGACGACAGAAAATGTTCGTACCATGATTTATTTTTTTTGTATTAACTGTCAAAAAAATTGGGCGTTTTTTCGTATTTTGAGTTTTTTATGAACTGGGACTTTTGTATCTTGAGGAACCAGTGTTTGTGCTTTTTATGGGGTCACCTATTTTCAGCAGGGATGCCCTCTACCTAGCTTGTGACCCTACAAACATTTCCACTGAGGCACTCTCAGGCCATCTGCAAGACTGAATTTCCTTGCCCCTGATCTAAGGCCTCCCCACTGTGTCATCTCCGGAATACGGCACCTGTGGAAGTGTCCGGGAAGCTATAGTAGAACAGCTGTTCTACCCCAAACCTTTCCTGAGGGATCTTCGCCAAGGTTTAGCCCAGACACCTACAAAAGGGACCCGCTTGAATCCCCAATCTTGTTTTGGTCACTACACAGATGTTGTGACAGAGAACAACCAATCGTCAGTCTCAAAAGATGCAAGATTTCGAAACCAGAACTATTTCAACCCGCATCTTCATGTGCTGCGACAAAAATCCGCATAGTGCTTGTGTTATTCATTTACAAGCATTCCAAGCCGCCAGGTGGCAGTATTGTCACCAAATCTGTTCAATCAGAAAGAACCTCTGTTTCTTAACGTCACCTACATTGGCGTCTTTTATTTTAATTTCAGTAGATGCAACATGAGTCAGGATGGTGTTTGAGGTCATATCTCACCATGGAGGTTCCGTTTTTCGCCTGACCGCGGACTCATCTTTCTCGAAGCTTTGTATGCTTTGGCAAAATCAACAAAGCCCCCCCGTGGTACAGCGCGACTATCTTCTCTATTCTTGGGATGAAAAGGAGAACGCTATCACCTAGTGAGCATCCTGGTCCTTCTCTCTGTCTTTGAAGTGTTCACTTCCTCTGGACAGCAGGTTGGAGTAGTGCACGAGTCGATATGAGAAATGCTTTCAAATGTTTGTCAATGGGTTCCTTTCATCCATCATACACAATGTGTATGGACCAAAGTATTTTTCTCGTGAGAATGCTTCCTCTCCAATTATTGTTTTGTGAAGTTAATTAAAATGCTGGAAGCAAAATATGGTTCTTGGAAGTTAGAAAACCCTTTGGAGTTGGTAACGCACAGACTAGAAGCTTTTAACTCGTTCAATTCCAACCGTGTTTTATTCATTAATTTTTTTACACTCTAAACATTCAATCCCTGGTTCTTATTTCGCATTAAAAATTAACTGTAGTATTTTGACCATTTTTCTTCCACATCATTCTGGCACTATTTCAGCCAAGGGATGGCAACATTCTCGCTAATGTGATAACTAAATGGTCGAGCCATGAGAAACTTTGATATGTTGTCACCATGTGGGTGAAATTTCAGCTCCCTACTCTATTTCAATGCTTTCCTTTTAATGTGAAATGATTTGATAAAATACTGCACCGGAGTTCGATAAGGTAATCGATAAGGTGCTTAAGTAATTTCTGAGTACCTAACTCATTCAGTGTCAGCCATTTTTTGAATATTTTACAAAGTTCCTGTGATTGAATGCCTAAAACACCGATGACATCATTTTATCTGGCCCGCGAAATGCCGATTTTGTCTTAAATGTTGCTAAATTACCAAACTTGCAGTTGTCTTCAACTTTTGGGGTGGAGCCACCACCATTTTGTTAGCAATGTCTCTTTTGAACAGTTATTATGGGCCTCTGATTTTTATACTACAATTGTCTTTAGGGTTGAGTGAGTTAAGAGCTTGAGGCTCTGTCATAGTTAAAAAAAAAAAAACTCACCACATATAGCTTTTCAAAAACACTTCTGTACCTCAGTCGTATTGTTTCCAGCCTAAAAAAAAAAGCTGAATTAGCGACATCCCGGGGGTAGAAATCGGGGTGAATGTGCATTGTGTAAACAAAGTGGTATCTGTGAGCGGAGGCGAGTGAAAATAAAGGTTTGCTTGTGTAATCCAGTGACCGCGGCCAATACGGGGCAAAAATAGAAACATAATGTGATCCACCGGGGTTAAACAACCGCTTGCGGTTACGCGACTCTTCGTATGTTATTAAGTTTGGTGGGGGTGCCACAGCTGGGTAGCGTCGATTGCTTTGACGTCATAGTAGAAGAGTGCCGTTACTTTTTTATTCTACTCATCGGAGGAAGAACGAATACTGAAAATAACACCTCCAAAATATAAAACATCTACTGTACGTACTATCTTGTGGATGGTCCATGTAGGCATCGTATTTGTACATATGAGACATGAATCTGGCTGTATATATTCTTTATCTGCATGTGTGTATCTCTATGTACATTTATGTAAACATAAGTGTCCATTTACTGTACTACACATGTACAGTATGTGCACGCACACATATATGTACATATGAATATACATGCATAAATTGTACACATTCTTTGTGCATGTATATATGTGTATATTTAATTTTAATTTTAAATATTTTATTTTAGTGTTTTATTTTTTTCGATTTTATATAAAAAAAAAAAGAAATTCCAAGCTGTCTGGTTACAGCAACAGCATGACTCCAACACAGACTGAACATAAAATATAATATAAAAAATATGAGCAGCAGCGCTGACATATTTTTTAACGTAAACCGACACACTCAATGGTTAGATTACAGAACCAACACAACAGTAACATGCACAGTTGTGTTTACTTGTAGAGAGTGCCCCCTGAAGGCTGGTAAAAAAGCAGTTCAAAATCAAAATTAGTGCTTTTATAACGTCTTCCTGTGTTTCCATTTGTTTAGCAGGAGATCGCCACCTGTTGGCGAGTAAAAAAAAAACAAAATTGCAGACAAGCCATATAGGACTATAAGCCGCAGAGAAAAAACTAGCTGCTTGTCGTCCGATATTTCCGGTATATGTAGTGGAAGAGTAGCGTCAGAATTACATTTCAATGATCACAACAGAGGAAAAAGTAACAGCTGAAAACATTTCCTAAAGTTAAAAAAAAAAAACATCTACCATCTTGTGCATGGTCCAAGTAGGCATCTTAGTGTTGGTCCCCGTGTGTGCGCATGCATGTATTGAACTCAACGTGGTTCCGTTTAATCCTTCTTCTTCTGACCGCGGCACCTTTTTACAGACCAAATGCTGTAGTGAGATTCCACTTAAGGCCGCATTTCCTGTTCGCTCAGCTGCATCTGAGCAGCCGGAGGCGACTGGAAGCACACACAAGTATCTACTCACTTATCAACGAGAGCTGATGAGCGTGTAGTATAATCCAACTGGTACAAGAAACGTCATTCAGTGTAAAATGTGAGCATTATCACCCTAAATTGAGCATTTTGTTTCTAACTTGTCAACGGTATTGATTTTCTCCACTCTTCTGGTTGTAGCGCATTCAATTGGAATTTGTGATCATAAAGTAATGCACACGCCATTATTGAGGCAATGATAGAAATTCCTGATGACCATAAGGCCTCTTAAATATTCACACACAAATTTATGCAATTAGTGGTTGATTTTCTCATTGGAAAATGGCGCAAATATCAGAACTGAGCATTGTTTGTTTTATTCTTTAAAAATATCGATTTAAGCTCTTGTTTTTGAGGGTAAGGATCATTTTTGGAAGAGGGCTTCTCCCACTTGTGGTCCCTTCTGAAGGTTTCTGATTTTCCCCAAATTGGGATTTTTGAGTTTTCCCTTCTGGGAGCTTTGAGCAGGGGATGCTTTTGTGTTTCACCTGTGAAGCCCTTTGAGACTTTGGCGATTCAGGGCTATACAAATAAAATTTGATTGATTTTTGTCATTTATTATTTCAGCCATTTTGTGTCCAGCAATGTCATGAGTGCCATATTTTTTGTTAGTTATAACGCGATATAATTTGTGGTATTTTCTCATTTCCTTTGATCATGACATCAAAGGTACTTCACATCAAAAAGAAAGCATTGAAAGAAGACACTGGGGAGCTGAAATTTCACCCAGATGGTGATAACATGTCAAAGTTCAACGGCGCAACCACTTAATTATAACACTTGGCTAAAACACGGCAAGAAAATGGTCAAAATTCTGTTCAAGTGTAAAAAGATTTTTAAATTAACTCTTTCAGAGCCAAGCGTAATCTGAAAGGCAACGTAGCATTTTGACTCAACTTTCAAGGCCGACAGAATATTGACCATGTAGATATCATTGGTACTATATGAAAGGATAGATTGCATTCTTTATAGAGAAAAAGAAAGTAATATTCTATCTTATTTTGTTAATTAGTAACCGCTGTTTAAAACTAGTCATTTTGAGTGTATTTTGGGCAAAAGGAAAAAAACGTTTTCTGCACAATGGTGACTTTGACACAAATATGTCTTTGTAGCATCTGAAACCTCCAGTCCTTCTCTTCTATAAAACAAAGAAAAATTGTGGAAATGTCTTTTTGGTGGCAAAATAAGTTTGCGGTTATATAACTACATTAATACAGTGCACGATTGGCATAATATTATGGGGAGTGCTGGCCAAGAGTGTCATGTATCCATTCATTAAAAAAACAAAAAAAAACATAGGTGATAAGAATACTCGTCACTGGCAAACTACAGTATTTTACAAGACAAAAATTCTCGTCCATGGCACTGAAACAGTTAATGGGTGCATACAATATTTTGGACCTATACATTTTTCCGGCAGCCAATGGATTTTTTTTCTACTATCGTCATCTTTCTGTAAACGTCCACCATTGAGGTGTTCTGAACTTGATCTTCTATTGTTACATAACAGTGGGGCCGATTTATATAATACGCCCCCATGCCGAGTTTCTGTGCCCATGAGCAGCTTGGAGGCTGGGCGAAGATCCAGAGCACTTTCTTGGAAGAAACATGACGTGTTAAGTGTCCTATTCTTGAAATAAATTTCAATAAAAGCATGTTACGGACATGTTATTGAGAAAAGTTACTACTTTCCGCATCTTTATCCACTCAATAGAAAGTTAATCAATCACGGCATATGAAGCTAACGGTAATGGCACCCGGATTTTTATTGGTGAATTAAATGAGGGAAAGTGTCGCGGGTGATTGTGAACTCATCCTTTTAAAAATGTCACAGAGGCAGGTGACCATATTAAAACCACTCTGCGACGCATTAACTTGAAGCCGAATGAGTGCGTAGCTTTCCCTGACAGATTAATGGCGGAGGAGGAAACCAGCGTGACTCATAGCCCCCCCACCCCACCCCACCCCCCTCCCCCCACCAGCCTGTATCACACACACTAATAACTCCACTCTGGAGGACCTCACGAGTCACCGGCTTGCCCCACGCACACCATCGCAGTGCCCGCGGCAGGGACTTAGAATATTCAAGACAGAGCTTCTTTATTTTTTTTGACCTCTCAAAATTCACAAAAAGGCCAAGAGACCTTCAATATTCCCATGGGAAGTTTAGTTGCACATTATGATTTCGATTTACTGACAAACCAAATGACCTATGCGACGCTGTATTAACTACTTCATTTTTAACCATGTGAATTAATAGTGTATACACACATGTAGATGCATATATGTACACAAATATAGAGGCATATGTGCAGACATGCATATATGTATGCTCACACACACACACACACACACACACACACACACATATATATATATATATATATATATATATATATATATATATATATATATGCACTTATGGGTACAGTACATATACACACATATATTTGTGCATGTATATGTGCATAAATCTAGACGTGTGCATGCATAATTAGACATGCTATTCATATGTGAATGTGAATTAATGATGACATGCATACATACAGTATATGTGTAGAAATACAAGTACACACATACATAAATATAATTACATGCATGTACATGCATATATCTAGAGATTACATAAATTACAATTACATAAATTTAGACATATATACAGTACAAATATTGTTGACGAATATATGTAAAATATATGTTTGTATGCAAATATATGTGGATATACTGTATGAATTCATGTGTACATATGTACACATACTCATAGCACGCATTCCTATATGTAGAAGTGTATATGTGTAGACATATATATATATATATATATATATATATATATATATATATATAAATATATATATATATATATATAAATATATATATATATATAAATATATACTATACCATACCATACTAAAATATGATGCAGTAACTTTTCAGGTGAGCTTACAGGGAATGGAATTAAACGTGTTTATGGCCGAAAGATAAAAACGTTTATCTCCGAAAGTATAACCATCATATGGCTCCATATTTAGTATCTTATTGTCGAGTGATGGAACGAGTCGCATAAAAACTCCATTCAGACTTAAAGCATAATGTTAATGCATGTTTCGAGCCGGCATCTGATTCGCATGACAGGTAACGAGTCCAAGCCAAACCAAAGGAACATGGCAAGAAAATGACTTTTTTCCTCAGCGGTTTACTTTCCCATGTTAATGATGACCATAAAATTATGTGACCTTAGTATGTATACGTGGTTCCATGGCATCATATTGGTGCACGCAGAATTTTCATGTTACGTGTGTGAGTCAGTTTGCATCGTTTCCCACAGATTGGTGTTTTTTTTTTTTTTTCCTCAAACGTTTGTGTATTGGTCAAAGTCACGCCATGCCGGGGTCACTTGTCACTTTTGGATCTGCTGGATGTGGAAAGGTGCCAGTGGAAAAAGCCCTCAATTTTTTTTTTTTTTTATTTCCCAGCACCTCACACTGGTCTTTTCCTCTCCCCACTTTGGCATAAGGTTGAGGAAAACCCTTAGTGTGTGTGCATATGTGTATGCGGGTGTGTGTGTGTGAGTACGCCCTCGCACCTCGTCACTTCTGATGCTACAGTGGGAAGCCGAAGCTGCCAGGAGAACCCCAGACTGGCAGGCGTACCAAACGCCTACGCGCACACTTGCACATGCTTCTAACACACACGTGAGCCTCACACACGCACACACATATTTAAATATACAACACACAAGTTCTTCCTCTACACGCCTACATGTGCATGTACCAGCTTTTCCATAACTTTACTGCATTTTCTCTAACAAGTCAAACTGATTTTGACTCACTACAGTTATGGTCAAGGTCATTTGCAAGGTCATATATATATAATCGACGAAATAATGGCCAGGCAATCCGTCAATCGGCTCACGGGCACTCCTACAAGACACTTGATTGGCTGCGGCTTCGAACAATGAGGACAGGAGTAAATTGGAATTTCAAGTGTAAACTTTGCTTGTTATCATTTTTGGTCAGCTACGGGCTTCAATCTAGTTTGACGTCCGAGGGCCGTTACTCTGAGGGCAACTCCGGCTCTTCGTGTTCCTCAACTATTGCCAAGGGATGGCAAAGAGAAAGAATAACAGTACAGTTACTGTATAAGGTTTAGTAATTTTAGATTGAAGTAAATATGTGTACTGAAGTAACCTTTTTCTCATACTGTATATAAAATATAAATACTTTTCACATTAAAAAAATTCTAGTACCCACATGCACCTGCACGAAACTTCCTGGAGTGTGGGCGGGTCTTACATCACAGATTTCACTTTTCGTTTGGGGGTTTGGATCACCGTTTACCACAAATGAGGAGGGAACACTGTGTACATACGCACATAAACACATATATGTGCAAAACCCCGTTTCTAAAGGAAGAAAAAACTCTGCACACATGCCTAACATATGTCTTGAAACAACAATACTCAAAATAATATTCTTTTAATTTATCCATACTGTTGAGAATGTATATTTTTGAGTCAGACAATAATATACAGTAGTCCTCATTTGCCATTTATTGGCAGTAAGGCATTTATACAATTAATTTGTATCAGTTGGTTATATTACTCCCCAAATTCATAAAAAATATGCAATTTTAAATCATATGCATTGCATTGCAATATACTGTATAACTGATTGAAAGTTACAGTTACGATCCCCGAATTGAAGGTTTAGAGATTTGACCCATCTTTGAAATGAACTTCCCTTTCCATATATTTACGGCTACAAGCACAGTGGATCATCACATTGATTACCATGATTACCATCTTACATTTTGACTCCTCCTGCATACGTTAAATTGTATTCCTGCGACGTGCATTCGCTGGGGAAAATCTATCACGTGGGGAAGGGAAAGTACTTGTGGTCAAAGGGTGCGACATGGATGAGAATTAAGCGGACGCTTCCTTTTCCAGAGTAGACTGTTGCACGTATGGGTGGTTTACGTTGAGGTGGTTGGTGGTGTATGCGTTTGCCAACCCAGCACTGGAACGGGAAGTGGGCTTTAGGTTTCTGCGCTGAAATGTCAGCTGACTCCTGTTACCACCGGCGGATCAGAAAGCAGTCGGGCATCAGTGGGCTCTTTCCGGATGGAATTCTGCTGATTCCAGACCTGTGCTTGCTTCTTAAAATGATTCCAATTTGTGTGTGTGTGCGTGCATGATTGGTTGGACGGATGCGGGCATTTAGTGGGTATCCTCGCAAAACAGTCATGGAACAGAGCAGAGCATCACATTTGGGATGTTACACTGAATTTATTTGTTATGAGTTAATGATGTATTCAAAGCTCTATTGTCATATTAAAATTACCGTATTTTCCGCACTATAAGGCACACCGGATTATAAGGCGCACCCTCAATTAATGACATATTTTGAAACTTATTCCATATATAAGGCGCATGTGATTATTATAAGGCGCACCCTCAATTAATGACATATTTAAAAAAAAAATTCAGTCACAATATATTAATACTCAAAGTAATAATAACCAACCTTGTTCAACTGTAAACACACAAAAGAAAGAGGTAAAGCTTACTTTATCAGTTCATGAACCATCTACCAATCCTAATCTCATATTGATCCATATATAAGGCGCACCTGATTATAAGGCGCACCATCAGCCTTTTAAAAATATTAAGGCTTTTAGGTGCGCCTTATAGTGCGGAAAATACGGTATATGTATCATACATCACCTTTTAGTTTTCTGTGCACTTACTTCCTGATTTAGTAATTTCAAAATCAATAATTCCCCAAAAAGCATGAGAATACAGCCTGTCAATTGAATCTACATGGTAGTAGCTCAGTTTCAGGTGTTCAAATTTTAACCAGTAGGAGGCAGTCAAGCACAGAAGATGTCCATTTTGCTTGTCAGAAGAAAAGCAAGAAAGACAACAGGAAGTTATTGACCTCATAGCAGCTAACGAGCGGCTCTCATGCATACTCATGGAATGTTGTGATCGTAATATATTGTTGAGGCATCGTCTGTGATTTGAAGCACACAATTGATTTTTTAATGTACATGTGACATTATGTGTGATGTATGTTTGTTGACCATAAACCTAACTTATCATTTGCATAGAGGATAATATATAATGAGTAGTTATATCCATTCATAATAAAAAAAGAATGAGTACTTATATGCACTCACGTTAAGCTTTGTTCTCCTACAGTACATTATTTAAAAAAAAAAAATCCATGGGATAATCAATTTGACTGATCGATTTTGGTAGAGACAGCCCTAAAAGAAATATGTAGATCTGAACCCAAATGACCTTCATTAAATCCAGATGCATGGAAATATTTTGCCCAAACTAGACCTGGTTTCTCATTTGGTTTTGTATCATTTTGAGGCCTGGCACCCCAGTTTACATTCAGCACTAGACTCAGGGATTTGACTAGGACAAAAACTGAGATGATATCCAATTGAGAAAATCTGTGATTCCATTGGATCTCTCATGACGCGGGATTAAGTGGGAAACAGATCCATGAAACAGAAATAAGAAATAAACATGAAAATCAAACATACGTAAACACGTACAAACAACGGTAATAAAACGGGTACATCCTTGCAATTGAATTTAAAATGAATCATCAATACCAAATGTGTAATATTAAATTATAGCTTTGTATATAACTGCAAGAAACAACAAAAAAATATAGATTGTGTGCATCTAAACACGGCATTTGTTTTCAGCATCAACATGCTCAAATGAGTTTATGTGGGAGTCTGTTTTGTCATGTATTTGTGCACCGTTCTGTTTGTGTGTGTCATTGTGTGGTTAAAAACAAAAAAACAGCGTATTGGGACGCTGCCTCGGACTATTGACACAATCCTGGCAGAATAATGTGACGGGCGCTCCAAGAAATGCGTCTGGCGGGGCTCAGTGCCGCAATTCGATCCCGGCCTTCTAACAAAACACTCTGAAAAGCTCTGCAAGGGACATGCTTCTTTTTTCTCCTACCTGATCTTTTTCTTCCTGCTGTGTATCAAGCAACCCTTTGGGACTATTGAGCCTATTGTCAGATTGTCTTGAACATGATTACCCAAGTAAATGACCTATTCTATTCCATCCACTGGGACTCTCGTGATTAATCTTCCATTTGGGCATCTTAGAATTTTTTTTTTTTAGGGTAAATTATGCTGTTTGAATATTTGACTTGAAGAATCTCTCTGAAATTTAGCCTGCACAGGCTTATTGATGAATAATTTTAACGCTTGTGGCTTTATGTTACAAATAATGGAAATTCCAGTTTTTTTATGTAAAATAATCAATAGAAGAGAAACACTGGGGAGCTGAAATTTCCAGAAGATGATTAAAACAGTTAAAATTTCAAAATGAAACGATTCTGACGTTTTTATGTGATTGCAGCTGCAAGATATTGTATCAAAAATAATCATTGTCCAAAATTTGGAACATATAAAAACATTATAATGACAATTTTTCAGATGCAATTTAATAGGATTTATCACATTGACTTTCCTGCAATTTTTGCAAGATTCCGTTGAGTGGCGGTCAAACTATCTCAGGAAACAGATTTTTTGTTGCTGTTTCACCTCAAGACAGTAGATGGCAGTAGAGATCAGTCAATGTTTATGTCTGAAAGCGTCATTGTCACTTCGGAGGCTACTAAGACCGACCGTACCAGGTTTTCAATTTTTTGACGGTGTTAATAAATTTATACATATAGATGGATCGAACTGATGCCACTGAACAATTTGAGCGATTGGAGGGAAAAAAAATATTCATAAATGACAAATTATTACGCCTTGAAAAGCATTTACAAAAGTAGGAAAAAAAAATGCAATGTGTATAGTTTGCAAAGTGTTTGCACAAGCATTACAGGAAATGGATCCCTTCTGAAGATTTCTTATTTTTCCCAGATGTGATTTTTGAGTTTTTCATTCACGTACTATATGATTTTCTTTTTCATCTGTAAAGCTCTTCGAGACTGTGATGATTCAGTGCTATACAATTGAACTTGTCTATGTCCTTCACATCATAAGGTTACCTCGTCTCTTTGCCCCGTAGAGGAAAAGAAACATTACATCACGACAAAACCATGAACGATTGTCACCAACATTTATGTCGACATATGTGGATGGCAAATCATAGTCCAGAAATATCAGAATGAAACTTTTTCACTATTTTAGACGATATAAGCGTTTGCCTCATTCAAATCCATATAAATGAGGCGAGTCCCTCACGATATCGTTTCGTTCTGATATTTTAAGCAATGCATATACTTTTCTACACAAATTTAGGTGAAAACATTTCATGATTCTTCCCCTTCACGGACGTTTTTGTGCGCAGCGCTGAGAAAGCCAACCGGTGACAGAAAGCATTGGTAACTGTCGAGTATGCGCGCTCTCTGTTTTGATATGAGTCACGGTAAAGAATTAAATGCTGCCATGTGCTTTGACGAGTGGCTCTAATTTGCAAGACCTCTCATCTCCTTTTGGCTGTTTTAAAGCGAAGGAGCTCGGTCTTTCTACTGCCAGCCTCTGTTGCCAGCGGACCGGCGGACTTGGCTCAGAACCGCTCCCTCCCTCTGCGGCACTTAGCGCAATGGTATCCAGCCAGTCGAGTCTGATCTCTCGCAGAAATGGCCTGGAAAAAAAACAAGAACTGCCGGGGGGGCTGCAGGCCGGGTTCTAATCCTCAGCAGTATGCCCAATAGTGTTGGCTTAGGCTGAGCTGCTCTCAAATACCTCCTAATTCGACTAATGTGAGGCTCGGGCTCCTTGGCGCTCCGCACACACAAACTCACTGCCAGATTTTTGATATTTCTATTTGTTTTTTTTTATCTCCGGGACTAATGCACTAGTGATTGTGATAAGCTACTCCTGTGGAAACTTGGTGGATGTATATCTTTTGAAAATTTGATTCCTGCATAGGTCACCAAACAATAGACAAAGGTCCAACACTGCCAGCATCATCTCGTGGGGACCATCGCATATATATATATATATATATATATATATATATATATATATATATATATATCCGCCTCACAGTTCAGACACCTGAGTTTAAATCCACCTCCCTCCAGCCTTCCTGTGGTTAGTTTGCATTATCTCCCCGAGCCTGCGTAAGTTTTCTCAGGGCATTCCAATTTCCTCCCACCCTCCTATATATATATATATATATATATATATATATATATATATATATATATATATATATATATATCCGCCTCACAGTTCAGACACCTGAGTTTAAATCCACCTCCCTCCAGCCTTCCTGTGGTTAGTTTGCATTATCTCCCCGAGCCTGCGTAAGTTTTCTCAGGGCACTCCAATTTCCTCCCACCCTCCGATATATATATATATATATATATATATATATATATATATATATATATATATATATATATATATATATATATATATATATGGCAGTGATATTTTTCAAATCTTTAAGCAAACACTCAATCCCAGGTACTTATCATTACGTTGCCTTTGGTCTTCAACTACTTAGTTAATATCGGACCAGACATTTTTGGATTTAATTTTATGCAAATACATGGACAAGGAAAAATTGAAAAATTTTTCATTGGTCACTTTGTCCGTTTCTGTTACTTGTTTGTGATTATAACGTTTAAGATGTGGGAATTTGACATTTTTGGCTGCTGGGAAATGAATGTCGTGACCTTAAACATGGAGTTTTTGTATAAATCCAAAAAAAGAGACATTTCTGAGGAAAATTCGTTTTTTGTCAACAATTCAACGCTAATTTCTGGCTTCATCAAAACACAGCTCATCTCACACACAAGGACAGATGGTATACATATATATATATATATATATATATATATATATATATATATATATATATATATATATATATATATATGTATACCACCATGTTTTTGCTTAATCACCTGTGTTACTTACCCAAATAAATACCCCTCAGTTCTAAACGAAAACAATACGTCATGCAAACTGACATAATATAAATGTAAAGTTTAGTGAAACGTAATACGAAGTTGGCCAGCAAATCAAACATTTCTTCAATTGTTTGACAATCATTACAGCGGGCAACAAAGAGAGGCGACTTTTTAAACATACGGCAAGGAAGTGGTGCGGTTTTGGAGCTGCGGCTTATTGGCTCCTTCTTTCCTGGTTTAGCGTATATGCCTAAGTGTATAATGAGAACACTGTAAACCTTTGGTGCTGCGGTCAGAAGGCTGCGAGGTAGCGGACATAATTGGGACCAACGCGTACCACCAATGTGGAAGAATTTAACATCGCTGGACTGCGATGAAGAAAAAAAAGAAGCTGAATCATCTTAGTCCGAGTGCTTCGTTATTATATTTCTCTAGAAAAGAGAAAAAATCTTACATACATAAGATGATCATCTATAAAAATTGTATACCCAAAACTGTATCACTTTTTAACTTTGGCAAAAGAAAAAATCAATATAAATCAACTTTCAATTATAGGTTAGTCTAAATCTGAAAAAAACTGTCAAGTGCATCTAAGTGAAAACAAAAACAAAGCATTTTCCCTTGGGATCATTCGCACCCCCACGGCATATAGACGCTGAACTCTAATTCTGTTTAACGTCATTAAACAAGAAATTCCAATAAAGAGCTTTGTCATTATGGAATAATTTACCATGGGAACTTTTCGTCATGGATAATCGATTTAGGAAACATATGAAACTTTGATGGATTCAGCAATGTCTTCTTGTTTCTTTTATTGGTGCTGTTTTTGTATTTTTCCAGTTATTTTAATTTTTATTTTACCGTATTTCTCAAATATAAAGTTTCGTATATAAAACTCGTGATGTGTATAACTGAGACCTTATTTTTCGCCCGGTGAGGCGCGCCGTATTATAAGGTGCATAGAATTAAAGCGACAATTGTGACTGAGGTTGCATTATGCATCCACTAGATGGAAATGTACATTTAGAACTGAACTGCAGAGGTAAAAATGGAAGAATTTACATGGCGATTCAGTCATTTGATATTTTTTGTCCCTCAAAAATGAAAATTTGCGGGTTATGCGCTGTATAAGGCGCACCGGATTATAGGACACACTTTTGATAAAATTGGAGGTTTTTAGGTGCGTCTTATCCTGCGGAAATTACAGTATGTCTGATTATATATCTATGTTTCTATATATGAATTATGTGCGATGTTTTTACATGTTCACAGTCGTAATCAACGATACCGAGAGAGAGAAGAAGACTCGATGGAAGTATCGATTTTGAGTTTGGACTGCGATTTAAAACTGGATTATTTTGTCGGTGTTGTGTTGAAAAATACGGTTCGTTTGCGAGTCGTAAAACCGCGGCATTAAGTGATAACGATATGAATTTTCTTTTGTATGAAAATAGGCTAGCTAGATGCTTTGGCACTAGCTTAAGTGTCCCGCCCCACTTTCTGAGGACTGAATTAGCCCAATGCAAACATTTTCAGATCCGACTCACTTTACTCCAAACTATTTATCTCCAAGTTTTCCCAAACAGAAAGCGTTGTTAGGAAAACTGTCGGTGAGAGCAGCGAAATTGAATTTGGAGCGGAATTATTGGCTAGGTGCTGACAGGCTCCCGATCCAAGAGAGGTGATCCGACGGTTACTTCAGAGGAAATGTCTTTCAAGTCAAATCTCTGAGGTTTTGTACGCTTGCGGGGTAGGTCAAGATTGTTGTCTGCTTTTTATTTGTCTTGTGTTGCTGTGGATTTTTTGTTGGAAGCTTCCAAGCCTCCTTTCTGTCCAAGCTCCCATATTCAGGACGCTTTGCGAGGTGGGGTCCTTTTTAATGGCGGTGTTATCTAACTTACATGGCAACAGATGGGATTTGGATCCGCGTTTCACCCTTGGGAAGGAATAAATGAGCGTATTTAGCGGGAGAGATCCAAACAAGCAGCATGTTGCTACCCCGTTTAGAGGTTTGTTTCTGAATTGTTGTGGTTTGGGGTTTTGGCCCGCATGTGGGAGGTGTTACAGATGCTCCAATCCTTTTAACTCACAACAGACGCACTTCCACGTTGGGAGAAGGTACACCGGACCACATAACCACCAAACACGGGGATACAGAATCGGTCACAAGTTTGGAAAAAACACTGCTGATACGTTCAAAATTTCTTGAATTATTGATTGATAACTAAATGACCTTGAGAAGAAATATTGATAGGTTTTTTTGATTAAAAAAAAAAAATAGTTAACTCATTTAATGCCAAGGACGTTTTTTCACGTTTTTTTTAAGAGTGCCGACATTCAATCCCAGAATTTCGAATTATTACTTAAGTACCGTATTTTTTGGACTATAAGCCACACCGGTATATAAGACGCACCAGCAAAACTTGATCAATAAATCAAAACAAAACATAAGATGTTTATGCAGAAAGACCAGAAAAACCTTTTTTTTTAAACTTTTATTCAAAAACATTGTTTAATTGCCCGCTTATAGTAACAATGTCAACTTATACACATTGCATTTATTCATTTATACAATCATACCTATATATACAATCACATACAGTATTGATCAAATTACATGTCATAAACCTTTATCCAAGACCTTATTCATTTTATACATATTTTTAAACTATGTAATACTACACAATACTACTTTTTTTTAACACAGCCTTTGACTCATATTTTTTCAGCTCTGTTTCATACTAGTTCCACAAAATGACAGCTACACACATTTGTTTTACTACTTTACTGCTTCTTCGTGGCTAGCAAAAAAAAACCAAACCTCTAGATAAGGCGCACTGGAATATAAACCGCAGGTCTCAAATCATGAGAAAAAAGTTACGGTGTATAGTTGGAAAATACGGTCAAGGGATCAGGCTAAATAATTCACTAAGGTTAAAAGGAGTCACTATAACACCATACAGCCATAAATTACTTCGTGTTCCAATCAGTTTGCTCTTAATTTGAAAAAAAAAGTGTTCTGTTCCTGATGCAAATTAGATCTTGCTGATACCTCCAGAAACCCTGTTAAAATCTCATGCACACCCTGAAATCTGACCATTGCTTTAAATCAGGAAGAGAAAAAAGAAGTGTCAACCAAAGTCATAACATGATTCCTCTTTACATTATTATTTTAAGGCACATTTAATGCAGGGATGCAATTACTGTTCACTCAAGTCTTTCATGTGAAGAGCATGAATAAACATTGCATGTAAAGTGCAAATTCATTTCAAAGTCCTTATTATAGTCGGGGTTATGCATCCCCAATGAGAAGACGCGCAAAGAAGTTTCATGGGACAATAAGCGGGTGATTTTAAAGATTCAAAGAAGCAAAATATTTGCGGTAAGATGTCGTTTTTGTTTTTAATCCCTCATTCTGACCAAACACACGGAAAGGGAAAATACTGTTGAGTGAAAATACTGATGGTCTTGTGCTTTTAGGATCCACGATATACAACATGAAGTATGTCAGAAAAGTTCCAGGACTGTTGTCACATTTTGAAACTGCACTGCACTATGAATTTTCTCCTTCAAGTTTGCGTGTTGTGGCACAATAAACGGTTTGTGACACCAGTCCTACGACTTATTTTGACACATAAAATGTCATTTTGCTGGCTTCAGATTTTCACCTCTTAATTTTGCATTTTACCACTAATGGGCTTAAATGGTGAATGACATCACGGATGTTATGACTCTTGTCATTTTTCATTTTTAATGCATCTGCACCAGCGGCGGTCACAGTGGCGGGAGCACAATATATCAGACTTGAATGGGGGGGGGGGGATTGTGGTTGACTCTTGAAGGTCTAATAGCATTGTCCTAAATTTTGCAGATGTTTGACCTGGCAATTTTGAAAAGTGAGTTGTGAGAAATAAGTGTGCTCATGCACATAAAAGTCTACTTTACGAGGCCGAACCTAGAGAAAAAGTTACAAAAGTAACTCATTTTATTGCACAGTGGCTCTCAAATGTTTGTCAATGATGAAATAAGTTTTCAAACAAATACTTAAACGAGCACATATGTGCGGAAAAAAGCAAAAATGATAGGAAAAGATGAAACGCAAACAAACCCCAAAAAATAAAAATTGAATCTTCATGGCAAAAACACAAACCGAAAATTGCACTGAGGAAAAAAGACTGCTCATTTGTTGTCATTTTTCTAGATGTATTTTATTCAGCAACTCCAGATTTGTGGTGTAAAATCATTTGTTTTCATCTGACGCCTCTCCTGGAAAAAAATGCATCAGTAAGACGATGCGCATCCATCCGTAAAGGCATCAATGTTTTGTGAAGGAATCACTTTACCACAATTTAGCACAGGCCGTTTCATGTTCCAACTAATTTGCTCTTAATTTGAAAAGAAAACCATACGGTTCCTCTCACAGCATGAAAACGCATTCATTTTGATTTGCAGATACATAAAGCGATCTTGTTAGAATCTTACATACCCTTATTTTGAAATTGTTTTCATTCCCCAACATCAAAACCTAGTCGAGGACTTCATCGCAGGATTCCCAACAGAGCCAAAAAACGGAGGAAAAATTCCAGATTTGTGGTGTAAATTCATTTGTTTTTATCTGACGCCTCTCCTGGAAAAATGCATCAGTAAGACGATGCGCATCCATCCGTAAAGGCATCAATGTTTTGTGAAGGAATCACTTTACCACAACTTAGCACAGGAGGTTTCATGTTCCAACTAATTTGCTCTTAATTTGAAAGGAAAACCATACTGTTCCTCTCACAGCATGAAAACGCATTCATTTTGATTTGCCGATACATAAAGCGATCTTGTTAGAATCTTACATACCCTTACATCGATTTTGAAATTGTTTTCATTCCCCAACATCAAAACCTAGTCGAGGACTTCATCGCAGGATTCCCAACAGAGCCAAAAAACGGAGGAAAAAATTTCCGCGTCATGTACCCCAGACATCCAATACAGTACCTCCCCCACAGTCTCGTGTTTAAAGGAACCTAACCACCATCCAGAAGTATTCCACGTATGCAGGCATGAACATATTTTAGCATTATTGATCGCTTCCAATTACATGTCTGAGGCCACCGCCAATTACTTTTGAGTCTAATGGACATTCCATTGGCATGGATTCCCTGGCACGAGTGCTAATATAAAACAAATATGCGCACCCCCCCCTTTCCATGGAATGCACTGTGGTCATTTGATTCATTTTTACAAAATCACTTTGCACCAAGAAGAATGTGAACTTGGCTCGAACAATAGAGTAAGACAATAAGCAGAAAAAGGAAAGATACTTTTGGTTTGATTTGCAGTTTTGATTATCGTGAAATCCAACCTGTTATATCTAACATCAGATTGCCTCCAATTTGCAGCTTGGCGATTTAACGACAATCTAGCTCCCTTAACCCTCGTGTGGAATTTTGTCCATTTTTACATCAAGGGAATTTCACACTTTACTGGGTTTTTCACATTAAAAAGAAAACATTGAAAGGAGCTGAAATTTCACCCAGATTTTCAACATGGCATGATCTACATGGTCCACTCCACCAGCCATTAATCGGCTAAAATACTGCATGTAGAATGTGGAAGAATGTGTCCAAAAAATGGACATAATACCACTTAAGGCGTAAAAAAGTAAACACAAAGATGTGTGCCGATTAAATCCAGAAAAGGAGAATGATTTCTGGGAAATTTGAGCAGGTAAATAATATTTTTGTCACATCGGCACAGAACAATTAAAGTTCAAAAAAAAAAAAAGAAAAAAGGTATGGCTCAACTATATCTAAACAGAATCAACTATGGCATAACGATTACATTTGAAAAACAAACTAGGGAGCTCAAGAACACTCCCCATAAGTTATGTAACATGTCTGCAGTTTTTATTCCAAAGCTGTGTCATTTACGGTAATACGCTGGCAACATTTTCACCATTTCTCCCCGCACAGAAACTCGATCCAAACTCTTTTCAGTTCCATATTTATTTTTGATTAGTATCACCTCTCAAACCCTTAATGGTGTTTTTCTTCGAATATATCATTTGAATATGACACTTATTGTCTGTGCTAATGCACTGTGATTATCATGTTTAGCGATTATGTTTCAGGTTTGAAAATTTGATTTTGGGCTGCTGAGAGGCAGCAGCCATTCTGTATATCTCATTCATATATATATATATATATATATATATATACACACACGCATGTATGGACGGAAATCATGAATGTTAAATATTTTCTAAATAAACCAGTATTTTCGTATGACAGTCATACATAAATCCTATTTGTCATATGAAACATTTTAGATTGCATACATAAATCTTGTAAACGATTTCTAATACTCCCATAAGAGTTTGAAAATGCCGCATAATATTTATTGGTACATTTTGGTATTAAAGGGACCACAATTTGTCAAATATATTTTTTTATGACTTATTCTGTCCCTATAAGTGAATTATTCTAAATTTGGGCGAGGAGGATACTGTACAATGCTTGCCATATATATATATATATATATATATATATATATATATATATATATATATATATATATATATATATATATTGAAAAAAAAATATATATATATTCATATTGAAAAAATATATATATATTGAAAAAAAAAAAATATATATATATATATATATATATATATATATATATATATATATATATATAAATAATTTTTTATTTTTTTTCAATATGAGTAATCTCAGTCATAGCGCATTTACTTCATTTAATTTAAGTTTCATTTGACCAGAAAAGAGACAGTGCACATTGAATTCCAATTAGACTTTCTCTCCACACACTAAGTATATTATGGCAGGATTCATTACCAATGTCACTTGAAGTAGCCAACAGGAAGAAAACTCTTATTCACCAAATTTTATGTCTACGCAAAGACAGATGTTGGCATTTAAGTGGAAGCCCTCGGAAAACTAATCTTGACAAAACAAGTAAAGAGAAACTGCAGACTGAGTAGAAGCTTAATTACACATGTATGGGGAGAGGAGTGGCGTAAAAGGTTGAAACATTGAAAATGGGAAGAATTTGAGACCCAAACTTTTTGTCTGAACTGTGATGTTGTCATCCTTTTTTTTTGTATTTCTAACAGTAAGGCATTTACGGTTCCTGCTGAATAGCTGTTAATGTTTTCAGACGTAAAAACGTTTATATTTTTTTAAAATTGACAATGCGTTTTATAATCCAACTTGCCCTGTAAAAGGACATTTTCAAATTTAAACGTGCTGATGGAGACAGCAGCTTATAATTCGTTGCTCCCAATAGTGTGAAAAATACAGTTCTTTTGTCTTGGAAGACATGTCTGTGGGAAGCATAGCTTTGGCTCAGATACATCGTTGTTTTGATTATGAAAAACATCCCCTCCAAAAAATGTCTTTGTTGCCTGGCTTATTTGTTTTCTCCAAAAATTTGACATTGCTGTGCATTTGTCCAATCGTCTTGCTCCATCCTGACATCATATCCCCTCATTATCACTCCAACTGGGAGTCTGGGTTACCTTGACAACATTCGCAGCATAGTACTTCTTTGTTAGCACACCCCCACCCCAATTTGAAAAAAAAATCAAGCTGTGTCCTCCTTTTTTAACTCTTGTGGCATTATGTTACAAATTATGGAAATTATTTTCTTTTTTTTATGATATCATAAAAGAATCAATGGGAAAAATAAACACAAGGGAGCTGAAATTTCCAGCAGGTGATTAAAACATGTAAAAACTCAAAATACAACGATCCTGACATTTCTATGTGATTGCAGCTGTACGTGCGAGATTTTGTGAACAAAAATAATGATTGCCCAAATTTTGGACCATATAAAACCATTATAATTACAATTTTTGAGATGCATTTGAATAGGATTTATGACACTGATTTTCCTGCAATTTTTGCAACATTCCATTGAGCGGCGATCAAACTACGTCAGCAAACATAAAATTCTTTGATTTGTGTTTCACCTCAAGACAGTAGGTGGCGGTAGAGACCAGTTAATGCCTATGTCTTAAAGCACAGGTGTCGAACTCCAGTCCTCGAGGGCCGGTATCCTACATGTTTTCAAACCTTTTCCCTCAAAAACACCTGATTCAAATGATTGGGATCATTTTGAAGCTCCTGCGGAGCTTGCTAATGAGCTAATTATTTGAATTAGGTGTGTTGGGGAAAGATAACCGGAAAAAATTCAGGATGCCGGCCTTCGAGGACTGGAGTTCGACACCTATGTCTTAAAGTGTCATCGTCACGTCGCAGACTACAAAGACAGACCTTATCATTTTTCAAAATTTTTTGTGGGTGTTAATAAATATAACCTCCATATGTACAAAACAGAGGCCACTGCACAACTTGAGCGGTTGAAGGAAGGTTAAGGTTAAGGTTAAGGAAGAAAAAAACGTATCTGAAAGCAAAAAGGGAAGGGACAGTGAGGTGATGTGGCATGAATGGCCTCAACTTCATTTTTGAAGTTTGCTTTATGCTTGCATAAGTCATGACCGTACCCCAGGGAGTAAATAAGCATACGCAAAGATAAACAGACACCCATCCGGGTCCTGATGTATAGTTTGCTCTTCCCATAGTGCCTTTGCTTGGGTGATATCCCAGCCAAGACGCTTCTCCCTGAACTCCCACATCATCATCAAAGTGGAATGAGCAACGTAAGGAGGGGTAGGAAAAAAAAGCGAAAAAGAAAAGCAAAAGCCTCTATTATACTAATCACGTCCCCGTGGGGTTTCAGCAGCGGAGGTTGAGGGTGAAGTAAACAATTTTCTTTATCGTGTTTTTTTTTGTTGTGATCTCCTCCGTGTTATTCAAGATTGTCATGCTTTGTTGTTTTTTTTTTTTTTTTTGCTGAGGAATAGCGAGGTGATTAATGCAGATCCCCTCCCTATTATTTGCCGGCTTTCTTCTGTTTTGGGAAAATTCCACCCTCTTTCGGTAATTAATTCACAGCAGAATTAATTAGAGTGGGAAGAGATTGCTCAGGGAAGCGGAGTGGGGGGGGTGGGGGGGGGTGGAGGGGGTCATCTTGAGATGAGTATGTGCAATATTTACACAAGCTCTAAGGTACCCAAAAAAATAAAAAGAAATGGTTGTATGGTGTGTATTATAACAACATTTCACACGGCACCCCAGTGCGGCTGTATCGCAGTTTCTGATTTGGACTGTTGATTCTGTGTCGGACTTTGTTTGGGAATTCACATAATCAGATTCTTCCCTTGTGTTTGGTGTTTTGTTTTGCACGCTGATTATTCGTTTGACCTAGTCGTCAGCTTGCGGTAACCTTTTTTTCGTCTCCCACCAGTTCCGGAGGCTTGGCTGTCTCTCAGTTGTTTCTCGATGGAACGCCATGAGAAAAACAAAAAAAAAAAAACATGTATTTACAAGAAAAACAATCTCATTTTGCATTCTTTTATAATAATAAAAGAAAAAAACACTTATACTGCAAAGGGACGACTACTTCTCTCTTGATGTCAGTGTGGGATTTTATCTTTATGTACACTAACTTTTTAAATCTGTTGTCTTATCAAGAAATCTGGTCACATGAGGGGCAGAAATTGGAGCCAGAAGCAATAAAGTGGAGTCAAAGTCTTTGTATTTGAAATCGAAGGAAAAAAATCCATTATATAATATATTAGAACGATTATCTTCTCTACTTGACAAAAGTAGACCCAAAAAATCTATTCAGCTCTACTCTACTTGCTTTTCTCTGTTACCTACAGCTTTGTGGTTAAAAAAAAAGTATCCCACTTCCAAAAACGTGACATAAATACTTTGTAGGCCATTGATTGGTCCAAACTGATTCAACCAATTGACCCTTTTTGGGTCATTTTCTTCAACATCGTCATTACTTTAGCCAATGGATGGCACACTTCTGGTAGTATGATGACGAAGTTCTTGTACCATATTCAACTTTGACATGTTGTAACCACCTAGGTGAAATTTCAGCTCCCTAGGATCTTCTTTTAATGCTTTCCTTTTGCAAAATGTCTTTGATGTGAAGATCGAAAGACTGGACAAAAGGTTAGCAAAAATGGTATAGGTGTTGATTGGAAATCTTTCCTATTTTTTGCAAACCATGTGCTCCTTTTTTGTACCTCGGTTCCTTTGTTCGTTCTCATCCGCAGTGTCTCATGAGAGTTTCTTCAAAGGCACTTTTTTTTTCACATCTTTGTCCACCCTATTGGTGCACCCCTAAACGTACCGTAGCGTTATAGAAACTAAACTTTCCTCATACGTTCGCTAGACCCAGAAAATGATCTCTTCTATCTGTACTTCAAGCTTCTTTCCTGCATTAGGGTCTACCTGTTTCCGCCATTTTCCGCGCCAACTTCAAGAAGCCGACTAAAATGACGAATCTAAATTAGGTTTGCCCTGAAAAGAATGGCACATTGAGTGCAGACTGCTAAGGGGGCGAGGATAAGAGTTCAAGATATTCTGATATGTGACTTAAGGGTTTGACTAATGGATGGTGACGCATCAACCCATGGATGATGACAGAAAGATGAGAGGTTTGGAGGACGGGCGGGGAAAGCAAGAGAGTCCCGGTGTAATAAGTGCCGCGTATCGTCTTTCCTCGCTTCTGCTTATATTTCCCTCATCAGCCGCATCGTTCAAACCGAGCGTGCAAGTGTTGTACTTCCACCAACAGAAGGACAAAAGTGTTCCTCAAGAACCATAAACTCAATCAAGCCGTTTTCCATTTGATTCTGGGTCCAACGCCCGTTTATTTGAGTGTGGATGAATTGACGGAAAGGCGTAACGAATCTCTGGACTGGCACGGCATGCCTTTCGGCTAATTGGGTAATTGTATTAAGGAATCGCAATGTGCTTATTCATTCTCAAGTATCGTCTCCGTCCCTTTTTCATCACTTTTCCTGTCCCCCTCCTTTCACTCTGTCTTCTTTCCCCCTTGGCCACCATCTCACCTCGTGGTTTTCCTCCCACTCACGGAGCCGCATACGTCCTTTTTTCCACCTACCTACACTCTGTTTCACCTGGTTTCTACAACTTTGGATCATTATTCAGGCTTTCTTGCAGGATTAGCCAAAGCAAATAGCGTGTTTTCGAAAACTTCTGCAGCCCTCCGATCTCGAGAGGAAACGTCGCTTCCTTTCCTATTTGAGTTGCCTCTGTTTGAAAGCCCGGAAAATGAATAAAAGTAGGACATGGTTTGTGTCATTTGAATCGTAATCATTTTTTAATGGAGTCCTCGTTCTTTAGTGGGCTGATTCACCGTACTTTATAAAGTCGAGACCTACCATTACCGGCCCTCTGTAAAGGTATTTATACAAAGGACTTTTTTAGTGATGTACAATCCCCATCAATCAAAACTATCATTCATTAATGGCTGTTAAAAAATCCAGCTCTATAATCAATGCATCGATTTTGGTCGATTTAGTATGAGTAAATGAAAAAAAACTACAGGGCTAGCTAAAAGCTAACCGCAGATGCCGTTCTTGCGCCCGATGTTAGCTAAGAGGTTAACGTTGTGCTAACTATATTCTTGAGGATTAAAGCTATAAATCTAACTTCCAATAGATGGGTTGTAAAACTATCTTAAACGGTTGTGGCCTAACGTTGAAGTTTTGGAGCCGCTGTCCTTTGAACTAAGCTAATATCGCGAACACCGATTAGCCTGTTCTTCCTATTTAAGGTGGTGAACTGCATAGGCGGCCTGTAATTTTAGCTCACCGGTGGCACCCTGCACTTCAACCCTGAATCATGGTCGGGGACCCCTCCCAAACTTTGGCCCTATGCCTCAATTACATAGCTAAAGAAAAAAAAATCAAATTAACAAATTATAATAAGATGGGGTCTTTCCAAATGTTCTGAATTCCTGTTCCCAAGGGTCATTTTTCTCAGAAGAGCCGTCATCACCAAGGACGTAGCCCCCATTGGTGATGTCATGTTGCAGTCAAGTCATTTCATTTTGTCTCGGTTACTTTGAGATAAAATTCATCAACTTAGGAGCAGCTTTTTTTATGAAAGACACTGAATCAATTATACCCACGCCTAACAACAGCAACAAAAAAAGAAAAACACGAAGGAAGAAGAATATGCTCCTCAAAACAGCTAGAACAATCTTTGAAACGGTTTGGGGACAATTTTTGTCCAAATATTAATGATTGTTTCCTCACAAGTATGTCAAAAAATTGTACGTATTTTTTTTCAGTGTTATTTCACGTTCTACTTTGTTTTCTTGTCGTTAATGACTTGTCATGCTCGTTAGATGTTTTTTTTTTTTTTTTCCCACCGGTGCTCAGATGAGATTTATTGTCTCTTCTGTTTGCTTGTCTTTAGTTTGCGCCATTTTAGTTTTTGTCCAAGCATTTCTTTGGTTTGTAGTCCCTGTAAGTTGTCATGGTCTACTTTATGGTTGAGTATTGTGTAATTGTTTGTTACTTTGACTTGGATTTGCCTGGAATACCTTAATTGCTTTTAATCCGCAAATGCCTTGTTTTGTTCAGTTTTACTTCTCTTTTTTCTGCAAGTTTTTTTATAAAGACAGGCTCATACCCCAATATGTATGTCTCTGCACACCTCCCTCACTCACAGCCACAAGCGAACCACCTGCAAAGGTCTTGAAGAGACTCTGTTGATGAGCAGTGGTTTAGTTTTCAGCAAAATTGCCTTCATTTACGACTGAACAAGACCGAGTATTAACAGGCTGTTGGACTGCTTCAGACTCCACGTTAACGACTGAGTGCGGGAGTATTATTTATGGTTAAAAAGGCAAAAAGTGTGTTTGCAAATGATTTTTTTTAGATTTCTCACTGCACTATTATTTATACTTGTATTATTTATACTAGTGCATATTTAAGCGGGAACATTAGTGTTTTATCCTTTTCTAAAATATTGCATGCAAAGAGCTGGCTGCATTCGCACCAGCACAGAACGAAAAATGGTGCGCACTTAACTTGAATGACTAGCTTGAGTACAGTATTAGTAATAAAAATGACTTTTAATATTTAGTGGCCTCCATAAATGTCTGATTTTCCCAAGCCAGTACAAACCTTGCTGACCTTCAAGTCGTCTGGCTGGGGATCAGTGCAGCTCCCCCAGATTCAAACTAGATCCAGTCTAGCCGCTTTCAGACGCAATCCTGCCAAAAATTGGAGCAACATTCCAGACTACGTCTCAATCTCAAGACTTATCATTCGCTGATGACATGCTCATGTTTCCATTAGTGTTTTATGATCTCGTTTAGACTCCAGGGTACCTTCTTGAAGTAAAGTGGTACTTTGGGTGCCGTGCCTGGGAAACTTACTGTATCTATTTCTCTTGATGGCATCCAGATGTGTTCAATTTCTCACTATAAGACTCATAACTGGCCTGCTTTTTGTCATCCAGTTGCTGCGCCAGCATTTTGTCACTCAGGATGTGACAGAAAGAAAAGATGGCACCACCATTCTTAGCTACTCCTCATAGATTTTCAGTTTGAATGCTGTCTCATTTTGTATTATTTTTAGGGGCTAAGCACGACTGCTGCAAGGCCCCTATTGATTTTTGGGGGATTATTATGACTTTATCCGAAAAGAATCGGATGTTGGGCACGTAAACATGCACATAAAATCACTCATCTCAGCCGGGTGAAAAATTTGATGTTTTAGTGTTCCCATAAACAAAAACAGTGGTTCTGCTGTGCTACCTATATTTCAGAAAAAAAACAAAACAAAGCAAAAAAAACACTACCGGTACATTTGACCTAGAAGTACAGATTATTATTTTTTTTTTTAAGGTGTGTTGCACCTTAAGATGTTCAAAAAGTCAAGACTTATGCTAGGACAGGAGATCTACAACTTTTTGGAGTTAGGGACCCTCTTTTAAAAAGCAACTTTCCCAAGAACACCATTTGCAAATGTTTGCAGAAACAAAACAAAAAAAACAAATATTTTAAGCCAAACATGAAAGCCTTTTTTATTCAGAAACATTTAATTTGACAACAAGTATATTTGTTACTTTTCAGTCATATTTAAGGTTACAAAATTACCCAATTGAATCCATTTACCCCAAACAGGCTGCTGCCAATTATTTAATCAAAAATAGCATTATAGGGTAAAATTCCGCATTAGCTTTGCTGGCTTCACAATACTTTCACAATTTCATATAAAATGAAATTATTAATTTATTAATAACCCAAATTATTTTATGGACCCCCAGAGAACATGAGTTAAGAATTTTTAAATATGCAATTTTGCAGGGTTCAAACTTTTGCCTCCTTATCTAGGACAACTACACCTAGTATTTAATATATTACTTGTTCAGGAAAAAAAAAAAAATCACGTAAAAGCTAACAATCAACAAAGAAAAAGACACAAACAGCATAAGATATTACAAATGATTTCTTCACAACCTGAACTCTTGAGAGTCCATTTTAATGGAACTACAACATGTTCTCTCCTAGCCAAGCACGTCTGGTCCTGTCTAAAGCCTAATTGGATTGTATTCCATTAGAGAGAGGTTTGTTATAACGATTAAATCAAGATGGCGGAAATATGTTTTGGATCCCGCTCGCTGATGTTCGTTCAGTCTTAACCGAAGAATCATTTAACAGGAGTTCAGCTCCGGTATTTGAACTGCTCGGCCTGCGTAATCCGGGCCGCGTTTCCCACCTCTGCATTGTGTCCGGGCCATCGCCATGTAAACACGGCGATAATCAGTATCGGTGTGTTTGTATGCCTTGTGTGTGTGGCTTTAAGATAGCGTGGGTGTAAAGTGATAAGGGTAAGTGAATGATTCCTTTCTGTAAACAGAGCTGTGCCGGACACAAGGCAGAGGGCAGGCCACTGCTATGGGAATGGGGATAATCCCATCATTTTTTGGTCACTTTTGGAATATCGTCAACATATTGGAAAGTAGAGGGCATTTTACACACTGTCCCTTTAAATCCCAGATACTTAAGTATTCATTTTATGCTTACATTATGGACATTAATTTCAGGATACTTAAGTATTGTATTAAATCCATATTTAGGGATGTGGGATTGAATTTCTGGACTCTTAAAAATCGTGAATATTATATTGGCTTCTTTAGACAATCAAAAATTGTCCAAAATGGCAAAATTATGGCTTCATTTGACATGTAGAGACTACCTAGAGTAACTTTGCTCAAATGTATTCGAAGTGAGTAGTAAAAGTGAACAAAGCTTCCTTTTTTGCTAGTAATGTTGATCGTCACAATTTGGCTAATTAGCATGTTGGTCCAATGTTGAAAAAAAACGAATTAAGCAAAGAATTTAGTTGTTGTCTCTTAATAAATGGTAGACCATATTCTGCTGTTTGTTGGGTAAGTAGTATAGCATTTTTTGATGGATGTATGAATCTCTCATAAGTGCAATGCTACAATGCATTATTCATTCCTGCGCCGCTGAAAATGTGATGATGTTGAGATCCATGTTGAAAAAATAACAATTGCGGGAGATTATGGCTTTAAAAGAGTAAATTACTTGACTTATTTTTATAGGCAAGTATAGCTTTTGACTGAAATTTGCTGCAAAGGCAGGATGTAAATTTCGATTTTGAAAGCAGTTTTATGTTCTGTAATGCCGGCCTGCCACAATTTTAGGGCAGATTACGGTCATTTCTGGGAAACTGCAGCCCTGACGGCCGACTGGTACGTTCCTGAAAAGGAACTTTCCAAATAAGAGTATCAAAATTGAGAGTGCCGCATAAACAATGCTCCAAATGTGGAAAAGTCATGAGCTCAAGACTGATTCCCCTTTACATCACATACCGCTTTTTGGCCGTATAGCCTTTGAGGTCAGGGTCCTTTTGTGATTGTTTTTATATGTGGTTGCGACATTGCGGGGAGGGCGCGCGTGCGCACACACACAATAAGTAAAAAATAACCCAGACCTTTTGTTTTAAGGTCCAGCTTGTGTTCCCGTTTTTCAATATTTTCACATCCAGAGAAAAGCATAAACATTTAAGACTCCTACTAAAAAGAACACTCAAGTTGTAGGACACACCCTCTCTCACAAACACACCTCCAGCCAGACTGCTGGATAAGCCTCATTTAGCCTGGTGTGTAACTGCGTCTGTGCAGCGCAGTTCTACAGTCACACAACATTTACGAGCCCCTTTACACTAAACAGACACACACATGGAATATGACTACTCACTCACGGATCAACGCAATACCCACACGCCCCTGCTACCAGCGTCATACATCACCTCCGCGTCTGTGTTATGCCACTGTGGCCCAGTCTGGCATGCTAATCCACGACCCCTTTTCACCATTTTTGGCCAATGTGTGACACGCCTCCCTTTGGTTCTCCCTCCGTCATTTAAAGGACCATATCATGATAGTTAAATACAGTGGGCCCCCGTGTTACGAGATTAATCCGTTCCGCGGTTGGGCTCGTAAGACGAATTCACCGTATGACAATCCAAACCTGTGTTAATTAGCTAGTGCGTTTAGAACCCCAGGTAAAAACATCAAAATTTTACATACATATTAAAAATTGGTGCCATAATAGTATAGTAAGTGCCACGTATATCTAACATACATCCATACAATCAGAAACATAAATAAAAAATATAGAAAGGATTCCTTTACCTTTGAGTGGTGCTTGTTATGCCCATATTCCCTAATAAGGGTTATCTCCAGCTTCGTTTCCATATAAATCGTCTTCTTACTTCTCTCTTTAACATCACTAGCAATCTTGGGACCCATGACTAACCCTTTCAACTTTGAATTAAGCAGTAAAATGAATTATAAATAGGGTTTTCTAACCACTCATAATCCTCCACCGTTTCACCATTTTGAAACGAGTGAGGCCGACCAATAGCAGACCAGCATCTCCGTGAGGAGACGCCGACCAATAACAGACCAGCATTGTAGTCACGCGTTGCATGGAATCAGTTAGCAGTTACCTAAAAAAGCCAGCAGATGGAGACAAAATAGCACAAATACAACCAACTCCCTAGGGTCATGACAGTTGTTTTTGTCGCAAAGCTGGGAAAATACGGTAAAGAGGGGACGAAAAACTCAGTATTCCATGTCACAACATGAAAATAACGTAAGCCAGTTACGCTGTAACACAGGGGTCCACTGTATATGCATATAAATGAAATTTGGCACATTGGTGATGTAATTCCTTATGAAATATGAGTTTTATGGAACCCAAATTTCTCACCAGGAAGTGAAAGGTCTGGTTTACTAAAGTCGTGTGGATGCCACACCCAATGCCGTTTAATTCCGCCGGACACAAAATTTCCATTCAGCTATCATCTTGAGGGTCTATCTTTACGCGGGTCGCGGAGTGAATGAAGGAGCCCAAAACAGGTGTTTTACTGACATCAAAATGCAAAACGGGGTCTCGGTTCCTCCTTTCAAATCGGTTCCTGTGGGAACCCAGTATTTATAACAAAAGTTCTGCCCGTGGGTGACGGAAATTAAATATCCATCTTTGTGCATTTTCGTCACATCGGCCGTACATAAATTACATGAATGGAAGACTCATGTTGCTGCTTAAGTAAGAGTAAGCAAAAGTGTTTTTTCCCTTTAGGCCACAGGTTATCACAGTTTGCTCAAAGATTTAACTTGTCTGTGTGAAAAAAAGTATTGATCACTGCCTACCGGCCTAAACAAATATTGACTCATTGTAATGGATGATTTGCGCTTCTCCAGTGGGAATACACGTGTGTCGGCAAAAGCAGATTACAAATTAGACACCACGACAACGGCGAGTGGATTCAAACATCAAGTGTTACATAGTTTCACACTTTGTGATGTAACCTTGCCTTGGACTTCATTCATTTCTGTTTTAAAGTACTTCTGTTGGATCTACCACGCAAAAAGAATCAATTCCTGATTTTAGTTGATTTTCAATATATGGTGAAGCTATGATGATGAATAACGATGCTCTCCCAAGTATTTGGAAATGCCTCAGATATTCACATGATATTTACATGAATCCTTTTCATTCTGAGTGCCTGAGGGACCACGCGGTCGAATGAGAATCCAAGCGTAGTCGGATCGTGCAAAGCCGCAGTTGCGGGAATTCTTTTCCATGGGGCTAAACTGATTAGAGTGGCGACACTGAAAATATTCTCAAGTGTGATAACCGACCACTTTTGAGAAGAAAAGTCAATGTTTAGCCTGCATAAGGCAATCTGGATCTAATTCAAAGTCTCGAATGGGTGGTGGCCGCCCGTACGATATTCGTGAAATCCAAGACGAGAAGATAGGGTTTTCTGTGTTTACCAGTGGTGAAGTCCAAATAAAGAAGATACATTAAAAAGTTTAATGAAGAACTGTTCGACATGATCATTTTTTTTGCTGTTTTGTTTTCTTCCGAAGCCTAAGCCCCCACCGGTGCGTTTGATGATATCTCCGGTGGGTAGCACATGTGCAGGATTATCATCCTCTTCCAAGACAGGAGATAGTGTTTCTTTGGCTAATTTTCCAAATTTTTACCATCTCAGATTTTGCAATGCAATCCGTTCCAGCTCAGGGTCAAATAGAGGGGCCACCTTACCCAACGAAGAGGCCCCCGTGGCAAGAAAAAAAACTAGGATTAAAAACTTGGGAGGAAGACTTGACCTTGACCGGAAAGTATCTCTCTAATGCAAAACGGACATACCTCACCGTCTTTTTTCTTTTGTCTATGCAGCAGCCCGCAAAAAATGCTTGTTGTTTGGTGTGTGGCGGCAGACGAAGGTGATCTTTCACCCTAAAGTCATCCAGAGGTCAAACATCTGTGGGCAACAGTGATGGGAGGCTGCTGAGGCAGACCATACGTTTGCTATTACCGTAATTTCTCACACACGGTATTTTTTACCATAAGGAATAGGTTGAATGAACAGGTCTATTTTTGGAAATTTCTGTCATATAGCCCGCACCGGGTTTTATGGCTCACCGGGTTATATGACGAACCGTACAGCAAACAAACATTTTTTTTCAGTTATAATCTTATTAAGATTGACTATTTTTATGTGTATTGTATTGATTATCACTGTGATTATACCATATACACTGTCAATTTTTAAGAAAATTACTTTTAGCACTTACATGTTATAAATTTTCTTCAATCCGATGCAACTTGTACAAGCACTGAGTCCCAAAATCTGTATAAATGTTTTTGTACGACTTTGGTAAACGGCAAGACCATTACCCAGAATACACATTATGTATTATGTATGCTGGGAGCGATAAACCAATCAAATAACATAAAATCACATACAGCACACTGAATGGCATATTTATTTATGTACATTATATAGGCCACGTTTGAAAATAAAGCTGTAATTGAGGCCAAGCCTAATAATACAGTGTGCCATATGGTATACACAAAATATGGTAAAATAGTAATAGTCCTTACCGTCCCAAAAATACGGAAATTATTGATGCCGTTTTACTTATTCAACTGTTAATGTTACTAGTCCTCGGTTGAGTCCACAAAAAGGTGTTAAATTTCTATACTATTCAAATGAAACAAGTAATTGTGGTGATGTTGGGTTTTTGCATCGGAATATATTGTAATAAGACATAAAATGTTGTTCAAACATTCTTGCATGACTAAAAATTACACTAAATGTGCAGATAATAGTAACACCCAAGTACAGCTCACATTGTGTTGGAATTCAGCCATCGCAAATGTTAATCATTATACTTTTCTTTCAATGACAAGTAAAAACAATTGCCAAAAAAGGCTCAGTCATTTTCTGTCTACTCTCATGATAACGTGGCAGAAAATGACATCAGCGGTTAATGTTTGCCATCCAAAACTTTTTGGAATTATGGTCTGTCCATGTTAGGATGACTCAACAGCAGTGAGTTTCAATTTCACCTGCGGCAACATGTGCGACACTTGCGCATTTTGGAAAGTCTTTCTAATACCTTGCTTACATCTCATTCTACACAAAAGTAATAGAAAAAAAAGGTGCAGTTCACTCATGTCAACGGAACGGAAAGAAAATATTAGTTTATTCCATTAAAAAATACATTTTAAAAAAGCTTACCTAGTTACAAAGTCTGGTAAATGATCACAGATATGCTCTTGCGTGTCGTTCTTTTGATGACATCACTCAACCTGGGTCAGTCAACCATCTCATAGTTTCTGGTGATGAGGATGTGCTTCCCACAGGGAGGTGACAGGGGACATGTGAGTCACCGCAAATTCATGATATCAGAATTTGTGAAGAAAAACATGCACTTCACCTGTTGCCAGTGCCAGAAATAAGAAATACAAATTCTGATTGTGCCAAGAACGCTAGAAATGAAATCCATGATATCCAAAGAAACTTGAAACGTTGAGTTCAGATCCACCTCGCTCTGGCCTTCCTTTGTGGAGTTTGCATGTTCTCCCCTAGCCTGCGTGTGTGTTCTCCGGGCCAAAAACATGCATAGCAGATAAATTGGACACACTAAATTGTCCTTGGGTGTGATTGGGTGCGTGAATGGCTGTTCTTCTATGTGTGCCCTGCGATTGGCCGGCAACCAGTTCAGGTTGTCCCCCGCCCACTGCCCGAATTCAGCTGGGATAGGTACTAGCAAGCCTGCGACTTCTTCAGATGTGTGTATACATAATTATATATATATATATATATATATATATATATATATATATATATATATATATATATATATATATATATATATATATATGTACGCATATTTTGGTATATGTCATACCAGCGTCATATTCTCTTGCCTAGCGGTCATACTTTTAGCTTTATTGCAACTTGAACCAATTTTCCACTGCAGAATCACCTCAAATGCCCTTTTTTGCCATCCTCCATTGTTTTTATGTCTTTATTGATACTTCTTTACGCAATTATAAAAGTGTACCTTTCATTGCGCTGCCATTTCAGGCCCTTGAAAAATACCTACCCTTTCCCCGCAATTGATTTTTATTGGCTGGTGTAATTTTCCATTTTTAATCGCAGCAAACTTTTATGGAGTGTAATCGTCCAAGTGTCTCCTTATAAATCTGGACCCCGGGCATCATTTTTCTGGTGATGTGTGGATGCTTGTCGACACAAAAATGACAAATTGAAATCTAGAACCCCCAAAAATATGCATAAAATCCTTGCCCGTGCAGCATGACCAAACAGACCGTTAATGTGTTTATTCCTTTTTACTTCCCTGTAACTCGTCGCGCTCCGACTCGAGTATCAGTGGAAAGCGAGTGCTCTCACGCTTCACATACCTGATTACTTGGCATGACAACACAATCTACGTTCCTGAATACAATGACAGCACTGGCGAATTTTAACGAGATTTGTTTGCTTTTCCAGCAGTTTCCAATCCATAAGCACGGTTTACAGTGGAGGAAAACACATGAAGCATCAAGCCAAGACCGCAAACTACTATCATACTAATGATAGAGTATCAAGTAGTACGGCAAACAGGAATATACGATTTGGTATGGTTCCCTGCAAATGCAAATGTTAAGATAATACTTCATTACCTCAATCAATACGGGTACACTACCATCATGCTAGAATTGACTAAACCTATGCTAAATTCAAAAATATCATGCGCTGTTTAACCTCCACGCCGGAGAACAACCTGGAGAAATCATCAGAGACGAAAAAAAAAAAAAACAAGTAGGAGGATAAACTGGCAGAGAATGAGAGAAGTCATAAAACAGAAGTTCAGACATCGGCATTGAAAATCTTTTTTTGAACATATTTAATGATTGTAAGACTAACATCAGCCGATTTCGAGTGGGGATACAGGAATGCACTTCAGGGGGAACATGAATTTTTGCCCGTATCAGTGAATTGACATGATTTTCAAATTGAGAGCAAATTAATTGGAACATGAATACGTATTGCTAAATAGTCTTATTGTGACACCTTTACAAAACATTGCATGCCTTTATTATGTTCAATTTTAGACGTCATTTTCCAAGGCTTAAGAGCATTAATGTTCTCCATCAGCATTGAAAATCTTTTTTTTGAACATATTTAATGATTGTAAGACTAACATCAGCCGATTTCAAGTGGGAATACAGGAATGCATTTCAGGAGGAACATGAATTTTTGCTGGTATCAGTGAAATTATATAATTTTCAAATTGAAAGTAAATTAATCGGAACATATTGCTAAATAGTCTTATAGTGACACCTTTATTATGTTAAATTTTAGACATAATTTTCCAAGGCTTAAGAGCATTAATGTTCGACACATGATCAAAAAGTGCTGGGTTTAAAATATTATTTTACAATGTGCGCAGCGCATATCTCATTGCAATAAAAGCCAATTGTCTCAGCTACTGCATGCAGCTGGAGGGCAACGGTGATAAAAACGTACGAGGCGCATAAAGACTGATAAAATTTCAAGCAACGTTCTCTCACTGACAAAAGGAGAGTAGAAATAACAGGAAATGCAAGCGGAGTCAAGGACAGACAGACTGGAGGAGTGGAGGAAGTACTTGGCCATTAGGTGTTGTGTAACCTTGGCATGAAGTTATCAGAATCAGCTGTTTTTCTTTCAGGCTTTCATCGGATCACTCCATAGAAAAAGTTTAGTTTTGAATTAATGTTCAAAGCAGCGCTTCTCTATTCTATTTTGCAAAGCCGCCCATAGGAAAGAAAAAATAATACAACTCACAGTAACAAATATCAATAATTATCTATAAAAAATGTATGTGTATACTTAAAATTGTATCCTTTTTACATTAACAAAAGAAAAAAAAACAATATAAATCATGAATAGCTATTTTTTACAGCGTTTATATTGATTACATGTTAGTCTAAAACTGAAAAAAATAAAGTGCATCAAAGTACCTGAATCCTAATTTTGTTAAATTACACTTCACGTAGCGCAAATGAAGCATAAGATACACAAGTACATCATAAAATAGTAGCCAGGGCATTCATCAGTTTCATTTCAAAAGGAAATAAGTAAAAACAAAATATTGTGCTTATTAAGTAGGGAAATCAATTTACTTTCATCCATTTCAGGGGCATCGACCAATCACGGCCCAACTTGCGAACATCACATGACTGAACAACATATGGTTTTTGCTTTGTCCATTCCTTGGCTCTTTACTCAAAGGCATTTGACATCAAATGACAAGCATTAATATAGACACAAGGAAGCTGAAATTTCACCCAGATGTTGACAACATTTTGAAGTTCAAAATGGCACACCCATTTACTTATCACACTAGCAGGGGTGTGCTATCCCTTGGCTTAGACCACAAGTGTCGGACTCCAGTCCTTGAGGGCCGGTATCCTGCATCTTTTCCGGTTTTCTCTCTCAAACGCACTTGATTCAAATGATTAAGATCATTCTGAGGCTCCTGCAGAGCTTGCAAATGTGCTGGGGAGAGAAAACCGCAAAACATGCAGGATACCGGCCCTCGAGGACTGGAGTCCGACACCTATTAAACGCCGCAAGAATGATGTGAAAGGAAATGGCCCAAAAATGGTCAAAATACTACATAGGGGTTAAAGTAAAATATAAAAGCATTACAATGAGATTTGTTCCACAATAATATATTTTCAGAAAAAAACACACACACAGTTCATTCGAGCTTGGAGAAAAACCGAGGTTTTTTTTCATAAGTGGAAATGATGAAATAAGCGTCATTGTCACGAGAAACTTCACGCGATTCCCAGAGAGGCTGGGAGGATGACGAGAGCGTGGCGAAACCCTGCGGGACGTCGGGTTAACCACTAACAAGCAGAGGCTTTGCCATGCCGACCGTGCTGTGCTGGAAATGGCCACTTCACTTGCACAATGACAGACTTCTGGTGCCAGAAGAAAGGCCAGCTCATGTTGAATTATGACCAATATTCAGTGTTCAAACACAGAAAAGGCGCCGTTAAAGTGACAGAAAATGTAATGGAGTTGTAAAAGAAAACCCCAATATACGAACAAGCAAAACTAGGGGGAAAAAGTTTCACCTTTGTGCAGTATTTTGGGTCATCATCATCCACATCATTCTTGCAGTATTTTAGCCAGGGGATGGCAGGCTCCTGGTAGTGTGTGACACCATTTTGAACATTAAAAGGTTGTCACCATCTGGGTGAAATTTCAGCTCCCTGTGTCTTCTTTTCCCTTTGATGTAAACAACAAAGTTTCAAATGTATTGCTATTATAATCATAAATGCAAGCTACTCTTAAGCACATAATTACCAAAGATTTAACGACGAACTGAAAAATGTACCTTTAAATTACCAAATTCTTAACAGTAGCTCTTATTAACGTAGAAATCTTTTTCTTATTACTGTAATGATATGCGCAAAAATTTCACAGGCTTTATCTGACTCTAGAATTTGGAAGATTTTTCAACTTTGCAGTTTAGTAAACACCCAAATATCTGCATTTTCTAATCGAAGGCCAACCCTAAACCACGCCTTTAACTCATTCAATCCCAAAGACGTAACTTTACGTATTTTTCGAGAGTTTTAAACATTTCATCCCAGGTACTTTATTTATTATTTATTTATTTATATGGAAAACGGCTGCATTGAATGAATTAACACCACTTAGTTTTAGACACTCTTTTAATAGTTGAAAAAAAAATCCATAAATTACTACCTGGAATTGAATGTCGGGACTCATTAAGGATGGATAAATACGTCTTTAAGATTGAATGAGTTAAATGCATGCCAGCAGCTAAAGATTTTTTTCCCGGATTATGCCTACGTACAGTTCAATTCAAAACATATTTTCAATTCATTTCAATGGAAAATTCCGCTTAACCAAAGAAGTTTATTCAAGTAGATTAGAAATTTCCCCGTTGTCCAGCGTTTGGTATATTCTCAAAACAAAAAGGCAGCAGGCATTCATCATTTTCCAATTTCTGTCACCTTTTTCTAACATCTAAAAGCAAAAGTGTGGCCATGAATGGGAAAAGGCAACTTTGTTTTCATCCGTATCAGGTTTACCCTAAACGACAAGTTGTTCCACCGACAATCTTGGTCTCTGCCAAGGTGCGTGGGTGAATTTGAGTCAGCGTAACAATAAAAATGATTGTTGTGTTTGTTTGGACAGGCCGTCCAAATCTGACACTCCCCTCTGGCGTAAACGCCCAGCTTTGTCAGCCCAATAATGGCACCTAATTTGCTTGAAGTCAAGAAAAATCAGCGTTGAAGCAAAACAAGGTTGAGAAAAAAAAAAAAAGCGCTCTCGCCAGCCACCTTATTTTCTCACGTAAGCATCCTGTCAAATATTTCAGGCTTTTCCGTCCATTAACCCTGGGACTTGTGGTGATTTCTCAGAGACGGAGTGACATTCAGGAACTGCAGGAAAATGTCTGAGTTGCTTTGACAGGTTTTCTGAGGCTACGTAGTAGACAGTTTTGGGGGGGGTTGCAGGTAGGTAGGAGTGATGACAAAGAGACGGAGACTCAAATATACCAAATGGGTAGACATGAAGACTCTTTTGGGGTTATGTAAGATTTTAACAGGAAATCTTTCTTTTAGACAGGAAAAACTGCCCCTTTTCAAATTAAGAGCAAATTAATTGTAAGATGAAGCAAGTATTGCTAAATTTAGTTTTTGGCAAAGCGGTGTATCCCTTTGTTATGTTAAGTTATATATTTTTAAATTCTTCAGAATCTAAGTTAAGATGATAAAAATTACACAATCTATCTTCTGGCATTGCTGAATAAAATACACCTACACTTATCACTGCCAATGTAATTCTAACATAAAACCCCTCGCTTGTCAATTGTAACCCGATTTGGGCTATTTATCTAGGGCTAACCAAAAGCATAAAATAAAACACTAGGACACTAAAAATGACTAGAAATTCTCAAAACCGTTTTAGGTTCAAAACAGCACCAATGTTTTTATTCCTAAATGCTTGCACATTGGCTGTATTTGATAGCGTAGTTCACATTAGGGACCTGAACTACCATTGACACCCACAGGTCACTAAATTAATTGTGAAGCATATTCACAAAAACAGGCTTATGTCTGTGAAAATAAAAATATGGATAACGATCTTTGGTCATTCTACAGTTAATTCCATTTAAAACGATATACAATACAATACGTTAATACAGTAATACTACACAATTAAATTCTTATTCTGTTCTCTTCCCCAAGCATACTACATTCCATAATTGAGCAAATAATAAAGTAGGCAAAAACAACAACAACAAAACAGCAATAGAGCAATAAGGTGCAGTAATACCGACTGTAACACTGAAAATTCCTGTGCTGGTTAAGGGCTACCGCAGTCGAATACTGCATGAAAACCTGCTGAAGCATTTTTCTAATTAGCTCATTGGCTCCTCTTCTCATTGTGTCCGTCATCCTTCCACATGACCGTGTCAGCTGTGAGGACCTGGCACGGCGGCAAATGGAGCGGGATTTTCCCAGAAACATTAGCCTCTCTGAGGACAAGGTGAGCTTGGTGGCCTGGATGAGTATCTGTCTGGCTGCCCGTCTGGGTCCGTCTCGCTGTCAGTCCTACGCTGTTTGCTTTCAAACCTTCAATGCACCTCCGCACTCCAAAAGTCATCACGATACATGAGATGCCTCTCCAGAGTGCTATGAAAGAGGGCAATTAGCATGAGGATGAAGATGATTGCCTCAGGACAGAAACGTTCCGTTTGTTTTCCGTTTTTCCCACAAGTCAAACAATGCCAGTCGCAAACATGCGGGCCGAGACTATTTCCAATTTATGTCGAAGCGTGTTTTTTTTTTTTTTTTCCAGTTACCTGAGAGTCGCACCAACTGATCAGAGCTGCGTCCTTTCCAAGCTTCTTTCATTTGAGAGCTATTTATGGATTCATATCCTAACCCTTACCCATACCCTAATCCTAAACCCTAACCCTAACTATATAGCTAGCCAATCAATGACCAAAAAAGTTAGCCAACACAAGTAGTGGTCAATACCACACCAACCAAGAAAGTATTGAGACCAGAGAGTAACGAGTCACAGACAAGGCTTTACTTTTAGATGTCAAAACTGAGACGAAGACCAAGACTACCAAAGAGAAATCACCCCAAAAAAACTAAAGAAAATGACCGATATTTTCTTTCGTTAGCATTTGCAACAAAAAACAACAAAAATCTGCTCTGTTGTGTTTGAATCATGAGGCTCCAACAAATATAAAACCAAAGAAAAGACTCAGAAGCCTTGCTAAACGTTAAGCTAACCTACAGTTGACACGGCTAGCTCATTTAGCACAATTACAATTAAACGCTCGAGTGATCAACGACACTTTTCAAAGACGTCTGGCTGGAACCAAAGCGGATAGCATCCAACTTTAACCAGCAAAATAATAGGAACATTTCAAAGTGTCCGGGTTCTTGAGAGAACAAATTATTGTGGTTTTGTCCTGGAAGATGGCTGTTGGTTTACACTGTGGTTTTCTCTCAACGATTTGCTCTCTTTCATCAAGGTCTTTCTTCCTATGCTCGTTAACAACAATATTCAGTGAAGCAAAGCCGTTCCATAGATTTCTCACTTTCCAAAATCCAAACAGTGCATATGAGTCACTGCAAGCCGTCATGACCCATCCGTCAAAGACTCTGAGTTCAGGAACCGAATAAAGCAGACTGTTACAACAAACAAAATCCAATAACCATCGACCTCATTTAGATAGAATCATGAGTATGATAGGAAATAACATTTTGAAATACAGTGGACCCCTGTGTTACAGAGTCCCTGATTACGGTTACGTCCTCCATCCGGTGAATTCGCCTTACGAGCCCAACCGCTGAACGGATTAATGTCATAACACGGGGGCCCACAGTATTTTCGATTGCGAACATCTTCACAACTCAAAGTTAGTAGAACCTTTCCAGTCTCCTTACCTAGGTATGACATTTTGTTTCCTTAACGTTCACTTTAGAATAAGTTACTAATGATCTCAACCATTATAAAGAAATCATCTCGTCATTGCAGCTCTACATTTACTTGTTTGAAATCCTTCTCCAATCGCCTTGTTTGGAAACTCTCCGATTTCTTCGTCTCGCCTTGCTGTTTTGTCAACCCCAAATTGTTTCACGCATTAGTCTGTCACTCTGAAACCCCTGTGTCAAATTCCAGGACTGAGTCATATTTTTTTGATGGACGCAAGCAGCCAGTCAAAGAAAAGCTCCGATAACTACAAATATTGTGACTGCAAAACGTTTTCTGTTATGATTACCAAAATTCATCAGTCCGCCACTCAGTAGAAATGCAGTAGAACGTTAACAACGGGTCACACCGACTGACACGGTGGTTCTTTTGAAAGGGCGGCGCTAACCTCAAAGTAGCAACCGGGCACGAGCATGCGTAACCACTTGATGCCTGTTGGAAAAGACAGAGAAGCGAGAGACGGCGTGACTCAGACGTTTGATTTGCCGCGTTGGTATCCCGGCAAGTACTCGGTTTGCTAAATTGTAGCCTTGCTTGCTCTCGGGCCTTCATTATCTTTCACCCAAAAAACACAAAATACTTGATCTGAATAAACTGATGAGCGCTCATGTGACAGCAAACAGACATACTTTTTTTTTCCCCTCGATTCCTCTATGCCAGGAACAATCCTTCTCTGACAGGCCACAGGCAAAGAACCGAGGCGACTGTCAGGACTCGTTGTACCCGTCTGTCATGAGGAAGCATGAATAGATTTCGCTGGAGGGGGGGGTTATAACAAAATATGCCAAGATTGGTACCTTTTTTTCCGATACCTTCGCTAGACGATTGTTTGTCAAGCTATTACATCAAAAAAGTTTTTTATTAATGCACCACTAGATGGCATTGTTGTCATTTCTAGATTTTATTTACGTGTTTAATACAGAGCGGCGATTCCTTGGTAACACATTATACATATACAGTTCCTTCATTTTTCACGGTTAATAGGGACCTGAAACCCCCTGTGGTAATTGAATTCCACAATGTAAGATTGAGTACATACACAAATAGAATGTTTAATGAAACCTTGTCTACCATTCTTCTCGATGAACTACCTAACCGTAGTATGGTGGGTGATTATGTCTCTTTTTGGGCACAAACTTTATCTTATTTCACAACATACAACATAGAGTGCGCCAGAGCTTAGTGAGCAGCTGCTAACTCTCCCGAGCCCCACCCCCCATCACCATATTGAACTTCTTAAAGTTCGAGGCTTCGCCTGTGTTTTCTTGTTGTAATAGTGGGAAGACATAGGGGATTCTCTCTACAGAGCTGAAGTTACCTTCAGGGGTTATGGCTGTTGCATATTGACCAAAATGCATATACACACACACACAGCTTGCCTGTAACAATAGCGAAGAGGATCATATTGTTACTGGAACTTGCCGCGGTTTAGATTATGGCTAAAGTGCCTTAATTTGCAGCCGAGCAAGACCGAGTATTAACAGGCCGTTAGAGTGGTTCAGACTCCACGTTCAACAAAATGTAAGAGCGTTTTTGCAGTACATCTACTGCATCTGCGGCAATATAAATATTTGAGGGTTGACGTATATTTTTGATAAAAAAACGCAACGCGTTGAAACCGCAAAAAGTGATGCGCGAAGTGGCGAGGAATCTGTGTTAGGTTTGCCATATATATATATATATATATATATATATATATATATATATATATATATTTTATTACTCCAGAGAGCAAAAGCTCAGCCCCTATCACCAGTAAGAAGCTGGAGTTTACTGTACATTTAAATTAGCTATGGCAATAACATTTTAGAACCACATCTAATGAGATGAGCCACTATGTATGTTCCTGCCAACACACACACCCATAAACCCACACACAAGCCAGTCCTGAAGAAAAGGTACACTCTGCTCCTGAGGCCACCTCGGTAATAGACTTATTTTCTTCACCTTGGAAAACACGAGAGCAAGCCAAACTTCTCTCGCCGCCCTTTTCGACCACACCCACTTACTTGCTCAATAAATGTGATGTTTATGGGAGAAGATAGTCAATTTTGTCAGGTTGGGGCTGGGACTCACTGTCTTTCAGGAAAGATTTATTTTAAGGGTGTTTTCAGCAGAGGTCTAAACCTCTAATAATTTCTAACCACAATGAGCAGCTCATTTTAAGGTGCCTCAAGGTACTGTGGTGTCTCGCAAACATTTGTCAGAAAAAGTTTGACCCGATGTCAAGGCTACCTTCTCAAAGTTTCCATTTAGGATGTCAAGAGTCTTTTTTTATGAGTGTACTTGTTGCGGATTAGCTATTTCATGTTATTCTACCTTTAATTCTTGGAAATGAAGTATATTATGCATCTAAACCTGTCCCGTAATCGCCATAGCAATAATGATAACATTTCTTCTCTTGACCTTTTACTTCCTCCTATGCTTTAATTAAGATGGTTCAGATTTCATTTCTGAAGTGGATAATAAGCGATGATATGCAAGAGCAAATTGTATAAAGGGATTCATTACAGGATGAAGATAAGACAAGGAATGGGATAAAGCAGGTGCTCACGTTTATATTAAGCTCCTTGCATTGAAACATAATGCATTATTTTGACATCAAATTTCATTTAATCTCATTAAAATAGACTTTGCATAGCATACCTCCCCCAAGTAGTCTTAGATTGAAATAGAAGGCCGGATTATTTATGACTGTGCAAATGTTAGACGGTTAGCCACCCATAGCTTTGCGTACTGTTTACAAGTGGGTATTAAGTGAAACTACTACAGAATTTTTAAGACTGGTTGACCTTGGAATCAGTTGTGGAAGTCTAACATGGCATAGAGATATATCTAAAGAAAGAAATACCAAGTTTTCTGAAGATAAACCCCAAAGGCAACAGACGCAATGAAAACAGCAGAGGCCCTAGAATTGAACCCTGTGGAACACCAGGACTCATTGCAACCGAGGTTAACACAAAAAATTCAGTCAGCCAAATGGGATCGAAACCTCTGGAGGACTCTAGCACTTATGCCCACCTGGTGCCGTGACAAGGCTGACGTAACATATTGGAAAAGGAAGAGCTAATCCCGCAGTTACAGTTCTTCCTCTCCCTCATCAGCACCTCATCATCTCGCTCTTTGTCACAGCCTGACGTCTTCGGGCAAGTGTCAAACGCTGCACCTGAGATTGTTCCGGCTCCGAATCCCAAAATATACTTTCCCCTTTTCTTGACATCTCATTACATTTGTCTTGATTGGAGCAATGATGGTATTTCAAGGATCCTGCAAAATATATCAGTATTTCTTTTCTTAACCTTCCAGATGATACTCTATATCTTCTGCTTTTCTCCACTCATTTTTTTCCCCCCCAAGTTTCATCATCTGGTATTTTCCGATATTCCCTTCTTCTAACTGTCTCCTCGTGATCTATTTTCCTGTCTTCTTATCCCGGGCGCCTCTTCTTTCCCCTCTCCCATGGGGTCTCATCTTCATGTATCAACCTTTCATTATATCCATGCTGCCTTCATCCTTAATGCTCAACGCTAATAAGAGAAATCTACGGTCATACTGTCGAGGACGCATTGTGTATTATTCTTGAATCACCCGTGCGCTTTGGAAAAAAAACATGTACGGCTGTTATTGGAATTTAGCGAAAATATTTTCTAGCAATCATACTTTTGTCAATGCAATCTTCCCTTAAATGGACTGAATGCTGCGGAAGCTGAAACCACATATTTTCCAAACAGGGCAGTCACAAGTGATAAAGTCACTGAAACCGAGAGGTTTCCTGTAATTAGAATTGGACGCGGGCGCTAGATTTGCTGGTATCACGACTCAAGTGATCATCGTCATCGGCAAACAATATTCGCCACTGATTGACACTCAGAAAACGCGTTGATCTGTTTTATTCTCAACCGCCATTTTTAGAAGAGAGGGGACGTCATGAAGCGTGTAATCTGCATCTTTTGTAGCCTCTTGTGACATGACAATATAAATATTTTAGCATTTGAAGCTAAAATATTCTCTTGGCCTCTTTATTTACATGATTATCTTAATTTGCATAACACAGACACGTAGGTTGTTAGAATACTGCAACAACACAACAATAACATGCCCGATTGCGTTTACTAGTTCGAGAGTGTCTCCTGGCGTCGACAGCTTCTTCTTCTGTCTCTTTGTTAACTCGGAGATTGCTCCCTAGTGGCGAAGAGCAGCACCAACATTTTTCAGAAGAACATCCACTCGCTGATTTATAGAATACTGCGCCAACACAACAGCAACGTGCCTGATTGTGTTCACTAGCGATACATGCCCCCTGGCGGCGAATAAAATAGTAGTTCAAGCTCAAAATCAATACTTTGAAATTGCCCCCTGGTGGCCAGTGAAAAAAATGTAGATAAACCACACAATGTAGGAATTTCATAAGTCCATCAGGTACAGTTTTTTTTTTTTTTCTCTTCAGTTTCATTGGTCTTTATCCAAAAAAACAACATCAAACGATTTCAGAAGATACAAGTGACCCTGGACGCATCCCAAATTTTGGTGCCAACGTACCACCAGGTTCACAGACGTGATACATAATATACCATTCAAATAATGGCCGAATGGATACAATCCAAATTGTGAGGGACCAAAGCAGAAACATTTTGCCGCTCTGCGTATATGCTGACCAGTTTCCCACCGTACGACGACGGCCCCCCTGTAAAAAGGCCCGGTCCAAGTTTTCAACAAAAGTTCAACTAAACCGAGCCGTTCCAAGTTTTTGGGACTTGAGGCATTTTGGCTCCTCGCGCGCAGGATTAAAAGATGGTCATGGGAATCCAAACGGGGTAGTTGCGCAGCGGGGAAGCTCGAAGTGTTAAACACAGTTGTGCGGCTATAAAGTGTGTACGTGTGCGCGTCTGTTTTTTAACTGCAGCCGGCAAGCAGAAAGAAATACAACTTAAGAGGATTGCTCGGGATTTGTATTCATTTCCAGTCATTTCATACTTGAGAAAGCATTTAAGTGGAAGGTTGCGAGATTTTTTTTTTTTTGCAGGATCCGTTTCCTTTTCTTGGCATCGTGGCACACATGGTTCCACGATGTTGCAACTCAGGCTTAAAAATGACCATGACTGTGGTCCGCAAATCATGTTTGCTCAAATGGAAAGAAACGATAACCAATATTTTCTGGAGACCCTGAGCAACAGGAATTATCGAATACCCCCCCCTACCACTTGAGACACTATAATTACGGGCAACTATGGTGAGCCCCGTGTGTCTTCATGGTAAGATAGTGTTACCCAAAACCTAACCGCGAAATTGGGATATTGAGTGTTTGCTCTTGAACTAGTGGTCATGAGCATTGCGGGTTTTTGTTAATCGCACGTATAAATGTGCTTTACGGCTTTATTAGGGCTTTAAACTTGAACCGTTGGAAAGCCGTTTTATAAACATTCAAACTTGAATGTCACTCCAAAAAGAAAAAAAAAATGCGGTAAACCGTATTTGTTTATTTTTGTCATCGGCCTAACAGCGGTTCAATAAGGATGATGTAATATTTTGCGCATGTTTCCATGGTGACTCAAACAGTAGAAAAATAAAATAAAATGACTTGAATTGGTACCTTTTAACACCGTGTTAATCGCTTCCAATGCCATTCCAGTAGCGCAGTAGGCTTGAGAACACAAAATAGAAAACAAACACAGAAGAAGTCGTGCTTGTCGTCATTTTAGGCGCAAACAATATAATTTCATAACTGTAACTGCTCACCCCTCCCTTACTCGATTAAGAGTCTCTATCGATTGTACATCCAGTTCTTCGCTTGACCTTGGTGAAGAATTTGGTTAGCAAGCCTGCCTCGAAGCAAGTCCTGGTTTTGAATCTCAACTCTGTGGGATTTAGTTTGAACACTTATCCTTAGCTATTCCGCTTTCAATCCACAATCCAAAAACATGCATGCAATTGTGACTACATACTCCAAATCGCACATGCTAATGTAAACGTTTATGTTCATATTTTCGGTATGTATGCGACGACGCAATTATCAATTATGAACACCAAAGACCAAATAATACATTCAAACGTAAATATGAATGATTTTTTAAAAATAATCAGCAGTATATTTACATAAATTGTAAATGTGATTACCGTATTTTTCGATCTATACGGTGCACCGGATTAATGCCATTTTCTAACCTTTTTTCCATATATAAGGCGCACCGGATTATAAGGCGCACCCTCAAATAATGACATATTTTCAAACGTTTTCAATCACAATATAGTAATACTCAAAGTAATAACAATAATAACTCAAATGATAACTCTAAACTATCAATAGTATAATAACTCAATGTCAATATAAGCAACCTTGTTCAACTGTAAACACACAAAAGAAACAGGTAAAGCTTACTTTATCGGTTCGTTCCCCATCTACGAATCCCAATCTCAACATTGATCAATATATAAGGCGCACCTGGTTGTAAGGCGCACCATCAGCTTTTAAAAAAAAATAAGGCTTTTAGGTGCGCCTTATAGTGCGGAAAATACGGTAACTGCATTCAGTTTTGATCTCTAGATAAATCTCTGTCCAATAAGATTGATCAAATTTGAGTCAGCTCGGTTTGTTCAAAAGTGATCAGTAGGAATGGGAACGATGTCAGGAAGTCAGCGTCAAAGTTTGCGTGAATAAACTGCACATGAAAAGTAATCTATTTGCATTTGCCAGCTGATATGGAACACTTGAGCACTGCTAGCTAGCGGCTAATTTGTATTAGATACTGCTAACGCTGGCAATAGATGCTGCTCATTTTTTGCTTCCTTACACCCGTTCTTAGAATACCGTATTTTCAGAAATATCAATCAATGCTCAGCCTTTTGGCCTTGCGCTTGTTGGAAATAAAAAGGAAAACGTTGGAGAGAATGTTGTTTTAAGGGTCATTGGTAAGGTCAGCAGGTTGCGCCAGCAGGTAATCAGCTTTTAATGCGAACGCATCCCTGCAGCTGACGGAGCTTCACATACGACCACACACACAATTAGCGCACGATTGCCCGAGTGCTTACCACAATCACTAGAATCCCCAATCACTATCGCTAACCTTGTAATCACCGCACGCTGTTAGCTAGACAGTCAAATGACGGCTGGCCAGTGATGTCACCAGGATGTTATCATCTGGCCGCTTAACGAGAGGAAGTTTCCTTTCGCAGGAGTCGGGATTTATTTATTTTTTTATAATCCTCGAAACTTCACAATTTGCGGCTTTTTGTGACTATTTTTGTACCTTTCGTTTCTAAACCGCTCTCCGGTAAAATCATCAAATCACGTTCTCCTGATTTAGCTCAGTCAAACGTCTCTAAATATTATCATTGGGTGCAAAGTAATCAGGAGCCCGCATTACATGTGGACTACATTTGCGCTATTTAACGTTCATGCACTACTGGCTGTGTTTTGATTGTGGTGGTGAAGTAGAGCGTGGAGCTGTGCATCATTAAGGGTTGCTTGTACATGCTGTTTGATTTCTGGCATGCCCGTTTACAACTTTCAAATAATCTGCAACGCTGTAAAGTTCATTTGGCTGCGCGTTAGTTTTTCTTGTTCAAAAAGTTCAAATGTGGAGTTCTGATAGAGACTTATAACGGGTGTGTGTGTGTGTATATATATATATATATATATATATATATATATATATATATATATATATATATATATATATATATATATATATATATATATATATATATATATATTGTGTGTTTTCACACAACTAGGCTAATATTGCAAAGATTAGTTTATAGTTATTGACGAAAATATGAAGTTTTGACAGATGAAAACAACTTCCTCAAGCTCACTTTAATTTCCAAGCAGCCATAAAATTCAATTTGTAAACAAAAAGTATCAAGAAAGGATTAGGAGACCTTGCACATCATTGAAAGATAAATTTGCCAAAACTTTAAACGTATTTTTTTCTAAATTAGGGAAACTCAACTTGGCAATCTGCAAATTTTTTGTAACTTTGTCAATTTTTACACCTACCTCCGTGCATTATATATAAATTTTAAGGTGAATAAGTGGGGAAATTAGAATATCAATATCTTAAATGTAGTTTTCTGAGTCTGGTTTTGTGTATATACATATATATAAAAACAGCGAAAAAATTACAAAACAAAAACACACTACACTGGTTGGGCACTTGAAACAAAATGGTGGACTAGACTCAGGTCTCTAGTCAAAAGGGCGCAGGTCAAAAACCTCATAACCAAGGAACTGCCTGTATGTATATGATGTATTTTCACAAAAAACAGGCTTGTGACTCAGAAAATTATATATGTATATATATATATATATATATATGTATATATATGATTCATATAAAGAGTCTGTTGTAGCAAAGGCGTAACTTAGAGATACTGATCAATGTGCCCCTCACACACATGCACACATTCTCTGACCGTCATTAATCAATGCCAGACCCCCCTGCTTCTTCTGCCCATCCAGCGCAGACTTCATCCATCTTTCTTTGGCTTTCTCCTGCCCGTTGCTGTCAAGCGCTCAGTCCTTCATGTTGGGCATGATTATAAAGCTGTCAAATCCCAAGAGAACCATCAAGGGTGTCGTCAATAAAGGGCGCATATCTGACAGTGTACTTTGCGAAGATTAGCATAAGAGACATCAGCAACAGTGCTAAAATTGACATTCGGCGTGATGATTAGCGGTCAGTGTTTACTCTTTACTTTTCTCGCATATATTGATGAAAAAACATCTTTTTGGTGAATATTTTCCCTACTTAGTTCCTTATTTTAGTGCTTTGTTTTTATGACTCTATGAATGACATGAAGTAGTTTGAGGGGTGAAGGTCATACGGATAAAAAATGCCACCTGTAATGGCTACCACGTTGTTCTTGGCTGCCACGGTAGGACAGTAGCATGACAGGATTTGATGAATGAGTCTTGTTTGATTTGGCATGTTTAAGAGCTTCTCGTTAGTGCTGCCTGTAATATTTTTATCAGCGGTAGGAAAAGATGACGAAGTATGATAGGCTACCGGAGCAAGGTGTTATTTAAGCGTGTGTAACCACAGTTTATTGTCATTGTGTAATTATATAGAAGGCATTTATTCAAAATTATACTATGGTAGAGGTTCTACAGTAACAGCTTCAAGACTTGAAAAAGGCTTGATTTGTCAAAAAACATAAAAATTGGTCATTTATAAGAGTATATTTGTTAATTATTTATTATTTATTTTATCATATATTTTTTCTTTATTATTTGTTTTATTATTACTGTTTTTTATTATTATATTTTATTATTTATATTAAATTATTTTTTCAATATAAATGTGTTATAACTGGGGTTGTATTTATTTCACCAAGCCAAATAATAATAATAATTTATAATAATAATAATAATAAATCATTTTTAATAATAAAAATGGATAATAATAATAATAATAATAATAATAATAATAATAATAATAATAATAATAATAATAATAATAATAATAATATTTTATCCAAATACTATGAATCTTTTGGCTTTGCAGTTGCAGAAAAGGATGGTAAAATATTGGCAGACAAAGTTTGTCTCATTTTAGGTTTACACTTAAAATGCTATATGCATTATTTGCACATTTGCATGCTAGCTTGTTCATTTTATTTGTCTGCTTGATTAAAAAAATATGAACATTGGAAAATTTAAATTAAGCTTTACAGGAAGTATAATGAAAATAATATGTGAATTTGTCTCATCCCATCCCTAATAATTATGGACGTAGTTATTTATGTCGTTTATGTCGTTTATGTCGTTTGCTGTCAAGCCAGCCAGCTATCAAACAGAAATTTAAACATTTTCCAGTAAAACATTTGAGCGCTTCCTAAAATACCCATCAAGCCTCAGCAAATGATTTTTACATTTTGCAGCCTTAGCCATGCGTCGTGAGAACAGACTCTCCACACAAAAGAACACTCCAAAAGAACGAGCGAAAGAGTCATTTGTGTAATTCACTTAGCGCAATTAGCTTCCAAGCCGTTTATGATGTCACAAGTGCGCCTGAGGGAAAGTTCTGTCAGGAAGCTGTTTCCTTTCACTGTCTCAATATGTGAAGGACAAGCCTTTCTCTCAGCTCCTGACAACACACACACACACACACACACACACACACACACACACAATCACTCGATAATGTGCCCCACCCCCGCCTGTCATACCAGCCGTCAATCAACATGACTAATGAGCAGTTGATTACATCACCGGCCCGCTAACATTGAACCTGGGACCTTTTTTCCGTGGGTGACAGGGAAGGAGGAAAAGACGTCGGCGGTTGAGGATGTAAAGATGGGGAGAGATAAAGACGGGCGGGAGATAGTATTCATGCCCGATGCGCAACCAGGTGGGGGTTGAGGGAAGGGGGTAACGAGCCAGATAATAATGAGGCCACGACATCCCCGCGCATGAAGACTCGAGATGAGAGATCTGGTTTCCATTCAACTCTGTTGGGGGCTTCCTGACAGAGGAAAAGATGGTGGAGGGGTTGGGGGACAAGAGCGGGCCGTGCGTCTCTAAATTCCTCGGCCTTCTTCCTCTCATTTCCTTCCAAGTACACGGAGCAGGATGCTGGATTTGACACTTTACTGGACTGAAAATTTGTTGAGGCTGTCTTTCAGTTTGGATGAGGAATCAAAACAAAACAACAAAAAAAAACAATAGGGAGTATAACGTGCACACTTTCACTAAATACTCTGTGATCAGTGCAAAAAAAAAAAAAAAAGATATATATATATATATATATATACACACACTCAGATTGTTAAAGTTCTGCACCCACAAAACAGTAACACGCCTGATTGGGTTTACCAGTGGAGCATGGCCTGTAACCAGGGCAAAAAAACAAACAAAAAACATATATATATATATATATATATATATATATATATATATATATATATATATATATATATATATATATATATATATATATATATATATATGTATCACAGCTACATGTACAAGTTACAAGTGCCAAACATATCAACTTATACATATTTTTATTTTTAATACTATAATAAGCACAGCCATTGATTTACATCTTCATAACTGTTCCATCAATAAACCTTGAACAGTTACACATATTTTTTATTCCAGTGGGTTGCCCCCTGGTAGCCCTTAAATAAAATTGCAGATAAGCCTTATTGAGCAATAGGTCGCAGGGCTCAAATCATGAGAAAAAAAGTTGCGGCTTGAGTCAGAAATTAATGCTACTTTTGTAGAGGTTTTAATTCAAACACAATTTAGCAATGGGTTGCTTCATGTTTAAGTGACTTTGCTCTTAGTTTGAAAAGAAAAGTCTGCTGTTGTCACTGCGTTATAAAGCCAGTAAAAATCTTGCCCTCACTTAACCCAAGATATTAGCTTTTGCTTATATCTGGGACTGCCTCCAGCGTCCGACCCCCTCACAGTGAATGATAATCCTTCTAGACAAAAACATCCCATCATCGTGACCTTTACCATCTCAATCGTTTCATGTTGCGCTCCGGCACAGTCGTAGGTTCCCGCAATGTTTTTATTTTACTTGAGTAAACGTTATTGATCCAGTAAAGAGTCCCACAGCGTGTGCTCCTCTTCACACTCAAGTTCTCACATTTGCACTTGAGAGGAAATTTCAGTATTGAGCCGCTGTCATTGGCAAGGAGGGCGAGAAGGTACCACTATGTCTTTACTTTAATACTTTGCATAATCATTTACTACTACTGTATACTTAAATACATATAAGAATCGATTCTAAGTAATTTAGTGCCCAGAGTAATCGATTACTTCATACTGAACCACCTAAAATATTTGTTTAAAGTAAGAACCCAAAGTAATCAATTACTTTAGTCATTTTAGTACCTCATGTAACTCGGGAACCTAGAGCATCCTTAGCACCTGGAGTAATCGATTACTTTAGTACTTAAGTACCTAAAATTAGTGTTTAGTACTTTTTATATAAGATGACTGATTACTTTGGGTACTTTGGAAATTATAAAAACTAAACTGATTTATTTAGTACCTAAAATAGTTATTTCATCTTGTATTTATTATTTAAAGTGATCAATTTCTTTAGTAATTTTAGTACCTCATGTAATTAGGGAACCCAGAGCATCTTTAGCACCTAGAGTAATTGATGACTTTAGTAATTAAGTATCTAAAATAAGTGTTTAGTACTTTTTATGTAAGACGACTGATTACTTTCAGTACTTTAGACATTACATAAACTAATTGATTTATTTAGTACCTAAAATAGTTATTTCATCTTGTATTTATTATTTAAAATAATCAAATAATTAATGCATTTGAGAACCCAAAGTAATCAATTACCCTAGTAATTTTAGCACCAAATGTGACTTGAGTAATTGATTACTTTAGTTCTCAAGCACCTAAAATAAGTTTGTAGTACTTTGTATGTAAGATAAGGGATTACTTTGGTTACTTTAGTAACTACACAAACAAACTGATTAATTTAGTACCTGAAGTAATCATAAATGTCAAAGACTTTACCAAATGGCGACAGAATTAGTACTTAATTTATTCATTCTTAATTTGCTGGCTGTTTAAAAAAGAAAAGGAAACAATAAACAATATATCAACCTGCAATTAACCGTTTTTATGTCTTTGGGAATGAATGAGTTAATTGCATGTGTATAACTTTTGATAATACATAGCAATGTAGATATATGCAAAGGGACTTTTGTGATTCGATGACTCATTTTTGGATGGTGGTCAAGCTTTGAGGAAAAAACAAAAGTCCCATAAGAAATCAATCGCTCCAAAGCAATAACACAATCCATCTAAATGATCCTATTTTTTAACAAGGGTCACACAAATTCCCCTCGAAAAGCCGCCGCAAAGGCCAACTTCATATGTCAACCAAAAAATAAGAACATGTACGTTGTTGTGGATAAATAGTCCTCGCTGGCACTGGTCAAAACAAAACAAATGTTGGAAAACCTTGTAAAACAATCCGGCATAAGAAACTAAGAGCTCTTTTTTTCCATAGACAACACAACATTACATTAATGTTTTTTTTTTGTTCCATGTATGCTCATAATCAGAGAAAAGATCAACATCTGTAAAAGATTATTGAGGTTAATACTTTATGGTCTGTTCTTTGGGAGTTTAAAGCTGCCAGCGAAGGCATAATACAATACATAATCCCACCTAAAAACACAGGTAATGCAAGACCAACTCAAATCAACAATGGAAAGATCGCAATAGGCAGCGGAACACGATTATTTTGGGAGTATTTAGTATACCGTACGGGGACAACAAGTACACTGGAAACATTCATTTCCTCCAGGAATGTTTACATCCTTTGAAAATATACCTTTTCTATTTGTGGGTTTCTTATCTATTTTTGTCTTATCTGAACCCTTATTTGGTTTCCCATCAAAAGGAAAGCGTAGTAAGAAGGCACGATTGAGCTGAAATTTCACCCAGATGATGAACACGTCATCTACTTTTCTATTTGTGGGTTTCGTATCCATTTTTGTCTGATCTGAACTTATTTGGGTTCTCATCAAAAGGAGAGTGTAGTAAGAAGGCACAAAGGAGCTGAAAATTCACCCAGATGATGACCACATGTCAAAGTTCAACATGACACCGCCACTTATGGGCTACTTTTCTATTTGTGGGTTTCTTATCCATTTTTGTCTGATCTGAACTTATTCGGGTTCCCATCAAAAGGAGAGCGTAGTAAGAAGGCACAAAGGAGCTGAAAATTCACCCAGATGATGACCACATGTCAAAGTTCAACATGACACCGCCACTTAGTTATCACACCACCAGGAATGTGTCATCACTTGACTAAAATACTGTGGGAATGATGAGGAAGAAAATCACCCAAAAATGGTCAAAATAGAGCATAAGGGTAAAAATTTGTCCGCAGGGGTTTTTGCTACGTTTTAGTTTATGGTACAAAATAATACACATTTTTGTTGTTCTAATTAAAAAAAAATGCTACCATAACATCTTTCTATAAGATTTTGGGGTTGTCAGAACTAAAACAGGAGCTATCTGTTGTAAACCCACCATTTTTTAAGCCGATACTTTGCAATCATTCAAGTGATATTTTTTCAGTTTCTACCTTGAAAAGTCGCTACTCTATCGGAAATGTTCGTTTTTTTACTTGCATGTTTGTGTATTTGCAAACGTGCTATAGTTTCTAAAATAAACTCAGTCGTAGCAAATGTTATTTTACGAAATGGACGGAGGGCCGCCACTAGCCCCCGGGCCATCGTTTGGACACCTCCTTTTCCAAATGTTTCGGCAATGGATTTTTCAAAATTGTGGTATCCAAAACATAATTTCCGCGTGCCATACCGTATGTTGTGTATTCCCCTCTTTCCTATCGAGCAGTCAGTCGATTACCGCTACGGGATGAGCTGGAGGGCGGAAGTTATTTGGCTGTTAGCGGCCAATGCCTGTTGCAGCAGCATTATTCTCAGAAAAAGAAGCTAGCAGACTGAGCCAACGTCCGAGTCAATTCTCGTTCACACACTGGAATGTTACTAAATATATCTCCGATGTCTCAGATTCTGCCGAGTGCTCTGGTTAGAGAACACGGAAAGGTATTCAATTTGACTCCTTTATTAAATGTGGTGGAACACGCAGTGTGCGCGGCAAAATGAACACGAGTTGCGGACAAGGAAAAGGATAAACAAGAAAATATGAAGAATTCCCAAAGATGACTTTCATTTACGTTTTGCTAAAGTTTCTACACTGTCCCCAATCTGTTGGTGCACCTTATACACCGTAACATAGAAAATACCAAAATTTGACGAGGTGCGTCCGATACACAGGTGCGTCCGATATGGTATTGGTTCCGGATAACCTAATGATTTATGTTTTTATGTGAGCAGCAAGCATGTGGAATGTCACATTCTATGTCTTAAGGTCTTGCAAGTAAAACCGTGATTAACTACCGTTCCTAAATGCGATTCCGTTTCCAGAGCAAAACATGACTCCCACTTGACCAGACAGGCTGCTGTTGCTATTACTTTTACAGCGCAACCACACGTTAGTAAAATTTGTGATGTTATGAGAAGATGTGATATGATGACAGACCATTGCGGAATGTTCTTTCAATCAGGTCTGTCTGAAGCATTTCTCGGTGCGTGTGTGTGTTTTCTCCCACTCTACTACTTCAATTTCATTGCTGGAGGACTTGATTCCTCGGCACAAAAAACAGACTATTGCTTCCGCCCGTTCTCACTGTTTTTTTTCTCCCTTCGTGCTTCGTCATACTCATTTTTCACTCTGTCACTCGGTCTTGTTAGGTTCGATGGAGAAACGGGCGTCGGAATTTAGTTTTCTCAACCACAGCATCCACCGGCGACGTTTCACCCAGTCACAATGAGACGCGGGAGTCAGGCTGCAGGAATGCTTCTGTTCTCCCAGACAGCCTATCGATGACTTGAATTATGGAAAGTTATGATGATGTGCTTTGCGGCATCTGCGAAACCTTTGAAGGTTTCGGGAGAAAAACATCATCTCAAATAAAGGAGGATGTTGGAAGTTTGCAACCCACCTGAGATTGATATTAGCTGTGTTTACGTTCAAAAAGTAAAGAGATTTTTCTATCGTTTTAATCTAGTACGCGTGTGTCAAACTCAAGGCCCGGGGGCCGGATCCGGCCCGCCATATCATTTTATGTGGTCCGCGAAATGTTGATTTGACTTCAAGTTTCCGGCTAAAATACCAAACTTGCAAGTTGTCTTCATCTTTTCAAAACTTTTTGGGGAAAAAACAAGCATTTTTTTTATTCCCTACCTCTATTTTGAACAGTTTTTGCCAGCTTCTGATTTCAAAACTAGCTAAGTGTGTGATAAACACACTTAAAATCAGTCATGGCGGCCCTCTGATAGAAACTATAGCCACAATGTGGCCCAAGATAAAAACGAGTTTGACACCCCTGATACATTTTCTATTAAAGGTTTTTTAAGTGTAGAGCAGCCAAGGTGCCTAAAAAAACTAGGAAATCAAGTGACATATGAAAGGGTAACTTGGCGCATTTTTACAAAACCAATCTTAGGTCATAAAGATTAGTTCTGAGTTATTGGTGAAAATAAACCAGATGTCCATTTTGGGATTCCTACAAAAACAATCTTAACCCTCGAGCATACATGGTACCAATGTGGGACCTTTTCGATGATTTTCTTGTGAAATCAAAGGAGGAAGCATTGAAAAAAAACACTAGGGAGTTGAAATTTCGTTCAAAATACAACCATGCTGCAAATTCTAAACCGTTGCAGCTTGGCGCACTAAATAATTACGACGCATATGTTCGTGGGTACCAGGTTGGACATAACCATACTCATTATAATACACGTTTATTCGATGGATGTTTAACGTATGTGTTTTTTTGCATTTCCTGCGATTTTCGAACCAAGCCCTTTAGCGGTGGTCGAACTAGGCCAACAGATTTCTCGAAATTTCTCGACTAACTTGTGTGTAACACTTTAAGACAGTAGGTGGCGCCAAATACCACTTAGTGGTGAATACACAAGGGTTAAGGGTCTGGACTTTCATTTCCTAGCAGGCAAAAGGTTAGGTTTGATCGTGCTGGGAGCCAATCACGTGTCTGGCTCCCGGCGCAACCATCAACCAATGAGGGCAGGAGTTGTAGACGGGGTGACGCTACTTTTTCACTTGGCGCTCATGAACCGTGAAAAAACGAGAGATCACTATACTCCAGTGCTACTCATCCCTTTATAAAGTGGTTATTTTTGTTTTGTATTTTTTTGCTTAATTTTTGCTGCTGTGACATACATGCGGGTGAGGATTATAGTCCAAAAATACGGTATTTATTGATGAAAGCTTCATTTTAAGTGCTGAAATTACGACTTTAAGACACTGATAGTTCTGCTATTATTCAAAATATAAAAATTCTCTGTCTGTTATATACTTCAAGTTTGGTGGATTAAAAAGCTTAATGGGCCTAAAATATGGCCCCCGGGCTGTAGTTTTTCCAGGCCTTCCCTAAAGCGTACATGTTGTATTTACATACAACGATCAGTGCTTGCTAGATTGCGGGTGGTGTGCAGAAGAGCAAAAGGACACCCCCCCGGCCACCTCCTCTACATCTGGCCATGTTACGTGGAACCTCTCAGCTCGGTCGACAGATAAGTTCCAGTGATGGATCCTAGGAGTCACAGGGCCAAGCGCGGACTATCTATCAGGACGCAGCAGCCGTTTCAAGTGGCGATTGTGTGTACGTGTGAAGGGCTTACACTTGCGTGTGCAACGAGATGGATGGTTCACACATTTCAGGGTCCAAAGGTTCTTGGGGGAGCTTGGACTGGAAAGCGAGCATATCAGTGGGAGGACAACGGCAGAGAGATAAGGGAAGATGTCGAGCGACGCTTTTGAGAGAGATTCATGGAATGGAGGGGATAAAGAATTACTAAATGACCAAAATCTGGATAGAAAGACGCCGATCTTCGCTACTCTTTAAATGTTTGAAGAAAGTTTGGAATGTACCGTAAAATTCGGACAGTAAGACACCCTAGCATATAATATGCAGCAGAAAAAGTTGCCCCCCCCCCAAAAAAAAAAATAAATAAATAAAATATATATATATATATATATATATATATATATATATACACATATATTATTTGTGTGTAAATAAATGAGATCTTGATGCTCTAGCTCTTTTGCAAAAGATTGTTTTTGACTCAGAGCCTTGCCTTTTCTTCAGTCTCTTATTATTATTAACTCTAACACACGCACACACACACACACATCTATATATGCTATTTTTTTTTATTTTTAATGTTGTATTTTTAAAACTCTTTTGAGCACAGTCATTGATTCACATATATTCAGTTCTTTTTCATCGTTGTTCCATAATTTGACGCCTTGAAAACACACACATTTGCCTTACCAGTGGATTGCCCCCTGGTGGCGAGTAAAAAAAAAAAAAAAAAACTTCAGATAAGCTTCACTGGACTATAAACCACAGAAAAAAAGTGAATTTATAGTCTGAATTTTAGGGTACTTATGTAGTTTTGTTTCACTATAACTCAATTTAGCAATGAGTTGCTTAATGTTCCAGTTAATTTGTTCTAAATTTGAAAATAAATTTCTTCTGTTGTCCCGGCAATAAAAGGTAAATCAAAGCCTGTAAAAATCTTTTAAAGTCTTTTCACGTAACAAAAGATTTCACCCACTGTGTGTATCAATCAATACCTAAAACGTTTTGAAACAGGACATTTTTAGACATCGTTTGGAGTCAAAGTATCACAGTTCGTTTTGGTTGACGCTTGCCTCGAGTTCATCGCTAATGGTGCGCTGAAGCCAAATCCTTCAGTTAGATATTTTGGCCACCAGCTACATCAGCGAAAACAATGCAGCCCTCCATTGTTTTTAACTGCTTGATTTTCAAACTCAAGGAGCACGCCGTGTGGTTTTTCTTTTTCTCATGTCGCTGGACGGCAACGGCAAAACAATTGAAGTCAGTTTCATTAGTGCATTCTGCTTCTTAGCGGGCATTATAACACCACCTTTTGAACACAAACACTTGTTTTTTCTTCGAAGCGAAATCCCCCGCAATCAGCGCTCAATTACATTTTCCTTCACTCTTGTCAACAAAAATACCTCATTATGTTTTTATGCTTATCATGCTTTTATTGCGAGCTTGGCCCGCGCTCGATTTTCCAGAGCTCTTAAGTATGCTCCAGGCCTCACTTTCACTCTCTCTCTTTGCTTCTAGAAGATGCATTTCAATTGATTTGAATGGAACGTCAAGCTGCATAAGTTCAATTGTTGATGATTGACAGGTTTGGGCCTAGTAAATGAACACCTGTCCAATTGTTATTGTGTCCGCCAAGATGCATGTTCATAGCAAAAGTCTCCATAGAACCTATCAAGCTCTGCTCTTTGCCATCTTGCTCTCGCCGCCGAGTATTTAGCATTTGAAAAGACCACCCGTGAGTTCAGGAGGGCTTTTCAGCGAGGCGTTGCTTTAGAATATTAATTGTCTTTTACTTGCTCTTCGTCTTTTTTTTTTTTTTGCTTTCCTTGGGAAAAGTGCCCACGTTAAAACTAGCGCTTCCTTTCATTTTATTCCATACGGAAACTGAAGTTGATGCAGAAAAATTGTGATTAGCACATCCATCAGCTCCATATTCAATCCTCAGCCGCTTTATTAGGAACACCACATATTACGGTGTTATCTATTTAAAACATATTCTGCAAAACCGTGCTTTTTTTATTTATTTATTTATTTATTTTTAGAAAATAATGGATGCAGAGTCATCAAAAACCATTTGAACCCTTGTGTTATCTTGTCCAGTCCTCTGATCTTTACATCAAAATGAAAGCACTGAAAGACGACACTCGGGAGCTGAAATTTCATTTTCGTATTTTACGCACCAAAAGGCGCACAGGATTATAAGGCGCACCTTCAATTAATGGCCAATTTTCAAAATGTTTTCATATGTTGGGAACATCACATTATAAGGCGCATAGAATAGAAGCTACAGTAGTGGCTGTTGTTGCGTTATGCATCCACTAGATGGAGTTGCACTAAAGGGAATGGCAACAAAACAAATAAGTCAGTCAAACTTTATTAATAGACAATCAGAACTGAAGACTAAAGATGATACTGCGAGAATCGTATGGAAGAAAATGACTCAAAATGGCCAAAATACTATAAAAGGGTTAAAATTTTATGATTAAAATTTTGCAAAATAATGCGTGTCAAACGTTTGAGTGATTTTCAGCGTGCGGTTAATTGTCCTTACAAAACTTAATGTTAAATAGCCATGTAGATTTTGGTCCGTCATCATTTTTCATTCAAAGTGTTTTTCAAACTAAGCCCCACATTTTGATTGGGATTTGGAAGGAGATTTTACTTCCTGGACCACGGCCAACTGGCTCTCAGTTTTTAATGCTTCTGAGAGTTTTCATTCAATATTCGCAACCCTGCAGCTTTCATTTGTTATCAATGGATTATGCTGGTGCCACTATATTAAAACACTATTTAAACGTGGTGTGACATTTTTTAGCAGCGAAAGCTACTTTTTGTTGCGGGATTCACAACTGTAAGATGGCAATGACACTTACCTTCAAACACTCATTTTTATGATTTTTCAACAGTGCATCATATACTTACTGAACAGTTGTGCAAAACAACATTTCCACAAACAATCCCCCGGAAAGTCCCTTTATTCCAAATAATGGGGTGCACTACTTATCAGGAGGAACTTGGACCGTGTGCAGATGAATTTGAAACTCTATCTGCATGTCCGGAGATTGAAATAATCAATGAAGTTACGCTGCAGTGCCTCTTGCATAAATGTGTGCAGTGTCTCTCATCATGGGAAGAAGCGCTTTTGTTCCAAGCCTAGATAAGTGTGTGTGTGTGTGTGTTGGGGGGAGAAGGTTGAGCAGAATTTGGACCCCCCAAAAAACTCCTGCCACATCGGGCATCAAAAACCAGACTGGGAAAATTAGACTCGGAAACTAGACTCGGAAAGTAGACTCGAAAACTAGACTCAAAGTGTGGTTTTTGCCACAGTGTGGGGACCCAATCCCGTGATTCATTTCTTTGTAGTGACCTCTTGGACATGTGGGGACCATTTTGATGGACCCCAAACGTTTAAACCTTTTTGAGGTTCAAGATTTGCTTTTAGATTATAGGCTTGAATTGGATTTTGGTTGAGGTTAGGGTTAAGTTGCGGCAATCCATTGTATTTTGCCAAGCCCCCCCAGGAAAGAGAAAACTTTTTGCCACCCTCCCCACTCGACACATTGATTACCTATAAAATATATATATATATAAGTATCCTAAACCTGTATTCTTTTTAACATTAACAAAAGAAAAAAGCAACATAAAAAAACTTTCAACAAGTGTGAATTATTTTTTACAGCGTTTATACAGGTTACAGCTTAGTCTCAAACTGAAAAAATAACCAAGTGCATCAAAGTGCCTGAAACAAAAGAAAATTATAAGCCTTTTTTATTGCAATTTCATTTAACATGACAAAAAAAAAAAAAACGTCTAATATTAAGCCCTATATTAAGTCTGTCTGTCAGACCATATGGGTCCCCCAGCTCCAGATTTGACATTCAGTTCATTCTATTTGACATTTACTTTTATCTGAATTTTGCTCACTTAAATATCATTAGAAAAAAAATAGCGTAGGGAGCAAAATGTCAATAGATAGCAATAGATCATAATTTCAGGCTCATAAGTTCTATAATTCCCACTGGGACATTACAGAGTTCTGAAACTATTTGAACTCTGATGCTAACCAAAACAGCAGCACCTATCATGCGGCAATCTGGTGCTTATCACCCCATTTAAATGATGCGGTATGTATTTTTAGCCTGATCTGGGCTGCAAATACAAACCGGGGGGTGGGGTGGGGGGGGGGGGGGGGGGGGGCGGGATAAAAAAAACTAGACTTTGGGCAAACAAACACGAGTGGATGACTTGGCACTTGCATGTTAACTCTCTCCAACACAATGAAAACTATTGCTGTTTAAAAGTATTTTCATTTTTATTGCAAATACAGATACAAAAGATTCTTTAAAGACAGTACAAATACTCCCCCCCCCCCCCCCCAAAAAAAAAAAAAAAGCACAAATGGGTGGCACAGAAAACTGATGCTAAGAGGTGGGGGAAAAAAAAGCAAAACATATACAATGTGAAAACCTTCCAAAGAATATATTTTCCAGTTCTTTCAGCCTTAGTTCAACATAAGGACAAATCACAAATAACATTTTTAAAACAGCCCCCAAAACACAAACAAAAGCAAATACATACTTAAAATAGAGATTTAAGTAAGATAAATAAAGAAAAAAAAGATGATTACAGCATGTACCATTTTCTATTAGTACCTCCTGGGTTTAAAATCCAAACGACAACGATGAGATATGCTGCGTACGTTGAAAAAAAAAGTTATAATAATACGACAAGAAGGCAAAATAATTCACATAATAAAATTAAAGGAAATAAATAAATAGTTTTATGAACAGGGAAAAGCTGAAGGATTGGGGCGTATCAGCGCGGAAGGAGACAGCAGGAGGGGGACCCCAGAGGTCAAAGGTGACTTCCTGTAGCTGTCAAACACACGCTGCTGGACGGTAAGTGTAATCTCAGCTGTTGGCACACACACACACGCACACACACACATAGTCACACACTTTTACAAAAGCTGGAGAAAATGAACCGAATCCAAGGCACGGGTGGTGCGAAAATGACAAAATATGTAATTTAAACGCGGGCATATTTTCTGATAACCCAATAACTCATTCAATCCCAAAGACATATTTTTATGCGTCCAGACATTCCATCGAGGGAACGTTGTTTGTATTTTTCTTCAAACTTTACCGAATGAATGTCTACAAAATGCTGTTACTAAATGAATTATGTACTCAATTACTAAATATGGTTAAGTACCGAGGCCATCAAGAATCCTAAATAATTACATACTAAAGTAATTATTTCGAGAACGGTTCCCAAAACAGGAGCGTTTAATGAAATAAAAAGTAGTCGATTTATTTAGGTAATCAAGCACGAAGTCGATGACGGAATAAAATATTAAAATAATCAAGAATAGGTAATTGGTTATCGATTACTTTAGAACTGCAGTAAAATAACAGACTTACATTTCATACTTAATTCATTTAGTGCCAGCCGTTCTCTTAGTCAAACTTGTAAACACATGAAAAAAAACTTCAAAAATAGACCTTTGACGTCTATAGGCGTCAATGGCATTGAATGAGTTAAAAACCAAAAAAAAAACAGCAAAGAAATCAAAAAGCAGACGTTAGTTATCGGATTGATTTAAAACAACATTTTTATCAGGCAACCTTCAAAGACAACCCAGCGTATGAAGACAAAAAAACAGTACCTACAGAAATATTAACAATCAAATCCTCACGGAGGATTTTTTTTTCCATCTCTCTAAAAATATATATATATATCTATAAAGATTCTATCAGGGTACAATAGCAAGGCACGGGGTGAGCCGATCACAAGTCCCACTCTTCGTCGCGGAAAGGGGACGCGGCCGTAGATTTTTGGGAGGCGGGGTTTGGCGGGGGGGCGGGGCTCAGGGCCTGGTGAGCTGGGTGTAAACGGGCGCCTGCTCCCAGTGCTGCGGGCTGCCCTGGGGGACGGACGGCACCCCCGCGTTGTCGGCGATGGGCGTGTACATGGGCCTCTGGCCGGGGCCGCTCATGTAGCTGAAAGTCGAGTAGAGGCCCGAACCCTGAGCCGCCCCCGCGTGGCTGTAGAAGGAGGCGGCGCCGCCCTGGTGGTCGTTGAAGTCGTACTGCTGCGCCCTGGAGATGGGCGGGTAGGAGGCGGTGCCGTAGTGCTGCAGGTTGAAGGGGCTGTAGGCCGCGTGCTGCGGGGAGCCCTGCTGCTCGCTGAAGTGGCTGGGGCTCAGCTGCTCCGTCTTGATCTGGGTCCTGTGCTGAGCCTGAGCCGCCTCGGGCCCGGCGCCGTTGCCCCCCAGGGCGGCCAGGGCGTGCTGCTGGTTGGCGGTTTTAGGCATCCAGGCCGCCGAGGGGCTGACCGGAGCGCCGCCGCCGATGCCGTAGCCGCCGGCGTAGGCCGCCGGCGTCCCGGGTCCGCTCGCCGAACCGGGGTGGCCGTTGGGCGGGAGGTACTGGTCGAACTCGTTGACGTCGAAGGTCTCGATGTGGGAGATGACGTCGCTGCTTAACTCGCCGATGTCCACGTCGCGGAAGTCGATGTTCAGTTGGCGCTGCCCGCTGCCGTCGGGGAGGGATCGGAGGCCGCCCTCGCGCTTCAGGTCCAGCTTGACTGAGCTGACGTCGGTTTTGGGGGTGGTGGGCGGGGTCGGGGGTCCCTGGGAACCTGCCGATTTCAGGTTTGGTTTGTGATACTTTTACTTACGAGCACAAGATTAACACGCTCATAACGACCATGCACAGGACAATAATATATATATATATATATATATATATATATATATATATATATATATATATATATATATATATATATATATATCAGGGTGAAGTTCATGATGTCACTTACTAGGCCAGGCCCTTTGCACTAATGAACAACATTGTACATATTAATATTTTATCCATTCTTAATTTAGCTTTTTTTTTAATCCATATATACTACCTTTAAAAACACATTTTTACCATTTTCTGACGTCACATGACTCAGCTAATAACCAATGTTCAACTTGCGCACATCACATGACCAAGACCAGAAAATATTTTCAGTCTTCAGTAAGTGGAGGAGTGTTTTTTGACAGTATTGATGTGATAAAAATATTATCAATCGACAGAGAAAATATTTACTTGTTACAGCTGAAAATGAAGCTTACTAACATCATGCTTTACTGCCTTTGACTATATTTTAATATTTATTATAAAATTCAGGTGTTTTTTGTTATATTGAAATATGAGAGGACATAATACAGGAAGTAACACGTTAAAGCAATGGTGTTCCAATTTTTTTTTCCCCTGATGGCTGAATTAATCTAAATTTATTATCATTATTTTACTTGAAATTATTAAGCAGTAAAAGTGAAAATGAAACAAGCAAGCAATTTCACATATAATATATTGTAGTTATTTTTGACAGAAAAAAATGCAAATTCAAGGCAATTTAGAGTTTTTACTCACACATTAAAAAGTATCTTTTAAAAAAAAAAATACATTGCGGGCCATGTCGAAATGCATTTTTCATAAATGCCACTGGCCACCAGAGTGCATGGTGGTCCACGAATGGCCCCCTGGCCGTATTTTGGACACCATGCATTTTTTTTTCGCTTTTACATTTGTTTTGTTTTTGTTTTGGTCTAAAATGAATATGAATAAATCACGTCACGAACGTCGCCCTATAATAAAGGAACAAAAATGGTAACGATAGAAAATTTTGAATGAAAGCTCACCTGAGTGCTCCCCGGGAGAATGCACCTCTCCCAGACTGGAGGCTGGCGAGTCCGCCTGCTGCAGCGCTTTGAAGATGGCGTTGGGAGAAATGTGAGTTTGCTCGCCGCTGTCCTCCGCCTCGTTTTGCCCGTTCTTCACCGACTTCCTCCGCCTCGGCTGGTACTTATAGTCGGGGTGATCCTTCTTGTGCTGCACGCGGAGCCGCTCGGCTTCCTCCACGAACGGCCGCTTCTCGCCCTCATTGAGAAGTCTGCATAAAAAAAAAATTAAAAAAAATGAGATCGGTCACGTGGAAGTGTTTCAAAAGTTGGAGTTAGATGATCGAACTTACCTCCAGAGTTTTCCCAGGGTTTTGCTGAGTTCGGCGTTGTGCAGGTGCGGGTACTGGTCAGCCAGCTTCCTCCGCGCAGCCTGAGCCCAAACCATGAATGCGTTCATGGGTCTCTTCACGTGAGGTTTGTTCTTGGTAGATCCGTTTACGCGAACCGGCATGGGCACCAGGGTCCAGTCGTAGCCCTTGAGCACCTGGGACACGGCGTCGCGAATGCAAGCGGGGAACTTGTCGTCCTCGTCCTTCTTGAAGTCCCCCAGAGCCGCCTCCACTCGGAGCAGCGCGTTCTCCGACGGCCGCGTGTTCTCGGTGTCGGAACCCGAACCGGACGGGCACGGGGAGCCGGCCGAGTCCTCGGACATGCTCGGGCTCGGAGCATCGGAGAGACACTTGTCTTGTTCCTCCGACATCTTCAGGTAGGGGTCGAGAAGATTCATACGAGAAACGGGATGCTGCCAAGCTCGCGCGTGAAAACGGGACCGTGAACGCCTCGCGTCAAGGAAAGTCTTCGACTTCGCCTTGCCGCAGTGAATCTGCTCGAAGTTTTTAAAACTTGCAGGGATGTCCCTCTCTGTGCGTGAGCATCCGAAGATCCGCGTGGATCCACAAAAACAAAACTCGGCTTCGATGATAGGATCAAATGTATGGCAAAGTTCTCCTTGCTCGTCTCCAAATAGAATCCCAGAAAAGCGTGAGTGCTCTGAAGTGCAAAGTTGCTCGCACGCGCGCTTTATAAGAGCGTTACCATGGCGCGCGGGAAAGCCCGGCTGTGATTGGTGGGCTGCGTGTGACGTCAACGTGATGGAATCTGAGCCCATCACTTTCTCCTCTTGTGTACCAGCACGCTCACATCCTGACTGATCGCGTTAGATATCCTCAACAATATATAATTTACCTGAAATTTAACATTTTCAGTAATTTTATAAATAATTCATAAAATATTTATGATTGAAACTGTAATTTTGTGCTGTGCATTAAGAAATCTAAGCCACTTGTAGTTTCAGTACTTAGTGTTTGCCAATAGGGGGCGACAGCCGCCTATCACAACCCACAAACGAGCTCAGCGGTTATACAGCTGCACTTGGCCAACTCGGCTTCTGATTTGTTTCATTACGTTTCAGCGATAGGATTATGTTCATAGTGCTGACTGCTACATTTTTCCCTTGTAGATACAAACATTTTAATAAAATCTTTCGAATACTAGACTGTAATTTCTTAGCATTCGATCATTTTTGAATAACTATGCAAGTTTGTCCAAAACCATCATTTTATTTCATTAGAAAAAATATCTATGTATATTTATCAAATGATTTAAATAACAGGCATGTAGATCAGCGTCGTTTTTAAACATATGAATACAAACAAACAAAAACAAAGATGGGGAGGGATGAGTTCCAACACCAAGTATAATATACTGACCTTTCTTTGACAGCACTGTGTAGTTGTGAAAACTGCCAATACCAGCCACCGATACTCAAGTAAGTTCTGCTCAACAGTACTTAAATGAATCAAAACAAAAGGTCTTTCTTCACATTTTTGTCATTATGTTAAACTAAACTGTATATATTAAATCTTGTATTGGTATATGTCTGAGAAACAATGATATAGCTCTGATATATTGCCCCCAAATCACTGTAAAAATCATGTGAAATGAAACAAAAATGTAATTTCTTTTTATAAGGGAAAAATATATAACTTATATATTACTATATAACTTGTGCAAAATTCCACAAATGAAAATTTGTGGGGACGAGAAAACTATTTAAAAATACATAAAATCCAAATGGTCTTTTAATATAATCTTTGGATTGTATTTTCCACAAATCATCTTTATTCTTAATTTATGATCGCCTAATAAAGACGTTTAACTGACTTATCTGTTTTGTTTTGTTGACATTTTCTTTTGCGCAACTCCACTTAGTGGATGCATCACGCAACCCCGGTCACTAGCGTAGCTTCTATTCTATGCACCTTATAATGCGGTGCGCCCTATTTACGAATGGAAACAATTTTAAAATAGGCCATTCTCTGAAGGTGCACAACTCCACTTAGTGGATGCATCACGCAACCCCAGTCACTAGTGTAGCTTCTATTCTATGCACCTTATAATGTGGTGCGCCCTATTTACAAATGGAAACAATTTTAAAATAGGCCATTCTCTGAAGGTGCGCAACTCCACTTAGTGGATGCATCACACAAAACCGGTCACTAGTGTAGCTTCTATTCTATGCACCTTATAATGCGGTGCGCCCTATTTACGAATGGAAACAATTTTAAAATAGGCCATTCGCTGAAGGTGTGCCTTATACTGTGGTGCGCTTTAGTGTACAAAATATGGTATATATAATGATACATTATCCTTTAATAACCTTCTATCAGTTTCGAGATTTAGGATTTGAATCTTGGCTCCGGCCTTCTCTGCATGGATTTATTATACAATACATTAGTCTTTAAATATCCTTTAAGCGTAAATGTGTAAATGGTTATCTTGTCCTGTCATGGACTAGTGACCAGTCCAAGGTATCTCCTGCCTCTCGCCCAAAGTCAGCCGGGATCGGCTTCACCTCACCCGTGACCTTAGCGCTTAGGAACTGGATGGAAGTCAAATATAAACAAAGCATTTTACGCAATTCGAATTTCCTTTTCTTCATCGAAAAACTTTTTGGCGGCTCTTCGCGTACACATGAGTCCATCAGCTAAACACTGCGCAACACAAAACGCTCCGCAGCGGTCAGTCAAGTGAACCTGCCTGCACACGCCCCATTTGATTGTTTATTATGCTTAGTGGAGATGTGGAAATGTAAATCTGGCTCGGAGCTAATGTGGACAACATGTGCTACCTGAAGTTGCTTTTAATAGTTTGCAGATGTCAGGTCATTTCGGCGTTGCCGCTTGCAGATTGCACACACCCACAGCCTTTATTTTAACATGCAGAACTCCTTCTATGCGCTCATGGTTTTGGCTTGGGGTGCAACATGTTGTTTGCCGCTCCTGTAATCTTATTTTCTCACTGAGCGATTTGTGGTTTTAAAAACACGAAGCACCTATGCATGTATATTTAAGATACTCATTTTAAACACAAATAAGAAGGCTAAGAGCGTTGAAGTCGCGTGCCGCTACGCGAGCTGCTCAAAATGTGACGCCGTTTGCGCAGCGAGCGAGGCGTGAACGCTTTGAGTCACAGAGCTGTGGCAGCCTGGTGGAAAACCGGCTGTTTACTCTCCGAAAGAGTAAATACGGCTAATGGAGGTGTGCGCAGAAGAAAAGCAGAGCGGATGGAGAGAATCAGACAGGAAGGGAGTGAAAGGACAATGGAAGAATGTATCAGAATTTGTCATTTTCTGTGCCGCTTGTTGTAAAAATGTCTGATACTAAATTCATTCTTAAATAATTTAAGTAATCAATTACATTGTGTAATAAGGTAGTAAAGTAATCGATGACTTTAGTGCATAGTTATTATTATAAATATTGATATAGAAGCCCAAAAGAAAAATAATGGCTAACAATGAGTAAGATTTAATCGTTTTGTTCAACAGTTTTTTCACAGGAAAACAGTTGTATTAGAGCGGCGTTTCTCAACTATATTTTGCCAATCCCCCCTAGAAAAGAGAAAACTTTTCGCGCCCCCCCCTCCTCCAGTCGATACTGTACCATATAAATAAGATTATTATTGATGAAAATTGTTTAAGTACATGTATCCTTTTTAACATTAACAGAAAAACGCAATATAAATCAACTTTCAACAAGTGTTAATTATTTTTATCGCATTTGTACGGGTTACAGCTTAGTCTAAAACGGAAAAAAAAGGAGCGAGAGCACCAAAGTGCCTGAAACTAAAAGAAAATGATGAAAATATTATCTTTATTGCAGTTAAATTCCACATGACAAAAACAAAGCCTTTTTCCTTGGATCATAAAATCCAACTGCAATGAGCATCGAAAACCAGACTCATGAACCTAGACTCGGAAAGTAGACTTGAAAACTAGACTCAGGAAGTAGACTTAAAAATGAGTGAAAACACATCGGTTGTCTTTTAGGCGCCATCCATTTATTGAATCCTAAATATTCAAATTAATAATAATATAAAATTAAATAATAGCACCACCCACTTTGCATGCATATATAATGTAACGTATGCGATTGCAAATCCCTTTAAATATAATTTTGTGTATTTCTGCTTCTCGACGAGCCCCCAAACAAACCTTACCGCTTTTTGGAAGGTAAAGTACTTTTAATTACGAGAAAACAAATCAACAACGAACAGCACCGACAATTTCACGTTCTCAACTGTCAAATTTACATATGCTTACAAAACAGCGTGTCGGTTCAAATGACCTCCACTCCTACGGAACATCCACATAAACACAGCAACATATGGTTGAACACACTTCCTCTCATCCTCCTACACAGACATAAGATCAGCCCTTGCACGGGTTTGATAAAAACTCATTTCAAAACTAACTTTTTGCAGATGCGTGACTGATTAGATTTGCTTGACAACGCTTTAAAAGGAATCCGTCTGCATTTCTGCAGCAGCCGCACTGAGAAAATTTACAGCATATCCTGGAAGGTTCATTCTACTCTAATGTACCCCATGAGGCTAATTATTGGACTTTGAGGTTGCTAGGTCCCGAAAGATTAAAAGTCAAGTGTGGTTGCCACCAAAGCGGTACATACATAATCAGTGGCGCTCAAATGGGGGTAGGAGTACCCCCGAGGGGTACATGAAGGCACTTCAGGGGGTATGTGAGATTTTAGCAAGATTTCTGTAGGTACTAGCACAGCTAATGTAACACAGGGCCAATGTTAATTTTTTGATTTTCAACATTAAGAGCAAATTAATTGGAACATGAAGGAACTTATTGTTAAATTGTGTTATAGTGACTCATATAGTGACTTTTAGGTTACAAAAAAGTGGTTGTTTATCAAAAATTAAATGTATGTATTAGAAGTTGAAGACAATTTGAAATTTTGGCACGTTAGCAAAAAAAACCAACAACCTAAAGTCATTAAGGATTGGCCTCCAGACCTTGATTTTGACACCTGTGGCCTGTCAATACCAAAACACTGTAATTCAGGCAAGGTTTCCAAATCACTCTGAAGTACATCATTGCTTTGGAAAGAGAAAACATTTTGCATCCCCCCCCATTCTCCTACATGTACCAAAAATAAAAATATCTGCAAAAATTCATCCATATACCTAAAACTGTATCCTTTTTTAACAATAACAAAAGGAAAAAATAACATTGGAGATTAACTTTAATACACTGTTAGCTACTTTTTCCAGTGTTTATAGCGGTTACAGTATTGGTGTCAAACATATGGCCCTCGGGCCAATTTTGGGCCACAAAGTGGTTCAAACCGGCCCGCGAGATGATTTGGCAAAGTATAAAAATGAGCAGAATTTTTTAACGTGAAAAACTTGAAATGTTTTACGATGAAAAGTAATGTTTACATTTTATGATAAATATCGATGTTGAACTTGTTTGATTTTAAGAAAGAATAATAAACTTGAAGTTGTTATTTCAAAGTTACATAATTGTATATATAATTTTACGTTAGTTTCCATGCAGCCCACTAGTTTAGAGGAGTTTGACACCCCTGGGTTGCAGGTTAGTCTAAAACTGAAAAAAAAATCAAATGCATCACATTGCCTGAAAAAAAAGCCAATTCTTAATTTTTTGTAAATACACATCACATTTTCACGATTAGAGAAGAACTACATTAGATGATCCCAGTCAAGTGGTTTTACCCCTTTGGGTACGCTTCCGCCTGAGTAAATGCATTTGGAGCCGAAGGCGGCAAGACAGAATGACGTCTTGGGAAACTTCTCATCTTGACTTGAAGCTACAGCGTCAAAATTTGAGCAAACACTGAGAGTCAACTGCTAAACTCTCTGCTTTTCTTTCAGGGAGTCCCTGCAGGGCCACTTTGCATTTGGACTTTTACGCTCATGAAGTATAAGATGGCTACAGCTCATATTTCCATATAATGGAGACGTATTTATGTTCCATTGTCAAAACTGACAGTTTAAACGTCAATAGTACTTTGTTTCATTTCGTGTCGATGGGCTTGACGCCGTTCACCGGTCGAAACATTAGGTACGCCGCATTGAGCGCTAATGCAAAAGCTATTTAAATAAATGTCCTTGCCAGGATAATAATTCAGACTTTTGATACTGTATGGACGGCGGCCATGTTTATTATCGCAGTTCTGGTAATTTATTGCAATAAAAACGAAGCAGATTTGACCTCATATCAGAGTACGCTAAGTAAATGTCCCTCGGTCTTTTTTGTGTTGTATTATCTTGAATTGTAAAGATGAAAAATAAACATAGATATGAAATATGTTTTCAGCCAAGTAACACTTACCAGCGCAAAGCATTTTTGGTTCAAAAATTCAAAACATGTAATAACTGTCTGAGTGATTAAACTTTAGAACTTTTCGAACTTTATTTGTATTTGTTCACAAAAAAATAATCAATATAAAGTGTCAGATCTCAAAAATAAATAATTATAAATAAGTATGTGTCCACAGAAATGATCAAATCCTATTTTGGGGTTACAGTAGAGATCTGTTAAGAAAAATAAATCATGAACAAAATTATTAATAAATATTTGTCCACAAAAAGGCTCTCAGTCAAAAACAATCTTTTGCAAAAGAGCTAGAGAGCATCAAGATCTCATTTATTTACACACAAATTATATATATATATATATATATATATATATATATATATATATATATATATATATATATATATATATATATATATATATATATATAATATCCACATAAAACTATATAAACAACTTAGTGTCCTCTTTTGGGATTATAGTAGAGATCGATTCACAAAAAATAAATCATAAATTCATAAATTGACAGGTAACGAGAAGTGGCACATTGGGTTAAACCATTTTAAGTAATGGGGGATAATCTGGATTTTTTTTTAAAATGAAATTAAACAACCTACTGACAATAAAAACTGTTTTATGAACTCATATTTTTCTGAAATATTTAATTATTTGAATCATTATCTTTCAAGGATTTTTGCATGTCTGTTTCCTTCCCCCCAAGGGTACCCGTACCCCCATTTGAGAACCGCCGCTCTAGAAAACTCCTCCAGTCAAAAACGCCTTATAAAAACCGTAGTGGCGTTTTATACGTCGTGTGTCGAAATTCTTAGGAAATGGAGAGAATTTGAGGAAAGCATCTCATGTCTGGGTGTGTGCAGCCTTCAGATAGGTGCCATCTGCCATTCTTAGAAAGTCTGACGTGATGAATGGCCTCCTGGAGCTCCTGCGCCGCTGTCACGCTCTGATCTGAGCGTCTGAGCACCGGGTGTTTGTTGACACAACGTCATTCAGCATCTCATGTTGTTTGAGCAACACTTAGGGAAGACCCAGGCAACTCCTCGTGTCGGAGGATGACACTGTTGACCATCCATCATTTTAGCAAATCTCTTGTCTGCTTCTTATTTAGTATCTAATTCCGGTATCCGACTTGACGAAACGATTTTGCTTCAGAAAATGTCCAGGTGTTGGCGAATTAGCAATAAACAAAAGTACTTTGAAGATATTTTGAAGACAGTTGAGGAACTTCATTTAAAAGTATTGCTTTGCTGCCATTTTACTGGATGATGAACTATGTTGAAGAAAGTTGAGGAGGTTCATTTGGAGAAAAATTTTACTTTTTTTCTTCCATATTGTGTTATTCATAAGCATTATAATCCCTTACTGTTTATGAGGTAGCTTGTTTTTCTTTTTTGCACAGTTGCCGTGGCGACGGTTGGTGGGCGGAGTGACACGAAAAATGATCTCACCATTTTCAGCATTAAAACAAAAAAATATATATTTTGTCTATAACTACCCATCCATCCATTTTCGATAGCCACTTATCTCTCACTAGGGTCGCTGGCTTGCTGGTGCCTATCCCAGCTGGGGGACACCCTGACAAACAACCAATCACACCAAAGGACAATTTAGAGTGTCTTACACATCTCCTGTGGATGTTTTTGGAATAATGGTAGGAAGTCCAAAGCGAACCCACATGGGCATGGGGAGAACATGCAGACTCCACACAGGAGGGCCAAAGCGAGGCAACCGAACTCAGGACTCTGAACTGTGAGGCAGATATGCTAACCACTCTTCCACCGTGCATGATGAATCGACATAATTTCTTGAGGTACAAGGCTGAAGCTGAAACGAGATGAGCCCTTATATTGCAGTCTCATGCTGTTCCGCTCCGTCACGTCATCTTACTTTAATTAAACGGCGCGCGCTACGATGTCACACGATATGCCGTAAATGGTCGACACAACCTCATCCAGACACCCAGCCCGGTCAAGATTGACGTACCATGGTGAATTCAGCCGAGCTGGACGGCTCGTCGGAAACTTGGCTTTCGACGGAAAATCAACTTTTATACCAAGCGTCCCTAATGAAGTAGGCAGAATGAGTCAAACTCCGAAACACAAATGATCACTTGATGTCTGCTCACTTTTTCCCGGCAGCTTGACGTGCCGCTGATTAAAATATGTGCATTAGCCGATCAAACCGCGGTGTACGAGGGGGTAGGGAAAGCCGGAGGAAACCCGATCCACTCAGGCCCAGTCCAAAAAGCCACAAAGGAGTACCGTTTCCCTCCGAAGATATGACTTGTGCAAACAGGCCCGGCTTTAACAATAACAATGGTCTCAAGCAGCCGGGCCAAGCTAACTAATGACAGATCCGCACCTTAATGTCGAGCGCTTGTTTGGGTTTAAGTCAGGGACGGCGCGCGTATGCGAGCGGGTGGTTTTGGAGGCTCCGAACGGCAGTTGTCAGCAGGTGGCTCGTGCCGCTGGAAAACCCGCCGCCGTGCGATGGGAGCGGAGATTGAAGGAGAAAAGCTCTGACGCAGCGTAACGCTACTCGTGCCCGGCGGCGGAGGATGTCCAAGCATAACGCGGCGGTGCATTTGTGCAGCTAAATAAATGGTGCAAGATGGTCTAATGAGGGCGGCGCGGCTTTTTGTCTCACGGCCAGCCGGATTTGATTTCCTTTTCTTTCCTCGCTGTCTACAGATCAAGCCGATGGTAACTAGAGCTCTGAAATGTGTGATGTTTTCATCTAGATAAGGCCAGCGAGAGAAGATGCAATGAACCTAAAAGGAAAAGAAAAATTGCGGAGCAGTCTGCAAGAATTTTCAATTGCAGCCTTTATTTAAACCATCAATGTGTTTTGGGCATGCTTCAAAATGTCCTGCTTTGTAAATGAATAACATTTATGAGAAATACCAATGGAATTATTCGGAACTAAGCAAACAGACTATCTATCTATCTATCTATCTATCTATCTATCTATCTATCTATCTATCTATCTATCTATCTATCTATCTATCTATCTATCTATCTATCTATCTATCTATCTATCTATCTATCTATCTATCTATCTATCTATCTATCTATCTATCTATCTATCTATCTATCTCTATCTGTCTATCTGTCTGTCTGTGTCTGTCGGTCTGTCTATCTATCTATCTATCTATCTATCTATCTATCTATCTATCTATCTATCTATCTATCTATCTATCTATCTATCTATCTATCTATCTATCTATCTATCTATCTATCTATCTATCTGTCTGTCTGTCTGTCTGTCGGTCTGTCTGTCTGTTCGTCTATCTCTATCTCTATCTATTTGTATTCATCTCTTATCTATCTATCTATCTATCTATCTATCTATCTATCTATCTATCTATCTATCTATCTATCTATCTATCTATCTATCTATCTATCTATCTATCTATCTATCTATCTATCTGTCTGTCTGTCTGTCTGTCTGTCTGTCTGTCTGTCTGTCTGTCTGTCTATCTCTATTTATCTCTATCTATTTGTATTTATCTCTATCTATCTATCTATCTATCTATCTATCTATCTATCTATCTATCTATCTATCTATCTATCTATCTATCTATCTATCCATCCATCCATCCATCCATCCATCCATCCATCCATCCATGATTAGATTAATTATTCCATAAATGTCTGGAAATTAGACTTTTATTATAAATCATAAGTAGTAATATATAATACAGAGTGTAAGATATGCACATGTTATGTACATATGAACAGTTGATGTCAGTTAAAAAAAAGTATATTTTCTTTAAATGGAATTTCAGAATGAGCCTTATATCCATGACAACCTTTTTGCCATTTGCACACCAACCGGACTCCCAAATTGTTTGCTTGATATTTTTGTTTACAAGAGTCCAATTATTAATGATCCTATGTCATTTTTTTGTGATGCTTTAAAAACACCATTCCTCCCTTCACGTTGAACACGGAGAACGATTTATGAGAATGTGATGATATCTTGGATCCTTCGAACTATAAAATGAGACAAAAAGTCATTTTACACAGGAGAGAAACTAGATTTAGAAATTATTGTATGCATTGCCTCCCCCACAAAAAAAACCCGTCTTTATTTATTCATTATTTTAAAATGACCAATCTAGTATTTTGTTTAAAGATATAAGTCAAATCATTGTTTTATTTAATTTAATAAAGGCATTTCCCTTGTGGTCTCATATTTTTTTAGAGTGGTGCATTGTTAAATGTGCTGTTCCTCTTGCGCATGCCTTGGCCTCTTGGGGGCAGTGTGGCGCACTCCTACAGAAATCACACCTGAATAGATTGGTTAATTTGAAGCAAAACACCTTGGTGCAGGAGGAGGAAGGATGGAAATGTTTGGACAGAAAGCAATTTTGAAAAAAAAAAACAACGCACTGTGGATTAAAAATGAAGAATTGGGTCGTGCTGCTTCATTGAAGTCAAATGTGGATTATGGACACTTTAAAAACAAGTAAAATGACAAAGTCATTGTCAGGTAAGCAAAGCTGTGCTGTGAATGTTTTGAGTGGGGAGATTTGAGGGGTGACAGTGACGTCAAAATGATGAATTCATTCAATACCTAAAACATTTTTTTATGTTCTTTTTAGAATCCAGTATTCAATCCAAGGAATTTATTTATATTTTTTGTCAATTTTACTATTATACATTTAAGTTAATCAATTCCTTTAGGTAGGAAATCAAGTACTAAAGCAATTACTTTAGTGATGTTATCAATGGCTTTGGGTTAGTAAATGATTATTTAAGTACTAAAATAGTTAATTATTTAATTTCATTTCTAACATTTGACTGAAAACGTTTTTAAAATGGCTGTTATGAAATGAAGTATTTGACTATTTCTTGTAAGCAGAGTAATTGATTGCTTTAGGTACTTTAGGTCATTAAAAGCATGAAAAATGAATTTAATACACAAGTAATGAAGAAATTGGTTGATTTCTGTACGCAAACATAAGTAATCAATTACATTAGTCATTAAAAAAACATTTTTTTTATTTAGTGCCTAAGGTATCAATTTGAGTACCAAGTAATAGATTACTTTTGTCTTTAATGTCATGAGCAGCAACTCGTGTTAGCTGAGGTTGTTATGAATTATTTGTAATAAAAGAAGTGAGCAGGCTGAACCACCGTCCGAGTCCATCCTTGTTCACACACAGAAATATGAGTAAAACTGAGAGATCATGTCGAATTTTTGATGTCTCCACTTTATTCAATTGAAAGCAAGTGCTTCCGTTAGAGAATACGAAAATGTATTCCATTCGACTCGTTTATTAATTGCAGTCTTTTGCCATATACTTGGTGAAACATGGATGAAGCGCAACTTCGGGTGTTTATGGCAAAAAGAACTCGAGCTGCGTCGCGAGCAAAACCGCATTCAACTTTACACTTGAGAGGCGTTCACTGACTTCTCACAATGTGGGAAATCTGAAACACACTTACATAACTTACTGCTGTCTTATACACAGGTGTATTTTATATTTGGAGAATTACAGAATTTTAATCTTAGCTAAAAACGTCCCGTTACTTTTGACTTCCATAATTGATTTTAGCGATACCATGAACCAGTAGGCAGCCTCCTGGGATCCACGGGAGGATCTTGGCATCGGAAAGTGGACCGAGTACCGGGCATCGTAGGGAAGTAATGAGGGATGTTGACTCTTTGGTGACGAGGGTGGGCGGATGTGACCACTAAACGAGATGCTTGCCAGGTAAACACGGCGCCATCGCCATGCCAGAGTGGTCTTGTTTGTGATGCGATGCAGTGTGTGGGCGGCCCAAGTGCGTTTCCGGGACTTTGGGGGGGGGGGGACGCTGGAAATTTGTGACGTGGATGCATTCAAAGTCATCGCTGATCATTTCTTTTCAGTTGTAAAACTATAATCTAATAACAAATGTATCCGATTTTACAAAGCTTTTCGTGGTTATTGAAGCGTTCTTACTGCAAACAATGGAAATGATTATTTGATTTTCCTCTAGAATCATTAATAAATTCTGATTTTTAGGCTCGTATTAGATCATGTTTGTCTTACTGGTGAGCAGGTCTGATTTATTTACGTATCCTTTATTTATTTACTAAATATGTACTTACCGGCATTTAATTTTTGAGCATATTTGTTACATTGTGGGCCAAATGCTGTCGTAATTAGCCTACACATAGTTACAAACATAAAGTTTGTTCCAATTCCTGGTGCGATTGTGACTAACTACTCTAATTACATGTATCTAATCTATAAAAATTTCCACGGAAGCCTGCGGCTGCCAATGTGGAGTAAACATTTATGACTTGTAAACCCGTTAAACTGTACGTGCAAATATGTTTAAACATACTTGTGGGCTGCATTCTAAAAACTTTACCCTCCATACTTCCACAGTATATTAACTCTCAGTGCCATGGACGAAACTTTTCGTCTTTTAAAATAGTAATAATTGTAATGTATAGTATAATTCTCATCAAATAGGTTTTTTTTATGGAAGGTAGTTGACACCCCTGATCTAATATCAGCCAATTGAGCACTGTAATGATAACTGTGACCATTTGATGGCAGCATTTCCACTCTTACAACACACGTATTACCTACATGCAATTCAAAGTAAGGAATAGAAATCTTTCATAATCTTTTCATAAAATGAGTGAAAATGGTAAATACGCTAGCCTTTTGAGGTTTTATTTTCTGTTAACGCTTGGCGCTAAAAGAGTCCACTTGTGCATATCCCGCGGCATCATAGAAAAAAAAAGCCAAATGGATGTCATTATAACGTGAAAATACTAACAGTATTTACTTACCCGCACTTATTTTCCAAACATATTTTATAAGCTACGTTTTTAGCAATTAGCCTACCGAGACTTGCGAACGTATTTAAATGCATTCGAATGTACTTGCCAAAGTTCAAATCAATTTTTAATCGACTTTAGAAGTTCCACGTTTTTTTTTTTTTTTTAAACAGAGCTGTTATCACGAAACAAACCCTTCGTGTGCGGAGCCTAGCACCACTCTCCGAAAGCCGCGGCGGCGAAGTAGCCGAGGGCCGCGCGCAACAGTCGGCGCTCTGTCTATCTCACAGGCTCATTGAGTCGTGCGGTTTGGCAGGTCCAACTGCGACGTAGGTGGTTCCCGCCGAAGATATGGAGGCCTGTGTGTGCCCGGCTTAAGTATTCACTTCGGCTTAACCGTTAGGACACGTTACACATTGAAATAGTGTGAGTCGCCGCGGAAAGTGCCGGGCCTCGGTCTGAGTCTTTTTGGCGTTTGTCCTGCAAACTCAAATTTAATATTCTAATAAGAGAACTCTTTTGGCCGAGCTAATACAAATAACCCGGATAAGTGCTCACTATAGTCTGACCGGCCGTTCGCTAACTGGCGTTGGCTATTGCGTACGTCCAGCCAAACATATACAGTATGAGCGCGGCTCTATATCAAAGGCCGGCATGTGGACTTGAAATGTTGGCGATCATGATGTTTGCTAGCATTGACCGCTTTTTAATAAACTCATTTGGGTTCTGTACATAGTGTTAATGCAGAGGCAAAACACAAGCTAAAACCTTTTGACGTCGGTCGGGGTAATACGGCTTACGGGGAGCTTAGACGACTTCCCAGAAGACACACTGCGCCCTGAAGGTGTTTTCTCGCACAGGCGCCCTTTGTGCGACACGCTTTCCGTGTTCCCGTCACGGGGGTCTTTCGGGTTGAGAAAAGGGGTCAGATCATAGACCTTGATGGGATATTTTAAAAAAATTCGTAATGAGAAAATACCCCTTTAAATGATCAGTTTGATAGGGTAATGTAAATGAATTATTTTTGAAATTTTCCATACATATTCTAGGTTAAGGGGTGGGACTAGTGCAGTATTTTGTATTGAAATTTCGCATTCATTACAACAGCAACTCCCACATGCTCTTCCGTCTTCATGTCTTCACCTGTTACATAAAAAGTGATCTAAGCATCCAGAAAGCATAACATTAGAGAATAAAAATGAGAATAATGCGATAAACACAATTTCTTTCTGTGATATTGTATTTTTTTCCCACATTTAGCTTATGTATTTATGACAGGGATTACTTTTGATGTGATTGACAAGTGACCAGTCCAAAGTGTACTCGGACGGATGAGATAGTCTGATGCTCATTTTCAAGCCCACCTCAGATGAATGGATGAAGGTATGTGCTTGTTTAAATTTATTGCTGATGTATTCATATCTGCTGCATTCTTATTTTCACTAAATAAGATGATGGCCTCTTCGAATGATTTAGTTGATATGCTGTTTTAATGATTTATTTTTGCCATGTTTATATCCTTGTTGTGATTTTGGGTTATTTTGATAAGGGTCGATGCCATTGACGAGTATACCGGTGAACTAGTGTTTTATTGTTGTTTATGTAAATGATTTATTATAGAAGAGGATCCAATATAAAATTCAAACTTCTAAACAGGTTTACTGATACAAAACCCCAATTAAATTGTTGCATGATTAGGAATCAGAGGCGTAACCCTAACCCTAACTCTTATTTTCATTCTACTGAAAGGATTCATTATTTTTACCATTTTTTTCAATTGAGTATATTTTCCGTTTATATATAATCATTGAACACTGTATCCCATGGGTCTTAGTCAAAATGCTCGAAAATGCCCTGCAGTGTATTAAAATTCAGTTTTAACTGAGCCAAAAACCCAACCAAGATCTCACCCTACCTTCATAGAATGTTATGCATTTTTAATATATTATAGTTAAACCATATAAAGGGGTGCATTCACGGTAGTCATCAGCGGTCTAATTTTCCCTTTGCAGAGATATTTTTCTGTTTATTTCCAATGTTTACCCGTTTTCCTCCCCAAGTTAAAGTATGCACCCTATTAACTGTGCGGTTGAGAAGCTGGAGAGCCCGTATTAATACGTGCCCCACGAGTGCTCTGACGCTCCGCCAGGCTGGTCCTGTGACGTGACGCGTGATGTGTCGTTCCGATTCTCTGTCCCGCACTTCAATGGCGGCCCTCGCGAGGTGCCAAGTGATTTTTATCTCTAGCTAAACAGTCCCCTTCCAATCCGGCCTCTCCTAGGAGCATATGAATACACTTTACACTCACACGAAGGAAAACAGGCAACTTGAGACCGGGCTTGGAGCTAGAGCAGAGCCTGCAGGTAAAATAAATGTAAAAAAAAAAAAAAAAAGGCCTGCAGTGTGTCAGCGTGGACTTGTTCGCACTCACCGTGCATCTGCATCCAGAGTTGTCATTTTGGAGCACAACCAAAATTTAGGTGAAAGATTTGGTTCATCTGTGCACCTCAGTAGGTCTGAACAAGTTCCGTTCCCATGCTGGCGACGTAATACGATTTTTTGGGGCGGGATAAGTCGGAATTAACCCTTCAAGACTTCCTAAATATCTAAATAGTTATCATAATACATATATTAAACGGCACACATATGAGGGTGAGGGTAAAATACGGACTTTGTCTTGATAACGGTCAACACGGTAGACGGACTGAAGCCTAAGGTTTACGGATGTCCGTCGGGGTCTCGCCTTTCTTCGACTTTTTGATATTAGGCTTCGTTTCTATTGTAATGACTTACCTCTTGGTTGAACTGCATAGCTCGAAGTTTATGCTTTTTGTTTTGGCCCGAGATGTGAAAAAGTAGGATAAAAACAGCGAAGATACCAAGACAATTACAGAGCACAAAAGGACATTCTACATTGATGGTCTACTGTAGGCAAAATGGCGGACAAGACTTGGGCATTGTAACGTGGAAATAGCGTACGTCGAGTAGTTTGTCCACTTTTTTTTTTTTCTTGGGCGCTCCATATATAGAAAAATCGAAGGGCCACTTGTTTTTTTTTTTTTACTTATTAGCAAGCACACCAAAATAAGTCAATCAATCGCATATAATTTATGTTTTTAAAGCTAATAATCTTTCTTAAAGCATTTAGTTTAGGATTTTAGGATTTTTCAACGTTTAGAGACCCTGTAACCCTACCAGCAAATATCCGCCCGTGTTGAAGAGCATCTGAATCCAATTCCTGCATTTAAAACAAAAACAGACGAAAACAGTCAAAAGCTGATGGTATTTTTTGAGACGTTACTTGTTAATTATTCGTGTGACATCACAATTTGCGCTTTGACACACAGCAGAAAATGCTTGTAAAAAATTGTGGCCATCCACCAGCTGTATTTTGAGAAAATTTAGACGAGAAAAATAATTTGGAGAAAACATGCATTTTAGTACATGTCGCAGACCGCATTAAAATAGATGATGGGCCACAAATAGCCCTCAAGCTTTAGTTTGGACACCCCTGCGCTACTGTATCAATCATCTTCAATAAAAAGAAGAAAAGCATCAACTTGTGACGAGTTTTTCGTTGTAAGATTTAAAAAAAAAAGGACAAAAATATCCAGTGTGAAAAACTGCAAATAAGCAGACTCGTTTTATAAGCAGAAAGGACTTTAAGTGTCCCAAGTACTTAAGTCTAGTGTTTAGCGAGTCAGTGTCATTTCTAGTGATGATTGCCAGTAGCCACACTGTGTGGCTGACTGAGCACAAGTGTTGCTTCTGGGAAACGGTTTGACATTGCTTCTGTCTCAGCCACAGACGGTATTGAGAAGGTTTTTTTTTTTTTTTAGTGTAGTGTAATTGCACAACTTCGGCACCAGGTGGTGCAGTGGTGTGCTTATTTTCGAAGACTTTTTCAATCGTTGTCAATTTTTTTTCTACATCAAATTCATTATGTTTGTGTTTTGGGAAAAAAATACCGTAATTCCCCAAATATAAGATTCACTTTTAAATTTGGGGTAGAATTCTGGTATTTTCTATGTTAGCGTGTATAAGATCCAGCAATGTAAAAACCTTAGCAAAACAACAATTAATAAATCTAATCTTTAGTAAACTTCATATTTTCTAGTGTTCATATCTTTTAGTTATATATTTGTTGCGCGTTCAGATTTCCCACATTGTGAGCGGTCATGAACACATATATAAAATATATATATATATATATATATATATATATATATATATATATATATATATATATATCACAGATTGCGCCTTTGCAAATTCGCCAGGTTGTTCTGCCGCAGGACTCAATCTTCTCGCTTACGTCAAACGAAAGCAAAGTTAGGAACTGCCTCTATATACTTTATTTTAACCTTTATGCATCCATTAAGGTTCTTAATGGGGCCAATCTGACCTTTTTCGTTCGCACGTTGACATGTGGGAGCTGCTCGGGGCGACAGGAGTTTTCTTTTCTGCGTAGCGCTGGAACAGAGGAACGTTAAACGCCTTGTTCTAAGATAACAAAGGAGGAGATGCTATTTTTATTCGGGGCTTTAATTCGGGGTCGGCTTTCACCAGATTTCTCAGTTGTACATAAATCAGAGTGCATTGTTAAATTGCATAAAATGGTTTTTCAACATTGTGTCTGCGCCTTAACGTGACGTATAAAGTTTAGGATCGCGAAACTCATTTAATCCCAAAGACGTGTTTTTACGTTTTCTTTCGCAGTCAATTCTCATGCAATTATTTCTTGTCTGCTTTTCGACTTATTATTGTTTATATGATGCCAAATACCTATTTTAATGTTTTTTTTTTTCCTCTTGACATTTAATCTCAGGTACTTCTTTGCAAGCTTTAAGGTATGTCTCTAAGTAAGAATTTTAAGTAAAAATATGAGTGAGTAATCAATTGATTTTTATTTAATTATTAAAAATTGATTACTTTAGTTAATTAAGGACTAAATAGCCCATTAGTTTGGGTATTTAGGTGGCACAGTTCTTGTTTTATATTAGTTAATTGAGTATTAATTGGTTACATGAGTATTTAAGTAATTGAGTAGTCAATTTACTCACTTTTTATGTTAACTTAAAAAAAAAGAAGAAAAAAATGCATATGGGATTGAAAGAATTGAACAAGTGGAGGAGAAGCTAGAGCAGTGGAGGTTAGCCCTGGAAAAGAGAAAAATGAAGGTTAGTCATAGGAAGGTGTGTAGATGAGTGATCTAAGTGGAAGAGTGTTTATGCGTTAAAAGATTGTAACTATAAAAAAACGTGGACAAAAGAAATTATTGCATTGGAATTGATTGCAAATGAACCAAATTTTTCCGCTTTCATTCAGTAAAAGTTTTCTTTCTTTTGTTTTCGATATCTATGCAGATTAGTCATACGCTTAATTAGTACTAAATGTTTTTTAGCTAGTTTTTTTGTTTTTGTTTTTTGAAAGAAAGCAGTGATTTCCCTGTTTAATTACACGTGTGGAAAAAGGCTGCCTAGCATGGAAATTTTGTGTCTGGAGTGAAAACCACCAGAGTTTGCCTTGCGGACAAGGTGAGACGGAGCGTGTCAAAACCCTCTCCTCATCAACTTCCATTTATTTTATTTCACATTCATATTTTTACATGCACATGTACATAAATCCACAGTCATATATCTCTGTCTTTCATTCACTCCCTTCTTTCAACACCCTTGTTTATTTAATTTTATTTTTTTGGGAGGGCAAGCCTGCCGCCAAGTGAAAATAAAGGTCGTGTCACACTCATAATATTTGGAGTGGAGGGCAATTTATTTTCTTTTTATTAAATGCTGATTAATATGCAGTGTCGGGAGCGACTAACGCCACAAGTTTCATTCCCTTGGTATTCTGTGCCGAGCCGCCTCGTTCCCCGAGGTGGAACCCGCCCGCAAACGGGCCGGACATTTACATAGACGTCTGCTTTGGATTAATAGAAAGGAAATAATTTTCCATGTTCCTTCTTTCCCTCTCTTTTACTGTCGAGTTGTTTTGGCGTCAGGAGCGTGGAATTGTCAACGTGAAGGGAGTGCTCGGGAAGGCCAGAATGTCCTAATTGCTCTGCTGTTCGGGATTTGGCAATGTGTCCCCCCCCCCCGCGGCTTCCAATAATTAACAGTGAGCATTAAATGCGTGATGGACGATAAGGAAGTTAAGCGTGACATTAACAACGCCGCCTCGGCAATCACGGTCATGACGTTTCGCCGTAAACCGTCGGTCAGTCAGCGTCTCTTGTTTCGGCTCACTTCCCTCTTCCGTGATAATTGGGAAGAACTGGGAGAAAAATGACCATTGATACATCGTTTTAGTTCATTACCGAGAAGGAAACCAGCTGGCCTTGGGTGAGGGGGAAAAAAAAATCATATATATATATAATATATATATATATGCCATGTCAGATTCATGTAATCCAAAAATATTCATTTATATTAACGCAGCAATATATAGCAATGAATTAATCACAAAAAATCTCTAATGGGAAAATTAGCTAAATTGTTGAGGACTTTACTAACTAAATTGTGGCGTTTAAATAACTTATTCACAAAACTAAACCATTGTTTGTACAGGCTATGAGTGTTAAATTTTCATTGCAAAATGACAAATACCTTAAAAAATATGTGTAAAAGTAAATAATTAAGACAGTTATAAAGAAAAATGAGAAATGCATAAACATAGCAACTGAAACTTGAGCTAGTTTTTATTTAAAGTTTGATTTAATGTCTGTTTAAAAAATAAAGTAAAACAGTATCAAGCGCTTTTTTGCATCGACAGTTATTTATAATGGTGGATGGTATTTTTTCACTGTTTTTCAGTTGATTTCAGAAGGGAGGAATAATTTGCTGTTGCTTTGAGTTACAAACATGGTTCTATCAAATTTAACCCTCACCTCAAGGCATTTTATGTTTTGGATCGGACCATTTTTTTAATGCTGATCATCGAGACCGACACGTTGACACTTTCGGGTTGGGGGATGTGAGCTTGCTGTCAAGAGTCGTACATGAACATTTTATGGGACGGCTATAATATTTGGGGGGGGTAATAAAAAAATAGCCCAAAAGAAAATGTATTCCATACTTTTGCTTTATGGGCTTTTAAGAAGTTTCCCATGGGTGGCATTTATTTCTGCGCTTTATTTTTGGAAACTATATTCTTACTTGGGAAATCACGATGGAGCTTTTTAATAAAGCAGCTTTGCCTTCGGTCCATCTTGGTCCACTTTCAGTCTTTCTTCGGGGTACTTGACATCAACCCGCAAATTTCCATCTTCTCAATTCTCCTTGCGAGTTTTCATGTTGTTATAATTTTGAGTTTTTTTCTTCGTGATGGACATCCAACAAGTGGAATAATAAGCAGTGGAAGCGTACTCGGAGCGCAGCGTTTCGCCAAAGCGAAGCCAATGTGTCATGTTCTGGCAAAAAAACAAAAACAAAAAAACAATCTGCTTCTGGCTCGCGCTCTGCCTGTCATTCCTCAAAGGCTGGACGCTGGGTGGGAGGTGTAAAACACGACTTTTACACTCAACCGCAACAGTTACGGAGTACGCAGTTATACAGTGCAGATAAATCAGTCCGAGAAGGACACCCTGGTGCCACACTCTTACCCAAATTTTTTTTAACCACTTGATGCCATCATTTAAGTTGTTACTCCGCCAGTATTTTGGAATAAATTAAATGTTCGTTTTACTTGCGTAGCAGCTCGAGTTCATTTTGCCTTAAATACACAAACTTGCGGATTATCCGTGTTGCACCCTGTGAAATCTTGCAAATTTCTGAGAAAACTTCAAGCTGTCATGTTCCTGGAAACACCAAATTTATAGACAGTCTTAACATGCAGCTAGCATACATGCATGCACCTTGGAATGACTGCTTGTTAGAGCGTAAATATGGAGCAGCTACAATCAGGAGGAAAAAAAAAAAGTAATGTGTCAGACTTTTTCCTTTTTGATGTCTCCAGCATGGCTGACAATGTTTTATAAAGTGAAATGCATACTCAACACAATCTTGCTCAACGCATATTTGTACAGGCCTTAAGTCAAAAGCATTGAAAAAAAAGTATTAAAAACTGTGTTGGTTTGCTTTTTAAATATGATTTGAATGAATAAATCGTTTGCACATAGTCGCAAAGTATTCTGGGAGGCCTGGGAGGTGAGTGCATTCAAATACCTAATGGGCATGTCGGGAAGTGACAAGCTCACTCATTATTGTCTCTTGACTGGAAATGCAAGATAGAAGTTAAAAAAAATAGTGCGGGTGTCGTGTTTTTTGTTAAGCTTCTCTACCTTATTACAATAATTCAGTGATTGAAGAAAAGATTGTAACGTTTAGCTTTGCTTTTGGTTTAAGATGATGGATGTATGGTTGTCTTCTTTGTTGATGCAAATGATGACAGAAGTGCCGCTAATTATTGGCTGACGAGGAACTGACGATTACAATTTGGCTAAATTTGCAAAAATGATGAACCAATAACAATGGAAGGGGTCCATCTAACGGGCCCTGAAATGATCGTCCAGCAAATTGTGTAAAATTCCCACCTCTGAAAACGACATCCATGCATTAGGCACACAATGCATCGAAGAATTTCAAGTGTGACCTGTAGACCCCAAAAAAACAGTTGCACATTTCAATCGACGTCACTTATTCGTGGTTACTTTGTTGCCATCTGCTTCTGTTTTTAAATTGTGTCTTTACCGTCATAAATCATATCTACAAGCAAGCGTTCGCAGTAATAATTTAAAAGGCAAATTCGAGGGGTTTAAAGATTCTTGCAACATTGGCCTTTCCTTCCAATCCTGTAATTCAACTATGACAGCCGTGTTCCCTTCAGAGTACCGTAGTATGACTCAGCATTCTCCCTGGAACAGCCAAGCCATTTCTCCATGTGAACATACGTCCATTTTGACTAGCCAAGACATTTCCTTGAAAGAATTCGATTCCTCCTTGAGCTGATGGCTCTATCAGAAGTTTTGGGGACACGGCGGTTTGCGGCTTGGGACGCGTGCGTGCGTGTGGATGAATGTCTGCAGGAACCCTGTTCTCAGAGCCGCCTCCCGCGGAGAGGTCTGGCGCTCGGCCGTCACCTCGCTGCCAATCGCGTTTCTCTCATCCGGAGCCAGACAGGGACCCAAGCCAATCAGAATCCCAATTCATTTCCTGAGAGGAAAACGTAGTGGGAATGTTGTAGTTGCGGCTATGTATACTGACAAAATAGACTGTGTGAATGAACTGTGTTTGAAAAGTTAAATCTGGGGGGAGTGGACATTAGATTTATCCTCTTTGATACAGCACAGTGAAAAAAATCGAATTGTTTGTTCCTTCATTTGCTATTTACACGTATTTGTCACAATTGGGGATTACATTTGCCAGAGGTGTTTAGCATGGGGATACTGTAGCTGGAATTGTTCTAACAACACTGTCAAAAAGTCAAAGCTGTCTTCCTAGTTCCTAGTCTAGTTTCCGAGTCTAGTTTCCGATGCTTGCCTGTGAGAGTGTTGGATTGTTGTGAGACATTATACTTCTATACTTCCGTGTCCTGTCTGCTTCTGGGTCCAAATTCTGCTAATCGTGTGACTGTATCATCGTCTTATTTACCGATCTCGTTAAAATACGGTGGCTAGACCAAAGTCCAGTGCCGGAGAGCCACAATCCAGCCTATGTTTTAAGTTTACAGTAAACCAACATACCGTATATGAATCCGATTCATCAGGATTTTGCAAAGCATGCAAATTAGGTAATTATTTGAATCAACTGTGTTGTTGAAGGGAAACAACAAAAATAGAGTGGATTATGGCTCTCAAGGACCGGACTTGGCCACCCATGATTTAGGACTTTAATTTGTTGTGAAGGTATTAGTTTCTCAGAGAGTTTATGAGTCCAGTTTTTCCATTTTTCAGAGTTTGATTTCCGATGCTTGGACTGTGAATTTTTGTGAGACGTTCTATACTTCTTTGACTTGTCTACTTCTGCGTCCAACTTTATGTACCAGTCTGAAAAATATCGATAGACCAGGGTCGGTCAAATCTAATCCCCGAGAGCCACTCCCCAGCCTGTTTTTGATGTTTCCCTTCAACCAACACGCCTGATTCAAATCAGATTCATTATCAGAATTTTTGCAACAAATTGTCAGGAAATGAAAGCTATTTCCCTAGTTTCTGGTCTAGTTTTCGAGTCTGTTTTTCAGTTTGAGTCTCATTTTTCCACTTTTCCGTATCTAGTTTCTAACGCATTGCTTCCAATGTTGAATTTTTGTGATATGTTCTACATCTATTCTTCCGTGTCTTGTCTGCTTCTGGGTCCAAATTCTTTTCATCGTGTGACAGTACCATAAACTTTGTCGATGTACTAGTCTCAATAATATAAGTAGATCTTGGTCGCCAAAGTCAACAAACATGACGCCCGTTCCTGTAAGGTTAGCGCAATCCAAAAAGCGAGACTTGTCATAATTTTGGATTAGAATTTGTCAATCTGAAATGAACTTTTTGTTGAAATATATTAGAGATTAGTGTTGGGCGGCTTTGACTTTCTGTCCAGGCGTTTTTGTTATGTTTCCGTTTATCAATATTACGTAACCACGCCTAACAGTCTGTTTAATCCACTGTCTCCGCCGTCGTAGATTCCAGGAAATGTTTGATTAGAAGATGAAGATTAGAGGCGAAGTAGTCTTATAGTTTGCAATCTCATATTCATCAGTCATGGCCCCAAATGAATGTAACTGCAATGCCGAATGAATCCAAGCCAGTAATGTGTCGTGCTGATTGTTCTCGTATTAATCACACCCACATCTTGTAATGCAATATAATTTGGACTGGCAAGCAGATGGACCACCAGGGACCTCCAATTATGTCTCTCCTACTTTTTTTATCGGGCTTTGGTCATGTAGACTGTATTTCCCAGTCACACTTTTTCTCTTGACTAGACTTAAGCAAAACTCTTATGACCAGATACTGAAATTGTAGAATATTGAAGATTGAAGATACATATTGTGTATCAACAACATATACGTATAACAAATACGATATCTGTCATTTGGAACTAATAAACCTCGGGCAGCTTTGTTTCATTTATATACGTACAACCTACACATTTGTCAAGCCTACCACACAGTATGAGCTGTTCTATAATATGAAGAAAAATGTTTTTATTGTACATGAGGGCACACTTCAGAGTCATTCAGGCGTTCTACATGCATGTAAAGAAAGGGCAAATTTATATGGAGTGCTGCCCTATTAGTAAAGATTTTTTAAGGTTTGGCATTCATTTATTTTCCCCTCCTGTGGCGTGAACAGAATGGGACAGCTCCCCTTGGACAATTTGAGTGGTTTGTTCCTGTCCCATGAATGAGGATTGAAAATACAGGCCCTAATGGGCTCAGGTTCCAGATGTCTGGGTCTGTTGGTTTTTTGCGGCGCTTAAAAAAAAAAAGTACAGTAACAGATGAAGGCAAAGTACTTCCTCCTGTACCGTGGCAGCGTTAGCAAAATGACGGCGGCGGAATAACCATTCGAAAGACTCACCATCAAACGCTAATCTTGATGTTTTAGTTCCCAAGCAGGTGTTTGGGCTTTGGTTCCATGTGTTCTCATCACATTTTTTGGTTGCTCGAGCTCACTTCTGGATTGAATTCTTGGCCGTGGGGATCGCGGTTTCGGGTTGAGTCTGAAGAACAGACTCTGCCAGGATTTGTGTTACACCATCTGTCCAATCTGTCAGACCTCAGACATTGTGTTAGCAACTCCACATCCAGTAGAGATAGGTAAGCGAGAAAAGAATGGAAAAAAATCAGCAGTTTTGCACGAGGAACCTTGAATTGGCTGCGGGGAATGATTCATGATTCAGCAAGAGAACTGGAACTGGATGGCAGATGGATAAAATGGTTCTGATGAGGAGGAAATGAATCAGCAGCTAGGCAAAGGAAAAGGTTAGACAAGTGAGGAACAAGTCCATGTTCTGAACCTTATACCGGTCGGACTACCAGGAGGAAATCGAGGCAGCTAAAGAGAGATCCTACAACTTTCATTATTCTGATCTATAGGTGAATTATCCTTCCTGAAAGCACGGGTTAGATTCTGGGCCGTTGACCCCGCCACTGGCGTGCTCCGGTGCCGGTCCCAAGCCAGGATAAATGGGTGGGCTTCATCAGTGAGGGCATCTGGCGTAAAAATTGTGCCAAACAAATCATGTGAGTCAGCCCTGATTGGTGAACCGGAGATTCTACGACTACATCAAATTAAGAACCTCATTGACGTAGTTCTGGTCGTAGCAAATCATTTTGATTCTTCTACCTCCATTTTTTATGAACTGAAAAGGGTTTTTTGTTCTCTGTCAACACTGAGAGTTGCTCCAGACCACCAAGACCAGACTAGCATCTTTCCAACAATAACTTTTTTTTTTACCTGCAGACAACCGTGGCTGTGCGTTTCTAAAGTCCAAGTTCTTACAGATATTGCCCCCATGAGCTTCTGCTGCCCTCAACCTTTTACAGGTCCTCTATCAAAGCAAGAACTATATAGATTTTGAGCAATATCCAACCCACAGGGGTTGATATAGCCATGGACAAATATTATGCGAGTAGTTAAGCTCAAATACCCACTTCCACTCTACAAAGTAAAAAATAGGGAGATGTTTATTTCCTCATAATACACTGACTATTTTAAGTCAAAGGTTACCAACTTTTTGGACAATAATGCACACTTAAAATCCATTCATTTTTGCCAAAAATTGATTTTGCACCTCATCGGGTGTTCCTCATGTATAGATGTCCTATGAAAGATAAGTTTGACTTATTTGATGTACCGGTTGCTTCCTTTAATGTGCACTCTGGCGCCTTATAACCTGGTTTGCCTAAGAGCCCAGGGCACATTATCTATGGAAATGTACAAAAGTAGAATTATTCAGAATGTGCCTAGTAACTCGGTTTGCTTTATAACCCAGGACGTCTTATAATTGGAATTGAGAATGCACCCCTTTTCTGGGGTTCCCTATAACCCAGTACTCTTTATATGAATCAATTTTCCAAACTAGACATGTTCATTGAAACTGCAAGTTATAACATGGTCCACCTGATATGGAAATTTTGTAAAATACATCGAACTGCACGTTTGAACCGGGTTCACCTTTTATGGTAAATTTCTAAAGTAGACCTGTCCATTGTAGCTGCACTTTGTAACCAAGTGTGCCTGAAAACTCAATGTGCCTTATATGGAAATTTAAAAAAAATAAAATAACAAATAAATTGTTGTTGGCGGCTGTAACTTATAACCAGCTGAGCCGTATAACTCAATATGCCTTGCATGGTTAATATTTCCAAAAATAGACCCATTCATTAAGACCACATCCTATAACCTGGTTCGCCATATCCCCCCATGTGCTTTACATATTTCCGAAACTAGTTTTGTACTTTGATACTTATAACTCGCAAAATAGACCGGTGCATTGAACTGCACCTCCATAACCTGATACACTTTACGTGATAATTTTCTGGAATAGACTTCTTCATTGAGACTGTATCTTATAACCAAATGCGCTTTATGACCCCTTGCACCTTTTATAAAAAGAAATTTCCCCAAAATGATCTGTTGATTGAGGCTCATATAACCCAGTGTGCCTTACATTTAAACATTTCCAAAAATAGATCCGTTGAGACCGCACCTTATTGTCCGAAAAATGGTGAAGGTGCACGTACACATAACGTTGAATATTGAGATGGAATGTTGACATGATGTCTGTAGTTGCGAATATAGCTCCCAGCCATATGACGTTTTAATTTTAGCCGGTGTCTGCATATTTGCAACTGGACTTTGCCCCGCATAGGTTTGAGCTAATGCCCACTTCAATAATTGTCTCTCCCGAGAGCGGGAGTCCTATCCAAAGTTGCCCGGAGACGGCTAAGTTTAGTAACCTCAAAGTTGGTTCAAAACAAAATAATCTTCTTGCAGTGCTGTTTTTGGATGTGCTAGTTTCTTCGTTTCTGACGCTGCACATTCCAGCTGGATAACAGGTTTTAACCGGTTATTATTATGCAGTATTGCGTTTCAGCCTCTTCGCCCCGTGCTCCGGTCCTACGGCTATGTGCAGCCTGGAGGATTTTATTCCAAAACATAGCAAAACCCTTCCAAAACATCACCTGATCGTCGCTTCTCCAGATTTCAAATATACCGGTGTTTACGTCATCTAATATTATATTATTTGCGATGCCTATTCTCAAAGTGGACCTGACGGTTTTGCAAAAACCGAGAAGATGTTATTACCAAGGTACGTTTCCTGATTCGCTTTTGGGATTTTGTCCTTTCTTGAGCGAATGGTGATTAAAAAGTGGAACATAAAGTCTTGATCAACTTTACTGAAGCTCTCTTGTGTCATGTAACATTTACGGTCAATAGGATTCTTCCACCTTGATTGCGGTGACAGCCTGAGGCCAAATTCTTAGTCGGAGTCCTGTTGCTTTTTGCGGGGGGCAATAAAGTACCAGCAAGCAGCAGAGGGTCTTTACTCGTTCACCTCATGCGTTTGATCTGTCACATGTGCGACACATCGTCCTCCCGCCCACCCTAAACAAACCGAACCCCCCACCGCCGTATTCCCTGAGCTATCTAGTCATGACCACGATTGCAGTAAGCGCACATTGAGTCACGTGATCAAACTACAAATATACGGTAACAAATATGGGTGGGATTCTTTGTCATCTGATTCAATTTGATTCTGAATTTTGGATCTACAGTTATATTCAGAATCAGGTTTTGATTCAAAGTTATTTATTTCAGATATACAGGAAAGGAGACACTTCAAGCTATTTTTCACAAAAAATGTGTTGGACCGCAACTATTTTTGTGTTCTTAATTTCCTTTCATTTACATTCCATCCACTAGAATGGAAGACGGGAGCCTTGTTATATTAAATTCGATATTATAAGCATAATTAGTTTGATGGCTCATTTACAGCAATTAAGTAAAATATCAAGGAGTTAGCAGCTAGTGTATCAATGAAACCATAACTGACTAGTGGTTTATTGTCCTTGTGCGGGGATTGAGTATGATTTTTCCGATGACAATGTGACGATACTGATAGAGACGAGATGCGGAGAATAATTTTTAAAAAAGAGGAGTAACTCTTGCTAGCTCACACTTGTAGTAACAAATATAAAAAAAATGGGTATTTGTATAAGAATATATATATATATATATATATATATATATATATATATATATGTATATGTGTGTGTGTGTGTGTGTGTGTGTGTTGGCTTGAACCTCATGGTGGGCCAATTTTTGGGCCTTGGACCATATGTTTGACACCGACTAAACGATACTTCCAAAACTGTACTGGGCTTTAAAACACCTCAGTGGCCTTTAGTCATTAATCCACAGTTCTCACCGGTATGCACGAAAAGGGTTTATGCATCGCGTGCCTATAGAAATGCATAATCTAACTTGATGTTTTCTGTGCATACATGACCATTTAGTGCGTTGTAATTGGAGCACAGGTAGGCACTATGTGTCATTTTGTCCTAATCTCCTCTTGGGCAATTCAGCCAAAAACAGCCCCCATAGACCCCGCTTGACCCTACGCCTTGGCTGCAATTACAATGCCATGCGATGCACACATGCATGCATACGCACGTGTGCACACACACACGCGCTGACATACGCACACACAATACCAAAGCTGTCCAAATTCATCCTGTGGTGGACAGATACCAGGACCTCCACCGGCGTGTGTTTCCAGAGGAGATGTGACCTTAATTGCTTAAGTCTTAAATTATCTTTAATTGTGCACACTGTGTTGCTTTATGGTAATGGGGGCGGGGATGGGGGAGATTGGTGTGGGGGGGGGGGGGTCATGTCGAGCTATAGTTACAGCAGGAAGCAGGGCAGCGAAAGGCCATGTAGTCACCTCCAGCTGAGTCCACACACTCAGACCAGCTTGGGTAGCAAATTTGTCATTTTTTGGGCGGTATCAGTTGCCATGCAGTTGCTATGGTCTTGCGTTTTTCGTCGTTAATGTCCTTACCACCTTTTGTAAGATAGGGTTCTGTATTTACTGTTGGCGCTGGTTTGTTCCTGGATGTGTCATTTGCCATGCAGTTGCCATGGAATTGTACAATGTTTGTCATCATCGTAGGATTCTGTATTTGACTGATTTGTTCCTTGATGTATCAGTTGCTATGCAGATTCCATGATCTTGTAATTGTTATTTTTATCTTTATATTTGTATTTGCCACCTTTTGTAAGAGGGTTTCGTATTCACTCTTGTGACTGGTTTGTTTCCTGACGTATCAGTTGCTATGCAGTTGCTATGGCCTTGTGTTTTTCATTTTTTTAATGTCTTTACCACCTTTTGTAAGATAGGGTTCTTATTGGTTTGTTCCTTTATGTATTGGTTACTATGGTCATGTATTCGTTATCTTTTTAATGTACACCGTGCTTCATGTTCCAATTTATCTGCTCTTAATTTGAAAAGAAATAGTTTTCTTGTCAGGGCATTCAACGACGTTAAATTAGATTTGCTGACATATGCAGACATTTTGGTAAAACCTCATACACGCCCAGGGGTACACGTAGACTCTTTCGAAAACAACTGGTCAGATATGGTACAGGTGAGTGTAATGCAACGGCAGCTGCCAGCCCGATAGAAGCTGAGTGTCAACACATCAGCATAACACCCGGCAGCCACATCCCCCCCCCCCCCCCCCCCCCCCCCGTCCTTCATCGTGTCTTTTTATGTCCGAGGCTGTCCCGGGTCGGGCGACGACAGCGAGAGGTCGCAGCTTGACCGTCATTAAACTGTCAGAGGTCAACGTGTAAGCAAGAACCTGACGTGTTCATCGACGTAAACCTGCTTTCGTCGTTGTCTCGGGGCGGTTGTCGCGGGAGATGAATCTTAGCGGCTGTATTTTGTTGGTGAGGTTTTAAATTGATTTTGGGATGGTTATCCTTATCATGATTTTTAGCATTTTATTCATCTTAACAGGTTATCGTCGAAAGCCCTTTGATTATTTTCTTGATCTAAATTGAAGTACCACGTAAGATGATTTGGAAAACATGTTTTGAAACTTTCCTTTGCTTAACTTTTATTTAAGTTAGACATTTTATTTTTCTCTGCTTACTTAGCTTTAAAATTGGATATCACCAAATTTAATTTAATGCTTATTGCTCTGAAAGGAACATACATGCCTCACTTTCAAATTGAGAGTAAATCAATTGCAACATGAAGCACATGAAGACTTCTTTGAAAAATGTTAGATGCTTTTCTTGTTTTAAGTTATGTGGCTGTTCATTGTAATTTGTGAAACAATTTTCCAGCCGACAAACAGGAAATAAACACGATAAAACCTCCTGGAGATGCAAAATATGCCTCCATTTACTATGACAAATATATTTCCAAGATTTTAAAAATCGGCTGGGGATGTCATGGTATGATTTTTTTTATTTTTATTTTATGAACCTACCAGTGAAATGATTTCTTATTGATCTATTATAAATTAATCTTATATAAATGAGAAATTATTTCATGCGCATCAGTCGTTCTCAAGTTGGTGTATGAGTACACACATGGAGGTACTGGAAACACTTGAAAAGGTATGTGATCATGTAAAAAGGTTTTTGCAGATACAGTATCACCAAATATATAATATATTTTTGCCTAGCGTTTTTCCTTTCAAGTCAAGAGCAAATGAATTGGAACATGAAGCTAATTTGTTTACCGAAGGAGGTTTTGCCAATTTGTGTGCGGCATCTTCGAAATGCCTTAAAAATAATGTTTCATAGGGAGTACATAATTTAAACAAAAAAAACCCACGAGAACCAATCTCAGAGATTAAACGGAACCTCTTTAACCTTTGAGCAAAACACTGCGGCCTTATACATTTTTCCGTACGTTTTAAAGACGTGTTTATATCGTATGTTTAATTTCATCTGAAGCCAGTGGAAGTTTTCCAGGCACACCTGTCAAGAATCCAATATACCATGAAAGTCAAAGCTATCAGGGGCAAACCGACGTCAAGAAATATTTACTGAAACGCTTTCTATTGACAAACTTGAACTGGATGGCTGGGAGAGGCACTTCATGCAAAATCTAGCATGTTGCCAGCTACATTTCTGTGGCTTCTACCAAACTTGCAGCTGGATATTTTGCAGGCTGGCCACTCATCCATGGCTTACGTGTGGTCCTTCTGTAAACATGTCAACACTGCTACACGCGTGCAATATGAGCCCGTGCGCATCAGCTGAATGCAACCGAGCGGGAAGATGCCGTTTATTATTAGCACATAATATCATCGCGTAACATAATTGTTGCGTTCTGAAGCTTCGCTGCGGGTGAAATTGAATTTCGGTCATTCGCGGGGTAAGATTTGCGTGTATTTTTTAAGAAGGTTCATAAATTTAGAATGCAGTCAACCATCAAGTTAGCAGGGTAGCAACTTTAGTTTAAGAGGTAGGAATAACACCTATAGCTCACGGTGATGTTTAATTCTCTGGCAATGGATGATTATTACTGGATGTAAGTAAGTCGGATTGGCGTCGTTTGAGCCGAAGGGCGTATTGAAGCAGTTACTGTGTTTCAAATTTTGTGAATACGCACAAATCTTCTATACTGCGTTGGAATACAATGTATTTCCTCTTGGGTGTGTGTGAGGGAATGACTTCTTGACAATAATGGTGTTCTCTCATTTATCGCATATGTAGAAATGGATCCTTTTATTTGATTTTAATTCAATGTTTCGGTTTGTTCTTTTCATCAAAAAATACAAATAAAATGTGTGTTTTTCTTGGTTGGTCGGACTTTGTTGGAAAAACATCTAGAAAAATAGCAAATTTTTGTTTTCATTTAACCAAGAAAATTGCTTTTTATTTTTTTTTAATTTTTTTTTTTTAATACTCGCGTCAAAAGATGAAACATAGCAATAAAATTGACAATGTAAAACTGCAATAGAAAAAGTTATGTCCATGAATGAAAATCCGCGATATTATATCTTGATTATATATCACATTTGCGCAATAGAAATTATGCAACAAAATTACCAGATTTTTGGGGGGGGGGATATTTTGCCACTTGCTGTCGCCTTAAAATGGTTGTTCATCTAAAAAGGAGCAACTGTGAGGTCACGATCAGTCAACAGAGAGTAGCAAAATGGACAATGCAAGAGATAAATTAAAATGGAGGAAATATGATTAAAATTAGACCTACCAAATTTCAATTTGTAGTGTTTTGATCATTTTTGGTTCATTTTTTTTCTCCCCATGTCATTCGTGCAGCATTTTAACCAATGGTTGGCATACTCCTGGAGTGTGAATAGTTGAAATTGAACATTATATCACAATATGGGTGAAATTTCAGCTCCCTGGTGTCTTTTTTCAGTGCTTTCTCTTTTATGTGAAATCTTTTTGATGTAAAAACCAAACGATTGAACAAAATACTGCACAAGGGTTCATCGGTGCCATACAACATATTAATAATAAAAAAAACATTTTTGGGCTGACTTCCGCATTAAAATTATCCGACTGACATTTTTCATACGCCACTACGGCTTTGGCTTCACGAGTAGTTTAATATCATAAAACAAGATTAAAACATCTTATGTGACCCTTTAACTTCTGGATAAAATAAATACAGCAACAACAGACAGTTTAGAATTCTTTTTTTTTTTTTTTTAAATGCAATTAAAGGTATAATGGCGGCATAGTGTTGACTGAATTGCATGTTATGGTTGCCTCTGATTGCGGCTCTAAATCAATCGCAATAATCAAGCAATCTGTCATTATTTGTCCTTAACAAAGCACAGACACACATCACCTGTAACTCAATGTTTTTCTTTGGGGAGTAAACCATTTATTTAAGTTCATTTAAATTTATAAGAATCGACTGAATGGAAATCTTTTTTCTTTAACCCCTCCCCCCCGCCCTCCTCTTTTTTGGGGGTGGGGGGGGGGGTGAGTTTTATGGCTAGAAAAACAGCATTTGTGGTTTTGACGGTCGAGGTTTGATGCAAACGGCTTTGGAACCTTTTATGCGACCTGGCGTCCAGGAGACTAAAGAAAATATTTTGCTTTCCACCCTTTTTGAGCCATTTAGCCTCTGCAAGGGGAAAAGGAGAGAGGGTCTGAAAAAAAAAAAAGTTGTGGATAGAAAGAGAGGAAAAAAAAAACCCTCCAAGGTCAAATGTCCTGAGTCGGATGGCTGCCAGATCTCCACAGGCACTTTGCTTGCACACAGGTATATATAAAATGTACAATTCCACATGCAGTAAATAAACGCAGGTACGTTTCAATTATAGTATCTCGTAATACAAAATTAACCATTTTTATATTCTTAATACACTACTATATTTTTTTCTATTTTTTGAGCACAGCCATTAATTCATATATTTTTAGTTTTATTTCATAGTTGTTTCACAATTTGACACACACACTTGCTCTACAGGTGGACTGCCCCCTGGTGGCTAGTTAAAAAAAAAACTGCAGATAAACTGCACTGGTTTGTAAGTCGCAGGGCTCAAACCATGAGAAAAAAGTTGTCACTTATAGTCCAAAAATTACGTCTTTCTCCATTAATACTATGCCCCCATAAATTGCTGATTCATTTGAAGAGATAAATACCTCACCTCAAACTGAAATCAACCCCCAGTAAAAGAAATTAACTGGAAAAAGAAAAAAAAAAAGAACACAAAAAAATGCACAGGATAATTATTAATTACAAGAAGTTGGACTAGTAACACTAAAGATCTCCTCTCAAATAAATGACTATTTTAGTAATTAAATGGCCATTACAGTGTTCGCTACATCATTGTTACGTTGTATTGCGTTTTCAAAATTGTGACATTTATTTTTCATGATTTACAATGCTGTTTTTCCTGCAATTTTTCTACCTCTTAAATCAGCCCGCTCAAAAAATTCAACCTCTTTTGAAGATATTTCTAACCATATCCTAGCAGGTTTACCTTGCTAGTTTTTAGGACCAAAACCCCTGCGGTAAACTAGGAAATCCAGTATATAATCCTGTCACTTTCAGTTTTTCTTTGCGGAAGTCAGTGTTTTTCCCTTTGTGTGTGGTGATACTAGCGATCAGTTAAGCAAGCATTTCCTTGCGACAATCTCGTCCGTGTGCACGCTGCTTTACGCTCATTAAGGAGTTTAATCTGTCATTTACCATGATGTCATGCACACGCACAAGCGAACGCGCAAATGGCGTTTTCGGCCTCCTGTGGGCAATTAGGACGCGGTGCGGGCTAGCTTAATGTAAAGTCCATTACTGGAGATTTGGGCTTGATTGCATTCAGGTCGCGCTCGGCCACACAGGGGACAGACACGCTTCCGCGGCCGGAGCCGCGAGGTGGCCGGCGAGCCACACTGCTTCACTGTATGCCGGTGGTCCTGTGTCACTCAGGCGTCGGCCCCAAACCCTGCGTTTAGGTGGGGGTTGTTTTACCAAATAACAGATGTTGAGGATAAAATGGTGAAAAATGTACCCATGAAAATGTATCCTCCTATTACATTTGTGTTCATGCAAAAAAAAAAAAAAAAAAAAGTCAGGAGCACACTTTTCAAGTTGAGGTTGCCTAGAGTGGACACGGAAAATAAACAAAGTAGAAATTCAATGTGTCCTGCAAAAGTGAGGGCACACATGTATAGATGGATATTGATATAGTATATAGATATAGATAGACTGTCTGATTCTGTAGTTTGTTTCAACAGTCGTTTTTTTTTTTTTTACAGTGAATAAATTTTATTCCAGGATCAAAGAAAGCTATTACAATAATATTTGAAACAAATATATTTTTGGGTTGAATGGTTGTTCTTTCATTCAAAAATCTGTAAAATATCTGTTGCAAGTTTCATCAAAAACGTGTCCAAAAAGGCAATCAATTGTGATTAATTCTGAAAAAAGTGATCAATCAAATATGATTGCTTGCCAGCACTAATATATACATATATATGTGTATGTACGTGTGTGTTCGTCGATGCATACGAGTGCGCCCATGACATCATAATTAGCTGTTGCTCTCACGGGAGCAACAGAGCCGCGTGGGTGACCTAAGCAATGACCTCATCTGTGACATCACAGCCAAAAGGGCTCTGCTCCAGCATGCAGGCCAAACAGAAAGCAATGATTGAACATGTGCTGAAAAAAAGAGTGCAGCGCGTGTATCTGAAATGCAGTTTTCATCTTATGCTTGTGCATGCTGAAATATTTATGTATATTAATCAGCTAGGCCAGGGCTGTACCTAAACACAAACTTTTTGAATGTATTAGATAGAGCAAATATGTTCTGTAATGCCGTGACGGGAACAGTGTTTTCTTCTTTTCAAATTAAGAGCAAATGAATTGGAACATAAAGCGACTCATTGCTTAATTGTGTAATAGTGACGCCGTTGCATATTGTTGTATGCCTCTTTTTGTTAAGTTTAATACGGATGCACATGACCATTATTAAAATTAAAATGCATCCCTGATGAGACCTTCCCTTAGTTCTTCACGACGCTTCTCATGACCCATCGGCAGTTTCTTCTGCCAGTAGTGAAACTGCTGGAGGGCCAGGTCGTGTGGTTGAGGGTCAGAGGTGAAAAGTCAGCACTCCAGCAGCGAGGTACTTTTTAAAGTCCGCTTTCATCTCTCTCTGATCCTGACCTCCGTGTCGGACATCAAGAGAAAACGAGTGAAAGGTTAGATGAATGGGCCCGACAACAGCACATGCTCGCCGTCACTTGGCCACTGACACTTGCATGTGACATATTACATTCAAATCTAAAGTGTAACAACCACACTGTGAAATGCTCATTTCAGGTTCATATAAAGTCAGTTATTTTTAATTACCAATATGTTTGTCTGGGTTTATGTTCTTTTTAAAAATAATTTTGGATCAATTCCACACAGAAATACATCAATACTTTCTTTACATTTTTGCATACTTTTTAAGTCAGTGGCTTCTAAACAATAATATATATATAAAATAAAGTTTGGGTCTTTTTTAGATGACTGTGATTGCATCCTATGTCTGAGATGTGTCTGTATGTGATCTGTTAGATTTAGTTTTTTCTTCCTTTCTCTTTTTCCCCGTCTTTCTGTGGTTCAAGCTTGCTAGCTGTCTGTCTCTGCTAGCACGCGAGCATTCTTGCTATCAGCTAGCAAGTGAGCAGTCTTGCTTTAAGCTAGCAAGCGAGCAGCCTTGCTATAAGCTAGCAAGCGAGCAGCCGTGCTATAAGCTAGCAAGCGAGCAGCCTTGCTATAAGCTAGCAAGCGAGCAGCCTTGCTCTTAGCTAGCAAGCGAGCAGCCTCGCTATAAGCTAGCAAGCGAACAACCTTGCTATAAGCTAGCAAGCAAAGAGCCTTTCTATAATCTAGCAAGCGAGCAGCCTCGCTATAAGCTAGCAAGCGAAGAGCCTTTCTATAATCTAGCAAGCGAGCAGCCTCGCTATAAGCTAGCAAGCGAGCAGCCTCGCTATAAGCTAGCAAACGAGCAGCCTTGCTATAAGCTAGCAATCGAGCAGCTTTGCTTTTAGCTAGCAATTGAGCAGCTTTGCTATTAGCTAGCAATCGAGCAGCCTTGCTACCAGCTAGCAAGCGAGCGGTCTTGCTATTGCTAGGAAGAGAGCAGTCTTGCTATTAGCTAGCAAGCAAGTGGTGTCTAGCTAGCTAGTGACCATTTTGGATATGATGCAATCGCTGCTGATATCTGCATTTCTGCAGTAGTATTGGATAACATTTTATTCATAAGTACTGTGGACAGTATACAAACCGCATGCAATAGTTACAAATACCTTCACAGAGCTGCGCAGCACATTTGATTTCAGATTAAGATGATCTGCATTTGGTCCTGACCAAATGTACTGTATGAGTTAAAGTGAATAGGTTCCAGTATAGTCAAAATAGTGTGCAAGAAATACTGGTTCAAACCTTGGTTTCTTATACACACTGTGATTTTTAGACATTTCATCACCTTGCGTAATTATGGCCTCCCTAAAGACGCATTTATAGGAGCTTTGAATCTCAAGAAACAGCGGTTGTGTTTGGCAACGAGACTTTGGCAATTATTGGCGTTTCCCGATGAAAAATTGCAATAATTTTGCTCCCGCCTTTGGCAAACTGGAGCAAAAAGTTTGGGACAACACGTCTACTGACCGCTTCTCTTCCAACCACAGGCCACCTAGAATCCCCCCTCCACACACACACACACACACACACACACACACGCAGCATCATTCCTATGACAAATCCACATTAAACAACTAGTCTATTAGTTACTATCATATTTGTGTAAATTAAAAAATCAAACAAATACCACCTGGAAAAATCTGCTGCCACCATTTCTGATTAGCGTTTTGCTAAAAAAACCAAATCGAATGCTATCTGGAGTAGCGGCGGCACCACCCACGCTACGCACACACGAAACCTCCTTCGGTAAACAGACGAGGCTTTTAGCCAGGGCCCCCGGTGGTCCCCGCTGCGGTCCCGCCTCGCAAAAGGATCCACGCTGGCATCCGTTTGAAATCCAAAGCCGTCCGAGAAGAGAGATGCTGCAACTTTTCCAGTCCTGGCTGCCAACCGGTAACCGTAAATCGGGATCCCGACATGCGATGGGCAAACGGAGCAGAGGTCAGGTGGTGGGAGGGGCCAACCCCATGGGCATACTTGGAGATGGAGCTTACTTGTTTGCTTAGGTAGAGTCAGACGTCTTAGTTGGTGCGCTCTCAAATTTTAAGGATGCATCAGAGAGGAGAAAAGCCTTACCGGTCAGCTAGCTCGGACTATGAAAGAAGGCATTGAAGGCCGCGGGTGGCAGCAGGTCTGGAACGTGGCTCGCAAAAATGAAAACCGTTCTCGATCCGCCGACCGCAAAAGATGTTTTTTCGGTAAACATTTTTAGCTTCCTCCCCTACACCCAAGAACCCCCTGCTGATTTGGTGGTTGCTGGTGGGGAGATGTGGGATTGAATTGACTAACTAAGCAACAATTTTTTTTCCGTAAATTCATTCCACTTTTTTTTTTATTGCGAACTAATAGATTATATAAGAGTTTTTACCCTAATTTTACTCCTAATTGTGTATTATGCAATCCAGTCTAAATGAGGACTCCAATACGGGTTTTGTTCTCGTCAGGGGTGGCAACCCAAAATGTTGATGAGCCGTATTGAACTTGAAAAACAAACAAATCTGGAGCGAGAAAAAAGATTGAAAGCCACATAAGAGTTCTAGGCTACAATAATGAGCCTTCGTTATTAAATGTTTATTTTTGTGATTTAAGTATAACTTCCATTTTTAATGTTATGTTTCGGTGTATTGATGAAATCATAAAAATACAAGCAAGAAATCTGATTTTCAACAAAATAAAACACTACAAAACACAGTAATATCTCATGCAGTATATACTGACAAAAGAAAAAAAATAAAACCCTTTGTAAAATATCAATTTGTTACCAAACATGCACCTAGGACAGGATCGTGTTCTTACCCGTTTAATGTGACTTCTCTTTTCAGACATGTCCTGTTTTAATCATTTGAAAATTCTTCTGCATCACCAATGAAAGGAAATAATTTTTGAGTAGTGTGGAAAAATACATTACAGTACAGTACATAAAAAAAAAAAATACATAAAAAATACAGCTCCAGGGAGCCACTAGGGCGGCGCTAAAAAACCCCGCGCAGCTCTCGCGCCGCTGTTTTCCGACCCCTGGTGGTAATCATTCACCACCGCTTCCAAATATGCGCGTGAGCGTGACCGCGCATGTTTAATGGGCGGACACCTGCGGCGAACAAAGATGGCCTTATCTCTCCGCTATTGGATGCCGCTGTCATTCAGCAACATCCCAGCTGCACCGCATTCAACATTCAGCACATCTTGTCCCGCCGCTTGAGACAAGATGAATAGTCGCCGTGACAACACGAGTCGTACTGTATGTTATTCTTTTTATGATCAAGCAAATTTCCCCTATTGTAGGTCAAATGCAGGTTTAGCGGCAGGGTAATTACCGTTTTGCTTTCAAGCTAGCAAAATTGGACTTTTCATCCACTTTTCTTTATCCGTGCCATCTTCTATCTTGAAATCTGCGCAGGTCAAGCAGAAAAACAAAGACGGGTGTCACAACAAGCGGCGGGCCGCAAGCCTTCCGCACTTTTCTGTCGCTAACTTCGGCGCAACAATAAGCTCTTTATTGTAGACGCTGGTGATAGTCAAACAGCTGCGTTATTGTGTGGTGCTGCAGGGATTTTTTTTTGAATCGTTAAGAAAAAACGAATGGCCTCAGAATTGTGTTTGCCAAGCATTGATAAGAGATTTAACATTAGAATTAAAGGTCAAAGCTCGCATTCAAACCAAAATATCACGCAAAATACAAACACTGAAATCCTGCTTTTTGCATCTCACTCAGAAAACGACCTATAGGAAGTCTTGACTTCTTTTATTGAACACGAAACGACATTTATTTGCGTTATTGAAATATATAATGGTATTTTTTTTGTGGTTTTTGAAATTGAATACATTCTGTGTATTTTTTGTTCATCAATTGCCTACGTTCTCCCCTCAGTGGGGTAGTTGCTTCATCAATATCTGTGTCTTATACTGTATTATAATAAATATTAATAAGAAGGGTGCTGCATATAACATCTTTTGGGCCAAAAATGGTCCTGGGCCACATGTTTGTGACAACTGTTGGAGACTTTAATGGACAAGTATTGTAGAGAAAAAAAGGATTTGGCACCATCACCAAGTGACTTTAAGTATTGCTAGAATGTTTTTTTTTAGCATATTGGTACTGATTTTTTTTTTTTTACTATAAACCCACAATTTTTTTCTCTTGATTTGAGCCCCTTGGTTTATAGTCCAGTGCTGATAATCTGCAGCAAACTCTATACATGCAATTAAAAAAAAAAAAGTTTTAAATAACAAAAAAAAAACATACATTCGTGTACCATCTTTCGGATTAGCCGTGACAGTTTTTTTTTTTTCTCAATTTCTGATTCCGCTGCTTATATCCCGGCGCGGTTTATAGTCTGAAAAATACAGTATTTGTTTCAATATCTGCTTGGCGAAAACAATCTGCTCCTACCTTCATTTATCTTTCTTGCGTTACCCGAGTCATCGTTATAACGCTCGCCGCGCTATTGCCACTTTCCGCGGGAGAGGGTGACACACACAGAGCGAGTGTGTTTTTGAATAGGGGCGACATTGACAATGAAATTGGGTGTTTGCGAGTGATAAAATGGCGAGGGGGACCGTTTGACTGCGGAAAGTTGTCCCTGGCAGCAAATTCATCCCAATCATCAAGTTCTAATGTAATCACTTTATGACGCCAAGGTATAATGAATATAGTGTTTAGGCGCGCAGATCCAGTTCTGGCCCGTGGTCCTCATGAGGGAAGTGTACATTTCTGTGGCATCCTGTATTTATTTGAAATACCCTCTGTCTGGTCTTGTAATAGAGACATGGCAAGTGGGCATAGAAGACCTTTTCTATTCTCGGATGGAGTCCCGCTTTCATGGTCCTCTCTATACGTATTGAAGAAATACAGCTGTTAAAAAAAAAAAAAAACTCCTTTGCCCCAAACCAATTTGTTCTACGTTTTATAGGGGAAAAAAATAATAATTTGTTTCCATTTTTAGTTTATAGTATACGATTTGTCTCCATTTCACCAAAGAGGGTGTTTAAATTTCAATGGGTTTGAGTCTTGGCTGGCTGGCTGGCGCAGATACTTGGTGCTTTACCAAGTTCAGCCTTGCGCACATGCTGGAATACGTGGACAACCTGTTTTTTGTCTCGGTGCTCAACAACTGACGTGCGACATTGAACCGACACACAGGAGCATTGCTTGATGCTACCGGTGTTATTATCGGCAATGAATGCGGAGCTCAATACTTAACGCTCATGGAATCGTGGATATCATATGTACTGGGCATGAGCTTTTTTTTTTTTAACTACTGTACATTTTGGACTATAAACCGTAGAAGAAACAAAAAAAAAAATCTGATATTTATGCAGGAAAGTGGTATACCATTTTTTTTTAGTTCATATATATATATATATATATATATATATATATATATATATATATATTTCTTTTGTATTTCATTACTTTTCCATTAATTGACTCCTTGTACAGATACACAGGTTTACTTTAGCTAAGTCTCATTGGACTATTAGCCACATGGCTCAAATCATTAGAAAAAAGTTGCAACTTCTGTTCCAAAATATACGGTTTTAATATTTATTTATTGACATTGAATGTATTGATCACGTGCTTACCTTCAGACACGATTGTTGGTGGAAGAGGAGCATACTGTAATATATCAGTCTGTTATTCTCTTAATATGAGTAGTAGTCCATCATTTATTTCTTGGGTTGACAGATAACCCTGATCGACTCCTGATTGATTTTGAAATTAATCAAACTGGTCGCCAGCCAATCGCAGGGCACACAGAGACAAACAACCAGTCACGCACCGAAACCACACCTAAGGACAATTTAGTATGTCCTGTCAATGTCCTCATATGTATATAGTTTCTTCCACATATTAATGCCTCATTATCACTGCCCTTATTTCCCTATTACTGTTTTTATTACCTACTATTGTCTACTTTATTATTTGCTCTATTGTGTGGACTGTAAGTCTTCTTGGGGAAGTGAGTAGATTATGAATTTTAATGAGTAAAATTCCTCTGCAAATGACAAAACACTTGAATCTTGACAATGGAGGTCTTCTGTTAAACTTTAGTAGTTCTTATCTTCCTATGTTATTGTTTTAAAATGTCTGAATCCGTTTATAAAAAGCTACTTATTTTCTACGTTTACCCAAGCTTGATGACGCGTCCAGTCACTTTCACGCAACGGGTTCAAGATCCCGGCCGGTTATGTGAAACCCACCGAGCCTGGCGCTAACGTGGATTGCTTGTGACGCTTGGCAAACTCTCCGGCGTTTTCACGCACGAGAAAAACATTGACATGCGACTTCCTCCCGCAGTTTGGGCCGCTCTTCTGACGTCCTCTCAGTGTCGCGCGCATGCTTCGGTCCTTTTTTTTGCGCCGTGACTCGGGAAGGATTGGGTTCAGCGGCCTTGTTGTGGTGCCGACTGCTTCTTGTTTGGCCGGACTAGGAATGGATTCACTGCGGTGTTTATTCGAGATCAGATTGCAATCTGTCTGGCGCTACGGTGGCTTTTGCAAGGGCCAACTTTTACATGTACACACTGTGGATCTGTATGGAGGTCATGCTGATTTATCAGACTATTTTGGTTTTGAAATTTCCTATTCCCCGTTTCTATGTAGGGACAGAGACAAGTGAGGTTTGTAAGCCTGAGCCAAATGTGAGCAAAATCAGACCTTCACAATGTCAATTAGTAGATCATTTTTGGGTCATTTTCTTCCATGTCATTCTGTAGTTTAACTAATGGATGACACACTACTGGTAGCGTGATCACTAAGTAGTCATGCCATGTTGAACTTGAACACGTTGTTGGCATCTGGGTGAAATTTCAGCTCCCTTGTGTCTTCCTTCAACGCTTTGATGAGAAATGCCTTTGATTGTAGTGTAATAACTGAGAAATTAGACCAAAAAAAAACTTAATGTTGGTATTTTTTAGTCTAGTAGGTCACATATCCTAACAAATATTTCATTTTAGTTTCTGAAACATGAAATTTATGTTTTATTAAAGTGATACCAGATGCCCAGACTCTACATTTCCCTCTTTAACATCTCTCACACTTGTACTACACCTTACATCATCCTCTCAGCCACTGATTGGCTAAACCTAAAAGTATTTAGAGGACCAGATTGAATTATTCCTGTGGGCAGAGCAGTAAATTTGTATCAATACGATAAAGTATGCTGGCTAAATTTAACTTGTGTCCTTGGAGCAAATATTTCATTGAAATCCAACTTTGTCGGCATTTCTCAAGGGCGTTCTTATGTGTATACCACTCTTCTCCATCTGTGTTGCATTCAAGCAATCCAGACTGTTGTACGCTTCTGAAGGAGATCAACGATCCGGTTACTGCACAAGCAAGACCACTCCCTTCATCGGGTATCGACTTGCCGCTGCGAGGCCTCGTACCGCACTCGCTCTTGCCGGAATTCAGATAACACCTTGAAGGAGTCATCTGATCTACAATGCCAAGTATGTTTTTGTTCAAAACAGTCCAGCGCGGAGCCAAAAGCATGAGAAGAAACGCTGTCCCGGAGAACCAAAAACAATCGCGAGAAATCCGATCTAACTCTCGGTACTTATCTATATATCATGTAGTGTCTGATTTTTTTTTTTCTTTCTTTTTCCAAGTCACGCTCGGCTTTCGCTAAATTTGCCATTTGTTTCTCCTCCTTCCCTGCTGTGCCCTTTGCCACGGAGGGAAAGGAGGTAATAGCTTTCACTAATTTGGCCCTGGGCTGTGCAGTCAAAGCCATATGCCAGAGTGAATCTGCAAAGCTAACATTAGGCAGCATATATCTAAGGCTAGTGGCTGTGTGCTTTGACATCCTGTATTACACCTAATTGCCACCAGACATGACACCGAAGTCTCGCTCGAAATCCCCCATAACCACCTGCTCCTCGCTCTGTTTACCTTTCAAGCGGGAATAATGCCGGCGAGAGCGCGGCGCGAGTTATTTTCTGACACCCGAGCTGAGGATCGGGGGAACTGGAACGTCGCTCGAAATTTGAATGGGAGACGCGTAGGGATAGTTAAGGGGTATCCCCCCGTGCATTTTGTTGCGGGGCTATGGTGTATACTTTTCTGATTTATGTGTTTTTCTAAGTGTAATGAGAGCGAGGGTAATATGGAGGCATAACCATAATTAGGTGAATAATAAGTTTCGCAGTCATTTTCGGTACAAGGGGGGAAACTTTTAATGAACGCTATAGAGCGTGTCAAATAAATGTATGCTACGTGCGAACATATGGCTGCGGCCGCAATGCGGTGAGCCGGCGTTTTTCTGCACTTTCGTACATTACGCCCAAATGGCGGTGTCTCGTGTGGCCTGTGTGCATGAATTTATTCCCTACTGTCCCTCGCTCAATGGAACATTTCATTGAAAGACATGGGAATATTCCACACCCTGCGCAGTGTAATGTCACCGAAAACCGCAAAAGTAGCCCTGAAATGACCGGAGCTCTGTTCCGTGGTTTTCCCTGGCCTCCTCGAACAGAAAAATGCTCTTCGGTTCGGGTAATGAGCAAACTATCGAACTTTTCTTTCACTTGTTGTTTTAATGATATGGAAAGTGAAGTTGAGTCGCGATGTTGGTGGTATAATCATAGTATTGGAATAGCTCGTTTCCCTTTTGTGTTGAATCAATTGTCTGCGACTTACCCCGTGATCTTTATCTTGATGTGTAAAGCCACAACAGTTTTTTGCAAGTAAATTACAGACAGAAATGTTTCTTTCTTGCGAGTTCTGTCTGAAAGATGCAGGTACTGGTTTTGTGCTGTGCGGAACATGGTCAAATCTACTATAATGAGCCAAACAAGCTTGGAAAATCATGTAAAAATACAAAGTAAAAATAAAGCCAGCCAAAGCAGGATTTGGACACAGATGCAGACTGGACATGCAAGTCAAAAATGAAAAGTCCTAATTTACAAAAATCAAAAGTAACAACAGACAGTAGGGCAGATTTCAGAATACAGATATCAAAAGCAACAAAAGACAACAGGCAGAACTCAAATATCAAAAGTAACAATGACGATCGGGACAGCATTCAAAACGCAAAATTAAAAACCAAAAGGAGACAACAGGACTCCATGTAGACCACAAATAAAATAAGTCACAACGGAGAGCCCGACTGGATGCAAAAACAAAAATCCTAAATAACTATTGAGAACAAGACAGGATGCGAAACACACAAATACAGTAACAACAGAGAGGATTGCATGCAAAACTCCAAAATAACAACAGAGAGCCTGACCGGATGCCAAACATAAAAGTCCAAAGAAACAACAGACGTAGAACGTAAAACCTCAAAGTACCTGCGAGCAGGACGAAATCCACAACACAAAAATTCCAAAGTAACATCAAAGTACAGAACTGGATGCAGAACACAAAAATCTCAAAATAACACAGCTTGACTGGATGCAGAACATAAAAAAAAAAAAATCCAAAGTAATCTCAGAGCGCAGGACTGTATGTATTAGAAAATATTCAAAGTAACAACAGGACTGTATGTTGGACACGAAATCAAAAGTAACAACAGAGAGCACTTTTTTTGTTTTGTTTTTTTTACTAGTGAGGTCCAAGCTCGTAACTCATACAACCGGCGATCCAGCACACTACACTCTATACACCCATTAAATGCAAAATGGCTTCCAATATAGCGGCTGTTTTTCTTATATATGGCTTTTTTTAAGGAGACATATCGCCCCCACATGGATCAGTATGCACGACGATATTACAATTTTGATGGCCATCTGTTTATGTGTTGTGAGCAATGGACACATTGACATGAGATTTACAGCCCTAATCAAAAACTGCTTCACTGATGGAAATGTAGCGTGACATGTCATGAAACTGTCCCCATTTGGATGCTGTTTTTTATCACACTATGGGAGCCATAAATAAACTGTTAAGAAAAAAAATAACCTCACTAACGGGGACAATTTTTCACAAGCTGTTCTGTATCATATCCAAGCACACAAACAGTTTTGTTTCAAATCAAATGTTGCACAAATCTATGTGCCACGGGGCATATGACACCATAAATAAGTTTTGCAAATGTGGAGCATTTGTGCTGTCAATATTTTTGCCCGGGAGGATTTTTTTTGTTATTTGCAACGGCAGTACCACAGAATCTGCAGGCTAGATCCTCAGATGAACTTGAGAAAATCCCTGTGTCACTCTCTATCTGTGCTGACAGAAAGCATGTGCCCTCATTGAAGACACCAGCAAATACCGTGGCAACTTGATGAACTGGAAGAATTAAACACCCACACACACACGCACACACACACACACACACACACACACATATATATATATATATATATATATATATATATATATATACACACACAGTGACAACTTGTTAGCACTAGTTGGAAAGAAGTAAAATCAGGCAGTCAGAGCGCAAGTGAGAGCAAGTCAGCGCGTAGCCAAAAATAGAACAGGGAATCCTGTTGCTTGTATTTAAAGGGCCGGGAAACACCTCCTCCTATGCGTAAGAGTGTGTGTCACACTGCGGCACACACAAACAAGGCTCCGCTAGAAATGAACTGTCACTGTGCTATTTTGGGTCGTTGGAATATTACAGAGCTGGTGACAGCTTTGATTGTGTTTGTTCCATACAGTACACGCATAATGCAAATGAATTCTCTAAATACTATACATTTGTAAATTTTGTATAAATTAGTTTACTCTCCATGTCCCTATGGCCTGCACTTTCATACTTTTTCTCCCTAATAATGTTAGCAGCAATGTTACCTTTAGAGCAGTGCTTCTCAATTATATTTTGCCAAGTAAAGACAAAAAATTTTGCCACCATCCACACACACACACACACACACACACATTCAATGCACTATAAAAAATATATGTGTCCTATCAACTTTCAGCAATGTTTTACAGCATTTCTATGGGTTACAGCTTAGTTTAAAACAGAAGAAAATAAGTGCATGAAAGTGCCTGGAAAAAAAAAGGTGAAACCATTTTTTGGTGTGGGCCTGCCCCACTATTTAAGAAGCACTGCCCTTAAAGCAACAGTACAAACCACAAATCATGATACCTGAAAAAGTGTTAAAACCTAGAATCAGACAGAGCATGTAAAAGGAAAACTAGAAAGTCTTTACACACAAAGATATAACATAAAAACACAAAAAAGATATAACAGAAACTAGACTGAAATTATACTCTTAAACAAGACACTTAAACTATACTCTGAAACAAGACTCTTAAACAAGACCCTTAAACTAGACTATGAAACTAGACTGAAAATGAGACTCTTAAATGTGACTCTTAAACTAGACTCTGAAAAAATAGTGTTGGATAGTAGACTCAGAAAACCAGGAATTCAGCTAAACATGCCATGTTAAGAAGCTAAGGGCTTGACAGCATGCTTCTAAATTTCGCTTAAGTGTAGTATTGTTTTTAAGTGACCAAAATTCTGACTGAAAATGGCGCCTGATGTTTTTTTTTTTTTTGCATTTTCTTAACTTCTGCAACTCACACAAGCGACAACGCAAAACCTTTTGCACAACCAAAATCAAGTCCATATAGGCTTGCTGTCCAGTTCCGAGAATTTCATTGCAAATATAAATTACATTCCAGACCTTACGTTTAGAAATCACGGTTGTAGACCCATCAAAGTTCTACCAATGAAGGTCTTGGAAACAGGCCCAATCTGCTCACCAAGCAGGCAGGCGACGGATTGACGGCTCACTTACTGTAAATGCCTGGGACCTTCAGGTAAACAAAACCATAAATGCATTAAATATGGCGGAGAGAGGGAAAACATATTGGCCAAATGGGAAAGTGGTTTACACTGAGAGCATTTTTCTTTGGTCGAAGCATTTTCAGACGCCCATACTTGTCCGTACGTGAAACGAATGTGACTTGGGTATTTGAGTTCTAATTGTTTTTCCAAATTTGGGAATTAGCTTGAGATCGTATCTGCATCTTGTACTGCGCCGGAATCGTGAATACGGCCCTTTAGGAATCGGACTATATGGTGACGGCTTTTTCCCCCCTCCTACCTCCATTTTGCTGCATTACTTCAACTAAGAAATGATCCATGGGAAGCCAAATCAACAGGGAAAGATCTTTGCCCTCCCAAAAGCCGTATAAAAAGCCTTTTTGCCTGCCCCGCGAGAAACGTTCACCAACATTAACTTTCTGATTGGTCCTTGATGGCAGCAATTTCATCGTGCGGCAATGCGGTCCTGACAAATGAACATGGAACCCTCGCCGCCCCGCTCCCAATTCTGCGGTGACAAAAACGAAGACGGACAAATGAGATAATTTAAGCGTCGGTATAAGATGAATAAGCGAATCCCAAAGCAGTCTTGGTTTCCCAAAGACAGGAAGGTCTATGTCGCCTAAAGAAAATGTTCTGTAAAGTTTGGCCGTATAAATAAGAGGAAATTAATTAAATGCGGGGCGGGTGGTTTGGCGCCATGGAAAGAATACACAATTTAGAGTCTCGCGCCAAGCGGCCAAATGGACAAAATGAAGGTGATCAGTCATATTTTGCTGCTTTTTGACATTAAGCATATGCTTTTTTTTTTTCCCCCAGAGGTCAGCTAAGCAATTTAGACAAATTGGACAAAATTGCTAAGGTAAACATAGGGAGAGGTCCCCTAATGTTTCTTTCGCTCTCATTTTCTTTCTCTCGGTCCCTTTAAGACAATATTTTGTTTAGTAAATCCCTTACCTGAATTTTCTGTGACGGTACAGTGAGACAAAATGACTGCCAGGGCTATCAGGGGCAGGACTGTGTCACCGTCGGCCAAGCCAACACAAACTGAGTCTCTTGCCTTGGTAAATACTTAGTACTCAAACCGCTGTGTGTATACATGCCATGAACATCACATTTAAATTCATTGTCAACAGCAGGGCTGCCCAAATTTTGGGTACGTATGAGAAAACTCTGCAGGATATGGGAAAATGGACACTCCCGCCATGTTATCATTGTATGGGATTTTAGTTTGATTTGAAAGTTCGACCCAAACTGTTCCATTTGTCTGATTGTAGTCAAATTCATTTCAGTAATTTGTTTCAAAAAGTGGAGCCTTCAGAGGTGACGTGGACGTTTTGCCAACGCTTAAAACATTTTATAAAGGGCCGAGCCCAACGAAACAGTATATTTCATCCGTCGTTGTAATCATCACAAGTGTTATCTGTCACCTCACCTTATTAAATCTTCCAGAGATATATTTAAACTGCCATAAACCAGGGAGCATGGAGGTATGAACACAGTCTAAATAGGCAGCAAGTGTACATACACTGACAAATTTGTGTGTTGAAAATCCTCTCAAGGCTCCATTTCGTTTTTCCAGACACATTTTTTCCTTCCTTTTAACACTTCCGTAGCTTGATATGGCGCTCTGAGGATTCAGCTTATTTTGCAATTTCTTTTTGAAATCGTTTCTCCTAATGGTGTCAACAATGGTATTCACCACAACCGTCTCGTCGCTGGTTTTACTCAAGGGTTTGTTTATGGTGAACTAAAAAAGTTGAGCAAGTAGGGTAAGTCAACACAAAAAAGGGTGAACTGATATAATACCTTTAATATAATCGCTAGCATGCTAATGCTAATCAGGATGCTAACCATTTATCGGTTTTAGGTTTTGTTGGTCTCTAGTTTTTCAAGAGATGAATATTTTCGCTTTTCAATTTGAGTTTAACCTTGGTGAATTAGAAATAAATCCATTGATGGATTTATTTCCTCTCCTTTTGCTCTTTGACCTTGTCCACTAGAGTGTACTTGTGTCTTCCTGTCCATGTGACAGCTTGAGTGTGGCAATTTTTGACAAGTTTCTGCTACCTTATTAGATTTATGTAGAATTAAAATGACGATTGTGACCACACCTGCTGAGTGAAGGAATAAACCGTTAATCCTCCCTTAAAGCGAGGAGTCCGTGAGTCTGTTTCATTTTGTTGTCATCTATTTATCTAATGACTCCTTCACAGTTTAGACAGCGAGTTAGATTATGTCCACTGCTATATGCCTAAAAAAGCATTTCGCTGCCATAACACTAATCACCTAATTGCCCTGCCCTGCCTCATTAGAAAACAAGCCCAACTGGAAAATCGCCTTAAGTGGCTTAAATTAATGAGACTTTCATATTGGATGCTGACTCATCCGAGGCGTGAGTCAGGGTGACGTCAGCAAAAAGGAAACGGTTGCTCCACAAACTGTCATTGTGGATTTGAGCAGCAGGGATGAGGCCGACCTTCTGGCCGTCGTTAGGTATTTTACACTGTTAGGCATTTTTGATTATTTGTCACCGTGCAGATTGGTTTGTATCAGTTGTAGCGGAAAGTTTGCCAGAGCTCATGCACGTTGCTACGTTTATTCTCTCGTTCCAGCCTCCGTCAATGTCCGCAGGGACAGACAAAAGTAATTCCGGCAATTGATTTGGGTCAAGGCCTTCCAAGAGTAATGCATGTAAGCCCTATAATATGGTAATTTGTAGCGGCTGGGTTAAGGTACGTGGATTTACCGATAGCGGGTCCATCTTGGCCCATATTGAGCTTACATTTTGGTTTTGGATGGAGATGAGGGGCTCACTAAGGGGGGGTTAGGTGAAGCCGAGGTTATTTAATAAGGCTGCTTGTTATTCCAAACGGGAACCGGGGAGAACTTATAGGCTGTCATTGAGCAGGCAATGACAGCCTTGTAGACTGACACTCCATGTCATTCCCAAGGGCAGGACAGGTAGACAACATGTATGTGAGTACATGCATGTACATATGAAAATACACGTCGGTGACGCACATTGGGGGCTCATAAAATCTCTCAAACTGACAACCATGACCTCGTAGAGCAGACTGGAGTAAAATATTGCAATGGCAAGAAAGGTCCATGTAGAAAATGGTGGTGCAAACATACAGTAGTTTTGGTGGATAGTTTTAGTTGCCCTTATTGCAAAGTTGACTACCCGACTTGGGCGACTTTTTTTCTCCAGTTCTAAATGTGTGTGTGTTTTTGTGTGTTTGTGTTTTTTACACATATTTTTATTACTATAAAAATCAATAAAATGAAATAAATTACGACTACATTTTTAAAACTCTTTGAGCACAACCGTTGACTCGCATCTTTTGCATTCTATTTCCTAGATGCTCCATAAATTGACACCTTGAACAGATAGACACACTTGATTTACCGATGGGTTGTCTCCTGGTGGTGGTAAAAAAAAAAAAAAAACAACACAAAACCTGCAGATAAACCGCACTGGACTATAAGATGCAGGGCTCAAATCATGAGAAAAAAGTTACATCTTATACTCTGAAAAATACAGTGCAGTATTTTCCGTACAATAAGGTGCACCTAAAGTCCTTTAGTCATTTGACAAGAACATCTGTATTGCTCGTTATAGGCAAAGAGAATATTACAATATGTGACACTTTTGCGAAGCTGGATCACAGCTATGTTGGCTGTACGACTGATTTGCGTAGCTGTTCCCTTACCATCGGTCGGGTATTGCCTCAGCACAAAAGGAAATGTTTTCCTAATTTGTATATTTGCAGAATCAGAAACCAAAGCGCTTGCGTGTGTTAATTAACATCCGAAAAGTGCTTCATGATGTAGTTGCGCAATCGTTAGGTCCAAAACTTTGACACAACCTGTGACCGCCGCTGCCGACCACTGCCGTTTCCCCGCTCGGGCCTTTGCTTATTTAAATTGCGCTTTTTAATGGGAGTCAGATGTGATCATGTTTACAATATACCCTGTCCAATTACCTGCGCATAAACAAAGTGCAGAAGCGGTTGTTATACTGAGTAGTCACTAGTAGTGTATAACCTTCTATGCCCTTTTCGTACACTGACCCTTTATTAATAAAGATACCCAACAGACCACGGATAAGGAAAACTGCTTAATAACCTTTGAATTGGCAAAGTGTAAAATAGCATTAAAAAAAATGCATGAGACCTGCAGATACGTTGTTAAAAATCTCTGCAAGTGCCTTCAGCGTACCCCCATTTGAAAACGAAATGAACACACGTTGGTGGTGTCTATCTTTGGAGAGGGATTTACGGCCCAAAAAAGTAATTAATTTCCATATGAATGAATCTGTCGGTGAATGAGGTTCTCCCCATCCCCCGCACACGTTCCACCGCGGCCGTCGAACTGAGAAGCGACACATCTGAAGGCCACCTGTGACTTGGCTCATGAATGGAAGAGAAGCTCCATTCCAGTTGTCCAGTTGAATTAATCTTTCACCAAGACAAGATCTCTTTCATCACTCTTGCTGTTTTTATTAGTCTGTTTTCCACACGTGTACAAAAGCAGTAGGCGATGATGGTCCTGTGACTCAGTCGGAAAGGTCAAAGTTCATGGGTTGCAGGACGGTTATGGTGAATGGGAGGAGAGGAAGAGGAAGTGGATGTCGATAAAAGAAAGCGGAGGGGTGGACAGAGAAAAGAAAGCAGTTTGACCTTGGACTCTGCAGTAAAAGGAAAAGAATATTAAGTAGAAGCATTAGAAATAAAAAAGGAGTACATCTGGACATCTATGTTTCAGCCCTCAATGGCTACTTTCATTCTTGAAAATTCTCCACCCATTGCACATTATATCACGTACGCATTCAAACTCATCAGAGTTCAAGGGTCATTCTACAATATTGCAACAAGTGGCTTATAGTCTGGTGAGACCTATACATGGAAAACAAAAGAGACTTTCAGTTTAATTTTTGTTTTCGCGGCTTTCCGGGTTTGTTTTATAACCCAAAATGGTAAAAGCGCTTTTCTACCTTGGGTACTCGAAGCGCTTTACGCTATCTAGTCATTTTTTTACAGATGACGCAGCATCAGGAGCAACTGGGGGTTCACTTCGACATGTCTTGATGGTTGGGGGATGGAACCCACAGCCTTTCAGCTGGGAGGCGACCACTCCAGCACCGAGGCATGCCGTCCCAAAATATATAATACTATCCAGTAAACACGGTGGAAAAGTGGTCAGCACGTTAGTTCAATTCCAACTCGTTCGGGTCTTTCTGTGCGGGGTTTGCATGTTCTCCCCATGCCTGCGTGGGCTCTCTCCAGCTTCCACATTCCAAAAACATGCATAATAAGTCTATTGGACACTCTTAAATTGTCCTTAAACGTGATTGTACGCATGAGCGGTTGTTCGTCCTTGTGTGTACCAATTCTCGATGTTCCTCGCCTACAGCCTGAAGATAGCCGGGATAGGCACCAGCAAGCCAGCGAGGATAAGCGTCCCCTTTTCCGCCTCTGCAGCGAAACAGTCAAAACGCCAACGGTGATTATCATGTTCAACATAATTTTGCCCGTAAACCAGAAACTTTACATTACCATGAATTATGGGATTAGCGACATTTTCCATTCCGATGGCTCTTTCCCACACACTCCCTTTTTCCTTGAAGCTTCAGGAAGTCCCTTGCCAAGCCACGATGGTGGTGGAAAGCCATCACTTCCCATCATAACTAAACGTATTGTATACGCATCTATTTCCATAGGTTTTGATTGGTGCATGTACAGTACGGGAGGGTATAAATTATATCTATAGTTTTGTGTCCTGATTACAACCTTAGTATTTGTGTCAGACGTAGTATTTCTGCCAGCGGTCATCAGCTGACATTGTGGCGCGGTTGCACGGCGGCCAAAACGCACCCACGCATTTGTTAAAGGGTGGCCCGCTTGACGGAGGACGCAACGATCGAAAGTGAAGGGAAGAATAACACAACACAATGCTTTATTATCTGTTTTCCCTGGCTCCGGGGTTTTTCCACAATACTTTTTGTTTTTCTTTTTTTGCTTTCCTCCAACGTGTTTTTGACAATCCCGCGACGGTGTGGGATTTTGCTGGGAATACGCGGCGGATTCCGAAAGGCCGGGTTCTGATGTGAGTAACTCAGGCGGAATGGTGAGGAGCAGAGCGCATCCGTAAATCTGCTTCCATGCTGTGCGCGGTGGAAGTGGAGCGGGCTCGGGTGCGTAAACACGCGCTGTTGAAATAAGGGCTGATCTCACGCACACACGCACGCTTGTTTTATGTGGCCCGTAGTGGTCTGTAAAGGAATTCTGAACAGAACCACAAATGGACCAAGACACACAGCCAGACAACATAAAAGTCAACCAACTGGTTCCTGCTCTTTGGCTTTTTCTTCCTCATACGCAGCTACTTTCTCATCATCATCTGCGACTTTTTACGACTTTTTCATTTTATTGCCGTTATCATCTCTTTCCGACCTCGGTCCCTCGATCGCACTATTCAAACTGTTTTTTTTCCGATCTATATTCTTGCTTCCTGAAAAGTTGTTTCATTGGTTTAAGGAGGAAGTCAAACCCCCAAATTTAATAATACGCTACCCCACTTGTGTAAAGCGATCAACCGATTCACTAAATGGATTTTTGACGTACATAGTTGTCGACGGCATTGAAAGAGTTAACATGTTTGACATCTTAAGGCATCAAATGTGGTGAATTAGTTAATATAGCAATGGAACATGGTTTAAGCAGCTAAATGCACGCCGTCGCCATTTTTCAACTGGTGAAATATGATTGGTAGTTCCCTGTGATGTCATTTTTTTTCTTGATAACAAGTACCAAAATGGCCACCCTCCGGAAATGTCTTATAATGGGTGGATTTTGTGCAATATTAATCTGAACGGGTGCACAAGAGCATAGCGTAAAAGAAAAAAAAAATATCTTTAGATTGACTCCCTCATTTGATATCGACATGTGGATAAAATTATGTCAGTATTAAAATCAGGCGTTACTAATAGCCTTTTTAAAAGTGAATTACTGCACATTTTGGTATTTCTTCTTGTACATTTTTTGCTGGCTTATAAGCTTGGGAACATACTGCACATGTAATTTGTCAATGGTTTAAACCAGGTGTGGGCAAACTACGGCCTGGGGGCCTTATGCGGCCCGTTAAACTTTTCAATCCGGCCCGGCTCACAAAAAGAAATTATCATTCAGGAGGAGAATTATAATGTTAATGATAGCTGAATTATCAGTGCTCTAAAATTGTAACTCTTGGCAATAAAAAAGCTGTAATTTGTTCATTTACTTTTGAGTCCAATAACATTGTTACATACTTGTTATAATGCATTTGATTTTCTACTTAACTCGCATTATTTTCTCTTATGCGGTCGATTATCGAAACACTTGATCCATCTGCTCCTTTTGTCAATTTTTAGAACATTTTAACACTAAACATTTTTTACTATTATTTTTTTACATTAGTACTATTTTTTTAGTAATAGTACTAGTAATACTTGTACTATTAATACTAATATTAATAGTAATATTAGTAATAGTAATATTACTAGTAGTAATAGTAATAGTATTACTAGTAATATTACTAGTAATACTAGAACTAGTAGTAATAGTAATAGTACTATTACATTAGCAATATTATTTCTTTTAAAATGTCAACAGATAACCATTTATCATCCTTACACAAGCTGCCTATTGATATTAAATTCAATGCCACTTGAATTTTTCACTCTTGGCTTTGCACAAGGAAGAAAAAAAAAAATCTTGCAAATTTGAACTTGTTTTCCCTTGGAAAGATTTTATTCCCCCCGACAAATGAGCTGCAAGTAACTGGCCAAGTAAACACTTTTATAGTCGACAAGCTTTAAACAAACACTGGACCTTGACTAAAACCAACATGTAAGTGCACATAACTCATAACGGCGCACTTTAGATGATGACCGTTGGCTCAGAAGTCACTATATCCTCTTCCTCTCTTTCTTCTTCATCTATCATTTATTGCGCCGTTCCTTTACCGCTTCATCCTCTTCTCGGGTGGGTTTAATTTTGCAAAAGCTCATCAGCACGTGCTGCGGTGCCAACATCTCCTCCTGACGCAGGAGCCAGGACAAACTCGGTTCCTGAAGGCTCTCATTTATCACCGGGCACCGCAGGGCCGCGAGACTAGCCAAGCTGTAGCCGTGGGTATGCGAGGCAGGGCAAAGGCTTGGGTAGAGTGCTGGAAAAAAAAAAAAAAAAAGGAAGGAAAAAGATCTTAAGATGCAGGGCAGGATGCCAAATTGGAGCTTTATGTGAGGGCGGGGTCAACGGGCTGACTCGGTTCTACCATCAAGTTTGAAGCTGCAAATTGTGTTGGAAGAAAAACGTCAAACCAAATGCTGGTGGTTGGGCTTTCGGAGATAAATTGTCGCTATTTGGCAATAAATGTCAACACCTTTGGTGTCTTCTACTGTTGTATAGTCTTAGTCCAGAGGTTCTCAACCTGTGATGTTGATTTTTAGGCAAGCAGCTCAAAGCATTTATTTAATGAAATCACACACAAACGCACGCACAAAAACAAACAAAAAACACAAGTGAGCACTGTATTAGTATTTGGGTCATTGCTTGCTCCGGGCGCTACTTTCAACAATTGACGCAAATTGGGCGGACATTTCTGCTACAGCAAACACACAGTCCTAAATATCAGTAGCTAAAACCCAACAGGGTGTTTGCTATTTGAGGTAAAACTGACACTAAGTCGATTTAAAGGGTCAAATTAGGAAAAAAAGTTGGACAGTTGGACTGAAAAATGAAGGCTAGTGCTATGTTGGATAGATAGATTGATGGAGGGACAGATGACTGGACAGACAATTGGATGGATATAGTTGGAAGGACAGATTACTGACGGCTGGACAATTGGACACATAAATTATGGATAATGATATATTGGAATGGCCGTATGGATGAATGAACCAATGATAAGTGAGTGCATGGATGAATGGGTGGATGGACGGACAGACAATTGATTGACGAAAAAATTGAATGCTGGCATAATAGATGGATGGGTGGGTGGACGACCGGATGGATAATACCATCAGATATTTAATCTTTTTTACATTTTTTGCATTGGTGTCAGAGAAATCTATAAAGAAGACGAGCCTAAATGCTAACCAGCAAAATAGTAACTCAGACCAGCCAAGATTGACTTTTCTTGCCAGCAAGGGACAGCAAACGCTCACACGTGTTTGCTTCAGGGCTGTCAGAGTTAAGCTGTCCTCGTTTGCTTTTTATTCAATTCAACAAAACATTTCACAATACAAGACATAGCAAAAAGCCCAACCGGAGATAATCAGGTCCTGCTGATCTAATCCAACAGCTGTGGGAAAGTTCCAGTTCACACTTTTCTGTGAGACGGACAATGACCGCATAGATAGATTGCAATACATGCTAATTTACATAGGAAATAAACACATAATGATAACAACTTAATGTATGATTTCTTTCACAATTGGGCTTCCATTCGAATGATTAAAATGTCAATACAAGCCATAAACTTAACAAATACCAGTTCATAAGTCATCTCTGCAAGTTCAAAGTTGAATATATTTTCAAATCTCTTAAATATAGTACACCATTACTTGTCAAAGAAACATTTAAGATGGTTTCATTTAGAAATAGAAAACCACAAAAAGCCAAACCGTCTGTGTTTAGATTTGACGTGGATATTGCTTGACACACGCTACATGTAAATTATGGGATAGACTTTTTTTTTTCTGTCCTTGGTACAAACCAGCCGTCATTAAGGAGCGCCATGTTATGTGGTCAGGTTTGTTTGCGCTGCAGTTTGCACACCAAACACAGTTGCCAGGCAGCAGAGCTGCAGATCGATACCGAATACGTTAATTCCCATGTGAATTATGGTTGAGGGTGTGTTGCACTGATGTAGAGCTTTGCTTAAAAAAAAAAAAAAAAAAAAAACATGGTTCTGATTATGCATCGACTTGATCTTTCTGCCAAACAACTGCGGGTCAAAGAATCTAAACTGAACATGTTCAGTGCAATTTGTCAATACCAGGGTTTGATTTTGTTTGTTGTTGTCACCAAAACATCAGATTTTCCTTTCTTCTTTTGAAAGATTGGAAGTTGATGCATGATTGAGCGGAATTTTCCAACTCGCCATACCCATGGTGAATTTTTTTGCATAATAAATGAAATCTTTGTTATGTGCAAAGTTGCCAAAGTGGCTGTGACACCTTTTGGAGCCGCCTGCTGGGAAAAGAGCTTTTTAAAATTCCCTAGACTTCATGTAGCCCAAAATTGTAGACTAGGACAAGAAGGTCTAATTTTACATTTACTCAATGTAATTTGAATGTTACAATGGAAAGTTCCGGTTGATGTTTACCACACGTTTTCTAAAATTGTTGGGGTTTTGGCTCCTGTGGGAATGTTGCGAAAATCATATGTTACGTCACTTTCCTTGTCATATTATTTTGTCCTCTCACTCAGTCCCTCACAAAGTTTAAAAAAAAAAGAAAGAAAAATACATTTTACAAACACTTGGCAGAAGTTGCTGCCCAATGTGGGAATTGAGCACCTTTGAATACCTGAAGCTGACAAACATAATTGTCTGTAATTATTTGGATTACATGTAAATTACTCCTAAAATGCTTTTTTTTTCCTCATGTCCTCATCGTATGTGCATAGGAGTAGAGGAACGGTTTTTCCAACGGCAATTTTTCCCAGAGACAATCACAACAATAGCATTGTCGTTTTTTTTTTCCCTTCAGTAATGATATTGGACGAAAATAATTTGAGGAACTTCTTTTAAATGCATTTGCAAACTTTTCAAGACTGAGCAAGAGTTAAGCTTAAGTTGAATTTGAATTAAGCAGCAATATCTACTTTTTTAATCTGTTTTATGGGGCAGCCATTTTGCTATTCACCGTCGCCATCACAGTTGTTCAGGGGTTTGGGTAACCACCAAACACAGCTCACCTATTTTCTGACTTTGACGTATTTAATGAGCTGTGATTGGTTGTTACCTGAGCCTTGACCAACTTTGATATACACAGTAATATAAGTGTAACACGAAAACAAAGGCAGCTAAGGGGTTTAACCAAAGGCGAAAATACACCATCATGTTTCATACAGGGAATGAGAGTGTATTTACCAAACATGTCTACCGTATGGCATTATCATTGCTTTACATGACATTCAAACGGTGGATGCCGGTTCTCAATTATGACTGCCTGCCCTAAAACGATAGAAGATGGTTTCATTAACATTTGTTTAAATTTGTCTTGATTTCATTTGTCACATACACCACAAGTGAAACAAAGTATTGCTGAGGTTTAATTTACTTAAAAAAACGTCTCTGATGAGGGAATAAAAAAAAAAAAACTTCTGTCTTGTACTTCCTGGCCAAGAGCCAATTAGAGAAAAAAATCAAATTTCGTCTGCATTCATTGGGTACTTGAAACGCATCATGATCAGCAAGAAATGAAACCAGGACTAAGACAGGAGCAACTAAAAATAAATCTCTGGTAGAGTCAGCTGTGCCATAGCTGTTAATAACAAGAAGTGAATTAAACCAACCCAACTAATACTTGCGATTTTATTACAAAATAAATGACGCAGTTATTTCTACTCTTCGTGGATGAGGACCCACTCAAACTGCCCAATTGGTGATGAACAGCGAGTGAGTATGGGGATGGTCCAAGGGTTTTGAGTTAATCCTTCGCTTGATTGTAGCCGCCCGTATCTAGGCTCTCTGATGTTAGCAACAGCTTTTTACGCTTTTTTCGTAATAGCCCAGATTCCGACCACAGTTGGGTAAACTTTAAGGGAAATGTGAAGAAACGGTCCATTGCACTTGAATCAGAATGGGAAATGTGAGACATATGAAGAGCTCAACGCCGTAATGATCTCTGCGGCGGGGGATGGGATGTGTGTGTTGGGGGGGGGGGGGGGGGGGGGGTCACCCTGGCATCTTTTTAAAGTCATATTTAAATGTTTTAGGAGGCAGAAGTCCTAATGCGGAACCGAATTTTACGTGCTGACTTGTTATTGTTGATTTAGTCCGATTCCAAGTCTCATTAATGTACTTTGGACAGGTATAGGCTACTCCTTTGGTAAATCAAATTAATTCCGCCGCATTCTTTCAGACATGTTCTCGAAACAAATCTCATGCACATGTTACAAAGACCTGACTGAATCCACCGCTCCCAGCCACACACTTTTTCCAGTGGTTTTTGGCCTCGGCAGACCTTTACCAACTCCGGCTTCCAGCCTGTGCCTAATACGAGAAGGTGATGTGCATAATTTGTTATATATGTATTGCTTAAAATCCGAAATATAAACACAGCAAAAAAAAAACCCGACAAGCTAGCTGCCCTCAAAACCACTTAGAATAACATTTCAGTTTAAGCGTTCTGGACGCTTGCATCTGATTAGGACAAACTCAACGTTTGGATGGCTTTTTCTTTTTGTCAAGTTTTCTCCATCTCTTATTTTTGCACGTCAAAATGGATGAAGGCTTTCCATAAACACCTCGGAGAAACGCAGGGAAAATTCAGTTGCGGGTATAGGAAACGTACGGAAAGCACAGATTTGGGATAATGAGTGTGTTGGGAAAATCGGACGTTGATCACGAGTGGTCCAATGCCCCCACTATACCGCAACTTGACTTTATTTTTTTTTCTCTGTAACCACATTATTGGATTTTTCTTTTCGTCGGGTTCCTTTAAAAATTCCATATTCTTATGTGAATGGCGAGCAACCCCCCCCCCGAATGTGAAGAACGACTTCACGGTACTTTGACATTGAGAGGAAAAGGTCATGGACTTTGAGATTATGTCCGCCCCGCCACCCCATCTAACCCTCTCTCAATCCGATGCTCGATTAGCATTTTGTGGTATTTTCAGTCGCGCTTGCACACCGTACCCATAAGAATAACCCAAATACCTCAATGTCTGCTTCTGGTCCCTGTAAAAACATAGTTAGAGAGGGGAGATGTACGATGTGGTCGCTGCACTGCTCGCAGACACACACGCGTGCACATGTACTGTAATTGGACGGATCAGTGGAAAGGGGAACTCGATACGGGCCGAAGCAATTTTGGAGGGTTGACAAGATATCGTGAGCCGATGGGGAGGGCATAGGAGCGTGATTTGTCACAGGGTTTGTTGTGGATCCTTCAATTCTACAATCTACAAAATTAAACATTGTATTTTCCCGCTTCGGTGACAAAAACAACTGTCATGACCTTAGGGGCTTGGCTGTATTTGTGTGGTTTCGACTCCATCTGCAGGCGTTTTTTGAATAATTACGCTTATTTCCAGTTGCTGCCCCTGCAACGTGCAACTACAATTCTGGTCTGCTGTTAGTCGGTATCTTCTCACGGAGATGGTGGTCTCCTATTGGTCGTCGTCAATACGGTAAAGCTTTGTTCGAGGCCGCTAGGAGGAGAGCACTTGGTGAAAACACGTGTTTGTTGATTTTTTTTCACTTCTTTTTCTATGAGATTCGCTGTTTTGAAGTGTGAAATCCGGAATAAAACGAATATAACAAATACCCCGGAGTGGGTATATTGCACACCTTGGGAAAATGTCATCACATAGCAGCTGAAATGAAAGAAAAATAATTGGAAAGTAATACTGAATAGTGTAGTGCATTTCTGTAGAACATTGGCGAATATTTGAACATATCATCAAAAAGGGCTTGGTTGCAATAATAGCTTTCTTTGGACAAAATTGTCTTCTCAAATGGAGATTAAGCATCTGGTTTCACTTGTATTCTGACCACACTTGCATTATTCTCTATTTTTTTTCCTTTTTTTTCCCCAAGCATTGCCGCTATTACCAAAGTATCACATCATGCAGCAAAGCACCAAAATTTGGGGGCAAATCAGGACACTTGATATAAAGCCATGGCCTTTTTATGCATGGATGTCATTGCAACCCAAAGATTGTTTATTTGGATTCAAACAAATGTATTTGATTGGAAATTGCGTTTGTTGTCCCAAGTTGTGCTCGCGTTCTCCTTCAAGCTTCATTTGAGGGAGCTGAAAGAGTTCAGCCACACGCTCGGTGTCTTTGGCTGAACCCGAGGCGGTTTTCATCCAACGCACTGACATGAGGGCTATAAATTCAAACAGGCTGGATCACCTGCTAAAACTCACCTCGCTTTGGCTCCCGCATCCCTCCTTCCTGTCTCCTCGTCGTCATGACGACAGACCAAACAGGGAAACAGCACGGTGCCACCAAACAAGCTTAATAATATTACTCTGTTTTTGTTTTACTGGAGAAAAAGGATTTTCCTTACTTTATGAAAAGATTTAGTAACTTGAAACTGGAATGGCCGCTGTCATAAAAACATAAGGTTTTTGAAAACAAACGGGTTCTAATCCATTTTGCAGTATTATGGGATTGGCTACTGCTCTAGTCTATCCTATTTGGATTGGGGTTTGGCTCTTGCATTTCCTGCAAACAGAGTATGTGCAGAATTCCCAAGTTGTAATTCATCGGAGTATATCTTCTATATTAGAAACACTAATGCTGCTTCAATCCTGGAAAAAAAAAGTTTTGAACATCAACTTGAATGTTTATTTACTACTAGCCACCAGGGGTCAATCTGCTGCTAAACAAAGAGAGAAAGAAGAATAATATTGATTTTGAGTCTAAACTGCCATTTCACTCGCCACTAGGGAGTCTCTGCACTCATAAATGCAAACAGGGATGTTACTGTTATGTTGGTGCATTAGTCTAACAATCTGCGTCGGTGTAATTTTAAAATGATGTTGGTGATGCTCTAACAATAATTTAATAAGTTCTTTTTGCTTACATTTCTGATGTTACAACCCGCATCTTATAGTCCGGTGCAGGTTATAGTCCGAAATGTATATAAAATATGTTAGAGTAATAAATATAAAAGATAAATAAAAATAAATAAAAGAGTGTCAGGAACGAAATCGGTGACCAGGTTAATGAACTTGTGAACCGTCAGGCCTCCGGCTCACAAAGTGCCATTTTGAGTGGAACTGACGGTGATCTCCTTCACCTCCGCTTAGCCTCATGCGGGCACTTGACTGAGTCCCAGGGGTCACGGCTAAGGCAGGGGGTCACTGTTTACCGGTATTTGCCCGTCACTCTGAAGTCGGAAAAACTGCATTCTCGCAAAGAGCTCACAAAGGCAAACAGATGAGGGCTGCAGCACGGGTTGTTGATGTTGACTCTGCCGCCGTTCCGTCCATAGCGACGCAAGATAGCATTTTGGAGATCGGGAGGAGAAATATTATCCCAAGCAGGCTAACTTAGAGCAAAATAAACACCTCGGGTTCGGGGTGCACACGACATTGAAAGAATCTCACCTCAGTCAAGAAAAATGTTGAGTGAAGCAGGTTTGTGAGGGAAAAAAAATCATACCGCTGTGTTTAAAGTCGAGATGGAATTTAAGTATTTTTTTCTTTTAAGGGAGTCTTGTTCATTTTGTAGTTTTAATCTTGATTTTATTTTTTATTTTGAAGTTTTCATTTTTTTAATTGTATTATTTTTGGAAGGCTAAATATATATATATATATATATATATATATATATATATATATATATATATATATATATATATATATATATATAGTAACAATTCAAGCCAGCTAGACAAGGTGTATTAATTTTTGACGAGTATATCCGACTTTTTTATATTTGTTTTAAAAATCGATATGCTTTTGACAAATAAGGTTGACAACGATTTCCGTAAGTATTTTCCAATTCGGTCTCGAGACCGAACGACAAAAGCCAGGAGAAGGTCACGACGGAAACACTTGAGGGGTGCGGGTCGCAGGTTCACGCGCATTAATCACGGCTGTCCGGCTAATGGCGACAGCAAAACTGGAGACTCGGTTTGATCAGCTGAATCGCATGTGACTGATGTCCCGGGGAAGTTGTCTTCCGTAATAACAAGTACTTAATCGACTCTGGGATTTCTCCATCGCATTTTTCTGCCGAACTTTACCGCTAACATTTTCTTGTATTTAATTCATTGTATTTGTATTCCTCTTTATTAGCTTGTCCGTTCACTTTCCTAGCAAACTTGTGCAAACTTAGCTACATGGAAAAGTGTATTTGTGGTCACCCGATTCCGCGTTTTCCAATTTTTTTTGGAACTCATGCGGCTGACCTTCGGGCCAAAGATGAAAATGGGTCTTGACGATTGTTACCAGCTTAAAGTTATAACGCCGGCAATCTGGATGGCACCCGGGGGGGCTTGGCACCAGCCGACCATGTACTTGTAACTTGAGGATCTGTGAGGGCACCGCTAATGCTAAAATCTGCACATTGGTTTATGGAGCATTTCGCTGCTATCCAGACATCTGTACCAAGCCTTTTCCTGCCAATGACAATGCCAAGAGTTACCGCAGAATAGTTTTAATATCCCCACGTGCAGGTACCTCGCTGGCTCGCTTGCAGTCCAGACAGCTTTCCTATTTAAAGTGTGTTGAAATCCAAGAGAGATGCTGGACTATTTCGCAACAGAAAAATCTGCAAAAATGCATGGAAAAATATAATTAACTTCAGGTATGGGCTCAAGTAGTTAACATGTCACTGTTGTATAGCTCAAAGTTAGAGGTATGTATTAAAGAACTTAGATTATGGTACTTTTTTCCTCTTTACACAATTGGTGATTTAATTTCTTAATACATTTGAGTTTTATGGTAGCGATATGGAAATGAAACGTCTCGTTTACGGAAGCGGCGCCTCTTACCGTGCGGCTGCCCGGTCCTTTCGTGATATCGTTCAAGGACGGATGGCCACCATCCTTCCATCCATCATCTTGACCGCTTATCCTCACGTGGGCCACGGCACACTGGAGACCATCCCAGCAGAGTGAATGAAGGAGCCAAAATAGGCATTTTACTGGCAATCAAATGCAAAACAGTGTCGTGAGCCGTTCCTCCGATCAAATCGGTCTATGTGGGAAACCAGTATTGATAATGACTGTTCTCCCCGCGAGTTATTTACGACAGCCGTTGATAGTCCACCTGTGTGTTCCCAAATACATTTTCTACGCTAAAACATAACTAATAAACAAGGCTGCTGCTTACTTGGCCATCTCAATGCAAAATCTCTCCTCCACAACTCTGGAAGCAATTCGAAACAAAGGCTGTGGATAAGGTTGGAGTGTATTTACTCTTGCACAGTCGATTACGAGGGATCACTGTTGTCATCATGCCTCCTGCGAGTCTATGTTTAAGCAAAGGATTCTTAGAAATGCATCAACTAAGGGAAAAAAAACACTTTGGGGGTGTTTTCGTACACATTTTTTTATTTCTGATTGATTTCTTCCACATCGTTCTCGCAGTATTTTCACCAAGGGATGGTACACCCCTGGTAGTGCGTTAATGAAGTTGAACATGGACATGTTGTCGCCATCTGGGTGAAATTTCAGCTCCATAGTATCTTCTTTCAATCATTTCTCTTTGATTTGAAAAAATACCGTATTAAATAACGGGACAGTAATGCGTTTGTTTTATTTCTGTGGCTTCTTCGTTCTATGTTGGCATCGCTCTGTAAATAAACGGATTGATGATGGAACCGGCCTGGAGCGGTGAGTTTTTCTAATGACTTATATTAATCATGTCGCGCTTGTTCGTGTCAGCGGGCTGTTTCATATTCTCGTCTCTTGATATCATATTCAAAGGAAAAACACTTTGGTCCTCATTCTGTTGGAGACTGATTGGAGATGAATTTCTCCAACTGTTTTAAATTTTGATGACATCACTTTTAATAGTAGCTAACACCTCATTAATATTCCATCCATCCTGAAAGATATAACAAAGCATAACGTGCGTTTGACTTGATTGATGTTGTTATGATTTGGCCCAGGATGAGTCGGTGGACTTGCACGCCTCAACCCTGTACTGTTTTGAGGCTTTTTGGCCCTTGAGGGCCGCGGTACTTTGAATGTTAGTTGACATAAGCATTTTTCAAAAGCTATTGCAAGGAAATGCAACTGTAGATGCATTTGAAATTGTAATTGTGATCTCGCTCTTTTTTTTGTTTGTTTTTCATCTTTTTCTTGTTCTTTTTCTCCGTTTTCTTCTTCTTCGTCTTCTTCTTATTGTGGTTGTTGTTCAGTATTAGTTTTTGTGTTAATCTTACCCATTTGGGAGACATAATCTTTGGACAAAGCAGACAGTAAATTCCAGTTCAAATTAATCCATTGCTGCCTGCCTATTTCTTCGCACATTTATAACAAATGTAGCACCTTTTATTACTTTCTTCAAACAAGCCAAAAAGTGTTCAGTGAACCATTTGGAACTTGGCTCATGATTAATGACCGCAGCGGCGTGTTGGAGTGAACCGAATGGAGTGCGCATGTAAACACTCCCCTGCCAAAACCTTTACCCTCAAGAAAAATTAGGGGGGACAAACTATAATGGGTTAATTACACCGCCAATCTGTGAGGGTAGAAAAGGCAGGCCTTTTTAATGATCTCCCTCCATCATTCCACACATTTTTATTATTTGGTTTCGCTCTTCTCCCCACTTGCTGCTGTGTGTTTCAGTGTCATGAAAGAAAATATGGGGAGAAGTGGGTTCATGTATCTCGCTTGTTATATATATATATATATATATATATATATATATATATATATATATATATATAGACTTAAAAAATGTTAAAATACATGTACTTTTTAATAATTATTTTCAGTTATTTTTTAATTATTAATGTTATAACAGAAACATCACATCGTTGTCGAATTGAAGGCAAATTAATTGGAATATTAAGCAACTTAAAGATTTATAATGATGTGCATTGTCAATAGTGATGCAATTTTCTATCAATTGAGTTAGAACTACAGTAATACAAATAATATAATAAAGTTCACACGATGCATCTTCTGGAGTTGCTGAAGAAAATTTTCCGAGAGGTGATTTAGAAATGTAGTGCTAGTGTCATAAATCAGACACAGATGGGCCAGCACTGTGTTAAAGGTCTTTTTTTTTTTTTCTCTCATCCACTTTGCGTTGGTTAGGTGATATTGGGTTGGTTTTTTTTTTTTGTTTTTTTTTTTTCTTCCCATAGGGGGTACTTACTCTTTTGAAAAAAGAGAGACGCACTGGTTTAATTGAATAATGTGACACCACTACTCCCACAGCTAATCTTGATTGCACTTTTGGCAGACATTTTGAATTCCATTCATCACGTTCAAACACACATTCATAATTAGCTTGTATTTTTTATCTGACATATTTGTTGTTCCAGTATTTTTCACGCTATTTTTTTTTTTAAAAGACCCAGTTTTGGTGTATGATTGAAAACGATATGGAGATAAGTCCAACACACAAATGAACCGGTGAGAAGTTCGGTGCTGAGAACATAACATTGGAAGCGAATGAAAGTATTCAAAAGTTTGTTGGCACCCTGCCCAGGATGGAGAAAGTTTGGAAGTTGGCAGCCGCCCATTTTGGGTTTATCATCTCTGCAAGCGTGTGTAGGTGTGAGATTGGAGAAGGAACCTCGGCGAGAACAGGAAGCGCCTCTTGTGCCCACCTCAGCACAAGAAACACAATGAAAACATTCAGCTGTGCTCTTCCAGATTGTTCTTGGCCACAGAAGCTCTGGAGGAGGAAACATAAGCCTCATACTATTTTGTGTCTACTCAAATGTATGGATTTTTTTTTTTCAACCTGTCTGCGGCTGAGGGTTCGCCAAACGCCAAATACGACGCAATTAAAAGCCCACTTAAAGATCCCCAATTTTCCGTGCCCCGATCTTGACAAGGAAATGTAACTAATTGCCATTATTTTACTATTGATACAGTATTTAACGTCTGAGAGGGTTTTTGGCCTTTTGCGAGCCGTGCCGGTGGAAAAGGAAGCGGCTGTTTTTCAGTCTGCCAGGCCTTGTACCGGGCAGCGTTGCGGTGGGACCTCGGTCCATTGAATGCGGTGATTAGTTTGTCTTAGCCGACCGCCGACCAGAGGAATCCGCGGGAGTTCCAGTAAGTGGAGCTGGAGACGCCGAGGAGAAGATTAGTGTTTGACTTCCCTGAGAACCGCCTCATTTTTTTTTTTTTTTTCGTTCTCTCGCAGATGGGATCCCCTTTGCCTGTTGGGCCTCCTTTTTACTTTGAAAAATTCAACAAGCATGCCCGATGCTAATTTTATCCCTTCAGGGGATCGGTTGGATTCGGGGTCGTCCTTTCACTGATATTATTTAAGTATCTCGTATATAGCTTTTGGCTGGTTTTGAAATATTGCGATGACATGACTATTGGAACCCGAGAGTTTTGTTTGAACATCTTTGAGGCTATAAATAGGACCGCGGCGGATGCCCAGTGGGTTGCATGGTGGTTATATGGAGCTCTCATTTGTACGTATAATAACAATGTGTTCTTTATTTTCAAAAGTCAGCGCTTCATCACATTGTCTTAACATATTTACTTAAACCCCCGATGAGGTGGTCATATCATAGCAAAATACCACTAAGAGAGCCTGTGGCGTATTGGCATTAGCGTGTATGCTTCATTTTTAAAGTTCTGGGTTAGAAACTTGGATGGATTTAAACAGGGATGAACAAATGGGCGGACTAATGGATAACTGGACATACATTATTTTTCATCGGCATTTGCATTTTTTTAAACTTCCGATTGTGATCATAAAACGATTTCAGTGTGGGTTAACTTCAGGGAACTCCTTATTTATGTTTAGATGCGATTCTGCTGATTTTGGAACACGGCATCTTTAGTTTTTGATTTTTGACATTTTGGAGACCTTTATTTTCTATAGAGAGGTTTTTACTTCAATTGTCAAAGGGTGTTCAGTAAAAATACAATTAAAGATATTTCAACAGTTAAAACGTTGAGATTTGCATATTATTTTACAGGGTGGGGCAGCATTTAACATTTCATTACATTTTTATCATAAAATATTATATTATATTGTCCTCTTGACATCTGAAAAAAACATTTTAGTCGTTCTTTATATTTGTGTCACATTAACTAAATATGAAGTGTTAATTGACAAGATTAACAGTCCATTTTGATATTTTGCTCATCATATTACAAAAAACTCTATGTTCTTGTTTCAATAAGGCCCGATGCAAACTTAACTCATTATGTACCGTTCTTTAGGCCACTGCATTTCAATTATATTCAGCCAAGCCCCCCTCACCCCCAGGAAAGTGACAACTTTTCATCCCATGCCCCCCCAACCCGTCGCACTGATTATATTTAAGATTATTACCTAAAAAAATAATTACAAACTATACCTAAACCTGTATCCTTTGTAACATTAACAAAAAAAAGCAATATAATTCAACTTTCAACAACTGTTAATTATTTTTTACAGCATATATACGGGTTACAGCTTAGTCTAAAACTGAAATTTTTTTTAAGTGCATCAAAGTATCCATGGGGTCATCCTCACCCTTCTGGCATTGCTTTTCAAAAAATACATCTTTAGGATTGAAAATGCACCATGTGCTTTGATCTATTACCTGGTTGCCCAAAAAAAAAAAAAAAAACATACATATATATATATATATATATATATATATATATATATATATATATATATATATATATATATAGGTAGCTTTGTCCGTATGTTTGACAGTCCCCCCCCCTCGCCCAACCGAAGCTGAAGCCAAGGCCGGCCATAGGCCTCATTATTAAGAGCAATGGCCAGGACTTAGGCCCTGTCTGTGCAAACATTCAGCAACGGAATTGAGAGGGGAAAAGGGGGGGGGGGGGGACTGGCCCGCGGGGGGATGAGGTTTCAATGAACGTCAGCCAGCGTCTGCTCTGTTTGGACTGCAAATTATTGCTGGCTGATGCTCTATTATTTTACAACCAAAGATTGCTGTCGCGAGGAAGGGGGAGAAGCAAGAGGGCGAGTAAAATATTGAATAAGGAGGGAGAATAAGAAACTGTGGAAACTCTATTGGTATATTTCAAATCAAAGTTAGCCAATACTAAAGTCACCTTTGAAAATATTACTGGAGCGGCCACAGCTGAAGCTAAGAAGTGGCTGTTGATAGTTCTCAAGCAGATATGAAGGGGAGAATTTCGAAATTGGGAAAAAGTCACGTGAGACCTCTGAGAGTGATTCTCGTCACTTCCTTTTGCGGTACCACTACGGTCCCACAGAGGTTCTTCTCAAATGGGGGCACGTGAACCACAAGGGGTACGGACGGGTGTTATATTAAATTTTAACATTGTTTCTGCAATTATCAACTTGACTTTAGGGCTTTTTACATTTTCAAATCAAGAGCACATCAATTGGAACATGAATGTAATTTAATGATATGCAATAAATGATAGATATATTTTTAGTCCACATTTGCAAGCTGCTGTGTGTGTATAAGTTTCATACAAATGCATATTGTCATTTGTGACACGATTTTCCAGCAGATGAGACAGAAATAAAACATATGATGGGAATGACCTATCTACTGCACATGTAGTTCCAAAGTTTATCAAATCGTACATGCACGGCACAGAACTGTCAAAAAAAATGTTAAAGAACATTTCTTTTGCGGTAAATTATTGATAAAAGTTTGAGAACTTAACTGACAGGAAATGAACAGTGTACATTTTCAAATTAAGAGCACATCAATTGGAACATGAATCCACTTCCACTTTTGCCAAATTTTGTTCAATTAGAAAGAACGTCCGTCTTTTAGACTTCGGTTTTGGAGGTGAATGAGTTAAGGGACTATAAACACAAAATAATATGACAACAAAGCGTGATTTTACTGCACTTTCATCAACAATGACCTCAATGCTTTTACTGCACACACTCGTACAACAGCAGTTTTATATGTCGATAATTCGTCTATTGTTTCTTTAAGGAGCTCCCACGCGGATTTTATTTGTCAAACCTTGGAAGGTTTACATACTATAAACTCACCCCTGCAGATTTGACAGCTTTCAAACTTGATTTTTAATCATAATAAATCATAAAGACCGCTTTCAAGCATCTATACTCTCCATGTGTGTGCGGTTACACTTAATGCATACATGCGTGTGTCTTCTGTCGCCACATTGGAAACGGCCCCCCCTGTAAAAGTCATACGTCTGACGGGGAAAGCAATTCTTGCCCCAATAAAATTATCTTGGATTTTAATGTTTTCCTAACACATTTGTACTAATATTGGAGCTCACACCTTCAGGGAAAAAAAGAAAAGAAAAAAAAGTGTAGGTTATATTAGGCTTAGCCTGGCTGGCAATGACTACAGCTAAATAAAAAAACGCAACATTATATGGCCGGACCAAAGTTAGCGTGTGTTATGGGTACCTTTTGCGCCTCTCAATTGAGGCAATAAATTGAGTCTGATGGCTAATTTTAGTTGAAACCCAATACTTCAGACTAACCTATGAGCCAGAAGGGACCATTTAATCGAAATGTCTGGCAGTGACGCTAGGAGACCCCCCCCACCCCCCCCACCCCAATTTTGTTCTTTCTTTCACAGAATTAATATAAATAGAAGGTACATGATCTCCATAGGTCAGCATTGTCACACAGAAGTTGTTTGTTTTTTGCAAGATGGTCGTCTCTGACTCCTGTGCAGTATTTTGACCTTTTTGGGATTATTTTCTACCACACAATTCTCGCAGTAATTTTGCTTAAGGATGTTAGCGTGCAAACAAAGTGGTTGTACCATGTTGAAATTTGAAATAAGATCAGCACCTGGGTGAAATTTCAGCTCCCGGGTATCTTCTTTCAATGTTTTCCCTTTGTGAAATGCTCTTGATATAGAGATCAAAGGACTGAATTAAAAAAATACCGCACAAGGGTTAAGGTGTCTACACATCACCAGGGCTATTTATACTAATATTTTTTTCCCTTTGTACGTGTAAAAAAATATGTCCATATATATATTTTAATCATTTAGAAACATCAAGAATCTAGGTGGCATTAGTTTTGCCAAATTCTGTCCAGTCAGAATGAGTGCATTAGTTTTGCCAAATTCTGTCCAATCAGAATGAGTGCATTAGTTTTGCCAAATTCTGTCCAATCAAAATGAGTGCATTAGTTTTGCCAAATTGTGTCCAATCAAAATGAGTGTATTAGTTTTGCATAATTCTGTCTAATCAGAATGGGTGAATTAGTTTTGTCAAATTCTGTCCAATCAAAATGAGTGCATTAGTTTTGCCAAATTCTGTCCAATCAGAATGAGCGCATTTGTCTTGCCAAATTCTGGCCAATCAGAAGGAAGTTCCATCTCTTAACATCACTGCCGTGTCTGGCTGGAAATAGATGAAAGTGATGATGTAAAACTCTGGTTTATGATGTCCACACGCGGATTTGGAGCATTTGGCAAATCTCTACTTTGGTCGGTTTCTTCGAGAGCATTGGTTTTAACGAAAAAAAAAATACGGGCGAGTAAAGGAGATAGGGCAAACTGAAGACATTTATCGTCTGATTACTTGTAGACTATGCAAAACACAAGATAATTTATCGGAGAAATAATGATAAGATTAACATTTAGCTTTTTGAATTCTGATCATTAATATGATCAAATATCCTTATTTCATGTCGTGAGTCACATCTCAGACATCCAATCAGTGAGGCTTACAATAAGCTGTCTAATATTTAATCATCAGGCAAGAAACGCAAAGCGGATGTCTCTAATTGTCTCCTGGAGTCGCACAGCGCGCCGAGAGGAAGTCGTGAACTCGGTCGGCTTTGGCTGTGCGCCTTTGGGGTTTGGTGACCGACCCCTGAGGGATAGCGTTGCGCAGCACGCCAGTGCAATTAATGTATTATTTTACTCTATGAGATGGAAATCTTGGAATGATTAGTGAAGATGATTGTGTACACTCGCTGGGAGGATTAGTTACCGCTGTGAGGAGGAGATCTCTTACGCCTACTGTACTACCAGAGGAGAGAAATTGCTGTACAAACAGTGATATGATTATCAGGCTAAATGTGTTAACGTGAGAGAAATGAATAGCAATGGTAATCGGTAGCCCTGTGTAGCACAGTCGCTATTCGTTTTGTCAAAGTTGAAAAACAAACCTTTTTCTATACGCGCGATTGCATTGAGGGTTGCGTTCCATACGACTAATACGACTGGGAGAAAATATTTTTTTCGGTCATTTTGGGCATAGATGATTTGAAATGAGACATTTTTTCTTTGGAAATTATTCTTCTGCATTATTCTACCGTGCACCTTATATACGGTCAAAATTTGCCATCGAATGAATCCTGTTTGCAAGCATTTACGAATCACCGCATAGTGAGGTTTTGAACCTCTGCCGGTTTTAACAGTATTTAGTCATTTTTGTTAGGTGTTTCAATGGCCCAAATAGGCTCGACTTTGACACCAAGGGGTTATATACGGAAATATCCTCAAAATATACCTTTTTATTGAGACTGTGCCATATAACCCGTTGCACCTTATAACCCAGTGCCCCATGTATGAAAAGCCCCCTAAAATATAGCTTTGCATTGAAACTTCACCTTATTACCCGTTGCGCCTTATAACCCGGTGCCACATGTAAGAAAAATTCCCTGAAATATAGCTTTTCATCGAGACTTTACCTTCTTACCCGGTGCGCCATATAGTACAAGTAGTCAAGTTTCTATGTAATTGGTTATTTGCAATTATTATAAGAGGGTGTGCAACTTCTGCAAAGTCACCATCTCGCTGTTTAGTTTCCCTTCTCAAACAGATTATTTGGCAGACCGGAAACAGGGGCTATTTCTTGTTTTATATTTTCTTCTGTTAATAGATTTATTTTTGTATTGATTTATGAAGTTATTGATCTATCGAGCGGTGAGTCCAGTCCACTTTAGGCGGATGATATTCTATTTCTGATGGACTTCATCCCACACCAGAACAGCCAGTCGTAAAAGAACTATTTTAGATGGCTCGTGTAAAAGTGGCAAAAACGTAGTCATACATGATGTATTTTATTTTATCCGGCAATCCTTCATGCTATTAATTTCCACACCATTCCATTTTAAGCCCCAGTTCTTTTTTTTTTTTCCCACCTTACCATATGCTTAACTGCAGCATCATAAGTGGGTCATAAATTGTGGCCGCCTAGTGCTGATATTTTAAGCCTCGCGCGTTTGACAATGCAGCCGGCAAAGCTGTTAAACTGCTCTCCATTCAAAATGAACGCATAAAAAAAAAAAAAAAAAGCGCTACACTTGGCAGCTTGAATCATGTTGACTGTTTCCTTGCCGAACAGTATCCCGACCGACCTCATGAAAACGTATCCGGGTATGACGGCACCGCGCACCGCGGCATCCATACCGTCGTGTCACCCGACGTGGAAATACAATATGACAGTAATTATATTTTGCATACCTCTGTGGAGTAATCAAATGATCACCAATCTCCTTTGGGTAAATACAAGCGTGGCAAAACCAAACAAGGTGAGCTTGCGTGATTCTTTGAGCAAATATTGCTCTGGTAAAGAAATTAGCCACAATCGAGTGTTCATAATTGTTTTTTATTTTCTTCCTAAACATATGTAATTGCATCCAGAGCGTGAATGTGTGTGTGTGTGGAGCAGCTGCCTGGGTGCCACGCTGCTATTGTTGCAAGTGCAGGGTCAAGTGGTTCCTCGCTCGTGCCCACATCACTTAATAGGACAGCCGCACACACTGTGCAGAACGCATGCCGTGTTTGCCTTAGGGAAGGAGACCAGTGACACATCTATATATTATGTGTAGAATGAAGCAGGAATGAATAGGGACACAGTATATTTCAGAGTATAAGTCCCGATTTTTTTCTCATGATTTGAGCCCTGCGGCCCCATAGTCCAGTGTGGATTATCTGCATGGTTTTTTGTTTGTGTTTTGCTTGCCACCAGGAGACAATCCACCAGAAAAGAAAATGTCATATCTGATCAAGATGTCAATCTATGAAACAACGATGAAATAAAACTGGTAAGATGTGCTCCAAAAGAGCTTTAAAATTAGAGTTAAAAATACAAAAAATATGTATAAATTGAATAATATCTTGTAGAGAAATTTGTGACGTAAATTTGACATATATACATATATGATTGTACAGTGATCCTGCGTTACTTCGTGCGTTGTATCGCGCCCTCAGTGCATCGTGGATTTTATTTTGGGAAAGCTATATTGCGCTTCGCACTTTCAAGGTGTCCTGCATGGCAGTTAACGATGATGAGTTAACGAAACACTGCAAAAAGTCCATTTTAGAAAAGTAAAAAAAAGAGTCCAAAAAGAAAATTGTATCTTCTAGGAAAACATTAAAAAGAAATAATGCTTTATACTCATTGTTTTGGAGTAAGTAGAATTTTTGGGTTGGTAGTTTTAAAATTACTGTTTTGCATGGGTAATTTAAAAATATTATAAAAATTATTTTCCAGTAGATTAGCACCATTTGCTTAAATCCAGGCTCAAGTTAGAAAATAACCAACAAAACGAGCAACCACGGAGCACTGTAAATCTCTTACCAATATTTCTTTTGTCATAAATTGGAATTTCAAGTGTGAGCTCCATTTGTTATCATGTTTGGTCAGCTACAGGCTTCACTTTAATTAGACTTCTCAGTGGTTCTCCACTACAGACAAAGGAAATGGGAACCGGAAGGGACAACAGTACAGTTACCGGATAAGGTTGAATAATTTAAGATTCGAGAAAATATGTGTACTGCAGTAATATTTGTCTTAAATATGTAAAGTATAAATACTTTTCACATCTTCCATCATTTCGCACAATAGTTGATCTTTCAAATGTAATGTAATCTTCCAAAAAAATCTACATAAATCTGTTCAATTGGAAGTTACATTTTAAATTGACTTGAGAAGAACAAGGCTGTGAGTTTAAGGCCTGCCAATTTGGATTGTTTGCACACACACAGAAAAAAAAAACTGACAGCAAAGAAGCTGCATGGGAATGTCAGCCAGCCGAACACAACTAAACACTTTTGCAGAGGAGCAGCATAATAATGATTTATGATTGTGAAGAATGATTTATGTCTTCAATTCTAAGGTGGGACAAGGAGGATGCATTGAAGTTGCTCCAGACAAGTCTTACAATGTCTTTAGGGACATATATTTGAAATGTGTGGGTGTTCTTGCTGGACAGTTGTTTGACGTGGAAGCCTCCTTTTTATTATATTTATATGTCGAGTTGATTTGTTATTTCTATGGCAAACACAAGGAGATTATTGGCGGCAGACTCATCAAAATGACAGTGGTGACACACACTGGAGAGCTCCCAATGTACACTGGAAGAACCGCAAGCCGTTGTGGTGAACCTTCTGACTTGATGGAACCTGGAAAAGAAAAAAAATCCCTCCGTAATTCTCTGCTCCTGATTGGCTTTTGATTAATACGTCAGTGGGTTGCAGTGCAGTCATAGCGTTGAAAAAGATTAGCAAATTTTAGAAAAAAAAATAAAAAAATAAAAAATTTGGCAAATTTTCTTGTTGCAAGCAAAAAAATTGTGTCCAACAAATTTTTCTTCCCAGGAAAAAATTAATGGAAGACTTTTTATGTCTTTGTTTGAGCCTGGATTTAAGCAGATGGTCATAAAATACTGTAAAATATAAGCAAGATTCTGATAATAATTTAGAAATTCAAGCCAGTTTTGCCAGATCCAAACAAACTTAACCTACATACATTTTCTTAAATTAATAATTATATTTTTCTGAAAATGACACCAATGAAAGACTTTTTATAACAACTCCAAAACAATACTCATGAATAAGTCCTTCTTGTATTAAGATTTAGTTTTCGCTGTCATTTACCAATTTAAAAAAAAAAAAAAGGTCTTGGTCCTAAGCTGAAGATGACTCAAAATCAGCTCTTCATCTTTTGAGAAAAAAATAGGAATTTTACGAGCAAGAAGAATTTTTTTTTTTTTTTTTTTTTTGCTGCTCAAGATACTTTTCCAATTTAGACAAAAAAAAAAAAATATATATATAATATATATACTTTATGTTATAAGTCTTTTTTTAATTTCTTAAAATGAACTTTTTGCAGCGTGGGCTCTTGATTTATTCTTCATGATTGTGATTTCTCACAATTTCAAGTTTTCCCAGGGGAAAAAATCACTTTGACATAACCAGTAGCGCCAAGGACAAAGAACTTATTCCGGGCGGGGTTTTGATTCTTCCAAAAAGTGCATGTCCAGTCCAGTATGAGCATGTTTATTCATATTTCTGCATCCTGTCCATCGGCTACGTGCGTGCAGACCACAAGAGCTCGGCAGCCTTGCCGTCTGCCGGCCGGTGTTTACTTAAATGCGCATGTGTGTGTGTGCGTGTGTGTGGGTGTGTGTGATGCGGAGCACCTGCCCACCCGGTCCAGTCACGCTGCCGTGTGACGGCTACCGAGCTGGAAGCCTCCGGATGATATCATCAAACGCTGACAAGGCAGACAGGTCAAGGCGCCTGCGGTTGTTGCTGGAAAAGGCAACTCCCTAAAACGCTTGCTTGTGTGAGTGTTCGCTTACACAACCCACACATAAACATTTCGCTTCAAGTGATTTTTTTTTTTTTTCATCACGTCGGAATGCAATGTATTTTGACTGCAAATCAGCGGTGTCAAACATATGGATCGCGGGCCGAAAACGGGTTTCATTTAGCCTGCGAAATGATTTTGTAATGTAAAGTAGCAAAATGAGTTGTTTTATTTTCAATCAATGAAAAACATAACGTTTTATGATTGATGTTAATGTTTACGATTAATAGCTGCTATTTTGAACAGCATCATAAATCCTAACCCTATAAGTTATACGGTATAAATACATACCATGAATTTATTGGTTCGGCCCATTTGGGAATAGATTTTCATCCGTTAGATAAAAGAAGTCATTTTCATAACTTTATGGTCATTCATATATTCTGACGTTGATTCAGATTCTCAAATGTGGGTACGTGAAGGCTCTTAAGGGGCCTTTTTACATTTTAAAGGGCCCGTATCACGTAAAATTCCTTTTTTTAACCACAATAGTAATGAATTAATTATTAATGCATTTCCAAGAAATCCTTGTTTTATTTTTGTGGCCGTCTAAGCACCAACCCCGCCCTAGTAGATAAAAATGGCTAGCGAAAGGGATGATGATGATATTAGGATCACGTACCTGTTTCTTTAGCTTGTTGGGTCAGAATTGTAACCAAAAAAACTGGATAATATCAAGCAGTGTAGTAAAACAGCCAAACACAATGAGAAGGCTAGACAAAGCTTCAAAATCAACGGCACCATAACAAGCAACATGAACGGCCTTATTTTATTTTGAAATTCGGGAGCACGGTCACAACAATCAACTCCCGATATAAACGACACGGCATTGTTCTGAAATCGCCTCGAATTGTCGAATCAGGGCGCTAAAAAAAACAACAAAATCAAGCGACAACGGGACTTTGATTTCGGTTGACGTTTTTCCGTTTCTACGCTCAGCGGTGGACCAGGTGACCGCGTTCCACACATTGAGCACAACTGTAGAGTATGTTAGCATTAGCATCTCAAAGGTTAGCATGCGCAGCCATTCAAAAACATGTTGAAGCCGCGACTGCTTGTAATAATAAGCAGCTTCGCGGTCGCTTTCGCAACGACGAGACAAATACAGGAAGAAAGTGGCTGGGTGCCCCATCCGTACCTTCCTAAAATATTGTACCTGCTCCTGCTGTGTTTTCTTTCATTTCGCCCTCAAGTTTGCTTGTCGGTCTGTCTCGACCACAGAAGACGGGTTAGCGAGGGTACGTTCTTTTTCCGTTCGCCGATTTAGAGGATATTATGGCCTATTTCCACCTGTAAACCCAAGTGTTCCTCCGTTGACAGAATTTGTGTAATTACCCACGTCTACCCTTCACTTACCACCTCATATTCTGAAACACAACATTCGCCGTGGCTCAGGAAAAAAAAAACGAACTCAAATTTCACCGTAGGCACGAGACGACGCGGAATAGACAAAATACCCCCTGTCCTCGCTGTCCTCCGTGCCACATCCTAATCAAATCAACCTTTCCTTCCAACGACTCGCCGAGCAACGGCCGCCCAAGCATAATAACCCGGAATGCATCGCCGGATCGAGCCGGCGTCCACGTTTCAGCCTCGGAGAAACTGTTTTGATTCACTAACATTCCTATTTCAGGAACTTCAAATGTTAGGTAAAGAAACATTAGCAGCGGAGAGCTGAATGGCGCGCTGTGTGCGCACATATGCGTGCATGCATGTCCATTACTCCGTCCAATGTGTGTAATTTGGACATACACCTCTAAGCGCACCTAAGTGTATCTAGCCAAATGTTTTTTTTTTTTTTTTTTTTACGGCTCCGCCACGGGCGAGAGCCTCCGTCTAACAAAGGCCGCTATTTCGATGGCGCTGGTCAAGTGAAGGAGTGCTGGACTTATAATGACATCAAAAACAAACAGTGGTGAATGGGCACATGGTCCCTCCGTAACCACAAGGCCCTTAACGGGAAGAGTCTGTCCAGCCGCGCTCGGCGCAGCTCCGGCACTACAGGAAGACCCCGGCGCCAAGGAGTTAAAGTACACCCACTGTGTGCAGCGTGTGACATGAAATCCGCCACCCCCTCCCGAAAAGGTACCAAACGGACGCTCGGGCGTAGGGACTCAAAAAAAAAAAAAGAATACCAGTCCATTTGTGCAGACGTTTGTGCGCCGATATACAAATACAAACGTTCTCATAGTCGCAAGGGGGCGACGTCCTAATCACGCAGAAGCAACAATATTATCCTGCCATTCACTGTCACGCCGTGATTGATGAAGCCCAGGGTAGGCCAGGCCGGGATGCGGCGCTTATGAAGCGTAACTACGCGCAGAAAAATCAGCATATTAAAATACGCCTTTGTGGCCAAAGAACACGCAAAGGACCCCGTATGGAGCGCTTTGTTTCACCCCGGTGAAATCTTTTTGTTTGCGTAGAACGGAAGGTAAACGCCACTCGCCGTTTTGGAATGGGGCTTAAGGGAGCGTCGAGGAATCGCCATGCAAACGGGGGAGATTTGACATGTGGGTAATCGGGCTCCGTCGCGTCGTTTTAGTCTGATAGGAATCGAGGGAAAACGATCGGTTAGGCAAATTTGATTTTTATTTGTTTTTTAAGGCTGGAGAAAGATATATTGCCAAAAAAATTACAAAAAAACAAGGGAAACAGTAGAATAAAATACAGGCAGTGGTTAGATTTGTTTAAATGTATTAGGCTAATTTTCAGACTAACACCAGATTACAAAAGGCAAAAAAAATATATATATATATAAAAAAAAAAAAAAAATATATATATATATATATATATATATATATATATATATATATATATATATATATTTTTTTTTATTTATCTTTTTTTTTCAGTTTTGCCTTCTACACAGATTGAACATGTCTTTGGAAATAAGAGCAGCACCAAAATATTTTCAACACCGACACACTCGTATTGTTAGAATACGTCGCCAACACAACAGTGATATGCCTGATGCATTTACGAAGTGAAGAATCGTGGGTAAAATGGCAGTTCAAACTCAATAATTGAATACTGGCTTTTTCTGTCTACCTTTACCAGGAGATTGCCCCCTGGTGGTTAGTAATAAAAAAATTGCAGATAAAAAGAATTGACTATGACTTTTACCTTTTCTCCATTCAAATTATTGTTTTTTTGTTGTTGTTTTTTTTCCGAGTGTCTACTTTTTTTAAAACTGTTGGGTGCAATATTTCTGATCAAACCTTCAGAATTTGTTTGCCTAAACGTTGTTTTTACTTTCACATGTACAGTAATGAAGATTTACTCTGCTTAATGAGCCCATGTACGTCAATACAGAAGACATGAAGTTTGTCGGTGCGACATTACAGCAAGCCTGGGGAGTCGTTAAGCGTGGGCGGCATTGTCCAAACAACAGATGCACATGGGATTGTTGACATGTTCATTTTCCAGTTAGTCTTCTTCACGGCCTGCCCACACGGTTGTTTGAATAGAAATTAGATATGAAATTCATTTTTTCTCCACTATTTATCCACACTTGCAGATTTGATCTATTTGCAATCTTTACACTTAACATAATGCATTATGTATTGATTTTAGTTCTTATGTATACAGACTTGAAAACAATTATAATAATTATCATTGAAATATATATCGTACATTTCGGACTACAAACGGCAACTTTTTCGGACTACAAACGGCAACTTTTTTCTCACTATTTGAGCCCCGCGGCTTATGTACAAGTACGTTTTCGCTGCAGTCATTTTTGGTTTTTGTTTTTTGTTTTTTTTTTTACCAGCCACCAGGGGGCAATCCACTGGTAAAACAAAATTACAAACAAGTGTGCATTATAAGTTATATGCAGTAGAAACTCAAAATTTTGGAATGATTCAATTTGATTTTACCAGGCTAGAAATAGGAAGAATCGTAAATTTACATTATGTTTTGAGACATTTCATGCATCAAACATACGACTAGTATCGGAACTTGGTTTTGGTATCGGTGATTAATCTGAGAATTCATACTTGTATCGCTCTGGAAAATAATAATTTTAAACATTCCTATTTAATTTAATTGAATTTTAAGGAAATTGCTATATCGTAATAACTAGATTTTTCTTTTAAAATGATTGTTTTGGGAGGTAATTTGTTATCTCAAAAGTACTAGTGGTATCAGTTCTTGTCATCAGCGACTACTCGAATCGAGTACTTCTTTTGGTCCAAACAAAAAGTGGTATCAAACATCTCGACTTTCTCTCGTATTATTGTTCATGTCTGCGCTTGACCTTGAATTTTTATATACTGTGTGTAATGAATTTCAAATTTAATCTTAAATAAGAACTCGTGAAAAATAATTATTGTTAAAAATGGTAAAGAAAAGAAAAAAAATACAATTTGAGTTGCTGCAAATCCACTCTGGAATATATGCTTTAGGTGGCCACACAAAATGATGCAGCAAGCCGGATCTGGCCCCATGACCTTGAGTTTAACACCTCCGCTCTTGTAAAACCAGAACTGCCAAACGGCGGTGATAAAGGTTCCTCTATTTACCCCGTTTGTTTAATAGAAATCATAACCGAGGCGGCCTGCAGTTCTTTTGTCCTCCATCAAAATAACCACACAATCCCACCGGCCGCTTTAAAACATCCTAAAAAAAACAGAAACTCGCTTGCACGCCTCACTAGCGGCCCCCGACATCTCATTCGGGACATTTTATTGCTTTATTGGCATTGATCACGCTTGAATTAATATCACGCTACGACATGTAAAGCGTCCTCCGAGAAGTTAAAAAATGTAAGAGCAGATGACTTCTGCACGCTGCCAATCACCGGCCAATCCTCCGCACGTTAACTTGATGGGCGAAGCAGAAATGCTGAGAGACGTTTTTCACCCCCCAGCACATCTCTGGGGTGTCTGGACGTGCAAACGCCGCCGACCACAGCTGCTTCCCCACGTAGTTTTATTACACAAGGTCGTAACATCTATCCGTATGTTGTTCAACAGCTTTTTTTTTTTTCTTCATGCTGCCAAGAGGTACAGTAATTGGCATAATGTCCAACTGTATCTCGTTCACTTTCTGTTGTGCGTACAAGCGTGTGTATTATTTTCAGAAAGTTCTGGCTCCTACTTCTGCTCGCTGAGTGCTACGTGATATTGCCACGGCTCCTCTTTTCGTGAAATATAATGCCAATGATTAACGCAAACATCCTCTTAAGAGTGGTTAGCGAGTCTGGCTCACAGTTCTGGGTTCAGTTCTCTGTTTAGGCCCTACTGAGCAGACTTTGGGTTCTCTCGTTTTGGTTTACTTGGATCTTTTCTAGATCTCCCATCGTCACAAATTTGGACACGGAATGGCGAGAAGTAGAAAGTCTTAAGGCACAAAAAGCCTACTAAACCACAGTGAGCATCGTAAACTGTCTATCCATTTTCTAAAACCAGGGTTGCTGGTTTGCTGGTGCCTATACCAGCTGACTTTGGAGAGTAGGCGGAGGACACCCAAAACTGGTTGCCAGCCAATCGCAGGGCACACAAAGACGAACAACCATTCACGCACCAATTACACCTTACTATGTCCAATACACCTGCTATGCATGTTTTTGGGGTGTGGGAGGAAGCCGGGGCGCCTGCAGAGAACCCACGCGGGCTCGGGGAGAACATGCAAACTCCACACAAGAAGGCCGGAGTCAGCTGGATTTGAACTCGGGTCCCTTAACCGTGAGACGGAGGTTCTCATCGTAAACTAGACCTGAAAAAAAGAAACTCTCATGAACTAGACTTGGAAACTAGACCCTTGAACTAGACTCACAAACTAGAGTTTGGAATTGGACTCACAAACCAGACTCAAACAGAGTTTCACATTTTGACATGTCTCTGAGACCCTTGAACTTAAATATTGTCTATATCAGTATCGATATCAGTACGACATAAGAAAGCAAACAAGAATTATTTGGTGCTAAGAGTATTTAGGTTTGAACTTCCACATTTGACTGAAGTACAAGGAAATTAAAGGCAGACAAAAAAATATTCTTATCAAAGTTATTGCAACTAAGTTAAAAGAAAATGTATGTGTAAAAACATGAATTTTCAGTGCAAATTTACCTAAAAGTTAAATACAACTGAACTGCCTATTTCTGTCATTTTCCCATAACTGTACTTGAGAAGAATGCATGCAATTATGAGCAATACACATGCATGTTCATCTCTAAATGTTCCGATTTGCTGACGGTGGCCCTGGATCACAGCAAAATAATAATAGATGATCAAAAAAATAATAAGATTAACCAAAGAAATTCAAATGAGCAACATATGACTTTTATGTTGCCGTTTATGTTCCCCGTTGCATTTTCTGGCATGTTGAAAGCATTTGGGACGAGCCCCAACTCCCGCTGCTTTGCGCATCCTGTTCTTCTTTGATTCGGTTCTGGCTCTGATAGCAGCGAGCTTGATTTGGACAAGAACTGAGGTCATCTCGTGAACTTGAACTAAATCCACCCATGTTGTTTGGATAGGTGCGCACAAGGCCTTGCGAGACGCACAAAAATTGCTATGGAGGTTTTTTAATGCGTGCTCCATGAGGAGAAGTCCTGGGTGAAAAGAATTTGTTCTGCCAAGTAGGCTGTGCGAGCTGGAATCAGTTGAAAGGGAACTTGTCATTTCTGGAGTGAATTTCGCGACTTTAAAGCGAGTTTGGGATGGGAACGTTTGTGACAGTGATTTAAACGTAGAACCAAACATCAATCACGATTTTGCCTTTTATTTCCATATATGTGGCAGCCTACCAAGAACATCACCGCAGTGTTCCTATGTAAAACGTCACGGAAAAAGTAAAAACATATTCTGGATTATTTGCATCACTTACCATTTTTTTTTGTTTTTTGTTTTTAAAACAGCAACTGACAAAAACAATGGCCAATAAATTGTGTGTGATTTTCTCTGGAATTCTAATTTTATGCCTAGTGCAAACCTGGTTCGAGTTGTGGTCTATGCAGGGGCAGCTTAGACTGAGTTTTGGTATTTCATAGACTCGTATAAATGCATACAAACGAGCCTTCTGCGCCGTTGTGGGAGTGAACACACAAATATATACCCTAAACCGTTGTGCAAGATCTTGTTCATTTTATACGTAATTTTTATCTTTTTAACTTATATAATACCGGGATGTATTTTCATTTTTTTCTTAGAGTCCAGACATTCTATCCCTAAATAATTCAGTATTTAAGTATCAATTTAACACTTAGGTATCTGGAAATCAATGTCCTTAATGTCCTGAAATATTGCTCTATTGTTTAAGTATCTGGGATTTAACAGCAGGACTCTTAATACTGTTTTAATATTATATTTTTAAAACTTTTTGAAAACAGCCTTTGATTCACATATTTTCAGCTCTATTTCATAGTTGTTCCACAAATTCAGCGATATATACACACAAACATTTTTTTTTTACTGTTGGACTGCCTCCTGGTGGCCAGCAAAAACAAGCCTGCACATTAGCCGCACTGGACTATAAGCCACAGGGTCCAAATCATGAGAAAAAAGTTGCAGTTTATAGTTTGAAAAATAATATTTTAATATACCGATGTAACAAAAAAAATCCCAGGGCCTATAGCATAATCTATGGAAACGGGTATTTTTTAAACACTTTTCCAAGTATTCTAGACTTATAAAAAAGAAATGTATGCCTTTAATATTATTTAAAAAAAAATAGTACTCATAAATGTGTCGTGAAAGGGTTAAATTTCACATGCTGTCCTGGCATGTAAAGCTTCGCACAAGCATGTAAACATCATTTTATAATAAGGACGTTGGAAAACCATAAAATACAGTCAATTCGAATCCATTGACAATGAAACGCTGCGAGGGGCCGCCAGACTCAAACTAGCAACTCTCTAAGCAGACGCTTGTCAAGTTGCCCAATAGGCCACGGGATGTTCCATCTTTCGGGGCTGCTCGTTGGACCCGTCAGCCAAGACCGTAAGCCGCCGTGACAGTTTCTGGCAGCCGTAAGCAGCTCCAGTGCTTAAATTGTAACAGATCACCACGCGGAATCCCACAGAGCCTGAGTTATGCTCCCGCCGCATTGTGTTGCCTTTTAATGGCTACTTTATCGCTCCTTTTTGTTGCCGGGCGAGCAGAGGTCAGTGAGGAAATCTTTAGATGCATTACGGTCTGGTTTTTTTTTGTGACTGTTGATAGGATTAAGTTGACTGCTTAGGCTGCAGTGATTTTTTTCGAGTGCAGGATGAAGAGTAGGGGTGAGACGCAACTGTGGGATTTTGTGTCGTTTATACAGCGTTGCTTGTATTAAAAAAAAAAAAAACTATTGAAAGACGACAATAGGGAGCTGAAATTTCACCCAGAGTGTGACAACGTGTCAAAATTCAACATGGCACGACCATTTGACGTCGTAAGATCGTCATGAACAAAGTCCACATCATTCTCAAAATATGTTAGCAAATGGACTGCGCACTACTGGTAATGCGATGACTCAGTTTGTTCTGTTATGTTGAATGTTGTCATCATCTGGGTGAAATTTCAGCTCCCTTGTATAATTTTTCAATGCTTTTTCTTTATGAAATGCATTATCGCAATATTTTCGCCAAGGGATGATGCACTTCTGGCAGTTTGATATCAAAGTGGTTGTACCATGTTGAATGTTGGGTGAAATTTCAGCTCCGTTGTGTCTTTTTCAATGCTTTTTCTTTGTGAAATGCCTTTGAAGTAAAGCAGGGGTGTCAAATTCATTTTTATTGTCGGTCACATTGTAGTTTCTGTCAGAAGGCCGGAATGACTGAAATTCGAATAAATAAGTGTGTTCGTCACATACCAAGTTAGTTTTGAAATAACAAGCTGGTAAAAACTTTCAAAAGAGAGATTGGTGAGAAAAAAAACGATTGAAGAGAATCAAATCAAATTTTAGAAACTTGAATTCAAATCAGCATTTGTGGGCCACATAAAAAGATGTGGTGGCCCGGATCTGGGCCCTGATCCTTAGGTTTGACACCTGTGAAGTAAAGGATTGGACAAAATACCACACAAGGGTTACAGTCTATCAAACTACTATCAAATTACTTTCTAATGACAGCCGTTAGTGATGGAACGAGATTTTGCCGGACAAGATCTCGATGAGGAAGCCACGAGATTTCTCATTTCCTGCACAGCCCCAAAATCTTGTTCTTTTTGGCTCAAAATTTTCAGATGACCTAGTAGCGACCTGGAAACCTTAAAAAAATTGAACAAACCCTGGAGGAGATCAAAAGAGCCGTTACCTTGGCGGACACTCAGCGCCGATAATATCGTGATTATATACGATTTTTAGAAGGTACGATTTTAGTCGGTACGATTTTAGTCATTTTGATTTATTAATATAATGAATGCAAATCAGCCACCGCAACATTTTCTAGTGGCTCCCTTTGGCCGCAGTTTCTCCAGATGTTTAACCAAGGGAAAACTGAAGGGCGATGAGTCACCAGCAAGGCTTGGAAATCCAATCCAGACAGTATCAAACGCTTTAGCCAAAAGAGTGTCGTTACTACAACGTGAGGTCTTGCAGGCCGGGACCTCATCCGATGATGCCAGGAATGGCCGAAGATGAGAAGGCAGCGCTCTTGCGCCCGATATAATCGGGAAACGAAGGGACGGCGCCAAAATCTTTGTTTCAACTGGAGCGAATGAGATACTTGTATCATAGTGGCTCTCCAAGAATAATGTCCAAAGCTGATGACTCAAATCGAAAACAGAGTTAAGCTAGGCCTGTCTTGCTTAGTTAGTGCTGAATCTCCAACGCTTGAAAGGAGCTTTTTGGATGACACAAGCGGTTACATAACCGATGGAGACTTCATCTAAGGGGACGAGCTCTGTCAGCTGTCATGGGACGCTTCTGGACTCCAAAACGCAAGGGAAAGTAGATGCAGATGAGAAACTTTCAATATAACTGTTGAGGAAAAAAATGTTCTGCCCCGCGGATAGTTTGTCACCATTAAAATTGTTTTGTAAAATGGCTGGTCAAGCCTCATCTTCATCCCTCTCGTCTCATCTATCATCCCTTGTTTCTCATCCTCCTCTAACGTCTAGTTGTCTGTGATCTTTCTCTTTCTCTCTTGTCTTTTGTCTCTCTCTCATCTCTATCCCTTTTTTGTCTCATACATTTTTGTCTCATACTGTCTCATTTTGTCTCATATTTGTCTTGTGTCTCTCTGTCATCGCACTCTCATTTCTGTCCTCTGTCACCTGTCATCTCGCTTTCTCTCTCATCTCTGTCTCGGGTTTAGTCTCATATATATTTGTCTTTCTCTCATACATCTTGTGTTTCTCCGTCATCACACTCTCATTTCTGTCCTCTGTCACCTGTCATCTTGCTCTCTCTCTCTCTCATCCCTCTCGTCTCATCTATCATCCCTCTTTTCTCATCCTCCTCTCACTCTCTAAAGTCTAGTTGTCTGTGAGCTTTCTCTTTCTCTCTTGTCTTTCGTTTCTCTCTCATCTCTATGCCAGTTTTTGTCTCATTTTCATATATATTTGTCTTTCTCTCCCTCATTCATTTTGTGGCTCCCCGTCATCGCACTCTCATTTCTGTCCTCTGTCATCTGTCGTCTTGCTTTCTCTCTCATCTTTATCTTGGTTTTTTTCTCATGCTCGTATTTATTTGTCTTTCTCATACATCTTGTGTCTCTCTGTCATCACACTCTCAGTTCTGTCCTCTGTCACCTGTCATTTTGCTTTCTCATCTTTGTCTTGGTTTTCGACTCATACTCATATATATTTCTTTCTCTCTCTCATACATCTTGTGTTTCTCTGTCATCGCACTCTCAATTCTGTCGCTGTACCTTTCTCTCACATGTCTCACCTTCTCTTTTTCCCTCATCTCTTTATCACTTTTCGTGTCATTTGTCGTCTCGTCAATCTCTTTCTCTGTCTCTCGCATGCTCTTGTCTCAATTTCTTGTCTTTTTGGCTCTAATGTTGATTCTGTCTTCTCATCTTTATTGTTCTGTATGTCACTTGCCACATCTTTCTTTCTTGTCTGTTATTTGTCCATCTGATCTCATTTTTCTCTTTCTATCACTTGTCTCTTTCTGTCTTTCTCACTGCTGCTCTCTCTCGCCCTTTCTCATGCCTCTATGTTCTGTGTTCTCGTTCTGTGTCACTCACATTTGTCTATCGTTTCTCCTTTATCTGTTTCTTCATCTATCTACCTCTGTTATTTTGCTTTCTCATTCTCTCTTGCCCACATCTTTCAATCTCGTCTGTCATCTTTCTCATCTCTTTCTCTCCCTCTCTCTCGCTTTTGCTGGCTGTTCCCAGGCGAAACTAACTTAACGACCTGCTTATGACGGAACACTCAGAGAACAGCGTCTGAGGTGACGATCATAAAGTCATGCTCTCACCTGTGATGTCATAGGCTTCAGCCAAGTGACGGGTGCAAAAGCAACAGGCTTTTTCCTTGCCCTGGCATCTAAAGGACACCCGAGGGAGCAAGACGTCAGTGTCACCGCTGCGCCCGCCATCCTCATCACCATCATTCTCTTAATCATCATCCACAGAAGAAAACAGCTCATATGGCTTTATTATATTGAGTGATTTTTCCGCCATCGCTCTTACCTTTGTTTATAATTTCACCTCAGAGTTTTGTAACTTGTAAACATTCACACCACTTGTTATTTTACACGTTTCTTCTTCTTGACATTGACTTCTCGTTGACTCTATGCCGTAATATATAGTTGGAAATGCACAGGGTAGTAATTCTACGTGCTATAAACGCTAAGCGTGTGCAAATAATCAGGACAGAAAAAGGCCAGATCCAAAAACAATCTATTTCTCACTTCCAAAATACACTCTCTGCTTAGGCACGTGTTTCTTTCTATTTATATAAAAACGCAACGTCTGCTCATATTTTTTTTTTTTTTTTTTGTCTTTCCTGTGTTGAATTTTTACTTCCCTCTTGTTTTCCTTTGCCGTTTTTCCCTCCACTTATCCTTCCTCCATTCTCCGTTTGCGTTATATGGTTTGGATTACACAATCCACAATTTACACGTACGGAGAAGATAAGGGCGGACATTTTTAGAGCTTTGCTACTATTTCAGATGTGTGTATGAGAATTGCTGAATAGTTTTGAGCCTGCAGACATAGCTGGAAAATCGGTGTAAGCTATTTGAAATTGGGTTGTAATATTTTAGAGCCTTCTGGCTTTCCAGAGGAATAAAACGACTCGCCACGTTCAAAATATAGCATATTAATAATGTCTCAATTAACATGGTTGTCTGGAACCATCATCAAATGTTATTTTACTCTCATAATATTAATTGAGGCGTTCTAGTGGTTGTTACGTCAGACTGGAATAAGAGCTTTCAAATTGCATTCGGTGCCATTGAACACATAATTACATTTATTCATGTAGCTTTTACCAACGTATATTTTTGCTAACGCTTATGGTTAATAAGGAATTAAAGTGATTACTGGTCGGGAACAGTTTATTTTATAAAAAAGGCAGGAACCTGAATTATGGCTGTACATGGATTCTTTCATAATGAAGTGTTTTCTAAAATAGCACACATGGCAAGTAAAGATTCAGTAGATTTTATATATATATATATATATATATATATATATATATATATATATATATATATGGCAGTGCAATGGGAAACTATTACATAGTGTCATTCTATCAGTAAGAAAAAAATTCATCTCAATAATATTTTTTAACCTAACAACCAAAATACTGTTTGCTTTATAATAAGGAGTTAGAAATCAAATATTTAGAGAAGAAACTTAATGCCGGCATATTCTATATACGTGTTATAATTCGCCGTGGAGGAGAACAGCTCAGCTTTGTGCAGTGAAAATGTTTTAAATTGTCCGATACACAATCTGAGGTCTAAAACAAACTGCGATCCTGTGAGTTGGCACCAGTGACGGGATGGGAGTGCATGGTGGTGACCCGCTGTCCTGTATGCTAATACGAGTGGGACACAGAGTCCACTGTGAGCGGCAGCACAGTGGCCTGTTGTGACGGCGACTTGTGGAACAGAGGCCCTATATGTCCCTCTATGAGTGGCACGTGTGTCCTCACCCTCTGCGGCTAAATATAGAAACAATAACAATGGCAGAGTGAAATGCCTGTTTAGAGAGAGAAAAAAAAAATAAAAACTCACCTTGGATGATATCATTTGACAACTTATGAATAAAGCTTAGATGGATAGTTTTTGCGCTGATGGTAATTACAGTAAACGCAGATGCGGCTTGTGTTCTTTGTCATATCTTGGATATCGTTTTAAAACGTTTGATAGAACAACGTAAATACTTCAGCATCACTGCACTATTCTGTGAGTTTTCTCTCAATTATTATTTTTATTATGTATAAAGGACATACTGCAGCTTTCATCACATTTTCACACTAAATACTCAACATGAAATGCAGGATTTGTACACATAAACGGGTTGGTCTTTATGCATACAAATCCAACCTAACCACAGCAAGTGTCAGAAACTAGACTTGGAAACTAGATTCACAAAACTAGACTCAGAAACTAGACTATGAACAAAAGGAAGACAGTTTGACTGGTTTGTGTTACTAAAAAGCAAGAGATGAAATACTATTATGTGCGCAGGTATACAAATAAACAACCTGCCACCAGTTTCATGCCCATGCTCTCAATTTACGTAGCTGCTCACTTCAGAAAGTTTCTCATGATCGTCATAATTAATATTAATCTTTTTTTCATTCATTGCCTGTGAGACAATGCATCTCAATCTACATTTTATATTCTACAGATGCGCGTTAGTTTCGTTTCGTCTTAATTTATACTACAAAAGCTATACAATTTATAGCTAGCTTCAAAGTGCATTTTTCCATGTGCCAATTTTGTAGATAGCGAAATCTGTTTCATCGAATTCAACCGTGAGACATTCAAAGATTGCAACGATGTGGTTTGCCGCCATACGAAGAATAGCAATGCTGTTAATTCACTTAAAGAAACAAACGTTCACTTTATAAACTGATAAATATAATGACCAGAAACAAAAATGCACTTTATTTGTCTTTGAATGGCGCCTAATATTTCCAAATACTTAGCAGTACATCAGATGTTTTAGCTGTTTACGTTGAACAAGCAAGATTTATTTACTTTCCAACACCACGGCCGACTCCCAGCCCTCCTCGTCTCCTAAGTGTCTTGTTATCTCTGTGAGACGTATTTGGCCGATCGTGTTAGTGCCACGCGCTCTATGGCCGTCTTGTTCGGCGTATTTGCTTTTCGTCACAGGAGCGGCGAGAAGATGGATGAGTCTTTCAGTGCCGGTTAGCCTGTTTTCTGCCGTCATTAGCCGGTAGGCGGGCCAACCACCCGTGTGATCCCTCTTCATCTCAAATAGACTGGAAAATGTAAGATGGTAGAGCTGTCCGGAGTGACCGCTTCTATAATCGTCCGGGCCCTGATGGACAAGCTCGGTTAATGGCCGCGAGTCTTAGTAGCGCTCAGTGTTGCTCCTAAATCGTACTTGTATTTGCTCAAACATGGGGCGGGAGCGGACGTTCCCGCGGGAAGAAGGTTTTTATACTTCCTGAAAGCGCGATTGATCCCAACACCTACTTCCTTTTCAGCTCGTTGGTGCGAAACCTTCGCTCGCGTCAAGATAGGAAGGAACGCCTTTGCCTTTGCAAAAATAAATAAATAAATAAATAAATCCCAGATTAATCAGGTTGATATGCAGAGATGAAGCACAGGAAAATTACTTTATCCAGAGAATTATCGTTTTATGGTTTATTATATACCGTTGCATCATTGTTCCCAGTTCACTTTCTCTGCAGAGGAACTGGAACGTTTCTTGCTGTTTGTTCCAAGACTGCTAACGATCAAATTATACATATCAAGCATGTGTAACGCAGTATTTATATTTAATTAGAATTTTTCTTGAATATTTCAGAAACATATTGCAGTATTATGTCCGGTCCTTTGGGTTTTGCATTGAAGGCATTTCACATCAAAAGAAACACAATGAAAGAAGACACTAGGGAGCTGAAATTTCACCCAGATCGTGACAACATGTCAAAGTTCAACATGGCACAACCCCTTCGCACTACCAGGATGTGCCTTACTATCACAACGATACTATGAGAATAGTGTGGAAGAAAATGACCCAAAATTGATTAAAATAACACATATGGGTTAAATAAGTGAAACGATACTAAGTATATCATTGTTTACAAATGGAAACTCTAAAATGCCAGGTTCAAATTCTATGCTCAAAAGTCTGCCAAGAGTTTATGGAAGGTTTGGCTTTTCTCAACTTTTACCTCGTTTTGTTGATTGACAGAAGCACATTTTTCGCTTTATATTAGGATTTAAAATGACTGCTAAACTTAACATTATTTCAAGAATTATAATTGCACACAGCTGCTTACAAAATGCTGTAGATAACATAAAATAGGGACTGGGAGCACTGATGCCAAACATCAGGATGGGGCCAATATCTGGCCTTATTTTAAGATACCGGTGCTCGATACTCGTGTCGGCCCCTCGCTTGGAGCAGTTTTGCGCTCGCACAGTAGAAATAACAAATTTATAGAATAGAAAAGTGCAAGTAATTTCATGAAAATTAAGGACAATGCTATATTGAAATCCATGTCCATTTTTTGGCTTCTTAACTTGTCGTGTGTAACACGTATCCTCCCAGCCCACACTAGCTCGCTGTCCAGACGCCATGATTCCTTTCATACCAAACCTAATAGCAAATCCGTTTTAATGGGCTTCTATTTGAGTCTGCTTGACACATATATGAAAAAATTTTTAGACCTCCTGTGCTCTCGTATCAATCACTACATATTTTAAGAGCTTAGTGGTGGGTAAAGCCCAATGAACAAATATTTGGCGCGTCCAAGCAAACCCCCCCGTGTTTAATCAAAAGGCAGAACAGCAGAGCAGTGTAGGTGTCCTTCAGTGAATCTCAGTGCTAGATAAACACTTGTGGTGGACAGTGTGTACACAAATCTCCAGCAGACACGGGCTCAGGCGTCCACGGAAAAACCTTAATGTGTTGGTGGCATGGCCAATTTGACCTTGTTGAGAACTTGTGGTGAAATGTGTGCGTTTGTGACATATCTTTTGCAAACACGGCGAGATAAATGTTGCCCGATTGAATCAGGGGACCCTCCATTTGAAAGTCACTTTTGTTTGATTGTGCTAGTTCCTTCATATGCATCTGTTACAGCAGCCCCCCCCAGCTGAAAAAAAGATACAAATAAAGTAAAATTGCAGAAAGACCCGAGATGTTTTAAGGAGTACCGTATTTTTCGGACTAATAAACCACATTTTTTTTTCTCTTGATTTGAGACCTGCGGCTTATAGTACAGTGTGCCTTATCTGCTGATATTTTATTTGGGGGGGGGGGGATCCACCGGTAAAGCAAATGTATCTGTTGAAGGTGTCAAAATATGTAACAACTATGAAATAGAACTATAAGATGTAAATCGATGACTCTACTCAAAAAGAGCTTTAAAATTAGACGCTAACGAATTATTGATTCTTAGTTTCACCTGCTCTTTCTCGCCACCAGGGGGAACTCTCCGCTAGCAAACACCGTAAGTGCGATATTCCAGCAATCCGAGCGTGTTGGTTATAGGCCGGTGCGGTTTATAATCCAAAAAAATACGGTGCGTATTTATATACGGCTGGATGTATGCATGGAAACGAATGGGGAAAGAACATTATTACCGGACGTTTCGAATGACAAAAATGACTCACGACACAAACTCAAATTTGATGCCAACTCCAAGGGCCTGCGTTCATCTGATTCCACAGAACGCTTTGTGCATAGTCAGCACTCTCCACTTGCATGCTGAGTCCTTCAGTTTCAACACCCTTAACAGGCGTGTCAGGCCAGCGCCTCATTTGACGGACCATATTTGACAGTGGAAAAGCTGTTTTAATTCAAAATATTTGCCCAATTATTCAGAGACAGATGTGCTCATATTCCCGTGTATTTGATTTCACGCAACTCCAAAAAAAAAAAGCTCGCCCCCGTTCGTGAAACCCATCGGCGAGCGTCGTACGCTTGGGGCGGCGTTAGCTTGCGCGTTGGAGAACGGATCCATTTCAAATTGTTATCAAGGATTGTCCAAAGACTACACATGCCTTCACTGCTATACCGGGGTCTTGGCACGAGTCTGTATTTGCACAGTTCCTCGTCCACTCCGGCAGACTTACAGAGTTAGTCGCACTATTACATTTAGACTCCCTGAATGCCAACGAAAATGTTGTAGTCATGAATTCGTGCGTGCTGATTTGGCACTTGCAACGTTGTGCAGCTCCGATCATATTTGGGGCATATACCCAAGGATATGTCAGGATGTTATAGCAAAACAGGCTGGACAAGATGGAAAGAAAGCCATTTATTCCCTGTGAGCCATCAAAGCTAAAGTCCAGACAAGCTGATGGATGATGGTCTGCTTTTGTCCTAGTTTGTCCATACTTAGAAGAAATGCGAAACTTCAGATAGAACGGGCAAAATTGTCAATGGAAGAAATAGCAAAACACCCAGGGGTCAATGCGGAACCGGCAGTCTATCTCAAACATAAAGAAATTATGTTTGGTATATTGGGGATTTAATTTCTCATTAAATATGAGATTTATGGTAATGGTATTTCGAAACAGGAAGTAAATACCTTGTTTGCTGAGACCGCACCTCTTACTGTGTGGCTGCCTTGCCCCCTCCTTGATGTGTTCAATGTCAGCGGACCACCAAACAACCATCCATCAGTCAGCCTGGCCGCTCATCCTCACGCGGCTTGGGGGTAATAGAAATGATTCCAAAAAGAATGAATAACGGGGCTGAAAACAGACATTTTATTGACATGAATTCATTCGACACTAAAGTGAAATGTTGCTTTTTATTCGTCCGACTTGGTGCAAAATCTTTCCTAATCAACTCTAGAACCAAACTGTAACAAAGAGAAGTGGAATAGGTCGGTGTGTATTTACTCTCGCACTGGCAGCATGGGGGTGGTGTGGGGGTGTTAGGAATTTTTTTTTTCTGTCATAGGTTTTTCTCAAGTCATGTTTACCTGCTGGGGTGGGGCTGGTGTGAAAGCGCACAATAAGCAAAAACACTGTAACGTGGTCCAAAAAGTCATTTCACAATAAGGCCCCTTTAACCATACGATATAATGATATGAACGCATATCACACTGCTCCAAAATTCCACCCAGGAAAATGATATCATATTAAATACCCAAAGCAGACATGTGTCTAACCGAGGGAGCTTTATGTGCATTCACAAGCGCACATGACATCTTCATAGGTTGGAGTCCAAAGACTTATTGGATTAACACTGGCTATGCGCTTACACTCGCGGCACTTGGACATTTTCTGTCAAAGAAAGTCCAAATCATTCAAGGAAATCTATAAAAGAGGTTTATTTTGACAAACTGCTCAACATGATATCCTCCAGCCTTCCAGACAATCTGATCATTCGATACTGTGAAATGCACTTTTCCAGAGAGGCGCTTGGCAACCAGACCGCACATTCTTTGGGCGAAGACACTGGATTGGACTTGTGCGATTGCAACTGTCTGGAAGTTTTATTTAGCGCGGCGTTATAAGATATCCAAAGTGTTCTGATGAGCCTCATGTCAGAACTCTGCTATGACCCATTAAAATATTAAAGGAGAATAAAAAATCCGCTTCTGACGAAACTCACTGAGATGACGATGCTCACACAGTTCCAAAATCAAAATTGCAGGATAGCTGCTCTCCGTCCAGAATCGTAACCGTCCAGAATGACAGGTGAAAATCGAGATTTTATCCATACATTTTCAAATACATTCAAATGGACTTTCAAATAGGTTCAAACTTATTCTCAAACACATTCTAACGTATTTTCAAGCACTTTCAAAACAGGTTTTCTCACGTTCGATTATACTTTCAAATACGGTCAAACATCCTTGTAAATTATAAAAATAAAAACATAGCTTTCTTCCCATAACACCACAGATGTTTACAATTATACTTATACATTTTTGGAAAAACATATGCTGCAACATATGTTTTAATGTCCTCATAAATAGGTTACGACCCATTTAAAAAAAACACACTTTCCCTACAATTTGGCATATATGACAAAAAACCCATATGTGTACGATATTATTATATTTAAAATTAATTGAAAAATGTATCTTATTTCTATACTTTACAAAATTATCTCACTGGCCGGATAAAATCCATTTGCGGGCCAGAATTGGCCCATGTGGCATAGGTTTGACATTGGTGCTGTTGACCATTAGGCCTTGAGTTTTAGATTTTTTTTTTTTTATTAGTTTGTAAGTGTTTTTTCATATTTTTGAGCTCCTTAATTCTGGGAACCCTCATTTTGATTAAAAAAAAAATGCAGCGTATCATAGTTTTATTTTGTATTATTTATCTCAAAATAGTGAATTTTATAGCAAAATCTTCGACATGGTTTTCTCGGTTTTTCATCGTTTTCATGAAGTGGTCCACACCTTTCTTGACTTCGACATTGAGCAAATGAAAATATTTCCTTTTTCTAGGGTATGTTCATTTCCGAACTTGGCACTTAATTTAAAAATTGCGTGTGAAAATGAATATTTGATTTCGGAAATGTTCCGGTTCAAAATCTTCAGTTGCTCATTACTCTAGCAGAATTGAACGTGCGTTTGCCAAGCGTACGGTTTAGATACCCGTCAAGCAAATAACCATAAAAAAAGGACCGTGTCTTCAACTCCACTCGCCCATTTGAGAAAGATGAGCAAGCGTCTGCTGAGGAGATTTAACAAAGGAAATCAAATCCGGTTGTCGATATTTTCCCGATCTTTGACCTGATTCCGCCTCGCCGAGGGAAGAGAATCCGACAAACGTGTGCCAAAAAGACAAAAGACGCGGACTGCGTGGTCCTATTAATGGAGCGTGACGGCTGACTTGAAAGTGTCTGTTTTGCACCAAAGGAAAAATATGAATATTGTTCTTGACAACGCTATTTTAAGTGCAAATTATCTAATCCCTCTGGTGTTTTTTTCCAGAAACTCTTAAATCCGTGTTTGGCAGTAATATCTAGCAGATCCCAAAAGAGCTATTTTGCCTTAATATCGCTCAATATGCAAAACTTTCCAAATTCTCCAAGCGTTTTAGTTGGCAGGTTTTTCTAACTGTATTTTGGGGGAATATTTCGATGCTTAGCAACAAGCTACCTGTTCCCGTAAGCCAGTGCTTCTCAATTATATTTTGCCAAGCCCCCTCAGGAGGGAGAAAACATTTCGTGTACCCCCCCCCCCCCTGCACTCGACACGCTGACTATACATAAGATTATTATCGATAAAAATTGTAGTATTTTTAACATAGACAAAAGAAAAAAAAACAACAATATGAATCAACTTTCAACAATTGTTATTTTTTACAGTGTTTTTACAGGTTACAGCTTAGTGTAAAACTGAAAAAAATAAAGTACATCAGTGCCTGAAACTGAAAAAAAAAGAAAACTTTTTCTTAATTGCAATTACACTTCACGTGACAAAAACAAAGTCTTTTCCTTGGGGTCATCCGCACCCTTCCTGGGATCACCTCACGACCCCCCAGGGTGCCCCACTATTTGAGAAGCACTGCAGTAATCCTACATCTGCTTTGAATCTTTTGTCAGAAAAAACAATGTGTGGATATTGGCTATATCATACATTTTGGACTATAAAACTTTTTTCTCTTGCTTTGAACCCCGTGACTGAAAGTCCAGTGCAGCTTATCTGCAGTTTTTTTTTTTTTTTTTTTTTTTTTTTTTACTAGTCACCAGGGCAATCTCAAGGTAAACGGAGACAAAAAAGGCACTATCAAAATATTCATTTTAGGTTTGAACTGCTATTTTGCTTACAACTAGAAGGCATTCTCCACTAATAAAGTCAGTCAGACATGTTACTGTTATGTTGGTGCAGTATTCTGCAGTCTATATTTGACAATGAAAATCTGTTGCTTACTGCAATAAATGATAACTTAATATTAATTAAGTACTGTCATAACAATTCTTAATGTGAAATGTAGCTTATGTATGTAGTCTTCATCCGTACAAGCCTAATTCTATTTTTTTTTTCCCGTTGTCAAACTGGACATTTGGTTCAATATGCTTGGTTTTCCCCAAACTGCACTTAACACCATTCATTGCTGACAGCCAGATATACTGATCCCGCCACCTCTTATGGTCCATGCATCTGGGTCCCTCAGCAGTAGCCTTAAAACTGTGGAGAGTGATTAATGGGAGGGGAAAGTGTGGAGAGACAGATGAGCAAGGTGGAAGTATGAAACTGATTTTTTTTTTTTGAATGGATGGTTTATTTTTATATATATATATATATATATATATATATATATATATATATATATATATATCAGAGTGTAATCCGAGAAGGACGTAGAGCAGATAGTTCGATTGGATGTAAACTCGGGCCGGTCGGCGCAGCGGAAGGGTGGGAGTTCTCGGTTCGAGGGTACTCGAGGGGCAGCGCCGCACAGCAGCCCCGCAAACGTCAACAAAGCTCAATGCTTCCAGCAGCTGTTCTTCACGTCTGGCTTCTGGGAAAGTCATTTTGCCCTACCACCGTTCGCTCCCTCTTCGCTATCGCGGGTAAAATATATCCAAGTCGCGGTGAAGTGGTTGATCAGATAGGCCTGCTGTGGTCTGTACCAGAAGTGACTTTACACCCACTCCCAACTTTGAGACTGTAGCACGTACTTTATACTCCAAAGATAACATCAGCGTTGACCTCAAGGATTGTGAAATAAAAGCATTAATGGAGGAGCAGTTGTCACTTGACTGCGTTCATTGGAATGTACAGAATGTCCTTTTTTTTTTTTTTTGGTTGATAGATACACTGCATGAAGGTAATTTTAAGAAAGTAAAAAAGGTTCATTGTTAGCTATGTTTTCCTCAATTTTGTTTGAAAAGGAAAATTTTCTTTTCGCATACAAAAGAAAAGAATGCTTATTTTAACATATTAAAGGTAGCATTTTCTTATGTTTTTTTTTTTTGCTATTTTCTTATTTATATATTAGTTTATTTTTGCCATTTGCGTCCAAATTTTAGCGGTCCACGGCATATACTAAAATTAAATTTTCACATGGCATGCAATGTTATTTAAAATTTGATTGGAAAATATTCTGAAATTTAAAAAAAAAAGTCATAACTTTGCTTTAAACAAACAGTAGTGACTAAAATATTAGAAAGCAACTTAGCATTTTTAAAACAAAAATATTTACCTATTTTTTTTGTTGATTTTTTGTTCCTTACTATTTGCAGTGTACATGTACAGTCGTGACTGTCTCCCACTTTTCAGTTCTACTCCACATGTTATTAGTATGATATAATAATATATAATAATGATTATCAAAAATGATCAAATACAGAGGTCGAGAATTTCAAGCTAGTCTGCATGATATCAGAAAGCATTTACAGCGTAGGGGGAAAAATCAACTGAATTCGAAGGTGTTTCCAAACTTTTGACTGACGCTATAACTTTCACGACTGAGTAGGTAAATATGTTGACTGCCGTTATGACAAAAAGAGTTTTTAAAATATTGCGACCGCGAGAAAAAACAATGAACTTTAATGCGCCCGGGATAACGGGAAACTCAAAACTTTAGCAAAACAGCCCTGCCAAAACATCTCTACCAGTAAACCTTGCCTCGAGGGGGAAAAAAAAAAAAAAGCAAAAACATACAAAAAGTCAGTCTGAAAAGAACAATCATTAATCAGTCTGCAAATGCGCTACCCTGAGTACTGTCAATCCCCATTGTCAACAAACTCCATTGTGCTATATTCAATGAAGCAGGGCCCTCAATCAAATTTACGCAGCTGCAAAACAGCACAACAAATCTTAATATTTACAACTACAGTATTGCTCATATCATTTTCAGCTGCATTTTTTTTGGTGTGAATGAGCTATGTGAACCGCATCACTATTCATGGCTTGGTGACCTGAACTAGAATCCTTTGATATAGACTCCGTCGTTGCGGTTCTTGAAATTTCCCTACGTTTCGCAATTCTTAAGCGTTCTTAAGCAATTTTTTTTTTTACAAAACAAAGAACGGTAACACACAAGCAGCGTCCTCACAGATCTCTAAATGATTGATAAAAATGAACTAAAACAGCATAATATTATTGTTTAGTGTTTTAAGAGGACTATTTTTACTGTAGTATTTTTTTGTGGTAATTTTTCAAAAATTTATACATAACAAAGTCATATTTTTTATTCGATGACATACCAACCATTAAAATCTAGTTATAGTTGGTATGTGCATATATTATGTGTTTAAATTAATAGTAGTGAAGGATATGCATATGCAGTATATACGATATTACCCTAAATTTCCAAATATAAGACACACTTTTTTTTTTCCCCAAAAATACTGTATAGGCTGAATTTATGGGTGTGTCCTATAAACCATAACTTAATGATAAGAATGTCTTTTATTTGACACCATTCGATGAAGATTGATCTGTCAGTTTTGTCAAGTTTTGCCGCACGTGCATTTATATAGGCCGTATTCTTATTTACAATAATTACAGTTGCGGCTCACAACAGCTTTGTTTTAGCTTAGGTTACTACGGCATTATTCACAATAAAAGAAGTGAGCTGACTGAACCAACGTCCGAATCCATCCATGCTTGTTCACGCACTGGAATATTACTAAAACAGAGAGGATCATGTTTTGACAACTTTGGCTATTTATGGCAAAATGAACTTGAGCTGCGTCGTGAGGAAAAATAAATTAACAGCTTCAACTACACTGTGCGTTCACTGATCACTCACAATGTGGGAAATTTCACACACCTAACGCGCAACAAATATATAGCATACGGATATGAATACAAGAAAATACCAAGCGTTAAGGAAGATGAGATCCTTTTTTGCTCTCGTTTCTACATTATTGATGCGCCTTATACACCGTAACGCAGAAAATACCAGAATTTGACCCCAAATTTAAAGGTGCTTCCTTTCCAGGAAGGTGTCATATTTGGGGAATTCCGATCACGTCTCCCCCAGCGGCGAATTCGACAAAAGCAACTCGGCGCTATAAATTTGGACGACGCTATAACCACGGCTGGAAATATGGATACACATCAAGTCAGCGATTCGTAGCCATGCCAAGCGCATAGCTCCATAATCACAGTGTTAGTGTTAGTTGGAACCATACATCGACGAGCGACAGAAACGCAACACTCCGGCTAACGTGGATCAGTAACTCATGAGCATCTTTTCTCCAGAAGCTCTGCCATGCGCTATGGCAGCGTTAGCAATAACATGTCATCAAACTGCTTCCTCGGAGATTATTGTTCTTTCCGTGGTAGGCATGTTCTTGGTCTGCAGCAGATATGACTCATAACTCATCCGCGGGGCTAATAAGGGCAGGGCATGGCATATTGCAACAGATACATTGAATTCAACTTTCCCAGACGCGTACACTCATAGCGAAACATTGAAAGCAATTAAGCGTTTGGATTACATGTCAGAAAGCATGACTTTGCAACGCCGCCGCCGCCGCTTGACCCGACGGTAGCGCCGCTTCGGGCCGCTCATGATTTCCCCCTCGGTAAGGTGAGTCAGGCCGTGACTAAACAGCGAGACTAAGCCGCTATCGTGCATCTACGGGGAAGGTTGTAAACCCGCCCGTTCTCTACGCTCTATACCCAACAATCAACTATTTACATCCAGACGGAGGGTGGGGTCACTTTCTTCCTTTTCTAACTCTTGACACGAACCTGGAAGCTTTTGGAGCCTTCCAGGCCAAATGTCTGATGGGGGCTGGCCAAGTCCTCCAAGAACCCGGCTTTGGAAGTGGGCCAGTACCAAAAGGACTCAATGTCTGGCCTGGGTTGCCCGTATTGTGATTTCATGTGATGTGTTTAGACAGATATGCTCAGATCGTTGCCAAAAATCACCAGTTCGCTGTGCGTATTAATCATTAAACATGATGTATTTGGCAGCTTTCCTGCACTGTGCAGGATTTTTAAGGTGCGAGTGCAGTAAAGTGACTGGTGATGAGGCAGGTTAGCACGTGAGGGATTTGTTAAGAATCCGGATGCCACGTGGGTAAAAGCTGTCACCACTGGGTGAAATTTCAGCTCCCTAGTGTCTTCTCTCAATGCTTTGCTTTGATGGGAAATGAATTTACCGTATTTTCCGCACTATTAGGCACACCATATTATAAAGCGCACCCTCAATTAATGACATATTTGAAAACTTTTTCAATCACAATATAGTAATACTCAAAGTAATAACAATAACTCAAATAATAACTTTAAACTCTCAATAGCATAATAACTCAGCGTCAATATGACCAACTTTGTTTGACTGTAAACACACAAAAGAAACAGGTAAAGCTTCCTTTATCACCTCATTCCCCATCGACCAATCCCAATCTCAATATTGATCCAAATATAAGGCGCACCTGATTATAAGGCGCACTATCATCTTAAGAAAAATAAGGCTTTTAGGTGCGCCTTATAGTGCGGAAAATACGGTAATGTAAAAATGAAAGAATTCGACAAGATATTCCAATCCAGAATTCCAGAATTCTGGAGCCTTTTTTTTTTTTAACCATAGACCAAAGCAAAGGGCAAAAAAAAAAAAACTCGGTGGTGGTCTGCGTAAAGTAAGGCTCTAAAACTGGTACTCTCTAAAATGTAATCATTCAAATTAGCTGTTAATATAATTGCGGGATCGCTTGCGGGAAGAACCGTTCCTGTTCAAACTGCCTCGACTCATGTTTTTCACAGACTGTTATTCCTTACGATTTTGGCGCGTATTTCATTTTTCGTCTTTTAAGACTATAGTCGCGTGTTTGTTTGTTGTTTCCATTGGCCACGCTGCCAGCAACATGACAAGACAGAGCGGGAAGAGCCAGGCCAACCACCCGAGACATGATGTGGAATTAAGCAGTATAACCGCACTAAGCCAGCCAATCAGAAGGGGCCTAATGGGAACACATGGAGGCGGTATTTAGCTGTCACAGTGCGGGCAGCCTCCGATGAAGATGCAACCACGCTGCGGTACGGCGCTCTGTGATTATTTCGTGTCGCCAGGGGAAAATCAAAGCGCTGATTATACTCGGCGGTCGGAGTTGACTGACACTGCCATGACATGGGAGAGAATTAACGCTTTCAATATATGACTCTCGGTTGCGCCATGCGCGCTGATCGTGGCCGCTCCCATTGCACTGTGGGAAATCTTTTGCGTTTTTGTCTTATATTCTATGGTCAGAAATGACGCCAAAAGTTGGACGCGCTCAACTCTGATTTTGAGTTGATTTAATCACAAAGGAGATGATGCCTTGATGCGGAAACATTTTTATGAGAATGGTATTAAAGATAAAAGCAAGGTTTTCTAAAACGTGAGCCGCCCTGGCAAAAGGGTTTTGCGTAAATGACAAATATAAACCTCTTCGTTTGGCTTCATGCGGTATTTTGATTCAATTTTGGGGTCGTTTTTGTCCACATCATTCTCACAATATTCTAGCCAAGGGATGGCACACTCCTGGTAGTGAGTGATGCTATTTTCAATATCGACTTGTCACCATCGGGGTGAAATTTCAGCTCCTTAGTGTCTTCTTTCAATGTCTTCTTTGATTTTTGGTCTTTTTCTTCCACATCGTTCTGGCAGTATTTTAGCCAAAGGATGGTACATTCCTGGGAATGTGTGATGCCATTTTGAACTTTGACTTGTTGTAAACATTAGGGTGAAATTTCAGCTCCCTGGTGTCTTTTTTCAATGTTTTCTTTTTGTTGTTTGGTCATTTTCTTCCACATCATTCTGGCAGTATTTTAGCCAAAAGATGGGACATTCTTGAGTGTGTGTGATGCAATTTTGAACTTGTTGTCAACATCAGGGTGCAATTTCAGCTCCTTACTGTCTTCTTTCAATGCTTTCTCTTTGTTGTTTAGTCATTTTTTTTCACATCGTTCTGGCAGTATTTTAGCCAAAGGATGGAACATTCCTGAGTGCGTGTGATGCCATTTTGAACTTTGACTTGTTCTCAACATCTGGATGAAATTTCAGCTCCCGAGTGTCTTCTGTAGCTGCTTTCCTTATATGAATAACCTTTGATGTAAAGGTCAAAGGATTGGACTAAATAAAGCATAATTAGTAATATTGTAGAACATACATTTATGCTTTTTGAGGAGTTGAATAATCTCCTTTTGAAGTAATAAGTACTTATGTTTTCTTATCCAAATATAGTAACCTATCCAAATTGGATGATGTGTTTATTCATCCTGTAAAACATCATTAGTTTACCTTAACAAACATTGTCTCAGTTTCAATGTGTGCATGCGCTTCCTGTGAGTCATTTTTATTTTTAAAAGGAAAACCAGTCAAGCAACGTAAAAATATATTTCTTAAATGTTCCTCTTGGAAATTAGGCCACACAAACAAAATCCCGCCATTTCCAACAACCTGCAAACAAATTTAATGGGATTTAATATTAAGTCACATACGCTAAGTGGAGCTAATGTGCAGCTGGGCTACAAAACAAAGCGTCAGGGCAACGACTATAGTGGAATAACACTGAGGTAATATTGCTAATTCTTTCCTTCGCTGCTTGAATGCTGTCGAAGGACTGTGCGTATGAACCAGTCCTGTGAACCGGAGGAATCAGATAGGAAAAAACTGTCAAATGTGCACAAATATCCTGCCAAGTTACAAGGGGAAACAGTGCTTCGCAGACAGAACATGATAAATGGGTTAAGAAGGCCTGCACAACTGTATGTATGTACGTATATATATATATATATATATATATATATATATATATATATATATATATATATAATCTGCACATTAGCAACACTTTGTGTGTGACTTTATAAATTGGAAACAAGGAATTCGTACGAGAGAGAGAGAGAGAGAGAGAGAGAGAGAGAGAGAGAGAGAGAGAGAGAGAGCGAGAGCGCGAGTTTGGAAGCTTATATATGATTGTAAATCAAAATATATAAAGAAAATGTACCGCACCAACACAACAGTAACATACCTGATTGTGCTGATTGTGATATATAAATATATAATATATATATACACACACACACTATGTATGTGTGTGTCGGTGTACATATGTATTCATATGAAGTATGTATTTGAGAAAAGCAGGCATATGTTATGGATATTAGTTGTGAGCTATTCATAAAAATATGAATTTTTAGACGTGATGTCCGTTTTGTGATTTCTACAACGGCAACAATCTAAGGTGTTTATTCTCATTTCCCAGCAGCCAATACCTTCAAAGTTCATGAAAAGAGATTCATAGATGATGCGAAATATAAGCTAGTCATTTATATATATATATTTATATATATATATTTATAAAATTGTGTATTTGGCCAATCCTCCTCTTCTTGCAGTTTGATTGGCTGACCATCCTTCAAGCGTAATCTCTGGTGACCCATCCACAGCTGGCGAGCAGCCCGTCAGCGGCAACCTTTAACCCCTTCCCCGACATGGCAGCCATCTCTCTCAATTATCCGCAATTGGTCAGTTATTTTCTTAGGCCACCGAAATTACCGCGCCGTCAAAAGTAAGCAGGCGATAAAATGTAAACGCTTCCATTTGCACATCAGAGCGCCGTGCGCCCTCCACACATGTGGGCAAAACACACACGTTTTCTTGAAATTAACCAAACTGAAGCCGCTGTACTATATATAATAAAGTCCACTATGTGTACTTAACACAAACATCAGCTTTGCGCACTTTCCGCATTTGTGACCTTTTCCAAACAATACACCCCCCACCCCTATACGAGAGATTTAGCGTCGCTATGAAACGGTGATTCTTGCGAGGGAAAAATTGAGATGGGCCCAACGGAAGAAGCGCGAATGGAGACGTTAATAGTTGGGGTTTGGGTGACTTAGCTTTGACAGCGGTGATTACTGTAGTGGTAAAACAACAGAGCTTACAGGAAACTGCTGAGTCCCATCCAGGACGGATCAAGTGAGATTGACATCGGGCATCGAGCGGGAGAGCCGCCATCGCCGTGACACTGGCGCTTCCAAAATAAATAAGCTTGTCCCATTGATCCCCACAGTGATTTGCTGCTCTGGGATATTATGTACGCAGTGGACCTGTAGCGCTCTTGTGATATTTTCATTCATTGAGTGCTTTTCACATCATCTGTTTTATCTGTGGCCCAGCCCCTCAAAAATTGCATCATCCATAGCACGTGAAACTACCGTGCTTCATCTTTCGATTAATTTACTCTTAATTTGAAAATGTATGTCTTTCTTTTACAACAGTAAAAAAAAACTTCAAATTACAGTCAATTTCAGCCTGTAAACCACTACTTTTTTCTCATGCTTTGAACCCTGTGGTTTATGGTCCTGTGCATAATTTTTACTAGCCACTAGGGGGGCAAATTGAGGCAGTAGAGGATTCTAACGAACGAGTTATTTTCGAGTTTCAACTGCTTTTTTACTCACCGCCAAGGGACACTCTCCATTAGCTCTTTCAGTGCCATGGATGAGAATTCTCATCTTTTAAAATTCAAGACTCAACATTCATGTTTACATACACATAGCACGCAATACTCTGTCGAAAGATGAAGGAAAATGCTAAATGTATTGGCACTCTAGAGTTTTCCTTTTCCGATATTGCGGTGCGCTGAAAGAGTTCGCAAACAAGATCAGGTATGTTACTGTTGTGTTGGTGCGGTACATTTTCTTTATATATTTTGATTTACAATCATACAGTATATAAGCTTCCAAAATCTCTCTCTCTCTCTCTCTCTCTCTCTCTCTCTCTCTCTCTCTCTCTCTCTCTCTCTCTCTCTCTTATATATATATATATATATATATATATATATATATATATATATATATATATATATATATAATGTGTGCGAGGAAAGCTAATTCAACATTTGATTTATTTTTCAGTGCATGCGTACCTGTGTGAGTGCTACAGAGTGGGAGTTCTGTTAGTCCAAGGCTCGTCTGTGTTTACCTTGGGACATTGCTCGGTTTTTGCTCTTTGCACAACAAGCTACATTCCACCTTGTTTGTCTTTTTGCTGACGAGGCGCAACCTCTGACGCACATGTAAATCAGGTCTACGTGTCACCATTCGGTCCCAAATGGAGGACAAACCAAATCGGGTCCGTTCTTTTTCCATTTGAAAGAACGAGTGATGTCACCGGCCTTGTTAGCAACTTTTTTTCGATGCCAGCCTCTGCAAACACAGCAATTTGCTGCCTGATTGACAGGAGCATGATGTAATCTCCACCTCTAATATTTGCTTGTATTGAGTGGAATATTATCTGCCAAAATGTTGTCATTTATTTACCAACACCCCATTCCCACACTAAACCCGGGGTCGCGTTTCCATCAAAAATCTTCTCATGACATTTGACTGACATGTGAGTGCTTTTAGTTGTATTTTTTTTTCTCCAAGAAAGACCCAGAAGTACAAACCCCCTCAAGGATAAACACAAATCAAACCATGCAAAATAATAACATGTCTTATTTGACCCCCCCCCCCAAAAAAAAATGGAGGGCCATACTGTTCCACTCCAGTCCAGTAGGTGGCAAAGAACATTTCTCAATGTAGTCCAGAATTCTATGAAGTCTTCTTTTGCTGTAAGACTAGTAAAATCTATTTGTTAAATATTCAACAATTCTACCGAACCAATAAACGCATTGAATCACCATAATTCACTTCAACATGAAATTGAAATTATTATTTGCGCCCCCCCAACAAACACACACACAAACGCCATGCCAACTATAAGATAATTATGTATAAAAATGTTATACCAAAAACTATCATTTCTAACATTAAAAAATGAAAGACAATATGTATGAAGTTATAACTACTTTTTTACAGCGTTTAAAGAGATTACAGGTAAATCTAAAACTGAAAAAAATATATATCCAACCAAGTGCATCAAAGTGCAATTTAATGATAACTAGACCTATGATTATATTTCAAACCTACTGTTGGTCATTAAGGACAAATTCATTTGCAACTTTTTAAAATGTACAATCTTTTAATGTATTCATTTTTAATGAAAACGGTCTAAATCTTACACACTGTCCCTTTAAGGCTCATCTTCTGAACGTCACATGACCAAACTCCGAAAACAGGCAGGCCTTGATCTTTTCCTTAGCAACTATGAGCTCATTTTTATTAGACCAAGTGGCAAAATGGCCGCCCCCTGGGAAGGATAAAAACGGGTGGAATTTGCTGCTTAATTCTTATCCCACAAGTACAGTAATAATCATCATATGTTTAGACTAGTATTGCCAAATATAACACATTATTATAAAGGAAAATCATGACTTTATTCTTAATTTAAAACAAAAATCTCTAAGATATTAGCGTTTTTGGTGCTCACTTATATGTAAAAAAAAATATCACAACTACCTTATTTTGAGTAGGAAACTAGACAAAATCAGGAGGGGGGGGGGGGGAACTTTTATAGCCATGCATGCCTTGTCGGGTCGCTGACTCAGACCGGGGAGCTGCGGCGTGTGCCAGGCGCCAATCACACTCGCGTAGCACTTGAATCCGCGAGTTTATGCCACCCTGGCTTTTCTCTCAGCCCTTACCGCTAGACAGGAATAAAAACAAGGGATATAGAGGACGACGAAAAAGTAATGAATACCCTCCACGGCTCTCAGACGCTCAAAAAAAAAAAAAAAAAGTTCTCCTTGTCAATAAATCAAGGCACTAAAAAGTTTTGTCATGCTTTCCTCCCCGCCTCACACAAATGAGGCGTATCGGAGAGAAAAGTGATTCGGTCCAAACAAGGTCTGAGGACATCAGCTCACAAATCAATGCGTACGAAATAATACCTGCGAGCTTACAGTAGGAGTCATGCACATACACACATTTGTTATTGCACTCAAATGTCAACACACACACAGTAAGCATGTCTCGCCCCCAAAAACAGACTTGAACAAATTGCTATGGTCTGTACAAACCAGAACAATATATGGCACATACACAAGATTCATTCCTTTATTCCGCAACGGTTACCCTGACAACACCTTCAGAAAATATTACCTGCCGTTTCTGGTACCATATTGACATCATATATCGTACGGCTTATATTGCATTATAGAAACAGCATATTCGACTTGTGTTTTATGATATGAGGCTGGTGTATGATGTACATTTTCCTTTTATTATTCACCGTTTAGAAATTGTCGTATTTCACGGTTACGAACCGAAAGGTGAGGGTCACTTGGTGAAATTTTACGGGGGATTGACAAATTAATGTGCAACCAAAAAGAAACGTCGAAGATACTATTTTCTATGGATTTCACTTTTTTGATGCGTAAAGTACAGAATAAAATCGAATATCGTGCTGCGAAAGTTCGTTTTGGGGTTTCCCGGCGCTATGGAGTTAAAATTTCGTAGGATAAACCCAATATTGGGTTTTTGGCACATTCAAGAAGGACAAAAAAAACAATAACGTTACTTGCTAACCAGTTCACCTGATTTTACTTGTTACTTTTTTTTTCTCATTAACTAGTTAGCAAAAACGTTACCCTGATGTTACTCATTGACTTGATCGTCTCCGTTATAATTTCTCATCACAGTTTCAACTGGAATTAAAAGTTTTGGTGCAACACAATAAAAACAACTTGCTTTAAGAGTACAAACTTTTTTATGCTGTACTATATTCACATTCGTTTACAAATGACCATCACTGTAACCTCTCACAATTAGTGTTTATTTGCATTTAATCTTGCTTTCCCTAGCCGTAGCCCCATTAAGTCGAAATAAATGACTCTGAGCGAAAATAATACAGCGACCGTGCGACAAAGCACCCGAACGTCTGTAGAACATTAATTTTCAACGCTATCCAATATCCTCTCTGCTCGAACCAATACTGTACACATCATTAATAATCAAGGCAGGATTTGGATGACAGCTTCTTTAACTAGGTGGCCCGATGAATTCATTGGCGTCATTAGGATCCTGACAGTGAAATGAGCGTCATTAAAAAGAATTACACGCAACACGCAGCAATCATGCTGGACGAATGGGTAAAAGACGACAAAAGAGATACATTTGAGAGATAAATACAGCAGGCTGTGTAATAGTTTACACGTGTAGATGGAGACAGATATATTTTTTTTTTTAATTCACAAGGAGTTTACTGAAAACTTGTCTAGAAATGTCCCAAAGTAGGAGGCTTAAGCATAAGTATGTTTCAGGCCACATTTTCATCCTTGTCACGTTCCCCTTTAGAAAAAATAGATCTGACTCCCACTTGGGATTTAGCGCCCTCTTGTGGACAATAGTCAAAGTGCCTCACATTAAAGCTCTCCGGGCGCTTGTTCAGGAAAGTATCCAGTGTAAATAATCAACACGGCCTTGGGTAGAGTTGAGATTTTATAACAATAATACAGTGAGTTTGTTCTCCTATATGAAAACCTCAAACCTCGACTTATTTCTAGCAGCGTGTTATGCAATATACCAATGTAGTGTTTCTGGACAGAAATAGACATCGGTCCTATAACTGATACTCACCAAAGTGCAGCAGTCCTCTGTTTGTCTTTCCGTCAACAGCACACACAAAAGAATATGGAGAATTTAAGCGAGTGAACATGCCACAGGTTTGCTCCATCTTTTCACTCGTACAGTAAGTGGTGTCAAATGTCTATTGTTGTATGAGCCAAACAACAATAAAAAAAAAAAAATTCGATGCTCGGCACAGGGGAAGCGTACTTACCACATCGGTCTCACAGTTCAGAGTCCCGAGTTGAATTCCAGCTTGTTTTGGCTTTCCTGTGTGAGGTTTGCATGTTGTCCCCCTGCCTGCGTGCGTGGGTTCTCTCCGGGTACTTTGGCTTACTCCCACGGTTCAAAAACATGCGTGTGAGGTGAGTTGGACACCAAATTGCCCCTAAGCCCTGGGCCCAACTTGGGCTGAGTTTGAAAAGGTCCTTTTCATTTTCAAATGTAAATATATATTTACTTTCAACCCCTCAAAATGTTCAATGGCATTAGTCCTGTCCATACATATCTTTTTTTTTTTTTTTGGGGGGGGGGGGGTGTTATGTTCAAAAATTATACAAATGTGATAGCAGCAAAAATTACACTGTATATTTATTTATTTATGAAATTGAAATAAGACTGTCATAATTAGAGTATTTTGACTTTTGAACACTTTTGCTTTATGGGAGTCCAGGCTAAGCCAATCATTGAACTCATTGAAAGCTTGCAAATGGTGCTACCTGGTGGTTTTCGGATTTGCAAGTTGCCGTTGAAAGGATTAACGCAACAATCTGGGGAAATTCATGATAAAACATCAGGTTTTCAATATGTCCAAAATTGGCAATATTTCTGCTTTTGAATGGCAGTAAATAAGCCCGACATGGGCTAAATGTGACACCTATAGGGTGTACCTCAACCTTCCCACTGGTAAACATTTAGGGAGCACGGCATATTGAAAGTCGTCATGTTTTGACAATCTATGCAATATTTTAGCCTCCTTAAGCATGGTTGGGTTCGTGAATAGTTATTCGTCCCTTCGCGCCCTGTGATTGGCTGGCAATACTTCCGGCATGTCCCCCGCCTACTGCTCGTACTGCCATTATTTCAAGTAACTAAACCCGAGTGAGAATGTCAAACATACATACGCAGACGTGGTAATTATTCACGCGTCTGATAATTGGTGGCTGTTTTAAGAAAATCTGCCCTGGCTATCACTCACCTAAATGGGGCGTTGGAGAGACCCGGACTCACACGCTCAAGTCTTGAGAAGAGGAAACAGAGAGCTGGCCGGGTGTTTTTCAGGTTGACGGGAGTGTTGTTAGGGTCTCCTAGCTGGACTTCCCTGGTGGTCGTCCAAGAGAAATGGCTTGGCCCCTCTGGGAAGCAGATGACTCACAATGCGTGTGTGCTCGCGTCTGCGGGAGCCAACGAGCATCGTTTTGCTCTAAACACACTTGAACCTTCGATTCAGTAGGAGCTCCGCTTTGAGAGCCTCTTAATTTCCCAGCGCATTTGTGGAAGTGGTAAATCACGGCCGCTATTACCTCCGGCGCTCCCGACGAGCATTAATTGATAGTCATTTGTAATGGCTAGAGCCAGCGTGTGTCATTTTTTTTCACTGTTATTCACCCTTGCTGTCACGTGCTTAAAACGGTGAGTAATGGACTTTTAGCACAACATTGGCCGCGTTGCTCACAAGTGATATAATGCGCTTTTACACAGAGTGGATTAAAAAATAGCTTCAGGAACAAGATACTGGAGTAAATCTTCTTTCTGATGGGTTATATGCAATATCCACAATAGGCATCGTGGATGTTTTGCTGCCACGTTGATTGTTAATGCAGTAGAGTAGTTAATGGGAAAATTTACATATTTTATAGGCCATTTATTCAATCGTTCCTCATCAATATTACGTATGTGTGAAATTAATGGTCATTAATATTTATTGACCTTTAATGAGCTAATGCTCATAGGGAGTGCTAAAAGGTCGGTATAGTCAAATTATGCTGGTGTAGAAAAATTCATGTAGTAGAACTTTGGTTCTCAAATGGGGGTATTTGAAGGAACTTCAGGAGGTAGTCGAGATTTTAAACAAACATGCAAAAATCCTTTATAAAGCATGATTGAATTGTTTCAGGAAAAATATAAATTCATAATACATATTTTCTCCGATACTAGAAAAATTCGACCCAACTTGTCATGTGCCACTGCTCGTTACCTGTCAAGTTAATCATTTATTTTTGTGAACACATCTCTACTACAATAAGTAGAATATTCAATTGAATCGTGAATCATCGCACTGAGCGAAAGTCTTAATATAGTCAAAAAGTATTTTTTCCTGTTCTTTATAGAATACTTTTTCACAAATCATCTGTATTCTTAATTTCTGATTGTCTATTAATAAAATCTTATTGTTTTGTTGACATTCCCTTTATCCTCTTGTAGATGCATAACACAACCCCAGCAACTACTGTAGCTTCTATTCTATGCGCCTTATAATGCGGTGTGCCCTTATATGTGAAAAAGTTTTAAAATAGGCCATTTATTGAAGATGCGCTTTATAATCTGTTGCACCTTATAATGCGGGAAATACGGTAATCGACAAAGCTTTTGCTTTCAGTTCTTCTTTAGATTTATGTTTAAAGCTGATTCATTGTCAAACAATACCACAAAAGAACAGTCTCTGTTGTTCCACACTCCATTTTCCTTCAAGTCCAGTAAAGAGTTTAAGTTATGTAAAACGGTTCATGTTGAGAGTGTATATTCATCCCTAATCCCCAAATGAACCCTGCTAATAAAGTGCCATCTCACTTTGAGGCAGCTAAAAGCTACATTGGAAACTGTCATTTTGCTTGTCATCACCCTCCCGGTTGCTTCTCTTGGCTTTGACTAAGTTTCCTGTGTGAGCTGCCCGGCGGTGGCGGTGGCAGTGGCGGCCGGGCAACGGAGGCCCGTCGCCACATGTGGAACATCACGGTCACCGTACGGTAGTCAGCCGTGGAGCCGGAGAGTCGCTGTCCTCTGTTTCCCGCAGGAGTCAAACCTGGTGCAGAGAACAAGGCCCCGACTTCATGTTTTGCTCACCTTCTCCTTGTCCGCCCTCTCCTCGTTATGGCGGGGGCTGACGAAATCATGTCTCGGGACGCAAAAGCTCAAAACCGGTTACATCTGGTCAACTAACTTATAAGAACTGTTGTATTAAGTCTCTCTAAAAAGTAAAGATACATGTAAACCCTCATAAGATCTTCCCGTTTAACCCTTGTGCGTTATATTGTCCAATTCTTGTATCCTTACCTCGAAGACATCGCATCAAAGCAAAAGCATTGAAATGAGACAGTAGGGAGCTGAAATTTCACCCAGATAGTGTCAAAATGTCAAAGTGGAAGAAAATGACCCAAAAATGGTCAAAATACTCCACAAGGGTTGAAAATGACGGTTAAAGGTCGCTTTTCTTTTTTCGTCCTTTTCTCTGCCCTATACCTGTACCGCCGCATGCGTCACTCTTCCCTTCATCCTCTCATTTCCATTTTCCTTCCTCGTGTGGAGCAGGTGACACATAGCAAGTCAAGCTACCCAAAAAAAAGTGACGGCATTAGTCACCTGAAAGCAAACAAACTGCAACTAATCTTGGGACTGTTTACCAGTAAATGTCACCGCAACGGAGACGTCAATTTGTGTGTGTCGTAGCCATGGTGAGCGCTCGCACCTATCCAACCTTCTGACTCCCCGCAGTTCCACTCTGGAGGGCTAATTTCAACATTTCTCATTTATGGGAATTAATAACGACCCAAAAATAATCCGGGAGGCGGCCGAAACGGCGTCTCGCTTCCTCGCCAGCTTCTCCACCCTAACTCCACTCCCTTGCCCGTACGGAAGGTCCAGCCAGGAATACTGTATGTATACGGTAAAGAGGTGCATTATGGGTTTCGTTTGGCCTTTTTCTTTTGGTTTTATTTTGATTGAAAACACAGAGACAGTGATGAGTGTGACGCAAGCAACGGCTGAGCGTCTCTTCAGTTCGGTGCCAGCTCAGTAACGTTGACTGGCTAGCCCGGCCTGAAGGTAATTTCATCTCATTACGCTCAAGGCGAGGCAGGTAGGCACTGGAATTCTTTCCAGCCAGCAACTAAGGAAAATAAAACAACATGTAGCTGTAACAGTCACTCTCAACTTGCAGTTCGCCTTTAGGTAGGCCCAAAGTCTTCCACCTGTTTGTTGCAGTGAAATTCAGGAATATGATACACCTCGGCGTAAAACCGACCCAACGCACATATTCCCGCACTTCATCTCCTGCGCACCCTTTTTGACCAGTCTTATTTACTCACCTCTGTCCGTCTCGCCGTTTCACCCGGGATTTATTTCGCAACGGATTCCGTTTAGTACGTGAGCAGTGAGCTGCGCAAACCACGTAATGACAACTCGCGCCTTGCCGCACACTGTGGCGGGATTGCGTTCATCTCCTCTCTCAAAATGCTGACTCATGGTAGTTCGGAGGGATTTGCAAAGGGCGTTTGTCAGGTCGTGCCGACATGCAACATGATGGGATGTATGTTGCTCCGATCTGGATACACCTCGGGTGACCAGACTAACCCTTAACCCTAACCCGGTTTAACCAGGACTCTCTTGATTTTGAGTGGCGGATTTCAACTTCCCTTTTGTTTTTTCGTGTCCCAAACTTTATTTTTTGGGGGGGTCCAAGCCACCCAATTGTTTGAGTATTTTTATGTTAGTTATCATAGCGTTTCAGGTGATAAACCAGTTAAATGTTAACTTTAACTTTCTTTTACACCCACATTCGTCTTATACCTAAACTACAACTGCTTCCTGATTCACTGTCTAAGAATCATGGGAAATAGGGCCCAGACATTAATTGGCTGAGTGATTAAAGCGGCCAATTGGTGCTCTTTCAAACATCGTCCAAAAATAATTGGCCAAATTGACAATTTTTGCTGATTATTTTACACTTTTACGTTATGTTCTGCCAGTTGATTTTTCATTTTCAACATTTTGCAAACAACAACAAAACTGCTCAAGCTTGGATAGTGGGGATTGCATCATCTTGTTTAGCATTGTCGATAGCACTAGCTAAAGTACTCAAAAACAACGAGCACCGATCACCAGATTCACTAGTTATTAAATTTGTGATTTGTGTTTCTCAGTGAAAACGTATTGCACATTCCATCTTCGTAATTGACACCCAGTGAAATATATTCGACAAAACATTTTATTTATTAGAATTATTTTGGCTGAATAATTGTAATCATGATTGTTTGCCTAAAAAAAAAAAAACACACACAAAATTCAGGCTTTTATTTTGACCGTTTTTCTTTCGGCAGAAGTCATTTGTCAACACTAAAACCACATTTCCTGCTTGTCGCCTCAAAAAAATGTTTATCATGTCAACATATACTTTTAAGTGGATTATTCATTCGTTAGTAAATTCCCCAATATATACCAACACAATAATTACAATCCTATGTGCAAGATTTAAGAATCCAAGAATAGAGAAAAGCTCATCACGAAGTCTAAGCCCGCCGGTCACATGATGTCATCACCTAAGCTGACACGCATGGCATAAATCTCTGTGTGGTCTTGGCTTCTTGCGGGTTAAGTATGTGACTGAGGTCATACAGAAAAAAAAAAAAAAAGGAGTTGGAAACATGTTCTATGGTTAAAATCCACAGTGATGTATGCTCTGTCATGTCTATGCTGACCATTGACTTTAAAGCAGTAGCGGGTAGAAAACTGTTGAAAAGCGGATAGCATTTGATTGATGCTCATGGCTACTTCAAATCACTTGATTAACTTATCCATACCATTGAGGGCAATAGACGTCAACGATTGATATGAACAGGGAAGGCAATGAATATGTTAACTAGTTTTTAACTCATTCAATCCCAAAAGCGTATTTTTACGTTGTTTTTTTTTTTTGAGAGTAGGTCCTTTTTTTTTCTTCCAAGTATTTGGCCGAAGAAGAATCCAAAAACTGTCGGTTCTAGATGAATCATGTACTAAACTAATCAAATTGGTAACTGAGTGCTTAAATAATCAATTCCTTTCCAAGTCATCAATTGCCTAATCCCTGTTTGGGATTGCATGCGTTAAAACAAGTATCTCTATTTTCCAGCAACAGTTATTCAGCGTTAGCCATTTTGAAAAAATACTTAAAACAAACAAACGTAGACCCAGAACGGGCGGCTAAAAAATAAGCGGCAGGCCGCAAACGGCCCCGGTGCCAAAGTTTGACCACCGCCGACATACACAAATTCAACCGATCAATTTAATCAGGAAACAGTCGAGCCAACTAATCACGTTTCACGCTCCCGTCGCTTCCGTCAAATCATCCGTGTTTAAATTTCAGCGTCAAAGCACTGCTCGCATAAGTTATTGCCCGATGAAATCCGATCTCCTTCTTGGTATCGGACACATTTATTTACAGAAGGCGGCCGTGATTCGTTGACAATTTCTGGATACATCATACTGTCGGTTGGATATGGCTCATTGTATGCCTGACATGTTTGCATGAAGCAGTAGATATTAATGTGCGGCTTTGTCACTCAAGCGTGTAGTTTGAGGATCAAACCTGGTCCCGGTGGACTCTGGGGTGTGGGTTACATAGACCTCTCGGTGTCTGTATAGGAAGACTCGTGACCCATTAATGGACCTCTGGCTTTGCCGCATGCAAGCACGGAGCAAGGTGCTGCGGGATTGAAACGCCGTCTCACATGTGTGGCCCCTCACTCGCACCAAACATCTTGTTAAAGCGTATGGCCGATTTTATGCGGAAAGAGATGCCGTCCTGGCTTTTTAGTCCGCTGGCAACCTCCTGCTGCTTGAATCCGGATGACGGCGCTACTAACCAGATTAGACTACTAGTCGATTATTGACGCAGATTAGTTTTTATCATTTTTTATTTGAGGAGGTATTATGAACGTGTGTTGTAATTGCTTATACACAAACAATTGGGTCTGCGGTGAGAGAGATTCGAGTTCTGACCTTCCTTGAACGCAGCATCGGGTAACAACCAATCACGGCACACATGACCAAACTCAGAAGTGAGGGGAGCTGTGATTGGTTGTTTCCTCAACCCCGAGCAACTGTGATGTCATTTTCAGTCGACAGCAAGTGGCAAAATTGCACAGTTAGTCCGTAACACCGAGGGGGAACTTCCGACGTGTGCACTTCTGAATAGCTTCCGGATTCCAGAAGTTATCTATCTTTAATGTAGTATAGTCGTAGAAATTTTAATGTTTTTTTTTCCCCCGGGTTCGGAATTTCCGTATGACGGAGGTCTGCATTCCGAAATTTGCAGTGGTCCACTAGGATCTAGAAATCATTTGGGTGACGTTGCTGTAACGTTCCTTCGTTTCAGTAATTATGAAGACAAATTATCGGAGGAAGAGAAACGGGTGGTCGGAAAGGAGCAAGGCCTCATCAGTCCAGTGGAAGATTTCAATTAGTCATGGAAACAGAGGAGTGGTCCTCTTAGCTTCAGCAGTGACAGACTTCACTTGTCCTCCTGACACACATTTGCAGTCCTCTTCCCTCCTCCTGTCCATCCTCATTTCCTCCCACCTCAGCATCTCCACTCCCTTTTCCTTCAGTAGTTCTAACGTCTTCCCTAACCTCCAATTTTAACCTTCCCCGTTTCATGTTTTCCCTTCGTAGACTCCTCTTTTTCGAGCAGTTTCTCTCTTGGTGACAGCTGAGCTTTGACAGCCTTTTACCTTCTATTTTTCTCCACCACGGCGAGAGAACACTCGGGCATCGGGGGCCTTGTTCAAACAAACATGAGGCCATGTGGTTCGCCGAGGGTGGCGACACGCCATAACAAACCGCCGGCTCCTGGCCGTCGCGGGCGTACGGTGATTAGGGCCCCCGCTACGGCGGACGAAGGGGGGGTGAAGCTGGACGTCCATGCCGGTATCCATGACAACCTGACAACAACATAGCAGCCGGGAGGTGCGACGGCGGATGAAAGTTAATGTATGAGATGAAATCATAATCATGGAATGAGAAACGGGATTACTCGCAGCAATTAATGAATATAATGATACATATTTTATAGAATAGGTGTGTGCAGTCTGAAAAGGCCAAGACGAAGGATGTGAGTCAGGATGTGTCAAAGCTGAGTCATGTCAAATGCTTCTGCTGAATGAGAGACTTTGAATTGTTCCTGAGTACTTAACTCGAGGCAAAACACCTTTAATGTGCTCTCACACAGCAGTCAATTAAAGCAGTCATTCTCAAAAGAGGGGACGTGAATTTAACAGGCTTAGTGTAAGTAAGAGATCTAATTTGTTTGTAAATGTGGTGACAGGAACAGTCAATTTGTTTTCAAATTAAGAGCAAATTACTCAAAACATGTATTCTCAAAAGAGGGTACGTAAATTTAACAGGCTTGGTGTAAGTGAGAGATCTGATTTGTTTGTAAATGTGGTGACAGGAACAGTCAATTGTTTTGTTTTCAAACTAAGAGCAAATTACTCGGAACATAAATTCTCAAATGAGGATATGTAAATTTAACAGGCTTAGTGTAAGTAAGAGATCTATCTTGTTTGTAAATGTGGTGACAGGAACAGTCAAGCTTTGTTTTCAAATTAAGAGCAAATTACTCTGAACATGAATCAACCTATTGCTAAATGGTATTATAGTACTTGGAAGATATTGTCTTTTTTTTAAGTTTTAAGCTTGTGCGTGTCATTAGTGACACAATTTTTCAGCAGATGAGCCAAAAATGAAACAGATGGTTCCTCTGTAGATGCTGAAAATCTGTCTAGATACCACTGCAAATCTAGTTACAAACGTTAATATTTTCACAGATGACACTGTCCTCTGTCTTAAATCACGTTGATCCAATGATTGCGTATAAATCCCTCAAGAGGGCAGCAAAGCACTGTTTTTGTCTAACAGAAAGTCCTCATTTCGCATTTAATTCATAGTTCCACCGCACCAATATGCTACATACTGTAGGAGCGCCATGGTAACACTTTTATTGAAAATTCGAGCTAATTTTTATACTTTACATTTAAAATAATCTCGCGGACTGGATTAAACCAATTTGCGGGCCAGAACCGGCCCACAGGCCGTATTTTTTACACCGTGCAATAATCTCACTTGCGTAATCATTTCCCTATCCCAAACACTTTAAAACAAATTATGAATGGACATCATTTTCCTCTTTTAACGCATTCATGCACCTGAACTGCATTTAAATGACATTTCCCATCATGGCAATTTCCCCAGTAAATAAATTTAACGTCAACATCGAAGATATCCTCAACTCAGAACACGTATTTTCTATTCCGCTATATCCTAGTTGGTGCTTAGTAACCCGGACTGGCCTGAGCAGCAAACAAACAAGCCTACTTAACGTCAAGCATTTTTTTTTTTTTCAGCCTAAGCTAATTAAAGCTAATTTTAATGGGTAACCTACTGCCAACGCGCAACGTTTTTTGACAACAGCCAATTTGGCCATCGCGCCACCATCTTGCCTGCCAGCATAACCGCTCATATGTTGTTATAGTCTCATTCGGGCTTAAAGCGGCTCACGGACGGAATACAAGACATGGAAATATAGAAACTAATTTATGAGCATGGAAAAAGCAATGTGAATTCCAAATGAGGTCTAAAAAAAAAAAAAAATGGTGACAGAGTAAGAAAAATACCAAATTACAGGTAAAGGGAAAATAGTCCAAACAGTTTACGCCACGTATCCAGATAAGATCTCCCGGCCACAAATAAAAAACACATTAGTAGTTTGTTTCCACAATCCTCCCCTTAAAAGTTTGACTCCCAGCTTGCACTTAGCAAAAACTCATGGAATAAGTGGGCAGATCTGCACCGAGATTACACAAACGAGCCCAACCATTCTCTCCATCGCTTTGACTCCATGTTGGGTCGCAAAGCTTCTAATAACCTCCCAAGTGCTACCATTCTTCCATATTCCCCGAAAAATAACTGCGAAAACAGATTACGGAGATTATTTAAGATTCGTCAGATATTCTACTGCAAAAAAATCCATTGGAAGACTGTGAAAAAAGCTTATGATGAGTTTTGTTTAATAGGGAAAAAAGCTTGGGAAGCAAAATGTTCTTCACATGAAAAAATGATTTTAAATCCAGCATTTTTTTAAGATTTGTTGTTTGAAAAGTTTTATATCGTTCTTAAATCAATACAGAAAGATTTTTTCATATTCTCCTTGTTTTAAGACGAAGGCTTTCAACCTACGGCCCGGGGGCCGTTTGTGGCCCGCCGTTCACATTTTAGCAGCCTGCGGCATACATGAAATTTACTAAATTTTAATTTTATTTTGATATGGCCCACGATGCGATTATATTTACTTGCATTTATTGTAGTCATTGTTCCAATTACAAATGTCATGGGAAAGATTTTTGGGATTGTCTTGTTTAAAAATGACAGTTTTGCGTGAGTCTAATTTTCAGAGAAAATGTAATTTATGACTAAAGAAAACCCATCTGGAAAAGGTTTGCTTGAATCTTGCAAAATTGGTCTGAATTTTTAAATGAATGAGAAAATATTGCTTACATTTGCAGTAAGTTTGGACTATTAGCATAAATATAGTTGCAAATGCTTAAAACAAGAAAATTTGTCGAATATTTCAGCTATTTTCTTGATTTTGGTCCAACACTTTTTGCAGCGTAGCGAACCCCTTTATCGACTTTGGTCTTATTTCCCGCCGTGATTGTTCGGACTCAAACTCAGTGAAAATCTAGATGCAGGAGAAAGATAAGGCACATTTCTCAAAATCAAATCACAGCGGACCGCAAACCTCCGAGAAAATGGAACAGGCCGTTTTTGTTAGCGCTACGTCCCAAAAACGCTGTTTGTTTACATATTTACACTGGCGACGAGCATTAGGCAGATTCTTGCGTGGTCCTAATTAAATCGTAAGCGGCGGATGCTCGGTTAAATAGTCACACGGGTAAACAAGCGCATTTGGAATCTGATTTCAATGCTTCACTGTAGACGTTTTCCGGCTGAGTGCTCGCTCGCTCGGATCCGCGCTTCGATTTTGTACCGCTAGTTATTAGCTGTACGTGCTGCACTTTGCAGTGCATTTTGTGGGTATCGTCTTCTCAATCAGATTCAAAGATTGAAATTGTTTATTGTCTCGTGCGCAGTGTAGGAACACGTTTCTCCGTACAATTAAAGCCTTACTTCGCTGTCCACACCAATGTCATAAAAAAAATAAAAAATTGATCAAATTGATCAACCCCAAAAACATACAGATTAACAACTGCACCCACTACAATTTCGCATTTCGGGGGTGTGTTTAAGGTCAGCTTGGATTTTGCAAAAACCAGCGAGAGATCATGCAGTAGCATGTTTTTTTTTTTTTTTGTTTCTTTTTAAAGTCGGCACCCTTTGAGAATGCAGCGCGTACTTTGACGCCACTGATTGCACCCCAAGGCCCCAGGAACATTGGAGGCGTTGTATGGTAAGGGAGCCTCCAAGTCTGATAGATAAACATTAATATGGACTGAGGGAGAAGACCAGCCGAATTTAAGGTCATTTCCCCGTTCACGGCTGCCGAGGGAACACGTAACGCGCCATTGGCTGCAGGCCCACACGCGCACCAACAATGCAGATATGATCACGCGGGGGTCCACGTGTATGTACTCGTGAAACGGAAAAATAAACACTGCAAAAAATAATATGAATGAATGCTGGATCTTAACTCATCGACTGCCAGTGACGTCTTTTGACGTCAAAGATGTTTTTAACAGGCTGGCCTCCTCAATTATTTTTATGGTCTTCATAATAAAACATAGTCGGGACGTTGCATATTGCGGTGGTAGAAGAAAGGATGGGAGTCCATATGTTAAAAACGTCTTTGACGTCAAAAGACATCACTGGCAGTCAATGAGTTAAGATCCAGCATTCATTCATTTTTTCTTGTACCTGGCACTTTTTGCAGTGTTTATCTTTCTGTTTCACGAGTATATACACGTGGACCCTGCGTGAACATATCTGCGTTGTTGGCGCACGTGTGGGCCTGCAGCCAATGGCGCGCTGGATCTTAACTCATTGACTGCCAGTGACGTCTTTTGACGTCCAAGACGTTTTTAACAGGCTGGCCTCCTCAATTATTTTTATAGTCTTCATTTGGAGTCCCATCCTTTCTTCTACCCCCGCGACCACCACAATATGCAAGGTCCCGACTATGTTTTCTTTGGTCGCGCTCCCATTTGAGTCCCGCTTATTTAAAAACGCCACAGCTTCATGCATTACCTACCAACCCTTACATGATGTCACTAAGGGATCGCGGTTTTTACCCCAGCACTTAAAAGCCCCCCCGTTGACGGACAACGACGTAATCAAACAAACTGCGAAGCAAACACGCCTGCCTTTCCTCGGCGCAACGCAAACCACCCACCGACACGTTCAATCTACGAGACCACGTTAAGTGATTTTGCACTTAAGTGGCAACGAGACCGAACCGCATTATCTCCAACTTTAGTGGTTTGCTTCTCTCCTGAAACATTATATCGATCTCAAAGGAAGGGGAACACCCCCCCCCCCCCCCTCCATTTTCAGAGTCACTAATACGTTAGGATGTTCGTACTCTGCATCACCGTTCCCTTATTACGCTGACTGTAACCATATGTGCGCTAGAAGACATTCCATCGAAGGACTCCCTGAGACTCATAAACTGGCTCACGACGCAAAAACTGTTTGACAGCGCCGGCCACCGCAATTGTCTGACCAGTCGCATGAGTCACATGACATGTTTTCCCTCGCCAGTCCAGTCGGAGCAGAAATAATGACCTCATTTTTTTTTTTTTTTTCTTGAAATAAGACCATGCAAATGGACTTTTTAAAGAGTGGACTGAGAAATGAGGTTGGCATGGCGGTTTGTAGATCCTCAAGGAAAGTATTGAATCTGGTTGCCCAGTTTTGTGGCCAAACTGGGTGGTCTTGCAAAAGGGTTTGTGGGAAAATGCCTTGTCTGTAGATGGTCGTTTGTGAAGAAAGATGATGTAGGCATAGTATAAGATATTCATGATTTTTTTTATTTATGTTTTTGCATGCAAGAGTTATAATTCATTGCAGACTTTGTTGGCATCTGGTCCTAGAGACTCATTTTAGCAGATGTTTAGTTCTCGTGATATGCATCTTGCAGGGAAAATGAGAATGATTTTCAATAGGATATAATCAATAAAAACTATGTTTGGGATATTGTATTTTCATTTTTTATAATCTAACAAGTACATTCTTACTGTTAGGAAACTGTATTACCATAAATTTAGGACTATTAGCCAGTACTATAACCCTGCATTTTATAATACTATGTGCCGAATCTGCATTTTTTTTTTTGACCAGCCACCAGGGGGCAATCTCTTGGTATACAAAGGGGGACATAAGAAGGTGCTTTCAATGTTTTGATTTGGAGTTGAATTGCTGTCTTACTCAATACAGAGGTCGCTATCTGTGGGTAAACACAATCAGGCATGTTATTGTTGTGTTGGTGGAGTATCCTAACAGTTTTTGAGAGAGAGAGAGAGAGAGAGAGAGAGAGAGAGAGAGAGAGAGAGAGAGAGAGAGAGAGAGAGAGAGAGTTTTTATCATTGAGACTGGGGAACGATGTTTTTTGTTTTGTTTTTTTTGGTGTGTTTGCCGATCACAATTTTTGACAGACAAACTATCAATTGAGCAGCCGTTTAATTTGGAAAATTATCATAACTTTGTATTTTTTTGTTCTCTTTTTACAAAGCATTTCAATAGGTGCCGATCAGATTTTCAATGTTCATGCAGCAAAAGCCAATAACAAATAAATACTGTATATCGGCTTTCAAAATGTATTCGTGATGCAATCAATGAATGACATACATTCTTTTTTTTAAACAAGCTATGACTCTTTTTTTTTTTTTCGCATGACTTTCTTGCATGACTCCCCATAACACTCATGATATACAGAAGTATATTTTCCCTCCTCCTGATTTGTATTCCCCACATTCATTCAAATGTATTTTACATGCCACAACTGTAGGGGGAGCCACTGAAGGGCAATAAATAAAACAAAACAAATGTTCCTTCAACAGCTTTCTCCTTCGTTCCTCATCACGCATGCAGTTGCCATGAGCCTCGGCGCTGCAATAAGACCCTCCGGCTGTCAACACAGCTCTGTGCAAACAAATGGGCCCAATGATTGATGGAAAGGAAGTTGAGCTAGCAGATCTTCCTGCTGTGAAGATAGGACACCCAGTGTAGAACAGCATGTGGCTTCCAGTCGAACAAACTCGCATGCAAACACTCGTTTTGTCTTTTTGGCTAGTATACACACACTATTAGTTCTTAATGAAGCATATGTGTTTGCCACTCATTTGTTTATGTCAGTATATTTTTGTATGGACACTAAGAATTTCCATGCCAATAACGCTTAGAATATTTATATTGCCAGTCGTGTCTCCTTATTTACTATTAGACTATGTTTGTTCAAAATTTTCAATTGTGTATTCGGGTTTTAGGTTCAAGTCTGGAAAGAAGCCAGCACGATAAACTTTGCATGTGTTAGGTGGCTTTCAACTTGAATTACAGTGGAAAGTACCAATGCAGGATTCTAGGTTGAGGTCAAAGTAGGAAATTTCTGGATTCCAATGTAGTTTTTAAGATATTGTGTCAACTGTGGTTAGTGTGCAAGCTGTTTATACAGTGCCAATAATAATACCGTATTTATCCGACTACAAGGATTATTTTCAAAAAATGAAGCGCGCGGACTGAACCAACATCCGAATCCATCCTTGTTCACACACAGAAATATTACTTCAATGGAGAGGATCATGTAAAAGTTATGATGTTTCCAGTGTATTCAATTAAGTGTTGCAAGATTAGCAGCCGAGTGCTTCGGTTAGCAAACGCGGAAAGGTATTCTAGTAGACTCATTTATCTCATTTAACCTTGGTCTTTTGTGGCTCGCAACTTCGGGTATCTATGATTTAATGAACTTGAGCTGCGTTGCGAGCAAAAAAAAAAAACAAAAAAACTACTTCGAGCACGTTGAAACTTACATGGATGAGGCATTTAGTGATCGCTCACAATGTGGGAAATCTGGAACACACTTGACGCGCAGCAAAAAATACAACTTTAGAGTTATATACAAACATATACAAACATACAGACATAACATATACATAAACACATATAAAAAAACACCAAAAAAACTACTTTGAGCAGGTTGAAACTTACATGGATGAGGCATTTACTGATCGCGCACAATGTGGGAAATCTGGAATACACTTGACGCGCAGCAAAAAATACAACTTTAGAGTTATATACAAACATATATACACAAACATAAACACATAAACAAACAATCATAAACTTGGAACACGGGTGGCGCGCAACTTCGGGTATTTATGATTTAATGAACTTTGAGCATGTTGAAACTTACATGGATGAGGCATTTACTGACCGCTCACAATGTGGGAAATCTGGAACACACTTGACGCGCAACAAACAATAAAACTTTAGAGTTTAAGACGATTAGATTTTGTCTGTTTTGCTATAGGATTACGGTGAATTGGCCTTACGAGCTCGTAACACGGGGGCCCACTGTAATTCGCTTTTTCATTTGATGGTTTTATATTCACTGTGTCAGTGCAGGTTAGCTTACTTAGGTAAAAATCCAGACAAGGAAAGCCATAGTCGATTCTGAAACCCCCAAAGCTCCGCCAGGCAGACGCGCTAACCGCTATTCCGCCGAGCTGTCCGTATTTGAACATTTACACCAAAAACGAGTTATCCCACCTCAGCATATTCTCGAGTCCTCTGACTGAACCTTGTACGGAAGATTGGCAGGTGAGGGAGCTGCAGACATGTCATCTGTCAGGAAGCGGGCGATGATAGATGGAAGGCGGGAAGGGTGAGTGGAGAAAAAGACGAGCGTGTGTTTAGGCGGGAGGGCACATGGATGAGAGGCCTGAATCCCTCCTCGGCGCATGTAACCCAACCGGCGAGAACTGTTAATGGTATTTTATATCACTTTTATATTGAATATACAAGGGCTTTTTATTGCATCGGTGTACTGTGTGGGGGGGGAGCAGGAGGGGATTAAAAAAATAAAAATAAAAATCATTCAAAGGTCTCAGCCAAAACCCACATTTTCATTTACCAAACAGCCCGTCTTGCGCACGATCCGCTATGCACCTTAGGTTTCATACGTGACCGGGGTTCATCCGCAGTGGCTGGGGCTGCCCGCTAACAGGCGCGGCGCTTTCTGCGGCTTGACGTCCGACCACCGTCTCGCTCCCGCCTCCGGGCTCCCAGCGGAGCCGACCCGGAGCAAAGACGGGATCCCGCGCTCGTGCCGACGCAGTCGAGCTGCGGGGGAGTTTTGGAAATTCGCTCTGCCCCGTCGAGCGCTCGAGGAAATTTGTTACCCCTTGGTCTGTAAATCATAACTATGCCAAAGTAGATCGCGCCGACTTCAGAGGCACCATGTAAAAAGGTCAGCGAAAAGCAGTGAAGAATTCCATTGCTATATTTGAATCCATTCTTACGACCTTTAAAAGTTCAAATGTCATTTCTACTTTGGTTTATTAATGGCAGACGCCCCTCTACACAAGAGCATTTTAATTTACTGTCTGCTTTTGAAAATGATCATTTTCCTGGAGGTGTCGGATTTTAAAATGAAAGGCCTAAATGTGTTTTTTTTTTCTCTCAAACTTGTTGTTTTGCTGCTTAAAACATATCAACTTCGCTATTACATGTGGAAGAGGTGTTGAATTCTGAGAAAATATACAAAAAAGTAGAAGTGGAAAAGTAGAAAATACAAACCTCACTTGATTGCAGTGAAACACGAAAAACTAGACTCGGAAATAAGACTCAGAAGGAAATTAGGAAGACAGCTTGACATGACGGCTTGTGAGTTTGACATTTTCACAAGTCACTAAGAACCTTGAGCGTAAAAACTGTCAGACATCAATCCTATATTACATAATGCACATGAAATGACCCTAAAAAGTGCATAGCAACTGATACATCACCCTTTGACCAATTTGATGAATATGTAAAAATGACCAAAAGTTTTGACCAATTGACGAATATGTAAAAATGACAATAAGTGAAAAATACATGTGCATTATGACCAATATTTCAAATCCAAATCCCTAGCTACTGCATAGCAACTGATATAATAGTACCCCAACACACATTTTCCATGCTTAATCTATGCAAGACCCTATTTGAAATGTAATAAATATTTAAAAATGACAAAAAGTGACATACATGTGCACTGTGAGCAAAGTCACTAATCAATGGCCCAAGCAACTGCATAGCAACTGATATCACAACAGTACCCCAACACATATTTTCCAATTACAACACTATATTTACTATATACTTAATAAGACCTTATTAGACAAGGGTATAATTATGCAAAAATTACATGTACATTATGACCAAGGTTGCAAATCCATGAGCCTAGAAGCTGCATAGCAACCGATATCACAACAGTACCTCCCAACACATATTTTTCAGTTACAGCGCTAAAGGTTTGTTAGACACTATTTGACAAAGTATGTAAACATTAGAAAACGTACAAATACATGTGCATTATGACCACGGTAAAAAAAAAAAAAATAATCAATGGCCTGAGCAACTGCATAGCAACTTATATCACAACAGTACCTCCCAACACGAATTTCGCAACATGTATTTTTCAGTCACAAAACTAAATATATTGACCACAAAGATGCGCCAAATTCATGAGCATTATGACAACGGTCATACATACATGCCGACAGCAACCGCATAGCAACTGATCAGGAACCATGCACATTTTTACCAACCACAACAGTAAAAAGAGGACCCTACATAACAAAGTTGATAAATATGTAAAAATGACAGAATTCCCCAAATATGACAAAGGTGACAAATGCAACTGCATAGCAACTATGACAGTAAACATTTTTTTTAAAAAATCAACCTGAAAATCAGAAACAATTTTACAAAAATCTAGAGATTCTGTGTTTACTTTGAAACCCTTCAAATATATAATCAATCATTTTATTCAGATGAGTGGTCAGTATGTACACTTGGCCCTCTTGAATGTTTGTGTACCCGGATGAGATTAGTAACAGTATAAATCACTAGTTGCCTACGCCAAAAAACGGAGTCGTCAGTAAAAATATGGGAGCTGAGCCTCGACTGAGAACATTTACACTTTCCGTGGCACCTGCAGTAAAAGCGACCTCTGTTTACATCGGGAAAAAACGTTTTTGTCCAAGACATTTCTGACAGTTTACAGGCTGAAAATCAATAACTGTTTTACTGAAACATTAAATTACATTTTTTTTTTACATTGAAACGCAAACAAGAAAACTGTCACATACAATCGAGAGCTTGACTTTGACCTTCAATTCCAGCTGTCCTCTGCTTGTATTGGGTATCATTCAAAAGCAATAACATTACTGCAATATGAAAGTTGAAACTTATTTAAAAATGCAAAAGGGAAACGTATGCATCAATGTTTGATAATGTTTGTCCTCATTAGTGTCTCCAATTTGCTGGAGTCAATCCCAAGGTAAGGGCAGAGGATTGGGCTGGTAACTTGCCACCCCCCCCCCGAAATATAATTTCACTCAGTGGAACTGTGATTTATTTTATTCCAAAATATTTGTCGTTTATATTTACTTAATTCTTTCAGTGCCAAGCGTCAACCCCTAGAACCGATTTCCTGCATTTTGACGCATCTTTTAGGCCCGCAAAATATTTTATTGTGGGATTATGTAGATATTGTTGGTACCATATGAAAGATTGGATTCCATTCTTTACCTAGAAAAACAAAGTAAGATTCTACCTCATTTATTTCTTTAGTAATCACTATTTCAAAATAGCGACACCAAATTATTTTGGACAAAAGCAGAAAATGTCGACTTCACAAAAGTCACTTTGTGGCAATTTTTTTCTTCTTCTAAGAACCATTACTCACTGGATACCTTTCACATTTCGGGTGACTGCTTAAGGCCACACAGTAGCGCCTAGATAATTAGCAATATTTTGAAAGCGGTACATACCGTACCTGGCCAAGAGCGCCGCCATTCATCCTGTCAAGTGAGTCGGATAAGACTGATGGAGCGCTGGCAGTGGATGGACTTGGGAAGGACGGAAAGTAAGATGGACGGCTGGCAAGGGAAGAGGGGAGCACTGTCGAGAAGGAAGGTGTTCGAACTGGCAGCTGTCGGACATGTGGAAAGTACCTGTGGTGGCGTTAGGTGTACAGAGGATTAATTAACCCTTGTGCAGTATTTGGCCCGTTTTTGGTCACTTCCACATCATTCTCGAGTATTTTAACCAAGGGATTGCACACCCCTAGTATTTTGGGAACTAAGTCGTGGTGACATGTTGACACGTTTGGCCAGTTACTTCCACATCATTCTCATGATAGTGTCATAACTAAATGTCCCTGCCATGTTGAACTTTCACATGTTGTCACCATCTGGGTGAAATTTCAGCTCCCTACTGTCTTCTTTCAGTGCTTAACCTTTGATGTGAAATGCCTTTGCCAGGGGTTAAGGAAAGTATAATTGATGAGTATAGTCCTTCATACGTCTCCCCAATGATAATTTGTGGCTTTAAAAGCGTTCCCCGGCGCCACAAAGAGGCCTAAGAAACGTCAGACGATTGGGCCGACGCGCTCCGCTCCATCACAAACAGAATCCTGAGACCGTTACTCTTCGAGTAGGAAATGTCTCTTTAGCCAAGTAGCGCCCAGTTTATTCTGGCGCCATGTTGAAAACCAAAACTTTTATACGCATAGATTTAGCGTCACATTTTCAAGAGGGAGCAGATGATGGACGAGGTGCCGGGTGAGAGGAACACCCGTGGCTTGTTTCACTAATTTGTTTCCAATCCAACTTTATTTGGATAGCACCTTATCATGCATCATACACAAGTCGGTGCTTCACAGAAAAAAAAAAAAATAGCTGTTAACAATTTAACCTGTGTGCACTATTTTGCCTCAGTGGCATCAAGTCATTGAAAGAAGACACTAGGGAGCTGAAATTTCACCGACACGGTGACAACATGTCAAATTGTAACGACCAGGAGCGTTCCATCCCATGGCTAAAATTCTATGAGATTATTTGGAAGAAAATGACCAAAAAAATTATCATAATTCTGCACTTTGGTTAAAGGAATTGAAAGAAAACACTAGGGAGCTGAAATTTCACCCAAATAGTGACAATACGCCCAATATCAACTTAGTTATCACACTATCAGTAGTGTGCCATCCTTTGGCTAAAAAACTGTGAAAATGATGTGTAACGAAATTACCCAAAAAATTATTGTTTTTTTGCATAATCATTAAAGGGAAAGCACTTAAAGAAGACTGTAGGGGTCTGAAATTTCAGCCAACATGGCACAACCACTTAGGTATCACACTAGCAGGAGTTCACCATCTACTGGATAAAAAACTGTGAGAACTCAGTGGAAAAACAATGACCCAAAAATGATCAAATACTGCACAAGGGATAAAAATTAAAATAAACATTAAAATCACCCTCTCCCTTCGCCTTGACACATATTCAACCCCAGGACTATTGAATGATTTATTTTCAGTTTGAACTTGAGCGTGTCATACCATAGATCCATCCCAGTTTTTATGCTAAAACAGACAGAAGAAAACGACATCCAAATATTTATTTTATGCGTATTTTACTCGCCACCAGGGGGCACTCTTCAGGGGTAAACCCATCAGGCATGTTCCTGTTGTGTAGGTGCAGCAATCTAACAATCCCAGTGTGTCATTTATGTTATAATAATTAAAAGGTTCCACATACGTTCTTTCTCTGTAAACATCTGTTGTTACAACAAGCAGCTTAAAGTCTGATGTGGTCCGATTTCAGCGGTGTAGGTTGTAGCCCGAAAAAATACGGTAATTAAAATATTTTCGATTACAGTCAAAATTTTGGAAACCTCCACATTGAAACCGCCCTCATACACAGTAAGATGTCAAAAAAATTTAAGATATTAACTCCTGAAATGGACAGCTGTGAACTGAAAGTCATTCTAGTTCATAAAACGGGATCTACATCATTACATCGATCGAGAGCATACTAAGATGTGCAAAGCTAACATCTAGGCAAAATGCCACTAATTTGCACCATTTCCTCCCCCTTTGCTCTCCCTCCCTCACCCGCCCTCACCCCTCTGCCCTGCCTGACCTTATCCATCCCCAGTGTTTACAGACCACTCCGCTGCTCAAAGTGGGTCAGCTGGTGTTCCTCAAACAAACCCCATCGAAAACAGATGAGCGGCCATCAAGGAAGGGAAAAAAAAAAAAAAAACTTGGGCTACAATCATGTAGAAAAGTCCAATGAACTTTTTGGATTTTTGGGGGGGGGGGGGTGTTTATCATTCCGCCATCTAAATCAATCCCCCCGCCTCCGTCCATACGTCTGATAAGACGATCAGTTTTCACGTGGCCTCTCGCTCGCCGCGTCTTCTGGTCTTGCTGACGGCATAGGAAGCCGATCTTGTGGCTCGCTTTAATCAGCTGGCAGCTGACAAAGACCTCAAATTCCCATTTTGGGCTAAGGCAGGCCTGCCAAGTATTGTGGTGTGTAATTTATGACATGTAATTATGAAGGTGTCAAAGGAACAAAAACAGCAATGCTTTAAATGGGTGACTCATTTTGTTCCTTGTTTTGGTTATGCAACGGTCAATGAAGCAGTATTTGTGAAAAAAATACACCTCTATATATATATATATATATATATATATATATATATATATATATATATATATATATATATATATATATATATATATACATATATATATAAAAAGAACTCAATTAGAAAATAAATGTCCATTTTAGAAAGGCCATTAACAAATGAAACCATGCATGGCATTCTCCAAAGTTTTATCCCATGACATAAGTCAGAAAGTTCAACCAAACTTTTCTTTTTTTTTTTTTTCCTGTGGCCTCTTTCTCAGGTTTTCTATGAAAGCAACCAAATGAGATGGAACGTGGGACATCTCCCCCAGGAGTGGGAGAGAGATGCCGATTGCTCACAGGAGATGAGCATCCCAGACTCGGAGGTCACCGCAGAAACAACCAATAAAGAAGTGAGGTCTCGGAAGAGAAAAGCTGGACAAGGTTAGTAGCTTGAAGTAAGCGGGGACAGAGTAGGGAAGAAATCTGCCACTGGAAACATTAGCAGCATGCTAATATGAAACAATACATGAATGCACTTTTGCCTTGTGCAGTGTTTTGGCCATTTTTTGGTCATTTTCTTCCACCATAAGGCGCACCTTCAATGAATGGCCTATTTTAAAACTATTTTCATATATTGGGTGTACCGCATTATAAGGTGCATAGAATAGAAGCCACAGTAATGACTGGGGTTACGGGATCCATCAACTAGATGGAGCTGTACTAGGGGAATGTCGACAAAACAGTCAGAAAAGTCAAGTTTTATTAATAAACAATCAGAAATGAAGAATAACAATTTGTGGAAACTACTATTTAAAGAATAGGATCTTAATTACAGCAAGACCCTTTAAATCAACGGTAAGATGAATCGAGAGTTTAAATCATATAATTATGATTCAATTAAGTAATAAACTTTTTTTTAAAGAAATTCTAACCAAAAGCCTCAAAATATATTTCGTTGTTGATTGAAAAACTGTTCCTGAATTAATTGATGACAGTGCAGTTTCTTTTGAAAAAACCCATGATTTTAGCGTGTTTTCTCCATATAAATTGCTTCAAAATGGAAGCGCATCCGCAGGGTGTTATAAACTAATAGTAAGAAAAAAAATTGACAAATTCACATGGTGATTAATTTATTTAACATTTTCGTCCCCCAAAAATGAATTCTCCAATTTTATGCACTGTATAAGGTGTGGTAAATTTTCATTATAATCACAAGATATCGAAGTTGTTGTCACTTTGTTCAGTTTGGGGCATTTTTTTGAGGTAAAGCACTCAAGTTCAACCTTACCCTCCATGAGCAAAACTAAAAAGGACTTTACACCATGACGTATAAAGATATGTACAAATGTACGCTGGACGCATCTCAACGTCATTTCAGCGGCTACCTGTCACGACCCGAAGCGGCGGTTGTTTCGTCCGAAGCCTCGCGCGGATCATCGCGTCGCTAACATTGTTTTTCTTTCTGTCTGTGGTGGGACGACACACTGGGAGAGGGGGAGGCCGGAGCTTCATCGCTGTTGACTTTGTCCATGCTTGGACAGTACTAAAGCTGTGTGTGGGCCGGACCCCCACGGAGATCGGCGCTGGAACGACTGTCAGCGGCGAGGACGGCGGTGAGCTGGGCTCCCGCTGCGCCAACAGGTTCCGCACCATTATCTGTTGTCTTGCTAAGCGCCATACCTCATGTGTGAACAGTCCAGTACCCAAAAAAAAAAAAAAAAGCAGTTGGTATAGATATGATTGTTGCAGATGTTCTTGCTGGACTTGTGATGACTCATTTCGTGAGGGCCGGTATGACAGTGAAGTTAAAATACGTTTTAGGTGTATTGGTCGCACTTCATTTTTGAAATCAGACGGCAGTAAAAACTACAAAGGAGAGATTGTGAACAAAGAATGCTTGTCCGCTCCCCTTAAAAGTCAAAGACAACTTGAAAATTTGCTATTTTAATCAGAAACTTGAAGTCGAATCAGCATTTCGCGGGTCACATAAAATGTTGTGGCGGGCCGGATCTGGCCCCCGGGCCTCGAGTTTCACACATGTGATTTAAATTCATTTAAATTAATTTACAATTGTCATAATAATAATTAGAATACATTGTAAAAAATATAATAAATTTTATATAAAAAATATAATAATAATGGTGACAATACTAAATTATTATAATAATAATAAATCATAAAAAAATCTTTGTCACACCCATGCAAAACTGTAACACCCAAAATATTTCTCATGACTTTATTAATCAAAACAATGGCAACAATGCAGTAGATTAAATAAAAGTTTAATTCTAATTTTTCTCATCTTGCTCAACATTTTTACAACAATGCTTATGAGTAAGTCCATTCTTAAAATAAGATTGTATTTCCACTATCATTTCCCAAATCAAGCCAACTGGCCTTGGTCTGAAGCAAAGAAGTCTTGATAAGAAAATAATGAATTTAATATCTTTAAATAGGGATTCTTCTCTTAAGATAGTTTTACTGAACGCGATATGTTCCATTTTGGACCAAAACAAGGAATATATTTCTTTTTTTACTTTCTAAAAATTGACATTTTAGAGGGTACTCTTTATGAGATGTGTGGCAAGGTTTTCCAAACGAGAGCTTTGCTGCGTCCTATTTAATACATCTGCGATATTAGGATGCTCTTCTTTCCACCATCAAAAGCTGCAATGTATGCAGGGAGGATTTTTCGGCAAAAACGGATCACGCTTTCCCGTTTGTTCGTGATGTCGTCAAGGAAATGTTCCATAATATGATCATGTTGTTCACAAATGCTGCATTCCAGACTGCTGGGGAATAGGAAATATCCCACATGGAGCTTAGGAGTTCCAGGTTGAAAGTGTTCCAGCGGAAAGTAAACAAAAAAAAAAATGTCATGGCCGATGCTATTGATTAGCGTGTCGAAAAATAAATTGTTCATCTTACACAATAAATTCACAGGAAAGTTCAAGTAAAATATCCCCACCAATTTTCTATGCGGTAAATATTAGTACAGCATCTACTACCGTGGTTCTGAAATCAGGATACAAGTATATCTGGGGGTATATGAAAGTACTTCAGGTGGTACGTGGAAATTTCTAAAGGGTTTCTGCCATTATCGGTAAGTAAAATATAATTCTTTGCAATGCCAGGAACACGACGGCTTTCTTTTCAAATTAAGAGCAAAACAATTGGAATGTGACGCGTGTTTTAAAGGGACTCCTTTCCAAAACAAACCTCCATTTTGTCGAGTTTTCTCCGGATTGTCAGTAGTAATGCAATTTTATTGCAGATGAGCAAAAAAATCAAATGGATGATGTTAAATTATCTATTTTTGAAGAAAATCTAATATATATAAATCACATATGGTGGTCTCCCTGGTTCACCTTATGCTAACCATTCTGGATGCTCATCATAAAAGAGATAAATGTTTACTGCTGAGCGATGACATCACAATTGTGAGGGTCTGTGCAAATATACAGGTGCTCCATCATCCTTGGCACCCTTCACTTCCTCCAGTCCATATTCTTGTAGTAAAACAACCTTTAATTCCAGCTTCCCATGTTCACGTGGGCTCTCCATTTATTTTGACGGGCGCTGAATATATAAACTTTTTACCTAGCTCTCTGTTGTTGGAGTGTAACTTTTTTTTTCCGTCGACATGGTCGTGGAAGTGTGTTTTTGACGGGTGTGTGGAGTTTTTGAGTGGAGTTATGTCTGATTAATGACTATGCTGCATTCAGGCATATATTTGAGAGGATTATATACAGTATTTGTGTATAAGAATGTCACATTTGTCATCAGTTTGGTCACATTCAAATTCGGTTGTTCAAACATGAAATATGAACATGGACCTAATATAATAGCCTTTTCTTTTGATGCATTTGGACATTTGGAATAGATTTGGTCTTATTCAAACGACTAACAATTAAATCGAAACAAACATTACCAGAACATTGTCGAATGTAAATATATTTTTACTTTCAACCCCTCGAAATGGTCAGTGGCATCAGCCCAATCCATATATACGTATATTATAGTTATAGTTATGTATATATAGTTTTCATTTGGTGAGAAAAGAAAAAACATGAACAGCTATTCAATGCTGCAGATTTAGCAGAAGGGAATATGCAGATATAATGTTATGCGGTGCATGAAATAAACACTTTCCTGCAGCAAAATAAAAGCTTTTTTGCAACATTTAGTTTTGAAATAAAGCTTTTTGTCAACTACAAATCCCACAATGCATAGCAAGAACTTTGCATTATGATAATCCAGGCTAAGACGCTCAATAAAATCATTGAAAGGCTTGCAAAAGTTATAAGATGTCCGCTATCACCCCTCGGTGGTTTTGGGGTCTCAATACAAAAAAAATCTATTGCATCCTGTTTTCAAGTTGCTGTTGAAAGGATTAATGCAAAAATTATGATAAAACATTGGATTTTTAATATGTCCAAAATTGACAATAGTTCCACTTTTTGATGGCAGTAAATGAGCCCGACATGGGCTAAATTTAAGTAATATCTCTTGTCTTCCCATTTGCAAGCATTTAGAACGGACGGCAGGACGCCATTTTGAAAGTCGACGCGTTTTGACAATCTATGCAATATTTTAGCATTCCAGTTAGTTTTTTGCATGCTTTCACACATCAAAAACATCCAGAAGCCCGAGTTGGGTCAAAATTTCCCTCAGGAGTTAACCTAGAAAATGCCTCTAGGAACTCGGACCAAAGTGAAGATTTGTCAAATTCTCTGGGTCTGGTTTACGTTTTACAGTCTGTATTTCCCGCCCAAAACGCCGATACCGTTAAAAGATGGTGTTTCTTTCTGATTGGACATAATTTGGCGAAACTACCGCCACCTAAATGCAATGCATAAAGCCGCACTTTGTGGATTCATGTAGCAGCAATATAGACAGATTTTTTTTTTTTTTCACACAGAGGGGAGTAAAAATTACAGTAACTCTTCCCCTCTTTAAATGAAGAGATTGTCCTGTGAATTTCCCAAATTTCCTGCTCTAGCGACAGACTCATTGGAAGTCAAAAAGGGGGCTCAGGGCAGGAAATTCTGCCGCATTTTTTCCCCCCTCCAAACTGTGTACATAATCTTTTCTGCTGAAGTTTCATTTTCCTCTGAATCTCATTGCTGTCACACCCGCTTCTCGCGCAAGACTGACATCCTCCCTCGTTAGACATTCAGCAGCCGCGGGGTAACCCGAGCCCCGCGCACACACACATTTAATCAGAGCGAGCCACTTGCCATCACACTGCTATCACAACCTGTCTACATCTCCTCCCATGTGCTTGCGCCGTGTGTCTATGTGCACACATGCACCTCGGGACCCGAGCAGAAACTAATATCCCCCCCCCCCCCCCCCCATTGGAAACATATGTTGGGGTCCGACAAAAGCGGGCATGTTCCCTGTGCCGTGTATACCAGCAGTCACTTTGTCTCCACGCTGTCTCACTTTTAGGTCATGGATCCTTCCTGCAATTCTTAGCAGCAGTCCGCTTTATTTTGCGTCAAGCGCTCGTTCTTTCAAAATAAAAGTTGATGAGCGGGTTTTCAAATGCGAGGAAAAATGGCGATGAACATGCAGACTAGTCTCAAAAATACTCATGATGTAATACATGGTGCTGTTTATGCTATATTTTTTTTCGTTTATTTTTTTTAAGTTAGGAAAACTTACTTTCTAAAATGCACGTGCAAAAAGAGAGTTTTCAACGGTGTAAAAAAGTGGTAACCACATTTCTAAACAAGTTCACACGCACAGAAGCTGCTGTCAGCCACAGCTTTCATCCAGATGCTCACAATATTGAAAGACACAGTTTTAACATGTATAGTATTTTCTATATGTTTTATGCTCACACATACAGTATAAAGTGTGGCTGTGTTGAAGGAAAATTATTCTTTTTTTTTTGCACCAAAAGGTGCAACTAAAAGCCTTCAATATTCTCAATCTGGTGCACTATACATTTTCATTTTTCGTTGACAAAAATTAAATAATCGCCATGTGAACTCTTCAATTTTTTCCTCTGCATTTCAGCAACTCCGATATATTTAGGTGGCATTAAAATGTTCTCGAGCCAGAATCGTTGTGGTGAACGTAGGGTGATGACAAAGATACTTCGAGAAAACACGTAGTAAGCGGCAGGTGAGATCGCAAAGCGCAAAATTTGAATGACTAAATAATCCGCCGACATTCTCTGGAGTGGCGATTAATCAGCTGTCCTTCAAGCCGGAGGAAGTAGTCAGGTCGGGTGAGGAGTTTTTTGAAAAGCGCCGTGTTATGACAATCTGTTTAGGCGTTTTGTCAAAACCCTTCTTTTGTCACCAATGCGACTCGCGGCGCTAATAAGCGGTGAAAAGGAGACTCAGACGAAACAGGTTATTATGGGATTCCGAGCATTAGCATGCGCGCTAGCCAGAGTCGACCCCAAGAGAGAAACCAGAGAAGACCAATGGTGTCTCGGTGGACATCTTCCGTCAAGCTTGGCATATCCGCGTTTCGGCTGAGCTGCTGAAAGTTGCGTTTGTGTGTGTGTGTGTGTGTGTGTGTGTGTCAGGGAACCGGTTGGACGGTGCGTGTGCGTAGCTGCTGAAAGATTTGTTTTTTGCGACGGATAATTTTAACGGCGTTTGTCAACTCTAATATGCAGAAATGTCCGGCGATGGACACGACTGAGTTTATTTAACACAAGTGCATTTACCACTGCAACTGTTTTCTCTGGAATAAATATGTTTTTGGGAAGCCTAATACAGAAGCGCAAATAACTTTTTTACGTTTGCAGAACGGTTTTATAATTCGTGCTTTATACAGTCAGGATCACAACATTTTAAGTTTGAGAAATGAGGGGAAATACACTTAACAACACATAATAACTAATATAATAATTAACTCTTTCAAAGCCAGACCAATAAAAATGGATGTTTGACGTCATTGGCAGTGAATGTCTTGAATTTATGCAAGCAGTGTACTGTAATGAGTAGATTAATTAACTCAAACTAGATTATTAATCTTGCTACAATTTAAAAAAAATGTCTGTGATGTTGCAGGGTTTTACTAATATAAATCTGATGTATATTGTCTAATCCTTTCATGTTTGGATCAAAAGCATTATAAAGACATTAAAAAAAAAAGTGCTAAGAAGCTGAAATTTCACCCAGATGGTGAAAACTTATCAAATATCAACATGGTATGTCCACTTAGTTTTCACGCTAGCAGGAGTGTGCCATCCCTTGGTTGAAATACCACAAGTTCGACGTGAAAAAAAAAATGTCCCAAAAATGGTCAAAATATTTCACATGGGTTAAAACAGGAACGGCTCATGTTTCAGACTGAACAGGAAACTGGCGGCACGTGTGCGTGTCTGTGAAGTGTGTGCGCTTGTCATCCTCTGCATCCCATCATTCAACAGGCCCAGCTAACTGCAACACTTTCCTCTCTTCCGCCACAATACGCGCGTTTTTCAGCAGCTCTCGTTTTAGAACTTACACTGCATCCATTCACAGCTCATCATCATTTTGGACCAAAAAAAAAATGGAGGATTTAGTTTTCTCTGGATGCAATTTTATCTGCAATGAACGTGTATGTAAATTAGCAAGCATTCATGTTTCTTGGTTGCACACATGATTGCAACTTAATTCACCCAATAGTGGCTGTTTAATATCTGATTGACAGGAAATGAGCACTAATTTTTTTATGTTGTTACACTGACTCACCACTCTGCAACTTTGTTATTATTACTGTTTTGAATTGTAAAAATTTTCTTCCACTGCAAGCAACTTTGCTCGAAACTGTTTTTTTTTTAATCTTCGCCAAGACGTTATTACATTCGGAGCCAATTTGCTAAACCTAGCAAGAGTTTTGTGAAGGCGTATGACGAGGTATATAATTTTTTTTTCTTTATTTTTAGTATTTATTTAGTTTTTAAATTAACCCTTATGCACACACTTAGCAAACTATACGTTGATTTTCGCCCTAATTTTGTATATGCTTTTAAAGGCGTAATAATTAAAGTTATTTATGATTGTTCAGTGGCATCAGTTCTATCCATACTTATGTAGGTTAAATATACCAACACCCACAAAAAATTGAAAAATGGTATCGTCTGTCTGTAGTCTGTGACGTGATGACACCATTAATGGGTCTCTACCACCACTTACCGTCATGAGGTGAAACACGAGTCAACAAAGAATTTTTATGTTTATGTTTTTACATAATTTGACGGCCACTCAACAGAATACTTCAGAAACCGCAGGGAAATTACACGCATGAATCTTATTATAATACATCTCAAAAAATTTAATTTTAATGGATTTTTATGGTCCAAAATTTGGATAACGGTTATTTTTGTACACAAAATCTCACACGTCCAGCTGCAATCACGCAGAAATGTTAGAATTGTTGCATTTTGTTCAAAATGGTATCACACACTAGCAGGAGTGTGCCATCCCTTGGCTAAAATACTGGGAGAATGATGTGTAAGAAAACGACCCAAAAATGGTCCAAATACTGCACAAGGGTTATAGCATTCAACGCTAATCTATCCAAATCTCGTAATGCTGTCTGGAGAGCAGGTTGGATAAGTTTAATGAGGCAAAACATTGACGTTGTCACAGCTCCTGCGAATACGTTACTATTACAAAGGTTGCCGTTGAATTGCTTTGGACCGACTCCCAAACAGTTCTCAGTGTAACTATTGAGGAAAATGTGAAGCAAAGAAGGCAGAAAACACAATTTAAAACGCCCGCTTGATGAGTTTGCAAGCTTCAGTGGCAGACCAAACAGCAATTTGTACCACTATAATTGCCCTAGCAATTTCTGCGCCTGCGTGTGGATATGAAATACATCGTGCTCCATATTTATGCCAAAAAAAGTCATCAGACTTAAGCCCATCTAGAAATGGAAATGTAAAAGCTTGCTAAAATATATTTTCTCTTAAAACAACCCCGTTGGGTTGTTATTTCATTTTTAGCGCGTATTTTGACACCGGCAACTCCGAGTACAAACCGTGCACCAGGAACGAGGTGCCGTTGATGTGAAAGGACGCAAAGAAAAATCTATATTTTCTTTTTATTTCTCCTTTTGCGGGGAGTAAACATTAGTGCAACTTCATATATCATACATACCATAACACGCTGAACGGAATATAAACGCAAGCTCGGGGCACGATGTTGACCGTTATATTATATATTTTGCCTGGTAGTAGGTGACATATTCTCCAAAGCGGACCATTACAAGAACGGATGTCTCGTTATATTTTTCTTGGACGGTGCCCGCAAACTAAACACACGCCGCGTAGACACACAGACACATCCCTTGCCGTTGCAGCTCAGCACGCTCGGAGAGGAAAGGTGGCTATATTATCCTAGGGTTGCTGTTTTTAAGCTATAGACAACATTCCCGGCTCCGTCGGGACAAGCGTATGATAGACAGGCACTTTACTGTACCCGAGCCAAGCGCTGGCAGCCGACAAGGAGGTGGAATCAATACTTGGACAGAACTTTCTAAATAAACACGCGCGCTCTATGGACATTGTTGGCAGTGTGAGCCGGCAACCTGTCCCTATTGATGGAATCGAACACCGGGGCGCTCGCTGGGCGCTGGAGCCCATCGAGGTGCTGGCTACTGGCAAAATGCGATGTGAATAGTCGGCCGGGTTGTGTTTGTTTAAGGTAAGGGAAGAACGGGTGAGAAATTTAGGAGAATGGCTTTACACTTGGCAGTCAAGCCGCTTTCCCCCGTAGCGAGTGTTTTCATAGGTTGTTGATGATGTTAAATCTGCCAACCTCTAATATATATATATATATATATATATATATATATATATATATAGATATATATATATATATATATATATATATATATAAAACATATTACAGTGAAAAAGTGTTTAGCATGTTCGCCTCACAGTTCAAGAGTCCCAAATTCAACTCAAGTTTGTTCTAGTCATCCTGTATGGATTTTGCATGTTCTCCCCATGCCCGCAGAGCATTTGTGTTTAGACATGTCACAAACGTGCATGCTCCTTACTGGGCTTCTGTTGTCTGAAGCATTCAGTGAGGAGTTTCTCCATAGGGGACAAACTAAAGGGTTTCCTGGACGTTTAGATGTCCACAGACCCCCTTTTTCTGCTTTGTGTACTGCCTCAGGGTGCTGGACTTGGAGTGGACACCTTCAGGCATTTTGAGGAGCCTTCTTGTCTTGATATCAGTTGCTTGTTTCCCCTCCAAGCTTCCCCTTCCAGCTGTGGCTATTCAGGATCTGTCTTAACCTCATTAGGTAAATACCTGCTCCCTGAGCTGCCGCCTCCTGATTGCTATTTACCTTTGGAATTCCAAGGTACTACTAGTTGTCTTGCACATCTGCTATGCTGTCTTCCTGCAGTTAAGTCCCTTCTGTGTTGATCATCTTTCCTTGTCTAAATATCATTCACTTACACAGATTTAGTCAGAACGACAAGCCATGTCACTACTGTATATCCTCGTGAGTTGAATCAGGGAGTCGATTTCATATTTGGTCTTAACTCACAGCTTGAAGTCACCTATGTAGAGGAGGAGGCTAATCATAGATAAAACTGCCACTATGAGCGAATCCACGCTTCTCCCTTTTGGTGTTCCCATTGTTTACGAGCTTGCCTTGTCTACAGCGGGGCTCTGGTCGACTGCTACTGTATGACGACCGACTGAAGCTGAGCTGGGCCAGGTGGTGCTGACGACTGTAGAGAAGACCTCACACTTCTCACATCTGGCTGCAGGCACGCGTGCGCGTACACAGCTGGGCCCTACAGTGGCTCAGCTGCAGCAGCTGCCATTCTGACTGCGAGGTGAAACGCGTGCCTTGGGAGTGGATAAGAGTTTATCTACTGTATGTCCATGATGGCTGCAGCTAACCAATATTTTGGTCTTGTTGTTGGATAAAAATGTAAAAAAAACCAAAGATTTCGCTCACTCAAAGAACAGCATGTGGATTAAATGAAAATCCTTCTCAATTTTTCATTTTTTACATGACAGTAAACATTGCATCGCAACGTAAACCATAGTCGTGATTTTTGATAGCTAAAACAATACATTTGAGTACGTTTGTTTGCTGAAAGGTGATCAGTAGGAACAGCATTTTTTTGCTATAATTTTTGTCTATTAAAGTGCCTTTAAAAATTATTCCACTAATCCAGCTCTTATTTCAGGCCAAATTGGGCCGTTGGCGGCTGTAATCCGCTAACACTGCTAGCACTTAATCCCACTCAACACTACTAGCCGTTAACGTTAAAAGCAGCACTAATTGCTGGCGAGAGGCATTGTATAATAAAATGTGAGCAGAATTACGTCTTTTTTTTTTAATATTCATTACCAATTGAACTTCAGGACAATATAATGCTGTCAAGTCATCCATTACGTTTTACTTCAGATTTCAAACGTTTTACTTCAGAATAAAATTTGAAAATATTTTGTTTGAACTTAAGAAACGCTAAATCCATACAGTACTTGATAGAAATGTAGGATTTTATCAATGAAAATATTCTTATCACACTTTTGCCTTCTGTTCCTTTTCTTCCCTTAACCTACTTTTTTGAACCGATTTCACACAATGTTCAATTTTGTTTTAAGGAGCATGCTTTCTCAATATTAGCGCAATGTTTTTTCGTCGGGGATTCGCTCCGATGTATTTCTTAGCACTCATATTCACGGCTGCCGAATAGCGGCGCACCCCGCCGGACGAGCCAATCAGCTCGAGATCGGCGGGAGAGGTCGCGTGGCCGGCAGCGCGTCTGCACAGACCGCAAGCGGCTCGGCGCTTATGAACGCCTCCTTTCACCGCCCTTCGCACAATATTCATGCTGGTGGGCCACTCCCCCAGCGAAAACAAGCTGGGTTTGAAGAGAAAACAATCAAGCCTTCCCAACAAATTCCTGCTCGATTGCCAGCGCCTTAGAGGAGCAGAATGAGTGATGGATGCCTGCCCGTCTCGCTGCATTTCCTGCTGTATTTCCTTAAGTGCCTCAATTTACTCTTACGTGGGTGCCAGTGATTCCATCTCGTTTGGTGACACGCAGCAGTTATCGCCGCATCCCATCTGTTCGGAATTCCAAGTCCATTTAGTGCTGCAGATATTTGAATTGGCCCTCGGTTTTAAAGCATCCTTTGACAAAAATCCTCACTTCAATTGCATTTATGAAACAATAATACATTTTAGATACTGGGGGGTTTTAAAAGGTTTAACCTTTAAAAAGTAGAGTTTCCATACGTGATGATGGTTGGATGGATTATATACCGTATTTTCGGCACTATAAGGCACACCTAAAAGCCTTAATTTTTTGAAAAAGCTGATGGTGCGCCTTATAATCAGGTGCGCCTTATATATGGATCAATATTGAGATTGGGATCGTAGATGGGGAATGAACTTATAAAGTAAGCTTTACCTGTTTCTTTTGTGTGTTTACAGTTGAACAAGCTTGGTCGTATTGACATAGAGTTATGATGCTATTGAGAGTTTAGAGTTATTATTTGAGTTATTGTTTTTACTTTAAGTATTGCTGTATTGTGATTGAAGAAGTTTTTGAATATGAATAATTATGAATAATTGAGGGTACGATTTATAATCCGGTGTGCCTTATAGTGCGGAAAATACGATTACATTTCTGAGCAAGTTTGCAGTTTAGTTTCCGAGTCGAGTTCCCAATGCTCCTTGTGATTTTTTTAGTACTTAAGTTCAGTCAGAATGTCGAATTTAGCTCTAAAGCGTTCATTTTGACTTGTCTTCTTAGTTTCTTTTCAAATTAAGTAATTTCGGAGCTAGTTTTCAGAGTATACTTTCCAAGTCTAGTTTCCAATGCTCATCGTAGATTTTTGCATGTGAGAGACTTCCTAATTTTATGCTTCTGTGTGCTGCTTGCTTCTGGGTCCAAATCTTTCTCTTCAAATCTTTTTTTTCCACAAACTGGTTAATAATAACCAGTGTATTGTGGAAGGAAAATAACCACCATGTATTGCAACAAACTATTATCGATATGGAACTCCTTCAAAGTTCTGCTTTTGTGCAATTTGCACTTGACAGTTTGGAAAAATGACTTTAGCGCTCTGTTTCTGGAACAGACCCAAACAGTTAGTTTTGAGTCTAATGATTTGTCCTTAGGGGATACATTAGTGTAGATTTGTATCCCGAGGGACAAAAATGACCTTTATCATACATCTCGTATTATTACCAACTTGAAATTAAGTTTATCACATCATAAGGTCAGAATAAATGTGTTATATATCATTTTTACTCTTTAAATTTGCCTCCTGAATATTACTATAATAACTGATTCAGCATCAAAGATTCCAACTTTAAAGTCTTTTAATTACTCCTCTGCCGGTTACTCCCGTTAACTCCTCGCTTTTATTCCTCTCCACCTTTCTCTCTCCTCCGCTGGCATCGAGAAGAAGGCTTCTTTGACTCACGTCAAGGGAGGAAGGGTGAGGGCTTCGGGGGAGGCTGTGTGAGTGGGGAAGGCGTTGGGTGGGGGATTCTTGGAGTCTGATAGTCTGGCTGCTTCATGCAGGTTTTTCCTCCGGGGTTTAAATCAGTCACAGAGGCGAGGTGAGAGAGGAGATTTTTGACGGCACATCTCCACCATGTGGACTCCTAACAGGGAGCCCACTGAAAGCAAATGGAGACAGGTACACATTTAGTTGCTTTTAAGGGGGATGCGTCACGCAAAAATATATCAATAAATGTATATATTTATGTATGGATTATAGTAGGTACAATTAATTAGGGTTTGGACAGGTTCTTGAGTCGTTTTTGTGTAAAATTACATGTACATGTTAAAAAAAACAGGTCAAGCCAATTTTAGCAACAATTGTTAATGCTGACAATGACAGCAAAACATGCTAGAAACACCGTGAGAAAGCTAACTCCAAAATAAAGCTTCATTTACCAAATAAAGTAGACACAAATGCCTTTGGAGCTTTTATTTTGAAGATATTCATAGCAGCGGATCGCTGCGTCATAATTTAAATAGTCTTTTGACAGCAACATTGTTCTAAAATCGTTCAATTGCTAAACCAGGGTGCTAACAAGACTTTATTACACTAATATTGATACGGAAAGCACGTTTTTTCTTGAATTTATTGGTGATTTTGGCTCTGTTACTGCTGTTTTTCACATAAATAAGACGCTACATGGCAGCACTGAAGTGCTCCATATAGGCTGGCTTGATAGCCGTGATGTTGATCATCACTAATGTAGAAGTCCTCATTCATATTTCAAACAGAATGTGTTATTTGGTCTTCTGTTTTTATAATTGTTGATTTCAATGCATATATATATTTTTATATTCTTTTTAATCAGAATACTTATTAGAATTTTTCTGTAGGATGCCGTAATGCCAAGAAAACTCGATAGCTGCAGTTCTACAAAAAGTATAATAAGACATTGAAAATGTTTTTCGTCATGATATGCCCCATATGATATATTTATTTTCAGCCAAATACTCCGTTACCGTTGGAAAGCATTTTTGGATGAATGAATTTGGATAATGATATTCATTTGCGTATTTTACTCAAAAATTGCATAACATTTTTCATTGTTTTATTTTCATTCATCATTCCTGTTTACATTTCAGGCTCATCTGCCAGAAACTTGCATCAATAACGGCATCACTTTACACAATTTACCAACAAGATCCATCATGTTGCAATTCATTTGCTCTTAATTAGAAAAAAACAGCCTGTCACGGCATTAAAACACAAAACAAAACATTAAATAAGATCTGCTAATACCTGATGTTAAAATCTCACTGACCCCTGAAGTAGCCTATTGGAGAACCGCTAGTTTAAGGAACCGCTGCCGTCATCGCAATATCATTCAAGAAGGATCCCAGAACATGAATGAAAAGTTCACGTTGTATGCGCACTGACAAGGTTTAAATCAGAATCAGGTGGGGAACGTATGATAGAAGTAAGGCATCACTCCAATCTACACACTCCAAGAAAGACACACACACACTCATTCATTCAGCCCATTCATCAGTATTGTTGCACCACACGCACCCCCCTCCCGGTAGCCGTGGACCCCCATCCTGACACCTAATCCAGAGCCTCGCTACCATAACATTTTCACAAGGGTCGCCTGCCGCTTAATAACAGCACCACATGCATCCGTGAACTGCTCCTTTATAAGAGGAACGACACACACAATTAATGTTCGTCGGTGATCGCCTGCCACCATTTTTTTTTTCTGTGTGTTTGGACAAGAGTTCAACATAATCCTCTGATAGTGTGTATCTTTAAGGGAGGCTTGGAGGGTGTGTGTGTGTGTGTGTATGTGCACATTCGGTCCTTATGTAAATGGATATGATTTATTTTGATTGTTTTTCCATGTAACTACTAGGGATGTTTTTGTTTATTGCCACTAAATTGCAAGAAAAATGTGACACTTTGAATTCATTATTCATCAAATAGTTGGGAATTATTTTGGACTCTTAAACCCTCTGCACCAGTGGTTCACAACTTTTTTTTTTTAATGTACCCCCTGTGAAATATATTTTCGATCAAGCACTCTTTAAGCAGTGCAAAGCATTTTTGTGTTTAAAAAAAAAAAAAGACTTAAAACATTAAACTTTAGACCTTTTCTTTGTTTGTAATGGTCCACATAAAACCAATCAACCTAAAGTGTTGTTTTTTGGATCATAGAAGAAATCTGTTATCAAAAAGAAAGAACTTAATTTTAATGATTATTTTTCCACAAAAAATAATCAATATAAAGTGTCAGACCTATTCTCAAAAATAAATATTTATAAATAAATATTTGTCCACAGAAATTATTAAACATAAAGCGTCTTCTTTGGAGGTTACAGAATAAATCTTTTCACAAAAATAATAATGAACTTAATTAATAATAAATATTTGTTCATAAAAAATTATCAACATAAAATCTCAAAAAAAGTTCTCAAAATTAAATAAAAATATTAAAAATTAAAAATATTAAACACAAAGTGTCTGTTTTTGCATTATGATGGAGATCTGTCCACAAAATAAATTATTGTTAATAAATATCTGTCTCCCAAAAAGTTATCAAATTCCACTCCATAATAGAGCAAATAATAAAGTAGGCAATCAAACAAAAACAGCAGGAATAAAATCTTGAATGCTCATCTTTGATTGAGTCATATGTTTTTTTTATGTTTTTGCGGGGGGGTCGTCAATCTGAGCTGTTGAAGGAAGCAGTTCACATTGCTTCCCTACAAACCCTGAAGGCCTCAACATTAAAAAGTGACTGACATATTTTTGGCAGAATCACAGCTGAAATCAAATCCAATTCAATTTTCAGGAGCTTCATGCAACCGCACAACCAATTTCACTTGCACAAGGGACTTTTTTTTATAGGAGTATTAAAATGGATTAGCTATTGCGTAATATTTGGCCAACATGACTCGCTGCGGTTGAATACCGTCCCTTGTATTTACTAATAAGTAATTGCAATTACCCATTTACAGGCAGAAGTCATGTACAACCTCGTCTAGACTTTATTTCCGATCATTGTGATATTATTTTAATAGAACGGCATGCTGTAAAATGAATGATGGACATTCCATATGGTTTTTCTCGCTGTACCTGAGAGCTATTTATAGTTAAAAATGTGTGAGTCCTAATGACTAATGTGGTTTTGCTCAAATGTGAACTCTGAACATGTATATGAGTCACCCCCCCCCCTCCTTTTTTTTTTTTTTTTTAACTAGCGACTTTACTGTTTTCCTGCCGGGCTCCATGTTAATTTAAAATAACTAATACATCCCATAAAAGCCACCAGCAGTAGCCTGTTCACGTTTACGCAAATAATTAGCTGTGAGCAGACACAAGCAAACCCAAAAGAGAAATATGAGCTGCCAGAGTGCACGACAGAGTCCAAAGGTAATGACCTTATATTGCGGAATTTCTCGCAGTAAACAAGTAACAGAAGCCTCTTTGGGTAACGATGAATCAAGAGGCGTTAGCAATATTTGCCCGTGATATTTAATAATTTACCTTTACCACGCGTTCAATTTCTTGCTGAGCCTCGGAAAATCGCTAACATTACAAGAAAGCGTGCGTTTAAAGCGATTTATACCTAAATGACCTAATATGGTCATGCGTTTGATTATAACGGCCAATATACGCACCGTACGGACAAATGGAGAATCACATAAATGACCATGACATCACCATCACATTACCGGCCATTGACATGTTCTTATTTATGTACAGCCGTCCACTACGTGCCACCAGGACCATAAACACACTTTCTGACATACCACACCCTCACACACACACACACACACACTCTCCACCTTATACACACCCATGTCGCCACCTAACACCGCAGACATGGTCACCGTGTATTTTCTGGAAGAGTGCGCCACTCCTTTTGCAGAGCACGCACACCTCGACCTGTACAACAAACATGGAGCAACCCAAACATCTGCCCTGTGTGTGCGTGTGTGTTACAGTCATGGAAAGTTTGATTGGTCTAAAGGTGTCGCCTTCCAGACCCACGTCACACATTCGACATTTACCAGAGGTTTCCTACTTGGCGCTGCCCCGCCTTCTCTTGAACCTGACTGTCAAACATTTTGAGTCGCGTTTTGGTTCTGTTCTAGATGTTCCTCTCAATTCCTATCTCTCGATTATTTGGGATTTCAAACACAGCTACCAAAGGCCCTCTTCGTTCACATTGCAGCCCGAAGTGACCTAATTCAGGTTTTTTGGCGGGATTGTTTTGTCAAAAGCTGAGTTTTGATGCGCAGATGTGCCCTTATCTCGGTTATGTTCGTACTTATATTAATTACAGTAATGGGGTGAGCTAGAGAGCGAAAGGAATTGTTAGGTTAAGACAAAGTTAAACATTTAATAAACAATAAACCAGAAGGAAGACAACTAGCTTTTTCTCAAGAGGAGAGCGGACAGGAACCTGCACCTTCTCAGATCTTTTTCCAGTCTAACCTGCACATCTCGTTCGCTCATTTATTCATCTGGGTTGGCCTGAGTTACAAAGCCATTGTTGCCCTTAAGGGTTGGGGTAGACATATGGCAACACTGCAAACAATTAGTTTGAGTTCGTGGGTGCAAATCAAAGCTGTCATTTTCTTTTTTTAGGAAGACAAAGATTGAACCTATGCTATTCTGCTTTGGTTGGGTGCTGGTGTTATTAGAGCCGTCGGAGATGTGCCGTTTCCTTACACCTTCTTGACAAAAAACTCCAAAAGAACACATCCATGTCTCATAATCTACCAATATACTTACTGCAAAAACAGTATTTACGTCAAAATGAACTCGAGTTGCGTCGTGAGGAAAAGTAAAAACAACTACTTCAAGCGCAATCAACATTACACTGTTCACTGACCGCTCACAATGTGGGAAATCTGAAACACACTTAACCCGCAACAAATGTCAAACTTACGGATATGAATTTAAGAACATATGAAGAATTGACATAGATGAACTTTGTCCTGTTCTGTTTAACATTGTTGCCAAAACGTTGGTGCGTCCTATTTACGGTAACATATAACATACCACAATTTGACTGAAAAATTAAGGGCACGTCCTGTACACAGGTGCATCCTATATTTGCGGAATTACGGTCCTTTAGACTACTCCTTTGATTGGCATTGAATCAAATAGACTTTTTCACGTAAAAAATGAAAACTGCCATCTAGAAAATTTTCCACACTGCGGCCGCTTGCAGGATCTGTCAAAATACCAATACATAGTCTTACCTGCCCCTGCGTGGATTGAGACCGAGCGCGCCGGAATCGTAAGAGATCTAAGAGGTGACTTTTGGGATACATCTATATTTGTGTTAACGTTCCCTCCACCTGAGCCACATTTTATTAGCATTCTGCTGCTGGCCCCACCGCTGAGCCAGCAAGGTTCACAATAAAGTAGGAACATGTGGACAGACAAACGAAGGCTGCAAACTCACACCATCTAATTAAAGTCAAAACGTCACATCTGATAAATGTCAGAAAGGTTTACTGTGCGACAGGCCGAGATGTTTCACTCTCCAGATCTGTTTTCATTGACAACAAAATAATGTGTCGAAGGGCCGAAGGAAACCCCGGCGCGCGTCTTTATTGCTTTAACGTTTCTGTCTTCCCACTTCTCCGCAACCTGTCTCGGTCTCGCCGTGTTGTGTTTATTCTCCGTATTATTGTTTTTCCTGAATCGGCTCCCGCTCGCTCGTTTCGGTCACTCATCTGCGACTCGTTTTCCTCGTTTGCCCCGCCCCTGTTAACGATTCAGCTGAAACTAACGCCGCTAATCGTTTTCTAATTTTAGAAATTAAACCGGGGAAGATAATAAATACATCCTAATAAGGTTTCCCCAAAATACTGATACGCATTCAATACACAAATGAGGAACCACAAATAAAAAAAACGACATAAATAAGATAAACCTGAGCACGATGAGCCAATGGCATGTGTATGAATTAAGAGACAAAGCGTTGTTTATGATTATTTGGCACCAAGTCCGCTATCTGATGCCTATGACAGTAAAATTCTCAAATGAATGTAATTTAGACAGTTCTGTATGCTTGCATGATACTCCCGCAGTGCGACACACGTGTTTGTAGATTAAATTGTAGAGCTCTGGGGGGAAAAAAAGTCAACCAAGTCTGGTAAGTCAACTTTAAAAAAGCTCTTCTGGGACCATGTTTGCAACAGACTTTCATACGCAAACCGTTCATGCTGTTGTTGGCATAGCGTTGCAAAAACCGCTATAGAGATAGAACCCCTAAATAAATAATACTAATAATAAAACAGTATCTCAAAGTTTGGATGATTTCCAATTGAAAAAATGACAAAAATGGCACCCACAGCATCCACTTCAACCCGTTGATCCTGTAAGGGGGCTCCTCCCACCTGCGGTCCCTTCTGAAGGTTTCTGATTTTCCCCAAATTGGGTTTTGGGGGTTTTTTCCTTCCCCTTCTGGGAGCTTTGAGTAGGGGATGCTGTTGTGTACCTACAACAACTTTTCACCTGTGAAGCCCTTTGAGACTTTGATGATTCAGGGCTATACAAATAAAATTCGATTGATTGATTGAATACAGTTGAATGGGTGAATATATGGATATTTGCCACTTAATACCTCCTCATCGAGAAAAACTCACGATGCATGATCGACTGTATAAAGGGACATGAGAGAGACTCCTCAAAAGACTTTCCAAAACGATATCGGGCAGACACCGAAGAACTGTTATCCTTGTTGAGGTGTGCCCGTAACGATCTTAGTGTTTTGTGTGTGACTTGGACACGCATGAAAACTCCACGAGATGAAATAAGCTCGCTGCAAGAGAGTCTTAAAGTATTCGGTGCGACGTCGGGCTCCGGTTTCAGAGCGAAGAATCTGCTGTAAGCCTCCGCAGACGCAGACTAAACACGGCAGTCGACCCCTATTGTTGTTCCGCACTGTTCCAGCCCTCTCGGGGGATTCGGCAGGAACCATAACCCTTTGGCCGCGAGGACAGGCAGCCAATGGCGGCGCGGCTTACTAATGACCCAGCCGTCCGGGTTGCACCGCAGCTTAATACCGAGCCTTTATACGGTGCCTAACTGGAAAATGATGGAAATTGAACGTTTTTTTGACAGCTTTTGAAAAAAAAAAAATCCTAGCTAACTTTTGATTGGTTTCCAAGGCGGGAATAATGCATGCGCTACCACAGTTCTAATCAATCCAGCATGTCTTAGCATTGTATTTTAAGACGTCTCACATCACTTACTTTCCAGTTAATACATGACTAGTCACTCCGTCGTCAGCTTTTTTTTTTTCTTTTTTGTTTTAACCAGTTTGCGTCACAAGCCGCTCTGCGGTTGGAAGCATACACAAGTCGGTCATAACGGGGAAGAAAGGCGCGAGTTTACTGGAAGGGGAGGCCCATTACCGAAAGGTGGATCCGCGGAAGGGTCGGAGGTCAATTCAACCCGAAGCATATGTTCCGTCCGTAATGGCGGACGTATGGAACGGTTGTACGTGCGTTTAGACCTGAATCCGTTTGGATATATTTGCTTTCGTCTCCACCTGGCTCTGGGTTTCCTCGCCATCTTCCACCGGCGTCCACCATGTTTAACTCGGTGATTACCTATCATTACCTAGAGGTCCCCTTTCACTAACACCATTCGATCTCACAAGCAATCTGGGTGTTTACAACGTGTCAGCGCTGACCTCTCTTTTCCACGTGCGCCGTCTCGGATGAAAATAAACATCTTTTGACTCGAATCACAAAGCGAGATTGACTCGTGCCGGGAGGAGCAGATAGCGAATATGATATGGCTAATTTTGCAATGGCTGGTGACATTTAGAATTGGCGTCTGAAGGGTTACTTTGTCAGTGAGCTAGACGGAGGCTCAAGGGGCGTTTGTGTGTCGTCTGACAACGCAATTTAGAAAATGTAGGAGTGACCTCCTCGAATTCTACCCATTTTTTTTTCTTAGTCGTGACTTCAAAGAAAAGTCTGGCAAAAAAATGACAATTTTCAACGTAAGACCGACACATTGTTGGATCGTTAGAATACCGCGTCAACACAACAATAACATGCCTGCCTGCATTTATTAGTGTACATTGCCCCTTGATGGCCAGTAAAATAGCAGTTCTTACTCAAAATCAATACTTTGATATTATCTTCTTCCGTCTCCCTTTGTTAACCAGAATTCCCCCTGGTGGCTAGTAAAAGCACTGCACAAGATCGCACTGGACTATGAGCCACATGGTTCAAAGTGTGGTTAAAAGTAGCTGCTTATACTTCAAAATTTGCCACATATCTACCTTATATATCATGTATGTGTAGACATATATTTGTATATATATATATATATATATATATATGCACATATGCATGTATGTATATACGTAGATTTATATATGTAGACTGCATTCGTTTATAAGATGCATACCGGGTGATTCAAAAGTAAAGTAAAGACTTTTTTCTGTGTGTTTCATGTGATGTATAGGGTTATATTTGTTTTTTGTTTCCTTCTCATATATATATATATATATATATATATATATATATATATATATATATATATATATATATATATATATATATATGAATGACCTTAGGAAAATACAGGCTTGATAATTCCACGGGTTGCAGCTTGCTAAATGTTAAGAGTATAAAAATGCTACATAAAAATCACTATGGTTAATAAAGTTTTTACGATGGCAGTAGTTTGACCCCAGAAGTGAGTTTTTCCCCATTACTGCCAATTGGAAAAATAGCTTCCAAATCCTAACAAATCCCAGAACGTTCAAAGCGCGAGGCTCCACTCCGGTCGACGGCGCGGTTAAAAACGCAAAGGAGACCTCGCTTCTCGTTCTAAACGTAAAGAAACAACCTGCTTTGCTCAGCGGTGTCTGTTGAGAGTGTTTAGATTCTCAAGACATGGATCAATCAAAATTGGAAATTGTAACACCTCCGGCGTCACTGTGAACACAGATGTTATTTATCATGCTAACAGTAAATTCCAGGCTGCTCGGGTTTCTGCCCGCGCAGCGTGTGGTCGCCGGTCTAGATCCTCGCTAATACAGTGCGCTATCCTGCGGGATTGAGTTGCATACGTGTGTGTGCGAGCCCATGAACGGGCTTCGATATGAAACACACGTTGCATGCGTGATCCCCTTCTTTAAGTCACCTTATGGCTCGCTTATCTCAAGAAAACGTCAACGGGGCAGAGCTGCGAAATGAAGAGCGGGTCAAAGTGGTTGGGGCGTGAAAATGGGATGGGCGTCATCATCGTCTTTTAATCAACTCGAGTGAATAGCTTGCAAAATGCATCATCTTTTCACTTTTTACTTATTTAACGCGTGTGCCCTCCTAATTTTGGAAATACTATTAAAGGTGTTGAAATTAAAGTTATATATGAACATGTTTTCCCTCAAACAATCAAACGTAGCATTTCTTGGGTTTTTAATTATTTCATAAAGGAATCAATCTGGTCAAATAAAAACAATAGGAGGCTGAAATTTCCAGCAGATGATTCAAACATGAACATTTTTAAAATGCAACGATTCTGATATTTCTATGTTATTGCAGCTGGACGTGCGAGATTTCGTGTGCAAAAATAAACATTGTCCAAATTTTGGACAATACAAAACCATTCACATGACAACTTTTGAGATCCGTTTTGTTCGGATTTATGACGTTGATTATCCTGCCATTTTTGCAGCATTCCGTTGAGAGGTGCTCAAACTATATCAGCAAAGAGAAAATGATTTGTTTCACCTCAAGACAGTAGGTGGCAGTAGAGATTAGTTCAAGCATCACGGTCGTTTCACAGTCGACAAAGGCGGACCATACCAATTCTAATTTCGATTTTTTTGTGGGTGTTAATACATTTAACCTTCATGTGTATGGATAGAACTGATGCTTCTGAAAATTGAGTCATTGAAGGAATACAATATTCATAAATAACTTAATTATGCCTTTAAAAGCGTTTCCACAATTAAGGAAAAATACAGTGTTCTAGTGGATTGTCTTCTCATGGCTAGCTAAACAAATAAATACAATAAATAAATAAATGGCGATAAGCCACACCGGACAATAAACCACAGGGCTCAAATCATGGGAAAAAAGTGATGGTTTATGGTCTGATAAATAAGAATATCTGAGGCATTGTTACTTTTGATTTTTTTATTAAATGAAAAAAATAAGTTGTTGAAAAATATTTCCGCGTTTAAGGATGAACTTTTAGGGGAAAAAAAAAAACCACACTTCAAATGCTTCATATTTTTTAACAACATGCGCTTAGCGTCTGTAAAAGAATATTATTGCCATTGAAAGTAATGAGGAAAAATGAGACAGCGACGTTGTGAGAGGTTTCATACCATGACGTGACCTCTCCTAAAAACGGCAGGGTTTCGCTCTGAGTGGCTGACCGTTAAAATTCATGATGCCAAGCGCTAACGTATTACTGCGGTGGCGAATATTTGACACTCCGTAATCCATCAACGCATATATGCCAAAATACAACAATAATTGTAAATATTCTTCAGTGATTGTTACGTTCAGCGTCAACGAGAACTCAGACTCCGTTGAGCCTGTGGCAGCGTCAAAATTAGCCGCTAGCTAGCAGCACTGGAGACGGCATATAGATTGGCGAGTCGTTGGGTTATTTTTCAAAGACATTTTAATAGCTGTAAATGACTGCACGACTTGATGTGAAGAGTCTGACGAAGTTGCCGTTCCTACTGATGACTTTTTCAAAAACAAGCTGGCTAAAAGGCGTTCTTTCAAACAGAAACGTTGCACCTGTTGGTCTCGCGTCATCTCATAGACTAATATGGTCATTTATAGTCAAGTGGAAATGCGTTATTTGGTTTTTATCATTGCGTTTCAACAAGCAATTTTGTTTTGATTTTGTCCAAACATCACACGACTCAAAAGCCAAAACCCTACAGGAGAAAAAGAGGTTTCTCCAATATGGTTCTCTAGTTGAAGAGAAGGATGTTAAAACATTTACAGATATGTGTAAGTATGCGTGTGTGTTTATGTACAATCATATATACATGTACAGACACATATGTATAGGTGTGCCTGTGTGTGTATATATAAGTACATGTGTGCATATACTGAACGTGTATGTACAGTATATGCATATATGTATATGTATGTATAAATGTGTAAATATATATGTGTGTGTGTTTATGTATGTATATGCATATACGTACAAGTGTATATATGTATAGGTGTGTCTGTGTGTGTATATAGGTACATTTGTGCATATACTGAATGTGTATGTGTAGTATATGCATATATGTACATGTATGTATGTATAAATGTGTAAATATATATATATATATATATATATATATATATATGTGTGTGTGTGTTATATGTGTGTGTGTGTGTGTGTTTATATGTGTGTATGTATATGCATATATGTACATATAGGTGCATTTGTGCATATACTGAATCTGTATGTGTAGTATATGCACATATGTACATGTATGTATGTATAAATGTGTAAATATAAATATATATGTATATATATTTGTGTGTGTGTGTGTGCGCGTGTGTTTATGTGTGTGAATGTATATGCATATATGCACATAAGTCTTTTTTTCAATCATCAAAAAACTTGAGGAGCTTCCATTCTTGATTTTGTACCAAAAAAATGTACAAAACGAGTTGAGTAAAATAAAGTCCACATAGCTCATTTTGAATATATTACTTGCCCTTTGCTGAGATGTGTGATTATTTATATGTCTGAACGTGAAAGCAGTCATGCCATTTGACTTGAGAGCTTTTAAACCCAACTTTAAAACTACCCGCGGCTCTTATTTGCTTTTTCCCTCGTGTTCTTTGTGCCCTATTCATGTAAAGGAGCAATGTTTTTATGCCTTTTCCATGACTATGTGTTATGATTATTACTATTGCAATCTAAACATCCATCACCATCTCCTTCTTGACTCTAAGCAGAGCCCGCAGCAAAGGACGCGTGACTAAACAGACGAAAGCGGAGCGCTCGCCAGTTTGTCGCTAATGCCTGGACGTTATTTACATGAGATGGCCATTAAAGATCAGACTGTGTGTCAGCCTTTTCTCATGCTCAAGCAAAAAGCTACTACGTTACTTCCTGGCTCTGGTCTTTCAATGCCGGGCCACCGTTTTGTTGTGTTTAGCGCCAGACCGCTTACGTTTAAGTTTCAATGCCAGGCCATAGTAGCTGATATGTGTCATGATTGCGCCATTGTGGTGCAATGAACGCTTTTAGTTTGACGCAATGAGAACCGAAGACATGGTGCTGCTAGCATCCTTCTGGTTTTTTTTTTAATAGCTTTTTTTAATGCGTCTTTATCATTACCCAAATCGCTCGAAATTGACTCAGACGTGTTAAAAATGCTAGTTCGGAAATGTGCGGAATTATCAACATTAAACTTTTTTTTCCAAATTATTCTGGTATTGTCATTTTGGGCTGGCTTTAAATTGGGATTCACATTAAATCAGTGCTTCTCAAATAGTGGGGAGGGGGCGGGCCCCCCCAGGGGGTAAACGAGATGATGCCAGGTCTTGCTTGACCATGTGGAATGTAATTGCAATAAAGTAATCATTTTCATCATTTTCTTTTACTTTCAGGCACTTTGGAGCACTTGCTTCTTTTTTTCCGTTTTAGACTAAGCTGTAACCCGTATAATCGCTATCAAAATAATTAACAGTTGTTGAAAGTTGATTTATATTGTTTTTTCTTTTGCTCATTTTAAAAAGGATACATGTGTAGGTAAACTATTTTCACCAATAATAATCTTATTTATCGTCAGTACATTGACTGGGGGGGGCAAAAAGTTTTTTCCATGGGGGGCCTGGCAAAATATAGTTGAGATACACTGCATTAAATCAACGCTGTATTAACTAGCATCAAAAAAATGACGGTATATCGCTACTTATTTGTTTTGTTTACTTTTTTATCATTTTAAGCACCGTTGACATAAAAGGACAATATTTGACTATATTTTCCTATTGCATGAGAATGGATGGGTAAAATCTTGAAGAAATTTTCAAAAAGCTTCAACATTTTTTTGGCTGAATCATCAATATTCATTTGACATGCATTAAAACTAGTTCAACATGATAGAAGAATTTCACTGGAGACGGCACCCAAAAACGGTCGACGTGACAGATGGAGGCCAACCGATGTTGTCGCTGGTCTCCACAAAGTGGCGTGTGTGACGGCGCTTGTTCTCCAGCCCTTGCGTGCGTGTGTGTGTGTGTGTGTGTGTGTGTGTGTGTGTGTGTGTGTGTGTGTGTGTCCGAGAGAGCGCAGCAAGGCCCATTACTGCGCAGTAATGGGAGGGGATATTGGTGGTGTATAGACGTAATTACCTCAAGCTAACATGGAGCTCAGGCCGCGTGGCGCCTCCAACACAAATATGAACAGCAGAGCATAGATACCACTTTGTCCTCCTTTACCGCTTGACCTGCGACAGAAAGTTCAACAAGGCTCGTGTGTGTGATTGTACGCGTGTGTGTGTGTGTGTGTGTTTGAAGTGCAGGGAAAATAGCGGCGGATTGGCCGTTTGGTCGGGTGTTAAATATACATTATACGAAGAACCACCTTAGGCTTCTCCTCCCTAAACAAGCTCCATAAAGGTTATGATTGGACATAAAAAAAAAAGTCTTTGGGATAAACATGTATTCATCCATCCATTCACACATCAGTAAACGCATTTTCCCACGTGTGTTTTATGGCCTGATAAAACCATGCTCAAACTGTTCAAATTTGAAAAGTTAAGTGGCGCTAAATACAGTGAAGCGTTTTGGTGTTAGCATGATGCGTTGGGCCGGATTAAACCTCCCTGCAGGAGGTACATTTGAAATCACTGATCTGGGGCCTTAGGTAATCAGTGTTCTCCAGGTAGAAAGATTAAAAAAAAAATGAAGGAATGAAGGCTGTTTAACTCATCACATGACTTGTAATTGCACTCTCCGTCATTCACTTAGATGTAGGAAAATAAACATGACTTTGTTTTCGTGTTACACTTATATTACTGCGTTATGTTTCAGTCGTGGTTTAACTGTAAAACCGCAGGCATAGTGTCAACTTTAAGTGTAAGTATAAAAACAGAAAAAAAAGTAGTATGAGTGTAGATAAAAGTAGACCTGACGATTAAAACACTGATCTAGGGCCTTAGGTAATCAGTGTTCGCCAGGTAGAAAGCTAAAAAAAGAAAAAATGAAGGCTGTTTAACTCATCACGTGACTTGTAAATGTACTCTCATCCCCCTTCATTCACTTAGAAGTGTGAAAATAAACATGGCTTTGTTTTCGTGTTACACTTATATTACTGCGTTATGTTTCAATCGTGGTTGAACCGCAGGCATAGTGTCAACTTTAAGTGTAAGTATAAAAACAGCAAAAAAAGTAGTATGAGTATAGACAAATGGAGACCTGAGGATTAACGGACCAGAAAAAAAAATGTCGCCCTCTAGTGGTGACAAAAGTTCGGCCAAAAATGCACCGACCGTGACCAATGTCGGAACAGCAAAAAAATGTGAGTTGCCCACCTCTGCATATTATAAAGTAAATTTTTGACGAGACTTTCCCTTTAAATATGAATTCATATTCGGGTAGCCTTAAAACACGTAGTCCTGATCTCCTTCATCCACAAGTCACACGGGATGACTGTTCTCACAAGCTAACATCTCGCAGGGCCGCGGACACATGACTGCGCATATGAATCGCCTGAGTTTTTTCTTTTTCCGCCGCTCCCTCATTAAAACGGGGGTTCTCATTTCAGAGGGGAAAGGTTAGCAAAACCAAGCGACCCCGCGTTTCCTTAAGACCCGACTTTACATAAGCATATTCATACCGCGTTCATATAAGTGCGAAAAGACCGCAAAGCTAGCCGGCAGGCTTTATCTACCGTGGAACGAATCAATCAATGAGTGTGTGTATGTGACTTTTGAAATAGGCAATCATTTCAGTCACACTTTTGAATTATGGATTATTGTATTAGTAAAGTGAGGTGTCATGACACTGGCTTGGAAGAAGGAGATTGTGTCACTGCCTAGGATCACCTTCGATGGTAATAAGGAGCTTAATGCACCTTCATAGCTTCATAGAAGGCTTAAATGCATGTACGTGTGATGTTAAGCGTCAACAGTCATTTTCATCATATATATATATATATATATATATATATATATATATATATATATATATATATATATATGTGAAGCTTCAGTCTCTTACCAAAATTTCATTTATGACCATAGCACTTGTTTTTGTGAGGGTTTTTTGTGATTTTTATTTGTTTTTAAAGTCAGACATGTTGAAAAATGGCACTTTTATTTATTTAAAAAAAAAGAATAACTCTACAACATGACTTTTCATGAATGAATATCTATTTCAGGTTTACTGAATAATTTTTTGACCAGTCCAAAGTAAAATAAAAAAAAAAAACATTTTTTTTGCTGACAAAAATAAACAAAAAGTTCAATCTCAATTCCAGTTATTGTAGAGTATTTTTGGCAATGTAACCCTAATTATGAACAAAGGAATGCTATACACATACAGTATACTGCATGCATTTGTGTTTACATTTCTATACATATAAATGTGTAATTATGTCAAAGCTTCAAATGTTATATACAAATGTGTATATATATATATATATATATATATATATATGAGTCACTGAAAAATGTCATGTTTCCTGTTCCATTGAATTTGCTCTTAATTTGAAAAGAAATACTCTGCTTAAAGCACGTTCTGAAATGTCATTTTCTTATACAAACAGAAGCCCTGTTAATATCTCACGTACCTCCTGAAATACTCTTCAAGTACCCCTAGGTTTATATGGACCTCCATTTGACAACCACTGATTTGGTAGCAAAATCAAAGTGTCAACATCCTTGTTTCTCCTTTCTCAATCTCGATAACACCTGGTCCAGTTGAACCGCACAATCCATTCAGACGCATGTTTTCCTTTTTTCTTATGTTGCTGCTGTGTTCCTCGCTGTTGTCATAGAGAGAGCAGGACAAATGGTTCCCACATGTTTGAGTATTACTGTTCATTAGCTGCGTGTGTGTGTGTGTGTATATGTTTGTGGCTGTGTGTGCGCCCTTGGTTATTGCCGGGACCTAATCCCGGGTTGTACCGTCTTGGACTTGTGCAATAATGGTTTAAATTAGGGACCAGGAACTGCATTATGTCAATGAGATGTCCTCATAATGATCGAAAAAAAGAAACCGTGTGTATGCATCCGTCCGCGCGTGTACGTGAGTGTGTGTCAGAGAGTCGTGATTAATTATTCCTATCCGCTAAGTTCTGGAAACAGCAAAGTTGAGCGCAGGCCTCTAATTGTCATAAAGCAACTTTGTTTGTTTCCACTGCTCAAGTGGACCTCACCAGGCGTGCGCGCACGTGTGTGTTTGTGCACGTGCGCTTGTTTATGTGGCACTTGCCGGTTTATTGCAGTTTTTGTCACAGTATTGCTTCTGTTCCCTTGTGAGACACGGAACAAATTAGAAGTAAAACGACCTTGAAGAATCAATGTCTGCATATGCAGTATACAGAACATCATAACTTTTTGTGTTACATAGGATGAATTGACCCCAAATTTTAGTTCATAATACTTGATGGGGATCACTCGCTACGGCCATTTCTATAGTACTTTTCACGTACTTTGATTAATAAAGTGTATTGTAATGAAACTAACAAGTACGCTGTATCTTCTTTCACAATTGTGGCATTAAGTTACAGATTATGGAAATTCCTTTGATTTTTTTTCATGATATGAAAGAATCGATGGGGGAAAAAACACGAGGGGAGCTGAAATTTCCAGCAGATGGTTAAAACATGTCAAATTTCAAAATGCAACAATTCTGACCTCTCTATGTGATTGCAGCTGGACGTGCGAGATTTTGAGCACAAAAATAGTTGTCGTCCAAATTTTGGACCATTTAAAACCATTATAATTCCAATTTTTGAGATGCATTTTAATGGGGTTTATTATCATGATTTTCCCGCGATATTTGCAACATTCCATTGAGAGACGGTCAAACTATGTCAGCAAACAGAAAATTCTTTGACTTGTGTCTCACCTCCAAACAGTAGGTGGCGGTAGAGATCAGCTAACGTCTATGTCTACATTTAACCAAGATATATGGATATAAATGATGCCACTGAATAAATTGAGTGGTGAAACTGAACTTGCAAAAGAGAAAGAGAGACAATATATTATATACTGATTAGCATTGTTTCCTGGGCGCGATAGTGGTCTAAAACCGTCCCCCCAACCTCATTGGCACTGTCTGACCACTAGCTTTGACCTCCACACCAGCAACAGCTCTGCTTCCTTTCTCACTGGCACATCGTAAACATTGACAACAGCTCCTAACTAGCGACTAATCGCCAGCCTGCGCGGCGAGGAACGCGGGGCTTTAATGAAAACTTTCCCATGAGCGGCCGACCGAGCGACCGACCGGATGAGGCACCTGTTAATGAAGACGTGATGTCACTTTGGCCACTGCTACTGGTCCAATTAGTAAACAGAAGTGTTTTCCTTGCCTGTGTGCATTTTTTGTTATTTTTGAGGGCCACCAATAAGACTGTGTGTGTGTGTTAACTGTTAATGTTGATGGCGAGCAGAAATGAGGATTTACAGCTTGTCGCGGTGACCTGAACATTAACTTGAATTGCAAAGCAGCACTTAATTAGTTTATTCCCCGCGACACAACTCCCGAATTTTTCACACCTGAGTTGTTGTTTTTTCTTAAAAATTGTCAAATTGAAGTTCAATAAAGCGTCGCTCATTTGCTGTACTGTATTATTTGCCTTAAAGGAACAATGTTTAAAATTTAGACTGGTTTTTATTAAAAAGGATTAAATTGAATGGTTATAAATTTAAAATCGTGCAAATAAATATGCTCTTAATGACCAACAGTATGTTTTAAATATAATAGTAGGTCTAGTTATCTTAAAATGATATTACATGGTGCTGACATTTCTGTTATAGCTACAGACAATGGTAAATACAGCACCTCCTGCTGTCCGTATGAAAAACGGTTGAAATCTTACACATTGTCCCTTTAACATTGAGTAATGTGCTTATACACTATACTCGTTGGTCCTTGTAACCCAATAAATCCTAAATATCAATACTGTACTTGCAAAAATAGGTCTTTACATTAAGACTGGATGTACTGTATTCTCCGCACTATAAGGCGCACCGGATTATAAGGCGCAACCTCAATTAATGACAAATTTAAAAACCGTTTCCATATATAAGGCGCACCGGATTATAAGGCGCACCCTCAAATAATGACATATTTAAAAACTGTTACCATATATAAGGCGTACTGGATTATAAGGCGCACCCGCAATGACATATTTTAAAACTTTTACAATCACAATATAGTAATACTCAAAGTAATAATAACTCAAATAATAACTCGAAACTCTCAATAGCATAACTCAATGTCAATATGACCAACCTTGTTCAACTGTAAATACACACACTCACTTCATTCCCCATACACGAATCCCAATCTCAATATTGATCCATATATAAGGCGCACCTGATTGTAAGGCGCACCATCAGCTTTTTAAAAAAATTGCGGAAAAAAAAGTGCGGAAAATACGGTACTATTTAATCGATGTGCTTGATGATGATAATAAAAAAAGTAATAAAAAAAAACAAATAGGTGTGTGTGTATATATATATATATATATATATATATATATATATATATATATATATATATATTTATTTATTTGTTTTTTTTTTTAGTTAATGGCGGCCCCAGAAATAACCCCCATGCCACGGTTGTGACACCACTTTTTTTAAGAGACTTTAGTAACAGGGTGGTTTTTGTTTGATTAAATCATGACTAATTTTACACTTCACCGTTTTCGCTTGACGACCTACCAATATTTGGCTATCGAGCACCCCCGATCTACAAATGATTCCCTTTTATTCCGACCTGTCACCTGATATCCAGAGTGAACTCACAGAAAAGATCAGCGGCTCTCACACATTGTTCCAATGCTCAGCATCCAGGTTCACTAGCAGTTCAGAGATCGGCCATTCTAATCTCCGCCTGGCCACGAGTAAAACCCTTAAACCGCCACCCCCACCGAGCGTAACCCCTTTAGGTGAGGCAGTAAAACACACCTCCGTTCGGCTGCCTAATCAGCCGATTTAATCACGCGTATCAGTCCACCAATAGCGTCATCCAATCCCTAAAAAAATGCCCGTGAGAGAAAGGCGGCCCTCATAGCTAATTTTACCCGAGAGGTTTTAGTCGGGCGCCTGGTCTAATTCAAACTTTATGTGGTACCAACACGCCTGAGAACAATGTGGAGGTCCTCGGGGAGCAACTATGGCGACAAATAAGGGCCAAATAGCTTTGCTGGTTTGGGACTGTCGCTGGATTTCAAGTGACTAATCCCTCAAAGTTTTAATCGCACTGCCAAGTGAGGAAATCTGAAAATTCGAGGATTATTTTTCACCACTATTAGCTTAAACTTAACTATAGCTTAGTTAAGTAGGCAGGTTGAACTGATTTCATTAATTTGTCTTTTTAACAAGAAAATGTTTGAAAATGCACTTTTTTATAGTTTTCACTAGCCTGGCGTTATTACCACCCAATTTGGGCTGATTTTGAAACGATCAGGACATCATCAAACATAAATATATATTTACTTTCAACACCTCAAAATGTTCAGTGGCATCACAGCTATCCATACAAATACACTTTTTTTTTTTGGTGGGGGGGGCTACAAAAAAAAAGAAAAGATGAGATAATAGCAAAATAAAGTTATGATATTGATATAGGAATATTGATTATGTCATAATTAGAGTTATGACATTTGAAGACTTTGTCATGTTGCTGCTGTGGAACTGGGATGTCAACACAAAAATTTCTATTGCGCCCCGTTCGTAAATTGCCATTGAAAGGATTAATGCAAATATCAGGGGAAACGCATGATAAAACACCAGGTTTTCAATTTGGCCAAAATTGACAAGATTTCCAATTTTGAATGGCAGTAAATAAGCCTGACATGGGCTAAATTTGACACTTCAAAGTTTAGTCAGTTTAGTTGATAAGTAGAAAATTATATTTTTAGAACGTATTAATTGTACAAGAATAAATGTTTAGTTGTCATTAATTAAACATAAAATATTAACTTTTTACTGCAAAAGAGTAGTCATTATTTGTGCCTGAATATTTTGTATAAGATTTTTATTAATAACTCAGAGCTTCAACCCTTGTTCGGTATTGTGTCCAATCTTTTGATTTTTTTAACAAAGGCATTTCACATTAAAGGGAAAGCGCTGATAGAAGACAGTAGGTAGCTGAAAATTCACCCAGCTGATGACAACAAAGTTCAACATGGTGCTATCAATTAGTCATCAAACTTAACAAGCGTGTGCCATCTCTTGGTTAAAATACTGCGAGAAAGATATGGGGAAAAAATTATCCAAAAATGGTCAAAATACCACATAAGGGTTAAAAAAATCTGTTGGCTATATTTTTTCCATTAAAATCAATTAAGACCTTAACTGTCCAGAATGATTGATTTATGATTTAAGTATTGTCAGTCTATCAGTCCCCTTTTTAATTTTTGTGTGTTTTTTAGTAGTGTTGGACCCCAGCCAAGATTTGGGAGTCCCGTCATAGTTCCAGCCCATTACATTTTCGCCATAAACATAAATCCCTAAGTCACATCATTTGACGTATTATCATAATTTGCTGTTTTATTATGCTGATCACGTGTGCATATTCTTTCTATAAGATCTGGATCTTCACTATTTACCGTATTCTGTCACACTCCCTCCCACCCCTCACTTTCCTATCATGGCCATTTTATTTTTTTTTTACAAGAGGAGCTGTATTTCATTGTCTGTTATTTCAGCTTGGTGCTAAAAGGATTTGACAGGAAGTTAGAGTCAAACTGAGACAGTTGCTGACACACTTAAATCCCGCAAACCTCCCACCATCACCTTTTGAGCATTCTTTTTTCTCTCTCACTTCCATGAAGCATTAGTCCCGCCGCAGTGTAGAATTAAAGACTCAAACACGAGGAAGTAGGTCAAAAGTTGCAAAAAAAATTGAAAGTGACCTTGTCCATTTGAATGATGATTTGTATTTATGTATTTTTTGCATAATTTCTGGAATATATTTGCAAATGTAAGGTTCAGGAAGTGCTAGATTTACTTTATCTAGAAATAAGCATTGTTTTCGTAAGGTTTTTGCTAAACGATAGTTTTCTACGAAATAAATATACTTTTTTACCTATTCGAAGCCTTTTTTATCTTCTCAAATTTGACTTCTTGCAGGTGGGTAACGATGATTTTATTTGTATTTTCTAAAGCAAATAAATCATCTACCGGTTAGCCCCCAAAATAATTTCGTCGCCAAGAAATCTGATTTGACTGTTTTTCTTTCTGTTAGTCATTATCATAAAACAACCATAATTGAACCAAAACGCATTTTTTTGCCATTATTTTGCAGGATAAAAATGGACCTGTTATTTTTCTATGTTTTATTGAATTCCCAAGCAGGCATAAGCTCCTCCGTGTCGTTATCAGGCCGAAAGCCATACTAATGGTGGCCTAGCAGAAGCCTGGGCAGCACATGTTCACGATAGCATCAGAAAAGTCACGGATCAGGACCTGGTCTGGGCCGCTTAGGTCACACTGTAACAGGACCAATTTAGACAAACAAAATGAGGTAAATCCAATGCGGCCATTTTCTATTTATGCATAATTAGACTAATTCGTGGCCAAGTGAGGTTTTTTTTTTTTTCTTTTTGTGTGGGTTGGTTGACTTGGCACAGGAATACAGTGTTACTTTGTAGCAGTGGAGGGCACTAAATTTTGGACCTGGGCCTCCAATGGTGACTTAACTGATAACATCCAAAGTCCCTAAAGATGCCAATTATTCATTTTTAAAAGACTGGCGGTGAAGAAATTGACCGATTGTTCAAATGCTCCAGTTGCTGTTGGGTTCAGGACTGATCTTGGTCACTCTAAAATCTTAAAAATCTAACCAATATAAACAATTAATGAAATCCTGTGTAAACTAAAGTCAAATACTTTCAAATCGATTTCTTAAATCTTTCCGTTTTTTTTTTTTTTTGGTTTTTGTTTTCATTTGATACGCAACCCAATCAAGGAAAAATTTGGACGAATAAGATACTTGTTGCTGATTTATTTTGTTTTGTTTCTAGCTCGTCACAAGCGCGACTATAAGTGTAGTTTATATACGATACTCTACTGCCCCCATCAGGACAAATTGATGGTTGCAGGATGGAATGTTTCTCACGCGTCTTCCACTTTTTAAATATGCTTGATGCTTTTGATTCATGCAAAACAAAACAGTGCTGTCATTTAGCACCTATTAAATTCCTTTTTTAATCAATGGCGAGACAGCATACATGTTATGGCACAATTGGTACAGTGCTGAATGTTTTTACACACACACACACACACACACATATATATATATATATATATATATATATATATATATATATATATATATATATATGACAGTAGAAAATGAATGGAAGAGTGCGTTTTCAAATTAAGAGTGAATTAATTGGAACGTGAAGCAACTGATAGTACTACAAATGTTTCATAATGTTTTGATAAATTGGAATTGATTTATCTTATCAAAATATGTTTTGTGCTAGACAATATTTCACAGGGGGCACATGATTGAGAAAATATGATTTTTTTTTTTCTTCTGTAACTGTAGTAAGACATGTAGAAATTCGAATGTTACTTTAGTCTCCTACGGTCCTGTCACATGAGGTTTTGAGGTTATCCGGCAATGAACTAGTTTGACACAAGCATGTACACTTCATGTTTTTGATTGGTTTTATATTTATGGCCTGGAAGTGTTTTCCGTCCAAATATTTCCGCAGTTATGCCTTTGCTGGGTTAGCATAACAGGAACAGCACTCAATCATAAACTAAGGACCCCTGTAGATTTTTTGTGATTTTGACAGTATTATTTATTTTATTGCTCTATGAAAAAGATTGTTGGCTTTTTGGAACATATTGACTCTGACTTTAGAGGTTTGACTTTATATACTGGAACTTCGTAATGTGGACTGAACACACTTTAGCGACCATCCTGGGGGGTTTGGGGAAAGGGGGGTGGATTTTAAGATGTTTAATCCTTGTGGCATTATGCTACAAATTATGGAAATTCATTTTTTTTATGATATAAGATATATATATAGCTGGACGTGCGAGATTTCGTGTTCAAAAATGTTCATTTTCCAAATTATGGACCATATAAAACCATTATAATTACAATTTTTTAGATGGATTTTAATAGGATTTATGACATGGATTTTCCAGCAATTTTTGCAACATTCCATTGAGCGGCGGTCAAACTATGTCAGCAAACAGGAAATTGTTTGTTGACTTGTGTTTTACCCCAAGACAGTAGGTGGCAGTAGAGATCTGTTAATGGCTATGTCTTAAAAGTGTCATCACGTCACATTTTTCAATTTTTTTGTGTGTTAATAAGCTTAACCTACATAAGTCTGAATCGAACTGATGCCACTGAACAATTTGGGTGGTTGAAGGAAAAAAAAAAGTGATAACTTTAATGAGTACGCCTTTAAAAGCGTTTACAAAATCAGGAAAAAAATGCAATGTGTACAGTTTGCCGAGCGTGTGCAAAAATGAAACAATGCTCGCCATAATTTGTTACATCTGCTACTTGTTGGCCCTTCACATCTCTTTCTCTCTACCTATCGCAGTTTTTAGTCAAGCAAATAGAAAGCAAAAAAATATCGCCTTTATGACCTTGATTCTTTCAAAGCTGGGATATTTTAAAAGGTGTTGCATTGGAGGTTTGACAAAGCATGATAAAGCCTCATAAACATTCCACCATCATAATGGCCCATTTAAAAAAAAAAAAAAAAACAGTAGCTGCTCCAAAGCCAAGCTTACCACATAAATACATGCATTTCTATAAAAATTTGTATTTGGCGGGAGCCAGCTATTTTTTTCACTCCGTAATTAAACGTAATTACACTTTGCCCAAACAGTTATCAGCTTCTTCCCAAATGCCTTTTTTAGCCATTTGGCCTTGCGCTTACTATAAAACACTTTATAAATTCTTGTAAATATGAGTGGCGCACATGATCTTCAAATTGAGATCCTTCATAAATGAATGTCTTAGATTTTTCTCGGGAGCAGAAAATATATGAATCCTGTACTTATATAATAAGCATCCATTGTCTGTCTCCAAAACCACAATGAGAGGAGGACTACAAAAGGACTTTTAAAACATTTTAATTCCAAGATTTCTGAAGCAAAATAGTTGGCGAAGGTGATGAAGATGAAAGACGGCTGAGTATCTGCCGTGTACAAATGGCCCACTGCTCGAATATTGGACACTGCAATAGAGTGAGGGGAGAAGGGTGATGATGAAAAATGGATGCAACAGTGGATGAATTCCATATGCCGCTCTCGTCTCAGACGCGAGGCTTGGATCGGGTTACTTATCGCAAATCCTAGTCAAAGCATCGAGCAGCTAGTCCTAATATATATATATATATATATATATATATATATATATATATATATATATATATATATATATATATATATATATAAAAGACAGTGAAAATCTGCCAAATAGGGGGTTGCTCAGGCTGCAAGGAGAGTTAGTGGCCGCTCAGCACATTCTGATGCACTGTGTGTTGTAGAAGAAACTAGTTTGTGTCCAAGAGAAGACACATGCAAACTCTTTAAGATGGTTAAAAAAAAATAAAAAATAGCAGGGCATGGGAAAGTTTTATTAAATACATTTTATTCACTTTTATGTTCGTCAAATTTCCTGTCCAGGGGGAAAATCCAACTTTGCGGAAATCACTTATTGCAGGTGTTTTCCTGTAACCATCAACCACGTAAAACAGTGTATTCTTAAAAATGAAATGTTTTTGCATTGAATCTATTCAAAACACGTGCTTTCTCACAGCAAAATATTTGTATGAAAGCATACGTGCGTTGGCTGGATATTAGAGCTTTGCGAGGACAAAAAACAAGTCAAAGGCAAAAATCAGGGCATTGCGGTTAAACATAAATACAAAAAGAAAATGAAAGCAGATAGGCCCGGCTCCAGTTTCTCCTTGCATCATTTATTATCAACATTTTTCATAGCAGCGACCAGTTTATGCAAATAAAGACCACAAAAAGGGAGCGGGAGATGTGCGATTGAGATAACGGACCTCAGCAATAATGGCCTTCAAGCATGACCGACCAGCCAACTTAAATAGCGTAATAATCCTTTTAAATCTTCTAGGAGCGTTCATAAACACGCGATATGATTTGATGTTTAATCACGCGTTTGGAGAGCTCATGGCGTTAACAAACAGTTGAAGTCACAGGAGCCAAAACTATTGAACCTTGCGATTTTAGCTTTTTGACCAGTTTTGGAAAATGATGGTATAATACGATTCCATTACTTTTATGAAGATCCTATCTCTGCGGGGACCATAGTCAGAATTACACATTTATGATGGCATTCGAGTTTGCTATGGCAGTGGTTTTCAAATGGAGGTACGAGTATTTTAACAGAAATTTTATCCGCTAATCCTATGAAATACTGTGACAATAACATTTCATTTTTTCCTCTCAAATTGAGAGCAAATTGATTGGAACGTAAAAAATGCAATTCCATACATCAATTGCTGCGAAAATGGGTGTTTGACGTGTATACTCGTCAATGGCAGTAAATGAGTTGACTGCGCTTACGGCTCTGACGACTTGCTTAACATTTTCTGATGTAGTACCAAATCTGTCCTGCGAGAGGCAGTATGGTGCATCAGGACATCCAGATGGAAACTACGCAAAAAAAATGTTAATGCTAGCTAGCTAGCTTATTGCTATACTGCGTCGACTTCCTTGCAAATGTTGTATGCCTTTATTTTATTGAATTATATACACAATTTCTTTGCCGTGATTTAGAGGCGAAACATGATGTAGTCTATCTTTAAGAAAATAAAAAATAAGCCAAGGGATACCACTACAAATGTACATAGTTTTTAATTTTAATAAAAGACACAGATTTTTTTTTTAGGGGTTTCTTTTGTTCATTTTTTCAAGTCCAAAAATGCCACTAAAATCATGGTATATATTTATTTAACTTTAAAACAACTTTTTTAGATTATTACAGCATTGACTATGCGATTAATCATAAAACGTCACGTTTTTAATACTTAAAAAAATAGCAGACTTTTATCCTATACATAGCAAAATCACGAGGTGGGCCAAATTAAACTTGCTAAAATTGCGGGCCAGAACCGGCCCGCGGGCCGTATGTTTGATACCTCTGATTTAGGGCATATTTGGCTGAAAAAAAATACTTGAAAGGTTGAGAAGCATTCCTCTATGCTATTGATAATAACCTTTATTTATGCCTGGCAGAATACAAAAAATATTTGTTTGTTTTTTCATGTCTTAACCATTTTTTTTCTATTTAAATAAGCACCAAGTTCATTAACACAAGCGTGTGGCAAATGATGCGGTAAATTTTGTGAGCCAATTCCACCAGCAAAATCATAATCGTCTCACTCCGCTCTCATCGGCATTAATCAACGGAGAATATTGCATTTGGGGAATCCGTCATCCGCTTGCACGCTTGCAGTTAGCGACGCAAGCGGGGTCCAAATTAAATTCTAATTCTGCTTTGAGTGAGTGGAGTCAAATTAGGCAAACATTTAAACGCCAACGGATTTCTTTCTCCACAGCAAACCACACACGCGGCCATTAAGCGGACCGTGCAGGTGGCCTCCCGGCATAACAAACAGCGTAATTACGAGCAGGTGAACGTCATATGTCACTCGGTGCCGCAAAATATCGGATAATAATGAGCAGAGTCAGAAGGGAAAGCAGTATGTTGCGGCGATTATGAATATCATCGAAACGGCAACAACTTGCCAGATGAAGTAGCGTCTGGCGGACTTAATAACGCAAAAAAGGTGAGGTACTCGTGCTGTGCAGGGGGAAGAAAAAAAAAGAAAAAAACAACTTGGGTCCATGAGGACATATAATTGAGCGGCTGCTAGAGCTTGAACCAAAACTAATTACTCGTTTGATGGCTCTCCAAAATAAAGCTTGACCAACATGAAATCTTGCAAAACCTCGACACTGAATTCAAACGAGGATCATTTAGCGGGATTCAAACTGTTTGCATTATAGACTAAATACGCGGTGGTGCTTAAATGACGTCTCGTTCAGACAATACTTCAAATTTTCTATGTATGTGCACAAACACTTTTGGAGATGTTTTTAGTAAATAGAGATAATAACATTGCAATTGATAATATAGAGCACTTAGTTAAGTAGTTACTCAATCATAATTTGTTAACAAACTCAATCCAAACTTAGCTTCTATAAAAAGTCTTGTGTTTTTGTAAGTAGCCAGTCAGTTAGTTACTTTGTTGGCTATCTTACAATATCAATCCAAACTGAGCTTGATTATAAAGACTTTTTATTTGTTGTAACAAATCAGTTAGTTAGTTAGTTAGTTAGTTAGTTAGTTAGTTGACTATTTTATCATATCAATGCAAACTGAGCTTGATTATAAAGACTTTTTAATTGTTGTTACGAATCAGTTAGTTAGTTAGTTAGTTAGTTAGTTAGTTAGTTAGTTGGCTATTTTACAACCATCTCAATCCAAACTGAGCTTCATTAAAAATGTTTTGTTTGTTGTACCAATTTAGTTAGTGAGTTAGTTAGTGAGTTAGTTAGTTAGTTGGCTATTTTACTATCTCAATTAAAACTGAGCTTTATTATAAATGTTTTTTATTTGTTTGATTTACCTAGTTAGTTAGTTAGTTAGTTAGTTAGTTAGTTAGTTAGTTAGTTAGTTAGTTAGTTAGTTAGTTAGTTAGTTAGTTAGTTAGTTAGTTAGTTGGCTATTTTATCATCTCAATTAAAACTGAGCTTCATTAAAAAATATTTTTTGTTTTTGATGTAGGTTAGTTAGTTAGTTGTTAGTTAAATGTCAATGTCATAATGTGAATTATGACCATTTAGTCATAATTTAATCATGAATAGATATTTGCATATACCTTATGTTTGCGCAAATAATACACGTATGTGCTCATGGACACTTCTGGAATTGCTTTTAGTAAATATTCACATTAACATTGCAATTTCTAATCATATAGTTAGGTAGCTAGCTAGCTAGTCAGTCATTCAGTTAGTTAGTTGGCTACCTAGCTGGCTGATTATCCTAACTAACATTGTAATTGAAAATGATATGAAGTCTTTAGTTACTTAGTTAGTTTACAAACTTTTACACTCAGTAACAATGTCTCTATAAGCATTACATTGTATATCAAATTGTGTACATGATTAATGAGTTAGTTAGTATAATGTTGTTTCACAGTGTGCACGCTTTTGACCAGTGAAAGTTTCTAAAACCCTCCGCAGCCATCGTGAGCATTTTATAAATAAAAAGAAAACAGAAATTCAATAGAATACTTGGGAAAAAAAATCCCGAAAACCTGCCAGCATGTTTGCAGTCAGTGGCAATAAATGAGCGGGGGCACCCATTTTGAATGTCACATTGAAACGCATGTCATGTGGTTCCACTTTTAGCGTGATTGTATTCCTCTTCATTATTCATTCAGAGATCGCAACAGCAGCGGCGGCGGCCGCCAGCACTTGAGGTAAAATGCCTTCCATGTGTGTCTAATTGCCCCAGTACAGGTATTTAACACAAGGTGAAGTCATTAACACATGCTCATGCTTGTCAGATGTGAAGCCAGGTGGCCTTTGGGCTGATAGCGGGCAACCAAAGTCAATGCCACAACCACTCTTGGGCTTCTCTTTCCTCTCAAATCAAAATTATGAATGCCAATTTTTTTTCGATGATCAGAATGAAAATCCACTCTCAATATTTTCAGTAGGCATCACCAATCGAAAATCCGAGCAGACTTTTGCTGCTTTTGGACCATTCGATAACATAAATATTTAGTTCCGGTAAATAGTCGGGTTGAAATGAGTAAGGACTTGCGGGTGAATTATTTACCAAATTTGTAATTAAGTTTATAGTATATATGTATAGGGATGATTTTTTAAATCGTAGTTATGTGTATATCTTATGTGTTGACACTAATAACGTTGTAGTAGAAGTATTTCTATAGCGTTGTCATACTTCTATTTATAGAGCTATGTATGTAACCAGTATATTTTCATTCATTCAAATGTATGTTTGTGTGGATATTTAATACATGAGTAAATACCGTATCTTGTATTTATACACACATATCTGTGTAGCAATATTAGAATATAATGTACTCCAAGAATACTTAAAAGGGGGAAGAAATAACACGTAGAAATAATAAGTAGAGAAGAAATAATAAGTATTGGTATGCACAAACTATTTACACAGTACATACAACCGAAATCAAATCGTTCATCCCTTAAAAAATTAAATGTAAAAAATTAAGGCAGACTAATAAATGAAAGAACATTTTTACATGCTGTGATTTGTGAATAGTCTTATCCAAGCCAACATTGCCACCTAGTGTTCAGTTCGGGAACAGTTGCAGCAAAGCGCATTATAAACAATGCTTTTAATGTGTTGTTTTAGTGGTGAAGTTATGCCTTTGCGTGTATTGGATCATATTAAAATGTAGTGGCATTAATATTGTTTTCCAATGTTTTCTTTGAAAGACGTGTGGTCCCCGCATGTATGTCAGCTTCGTGTATATAGCGAGAGGTGACGTCACAGGGTTTCTGTGGTCATGTATCAGTGGTCAGCACACGGTCATTGTAAACATTTGAAGACATCCCATGTCATGAAGCTGCCTCTGGGCTTTTCTTTTTTTTTTCTTCTCCTTAGTGGTGTCTGATCAATATTATTATATTAGTGCCATAATAGAGGGGTGCACTCAAATATTTAACATCGATTTTTGACTCCGCGCATGAAAAAATTGGTGTACGCTAACCGCACTTACAACTCACAATAACGTTTTTTGTTGTAGTACCAAGAACGTCCAGTGATGAGCAGTATGGTGCAACAGAAAATCCAGACTGAAAATGCAAAAAAAAAAAAATTCATGCTAGCTAGTTTTTAGAATTAACGATAAACCACAAAAAAATTATGAAACCAAATGGTATACTTTACTCCACAACAATGGTGCTTGTATTAAATACTTGTCAAAGTATGCAAACATTACATGTATGTGCACATAGAACAGATTTTCATAAATCAAGATTAACTTTTAGGAAATATAAACGCTAACATTGCAACCTATGGTTAAATAGCCAGCTAGACAGTTAGCAAGCAAGCTAGAAAATGTATTTGTTCATTTGGTAAACAAACTAACAATGGAATTGATAAGTTATTTACTTTGTTATACAAACTAACATTGTAATTGATAACGATAGTTAGCTAGTTAGCTATTTACTTACTTTATTATATAAACTAACAGTGTAATTGACAACAATAGTTAGTAATTTGTTAAGTTATATTAACTCACATTGTTGATGATATAGGTAGTTAGCTAATAAGTTATATACCTACTTTGTTATATACTAACATTGTAATTGATAACACTAGCTAGCTAGCTAGCATACAATTCATGTTTTCTCATTAGCTCCTGCTTTTTTCTTTTTTGACCAGTTTTCGTTTTATATTAATCCTAGACAGTCAATAAGAGGTTTTATAAATTGTTGATGGTTTTTATAGGCCAAAAAATATTTGAAGCTTGTATAGTTAATAATCACAAAAGTAAACACTAATTAATTCGTTTTCAGGACTTTGACAAAAGCTATTGACTTTCGTGTTAGCTATTTTTTCAAACCTCATTAGCTAGCATTTAAGAAATCAACACAAGTTAGCAATGTTTTACTATTTCCCTGCCATGTGATACAGGCACGGATGTATGTAATAATTCGGTGTTACTTGCCTTAACAAAAGTTGAAGCTACTGGCGGCCATTTTAGGTTATCATTCACTAAGCTAGCCTATCTTCAATAAATGCAGCGAAAATGACACAACAGGTTGTTCATGTTTGTCCATCTTTTTTCTTCCAATGATTATCTTTAAATGCTAATCAACGATTCGTCAAATCCGGTCCTTGTTAGCAAGTATGTCGGTATGTGTATTTTCTTGACGCGCTACACTGTAGCCTTGACTTTGTCACACAAATCCAATCAGCATCAAACTTGAGTTATCTTGTTAAAGACAACAGAATGCATCCTCTTTTATCTGACAAAGGTTGGGTCCAAAAATGAGTAACCGGTCCCCCCCAAATGTGGCTATTGTCATTTCTTGGTAATCAAATGAACAATAGGAGAAAAAAAAAAAGCTGTTTATCACTGACGGTCTTGAGAATTTGATTCCTTTTATTCCATGTGATTGATTGAAGATCATTACCGATTAATCCTCATGCGGGGGGTCATGAGCGTCACGCTCGCTCCCTGTCCAAATAAACCCCCCGGAGGAGGAGCAAGCCGTGGGGGTCGTCGGGGACGAGGTGACCAATGTGTGCACGTTTGGGGGGGGGGGGCACACGCTAACAATGTGCATCATTTGCGTCATGGCTCCCGCTCTTCGTTTGCTTTCTTGCGACTGGCTTCACACTGATAACAGACAGATGGCCAGAAAAAAAAGAAAGAAAAAAAAAAACATGATGATGGAGAAACTTTACTTCGGTTGAACCCTCCTCACTCCGATGCCAAATACTTTTTGTTTTTAAAGTGTTTTTTTAATCATTAATGGTATCATGCAAGGTTATAAAAAAAAAAATTCTCATTTGATGTAATTTTCCATACATGTGGTGTGTGTAAATTTTAACGTATTTTAAAAATATTTCCTAAAACAAATATTTTAAGAAAATAAATCTGATTTAGATCGCTGTGTTTATTTATTTTTTCTTTCTAATATTATAGAGCACTTTTCACCTTTCCTACGTGTGCTTGCTTGGTATTTTGGCCCCCACCCTCCATCATCATCAATCAGGGTCCAATCATGCGCCGATGGTACTTGAAAGTCTCATGAAAAAGCCTCACCGGCAATTGTCAAGCTCAATCCGCCCCTCGGCGATATGTCAAGCGGATCCGTGCGTGTGTGGCTCGTCCTCGCCCTCCAGCTGCGCTGCGTTGCAGCAGTGGCCCGAACGGATTCGAACCAGGATCCGGACAGGAAGTTGACGGAAAATTTGCATAATTTGAAAGATCTTATGCGTGGGGCTGCGGTGATCCCCCACAAGAAAGCGCCCAAGTTTATGTTGGATCTTTTTAACGCCGTGTTCTTGTCGGACGGGACCAGGAAAAGTCAAAAGGAGATTCTGGAAGGGAATGTCGTGAGAAGCTTCGAGGATAAAGGTTATGACACTTTTGGGAAGCGGTTTTTATGACGTCATATTGTGACGTGTTCAAAAGCGTTGGGAAATAGACTTTCGAGTGCGTCATTTTGGTTTCGTAATGCGTAATTACGCACGTTGGTGCTTGAGTTTTTGGCCTTATTTCAAAACTTCTGTTTGTATTTTATTAAATAAAACAATGTAAAACAACTTCCATTTCAAAACTTCTATTTGTATTGTATTAAATAAAACAGAACGTAAAACAAGTAAGTAAATAAAGCAACAGATTTAGAGAAGTTACAAAATAATCCACATAAACAATATAGAATAAGATGTATTTTTACAGATATTCAATAAAATTCAAGACAATGCTAACTAGCGCTTAAATAACGATGTGCTACGTATTTATTTTTCTTGTCATGCATATTAACGCATCATAACCAAAAAACGTATTTTCACGTTTTTTAAGCTTTCAAACATTTTATTCCTGGTACTTATTTGTATAATGTCCCCATTTTATGATTTGGCTGACTCTAAAAGACTGACTAAAGTAATCAGTTTTAGCTAATTAAATACAATACTGGTAATCAGTTTATCTTGTTTAATACTAAAGTCATCAATTACTTTAGTACTTGTTTACTTTTTGTAAACACTTAGTAACGTAATCACTAACGTTAGTAGCTAAGACAATTACTTTAGTACTACATTTTACAACTCAAGTAAATCTCATGTAGTACCTAAAGTCATTCATCGTATTACTTAACTATTTAAAAGTAATATTTGTTCGCTAATTAAATACTGAAGTAATCAATTTCACTACAGTGTTAAAGAGGAAGGTCATCAATTACTTTAATACTTATTTACTTATAGGAAGTACTTTGTAAAGTAATACTAAAGTTGTCAGTGTCTAAAGTGATCGAATATTTGCTTGTCCTATTTTGGCAGTATGAAAATAGATTATCTAAATTAATTAATTAAAGTGGTTAATTACTTTGCTGCTTGTTTCATTTAGTACCAGCGATTTTTCGAGCTTATTAAGTGGCGTTTAAGTTGCGTGTTATATTCCAGGTCATGATGGCGAGAGGTTTCACTTTTTCAACTTGTCTTCCTTTGGAAGAGAAGAGAGGATGATAAAAGCCGAGTTCCGCTGGTTTCGGAAGAAACAGAAGCATTTCTTGGGAAAGTCCTACAGGCCCCATTTTTATAAGGTAAACTTGATTTATGTTCTAATTTGGTTCATGTGCAGCTATTGTATATCAGCAGGAAGGTTTTATTTCATTTTAAAAGCCAAAACCGCCAAAGGGATTTCATTGAAATGTCAGAAGGATGTTCAGCACCTGGTCCTGACCAAATGTTTTTTTATCTGTATTCCAAGATGGCCACCATGTTGAAGTGACTGTTTATTTACGACAATTGGTCAAATGTTCTTTTTAATGGTTATTTTTCTTTCATCCTGTTTAGGATTTGGTGTAAATAAAGATTAAGGACCCTTTAAGTGGTTTGGGTGGAACAGTCAGAAATGCCTGCGCATATCTAATGATAATAATGCATTATTGTTTGTTTGTTTTTTTACTCTGTTTGTTCAGTGTTCAGTTGTCTTTGAGATATTTGGACAGAAAAATTATGAGATTGAAAGGTGGGAAAAAGCTTTTTTTTTTTTTTTTTGTCGATCCAACATTCATCAGAGCCCCACTCCATTTCCGTCATCGTTGGTCCTTTATTTTTTTTTTTTTCAAACTATACAAAATTGTAATCGGCAGTCCGCTGGTGTATTTTGGCCCACCCTTTCACCACCACTAGAGGGCGACATTTGACCGTTTTTGTGGTCTGTGTTTAAAAACAACCTCAACAAGTCAATTAATTTTGATGTTATTAATTCACAACATGTTTTCTAATAGCAAGTCCATATGAAGCATATCTCGCACGTTGTTCAAAACTTTCTGTTACCATCCAGGTGGATTTGTATGAAGTATTGGATAGTCAAGTGAAACCTTGGCGAGGAAACCTCATCACCTCCAGACTGGTTCCTCTTTACACCCAAGGATGGGAAGTTTTCAATCTCACACAAACGGTTTGTATGCTTCTTTTTTTTTTTTTCCCATAACCACAGCTAAATAAATCTGAGAAAAAGGTCAAAGCGGCTATTTTTTTTTTTTTTTTTTAGGCCTCAAAGTGGATCCGCAACAGCCAGGATAACAACGGCATCCTGATTGTGACCACGCTGCCATCCGGGAATTGGATGCACTCGCTGGTTACGTCATCCAATTTGCAAGAGCCAGCAGATATGAACGCATATTTGGTCATATTTTCTGATGATGGGAGAACGGGAGCATCTAATCATTCATATTTTGGTAACGATTAGCGTTTATCCAATCGAGGAACTTTCTATGATTCAGGATTAGGTTTATCTGGTTGTTCTTGGGGGCTAGTTGTTGTGAAAATCACTTTTTTTTTCTTTTTTTGCAATCCAGGATCTGGATTTTCAGTTGACAGGAAATAAAAAAAAAAAAAGTTTTTAAAATGTATTAATTTTACTGAAAAATAATTGTCATCAAATGAATTTCAGACAAAATATTATCTTTTATTGTTAAAAATGACAAAACGAATTGACTATCCCTTTAAACAAGTTATGCACATGTTAAGTTTACATCAAAACTTTTTTTAAATCAGTTTTTGTTGTTTTTGCAAAAGATTCTTTTAAATCAGACCTACAAACAACCACTTAAGGGTATTATTTTTTTAATACAATTGTAATTGTCTTTGGTGATTTGGTGATAATATAGCTCAGTCCTAATCCAAAATCCAGTCAGTCATTAAAAAGTAGCATAGTATTATTTTTTCCTTCAAGGCAAAATTCCATCGTGGGTTTCTGCATTTGTGCCTGAAAATGTTTTTAATCTTCTCCACCTCCAGGACCAGCTCCGTCTTCATCTGAACTCCACGAACCCCCCACTAGGAGGCGTCGCGGAGCCCCACGGCTCTTACCTCGAGGCCATTCCCGATCTTGTCAGAGGTTCCCCCTTTTTGTGGACTTTGAGGAGATCGGGTGGTCGGGCTGGATCATCTCGCCGCGGGGTTACAACGCTTACCACTGCAAGGGCTCTTGCCCGTTCCCGCTCGGAGGCAACCTCCGAGCCACCAACCACGCCACCGTGCGCTCCATCATGCACGCTCTCAAGCTGCCCGCGGACCAAGTGGAAGCGCCCTGCTGCGTGCCTGATAAACTTCAGTCCATCAGTTTGTTATATTTCGATGATGAGGAGAATGTGGTTTTGAAGCAATATGATGACATGGTGGCTTTGAGCTGCGGATGCCACTGACAAAAAGTCACGCGGAGATGTTTGAGGCTTGACACCTACAACGATCACCGACGAAAACACTCATGGTAAATCCAATACGTCACCGCATTCCTCACCCTTCTTCTCATCAGTTACCTTCGTTCCATCGCTTCTTTCTGCCTGGATCCTCACGTTTCCACTTAGGTTCCTCTCATTCACGCTCTCCTTTATTCCTCTCTTTTACAGGGTAAACCTCCACCATTTCTTCTCCTCCGCCTGTTAGCTCCTCTCGCTACAGATCACAATGTCATCTGCGAACATTAGTCCATGGAGATTCCTGTCCAACCAAGTCTGTCAGGCCGTCCGTCCAAGAAGGGGCTCAGAGCTGAACCTCATGCAGTCTCACATGCACCTTGAAAATCAGACCTCCAAATGACAGAAGCCTATAGAACATAGGTGTCAAATTCCAGTCCTCGAGGGTCGGTATTCCTGCAGGTTTCATGGTTTTCTCTTCTCAACACCCCTGATTCAAATGATTAGCTCATTAGTAAGCTCTGGGGAAGCTTGGAAATTATCCTAATCAGGAGTGTTTAGGAGAGAAAACCAGAAAACCTGCAGGATGTCGAACTCCAGTCCTCAAGGGCCGGCATCCTGCATGTTTTCCGGTTTTCTTTCCGCACAACACCTGATTCAAATGATTAGCTCATTAGCAAGCTCTGCAGGAGCTTCAAAATGATCCCAATCATTTGAATCAGGTGTTTTTGAGGGAAAAAGTTTGAAAACATGTAGGATACCGGCCCTCAAGGACTGGAGTTCGACACTTATGCTATCTCACTGTCATTTTGCATGACTTGCAGTACTCTAACATTCTTCTCTGCCACTCTAGACATCTTCACAAGCTTTCTCCAGCTCTAAGACAAAATGCAGCTGCATCTCACAATTTTTTGTGCTTTTCTATCAACATTTTCAAAGCACATGCTTCGCCTTTATGCAGTGCTCTTTTTTTTTGGCATGAAAAAAAATGCTGCTCACAAATGCTAACTTCTGACCTTGGTCTAGCTTCACCTATTCTTTATCACAGCTTCAGTGTATGACTCATTAATTTTATTCATGTTACTCCTGACCGCAAATCCGCACATCTCTATTGTTCTTAAAAATGGGCACCAGCATTCTTCTCCTCCATTTTTCAGGCATCTTCTCACTATCTAACATTCATTTAACTGACAAAACACAATTCTGTTTTCCCATTTGCTCTCCAGTAACAGTAAAATAGAGCCGTTCTTCTGTCTTTACATCATTTCACCAGTAGAGGACAGTGTAGGTATTGTGATAAATACTATGTTTGTAAAGTTTTATTTGCAATGCATTTATTATTTTGAATTGTTGAGTTGTTTTGATAATGTACATAAACAAATATAATCTGCAATAATTGAAACCCCAAACCCTTTCAATAATGATTTTATGAACACAATGTGGAAACGTGTAAAAATACGTTATACTCTTTTGCTGCTTTTTTATTGGAATGGATCACATTCCTAATTATTTTTGATTGAAAAAAAATGCCAATGTAACCACTTATAACCACTGTAACCCATAATTTTGCAAAACATGGCCTACTTGTTTGAAAACATGCGATAATACAAACCTGTCTGAACATGTCAAAGGAGAAGTCGAGTCAAAAAATGCGTTTACAAAAAAAACATTTCTATGCATCACCTCTAGTCCAAACGCAGCCTTATGATTAATATTTTGCTTTTATTCGTCACAGATGGTGGCCATTTTGCCTCATAGCTGTCGATTAAAAATGATGTCACATTGGAAGCTCAGGCGATGAGCAGTTGCTATTTAGCTTGCAAACCTCACATACCCAAACAGGTAAGTTGTGATTGGCTATCGATAACTAGTGGGAAAAATGGCCGCCCTCTGCGATTGATAAAATTGGATGGATTATGCTTCATCGTATCAGGTTCACCATTAAGGTTAAGATGATTTGATTTCCTGTAAGCTTCTCACTCATATTCCACACAAGCATGCAAAATGTGATGATAGTCTGTTGTCATCTGAATTATGTTTGCTTAAAGGGACTACAAATTTGAAATTATTAAAAGGAAAAAAAAAATGATGCCTGCAAATAAAACGTCATTTTACGAGTAGAAATCTCCCATCACTGCCGTACTTTAATAACACACTGCATTTATAACAAATAGTGCACATTTACATTCAAACGTTCATCTTTTTACATATTTATGCAGTCAATATCATCATTCCTTAAAAAAAATGACTACCTTCTATAAATCCAATTGTTTTGACCATGCCATTCATCTCTTTTCAGTGTACATTCAAGTCATAAAGGTAAGTAAATAAAATACTCAACAAATAATAATCCAAGCGGCATGGTGGTTGGCCTCACAGTCTTTGATTTTTAAAAGATTCATCTTCTCTCACATTGATGACGTCTCCCGCGATCGCCTAGCAACCAGTCGGCCCAGTTTGTAGCACGGTTTCAACCGGAACCGACTTAAGCTAGTGGACCAACCCCACAGAAAATGGATGGACAAAGCTGTACGTTATATTAGAATTCATTGGTATAGAACGTCATACCAATGGTAACCAATGAAATCACTCATGTCGATTCTCATTTCAATCCCAATAAAAAAACAGTACTTGGCAGAAAAAGGTCGGTGAAACAAACATCGTTATGTGCAAAATCATTCCCCTAAACGTATCAACTGGGACAGTCCACTTCCTCCGTACCGAGGAACTCGCCCAACATGTTTTCGTGCTGCCCGTAGACAGGCTCCAAATAAGGATGCCCGTCCTGAGAATTGATTTGCCTCGAGGTGTCCAGGTGGTTTAGTCCTTGGTGATCCACATGAGGTACTTGAATTGTATTGTTCTGGGCCATGGGAGACAGAGGCACAGGGACAAAGCCGTGGTAGACCACCAACGGCGTGGGTAAAACTTCCATGGCGGACGCCTGAAGAACAGCGGCATCCGGAGGCCGGACGGGTAACTGCACGTAGCTTCCCGTCTCGGGATCGAAGAAGGTTTTTGTTTTGACTTGGACGGGCATGTCTACGAAATAATACTGTCCTGAGTCTGGATCCTGAAGGAGTTTCCGTTGGGTCACGGGGATGGACTGCGTGACGATGGCGTGTTCCATGCTGGACTGGCGAGAGAGTTGGCCGGTGCGGCTGGACTGCCGGGACAAGCTCGGCGGCGGGGGGACCTGCAGGCGGTGCGTGTCGATGCTCTGACTCCTCCTGAGCGGTTTCTCTCGGCTCATTTTTTCCCTGGCTCGGCCCCGCTGTTGAAACTCGTCCATGATGGATCTCTCAACTCGTGTACTTCTCGGGTCCAGTCTCTCGTCGCCGGATGTCCCGGTGCTATACCTGCGTCCTACTCTGTCACCTAAGAATCTGTCGATGCTTTGCGATCGAGTGTCGGGTACCGGTCTCTCACCGGCGTTGGGTTTATAGACGGGGACGTTACTGATGAGACGATCGCTGCTGAAGTGTCTTTGTTCTGGTTTATCTCGAGTTCGTCTGCTACTGCTACGGCCTCGTTCGCCCGCAAGTCCATCGTCGTGGCGTTTGACTTCTGCGGAATCGTGGCTCGGTCTTCTTGTCCTCTGATGAATTTCTGTATTTTTCTGATGTCGATCCTCATCCTGGACGTGGACTGGATCGTTACCGGTTCCGCCGTGTTTCTGATTGTCCCGCCGATGCTTTTTGTCGCCGCTCCTCGCCTCGGATTTCTCCCTCTTGTGTTTACTCGGGGTTGAATTCTGGGCCTCCTCCTTCTTTATCCGGCGGTTCGTCAGTTTCATTGCTCTCAGAACGGCCCTCTCGGATTTGGGCAAAACTGCTGGAGGTTTGGCGAACCCTGACTGGCTGTCGTTAAAACTGCAAGTAGACCCCGAACGTTCGCTAGGGACTTTTGTTATATCCCGCTCTGTTGTTGGCATTGTCAACATCTCTGCATCTTCTGATGTGGGACTCACTATAGAAAAACTGTCATTCTCTTTTTGAGGAGCAAGAGGTTCTCCTTTGTGGTGCCTCTTTGGCTTCTCCTTTTGCAGAATCAGTGGAGAGAACGATGGTGGCGTGGAGACATTTGACAAAGTCTCTTTAGGTGTGAAGACTTCACTTGCTTCTTTCGGAGTTGTCGCCCTTGCCAATATAGGATTCGGATTTTCATTTAGTAAATGCGAGTCCTCGTCTTCCTTCTCTGAGTTATTTGTTAGGCCTCGTGGTGTCCAAGGTTGTAATGACTTCTTCATCTTATTACTCAAAGTGTTGTCTTTGATTTTAAATAAAGCGGGGATATCCAAACTTGGCGGAAACATGTTGGATGGTGACATTGGTGTTTGTATACCTTCATCCCGGGATGGGCTAGGATATTTAGTGGTACGTTGTTTCTGTTCCTTGCAGATGTCTTTTTCCTCTTCAGACTTAACTGGTTCCTTGACCATCTCCGACTCACCTTCTAGATCACTGAATGAGTAATATTCCATTTCTGGTTTGTCTGAATCTTTTTTCGTGGGTCCAAAAATACGATCACCCTTATTGTCCAGCCCAACCTTATCCAGGTTCTCCAAAGAGTGATAAAAGTTTGATTCAACAGTTCTGTGTGGTGGGCTCTCCACAGAGAAGTAGGAAGATTTGGAGGACATGCTGGTGTGATCGTCAATACCGACACCGTTTAGAAGCAGTTCAGGGGATATTATAGTCCTGGGGGGAGCCTCCGCATCCATATCACCGTTGTGTTTGGGCGTTTTGTCAAGATCTTCTGCCACGACGTGAGTTGTTGCACCATCTGGTTGTAAAGTGCTGTCAATATTTCTGTCTTCTGGGGCAGCCTGAACTCTCTCTGCGTTAACTTCGATGTCTGATATCAAAGAATAGCGTTTTTCACCGTGCTTGGAAAGCAAATACGGGTTGCGGGTAACTGCATCAATCACCGTTACATCGTCCGTTTCTTCATTGGAGCTTGTTGGGAAAGAATTTTTTGTGTCTGGTATGTTGTTATCGTCTCTGTTGTAAAGATCTTGATCAATATCGCCGCTCCCGTTTCGCCTGTTTCCTACTTTTTTACTCCGAGGAGGAACGGATGGAGTGCCTAACATTTGGTTCTCGCAACGCTCTCTCTCAGCTGCGTTTTCCGATAACTGCTTTAAATTCAAATCTTTTTCAGGCCGATGAGCAGAACTGTCGATCAGTCTTTCATTGCCATGCTTAAAGTCCAATCTTGAGGCTGAATTTAAGTCCGCGTCGAGGTTTCTCATGAGAGACGGGGCTGCCCCTCGGCCGTCCGATCTCTGCGGCTCACCCTGTCTCGGTTCTACCTGAGAGAGGATCTGTCTCATGTGCTTATGGTCTCTCAAATCCCCCAGTCTTTCTCTTAGGTCCTTCTCTTTTTCCGCGATGTGATTTTCATCCTCATCGGTTTCTGTAATCGATTCTTTTACCATATTTTTACTTGCGTGTACCCTTGATTTACAGTTTTCATCATTCACATGCTGCGGCGGTATCATATTTGCGTCTTGATCCGTGGCTCTATTTTTTGTCATCTGCCTACTCAAGATGACCTCCTCCAGCGCCATTTTAGCCTTGTCATAATTGTCATTCACGCGTGCTTTGTTTATCATGACGTTGACGCCCGTCTTTGAGGGAACCTCCTTACTCGACTGCTTCTCTTTCTTGGCAAATATTTCCCTCTTTGCTAAAGTGTTCCCCCTCATAGACAGCATTCCTTTCTTAATGTTCCTTAGCTCCCTGGAGATCAAATCATTTTTTGCTCTGGCTTCTTCATCTATATTGGGACCTCCAGTTTTGTGTTCCTGATCGCATAGGCGGGCCCTCTCGAGCTCTTTCAAGGCATGCAAGTCATGAATGATGTGTTCACTATCTCTCGCGGCATCCTTCTCCATTCTCAAATCCACGTTCTCGTTACCTTCTTCATCTCCATGGTCCTTGTCTGTTCCAGAATACCTTTGACCTTTAATGTAATTGTTCAGTTTGTCGGAGAACGCGTGCTTTAGCCGTTCTTCGCTGTCCGGGGCGGTTTCCTTCAAGTCACGGTTAGAAAGTTTGTTTTTGTCCAAAACGAGTTGAATATCAGGTTTGGTGAGGTTTTTCTTTGGGACCGGTGGGGGCTCTTTCTTTATGATAACGTTATTTTCGGACTCTCTTCTGCCTTGATCCTTTTCTGCTTCTATTCTTTTCTCTACGATGTCATCGGAACGTCGGAGAATCTCCTCGCCGTCCTTGAATTCATCTCTGTCGGACAACGGTTTATCGATGCTCTCGTTTTGAGTTGATTGTAACGCTTTCGTTTTCGTCGCATTGATTGCATCCTTTGCGGCCCTGATAACATCTGACGTTCTCCTAACTTGGCCTCTGCTCTCCTTCACTTTAGGACTCACAATCTCTTCGACGAAATATTTTTCTTTTAAGGTTTTCGCAGGCAAGTTTGTTTTGTCCGATACATTTGGTGGTCCGTTTTTGGTCAAATCGTTTAATTGCAGTGTTTCGCGGTCAGATTCGGGGGCTTCATATTCTGGAGAATTGCCACGATTGATGTCAGGTAAAATCCCTGGGGGTTCTTTGCCTGGATCAAGAAGCGAAGTCTCATTTGAATAATCTGTGGATAAAGGGTGGCTGGCTTTTTTGTATAGGTTAAGCGAAGGATAACTTTGCTTTTTAGCCAGGTGGCTTTTGTTCCTTTTTGAGTGCATTATTTGAGAGTTTGCATTCTCTTCGCCTAAACTGCCATTACTCACAGCGTCCCTTTTGTTTTGTAGCAGATTAGACAACAAATAATCATCAGACTCCTCAGCTACATGCTCGCTAAAACCGGCAGCTGGTAGGTCGACGGATTCTAAAACTGGGCTGCATACCGTACGACCCTCTTTTAAAATAGCAGGGCTGCTCAAACCAGACGCGTCTCCGTCCAAATTATTTTGTTGTTTAAGATTCTGTGACAATGGCGATTGGGTTTCATTTTCAAAAGTTTTGAATTTGGGCGGACTGTAGCGACTTTTGACTCTCTTTCTGTTGTCCTTAAGATTGAAGAGGATGCTAGATGCTAGGGATTTGTAGCCGTCTCTCTTGATGGGAGGTTCAGGTGTCAGTTTGGCTTCCGAATGAGGTCTGTGGGGCAGGTCCAGCACAGAGGGCGAAAGAACAGCTGAGAGGATCTCGGATGTTTCTGTCGGTTGTCTAGAGGGAATAAGTGGCGTCATCAGCTGGCAGATGCTGAATGGAGTCGAGGCCAAAGGGCTGATTTCTTCAATCGCTTTTACTTCCGTAGACCTTTCGGGGTTTGGGATCAGTGAAATATTTTTTGCTGTTGAGCTCTTGTCCTGAGGCTGTTGCTTAAGTGCGAGTGCGCTATTCGCACTTAAATTTGTTCGCCTCCAGGGGACAGCACTTCCATCAGTTATATCTGAAGAGCACCTTTTCGGAGGTTGGGCAGCTGTGGGCTTTGGCAGGACCTTGGGTGGTGAAGTGCAAGTGACAGGTTTAGGAGGGACAGGAGGAGGGGCGGAGGGTTGAGGTGCAGCTGGAGGAGGGGTTGGAGGTGGAGGAGGAGAAAGGGAAGGGGGAGCAGGAGGTGGTGGGGGCTCACCTGCTTCTTTCAGTATCTCTTGTGAATGAAGAGTCTCTTTTATGTGAGCTTCTGTTAACTCCTTGTAAAATGGTAGGTCGTACCATTTCGGTGTAATATCCGGGGGGAGAATAGAAGCATTCTCACGGCTAAAGCAGAATTGTTTCATACCTCCCCATGTCTGGAAAGGGCTGAACTCACTATGAAGGAAAAAGTTTTTGACGTTTAGCTTGGTAAGGTTCATTGTGGATTTCCCGTTTTTTATCTTGGGGGATTTTCCCGAAGTAAGGCCTTTGCTAGTTTTGCTCGCAGAATCGTAGCCGGATTGATGCAAAGGGTGTTTCTGATCATTTCCGCCCACTAGATTGGCGTGATAATCCGAGGAGAATTCCGATAGTTCTCTTTGGATGCTGCGGAGCGCAGATTTATCCCATGATTCCCCATTGGAATCTGCCATGCCGCCATTTTTGATTAGCATTCCTTCACAGTTCTCCCCCGTGCTACTCAAAGCCTTGAGAAACGATGACATATTGGAGATGTTCTTCTCTTTCTCTTTGTTGTTTTTCCTTTGCTTTTTGGATTCCTTTTGATGGATTTTTTTCAGCGGCTCCCCGGCCAGTGGTTTATGACAACTGAATGGCGAGTATCCATACAGGAAGTCGTCGTTGTAAACGGCGTCGTCGCCGACGCAGAGGCTCCGGAAGGCTCGGTCGGTGAGCGTGCTGACCTCGCGGTCGGTTTCGTCCATAAGCAGGTCGGTGAAGCCGTTGGGGAAGCGATGGTGGAGCATGTTGCCCGCCCGGTGGCCCACGTGCCGCTTTTCCGCGCAGCCCATAGCGTCAACGGCTTTCTTCCTGTTTTGCGCCATCACCTGTCGGGCCGGCTCAAACGCGAGCGGATCCCCTCGCGCTCAGGTTGACATCAGGCATGCGGTAGAACAAATCTCCTGAGAAGGAGAACGAAAATAGATCAGATGTTGTACCGATAACCTCTCATAAGTCGGGTCACCAGCCTTTATGAAAACCAGAGCTACTTTTGGGGTACTAATTAAAACAATGATGGATAGACTTCTGAAATAACAAAGTTGCCCCAATTACATAGATGTTACTTGATCTAATTCATGTGATTCAACTTTTAGCCTGCACGCTATTCATTTGGTCCTTGAAGGCAACCCAGTGACCACGTTGGTAACTCCAGCTATACAGTATCTACATGACATGTGCAGGCTTCTGTCCACCAACAAACACTTCAGCATGCGCATGTCTATTTAAGGCACTGGATATTGGACCAAGCAAGCTTTTGGCTTTCATTATAAGAAAGAGATCGCTGGCGTTTTCTTTCCACCTTTCAAAACCTTTGCAGTATTTCGACCATTTTTGGTCAATTTCTCCCGCGTCAATCTGGCAGTATTTTACCCTAAGGATCCCACAATCCTGTGATAACTAAGTAGTCGCGCCAGGTTGAACTTTGACGTGTTGTCACCATCCGGGTGAAATTTCAGCTCCGAAAACATCTCCCAGCCGAAAAGAATCGCCATGCAAGCAGGTAGACACCACACAGGAAATAAAGCATCGCACGCAACGTTAGGTGCCCCTTAGATCGCAGCTGCTCTACTGTATCTTACTTTAGCTATCTGGGTGAGCGCTTAGAATAGCTCATTAACCCATTTGTATGTCCTGACCCAATGGTCACGCACGGCGTATCATTGCAGTCTTCAACTAGCCGCCATAACCGTAGCTTTCCTTATATGCGAGGAGAACTGGTTTTCACTGAGATTCATTCACTCATTCGCTGCTATAGTCGTTAAAGACGCATTTTTTCTGATATTGAGTTAGCGTGTTTTTTAAACGTAAAACACAGCAGCACCGACATATTTTCAACAGAATGCAGACACTTTCAGGTTGTTAGAATACTGCACCGACACAACAGTAACGTGCCAGATTGTGTTTACTGTTGGGGAGTGCCCCCTCCTGACGAGTAGAATAGCAGTTCAAATTCAAAGATAGATTTCGATAGCGTCTTCTTCTCTCTCTTTGTTTACATGGAGACTGCCACCTGGTGGCAAATAAAACAATTGCACTGATTCAAAACGTGATGAAAGAAAAAGTAGACGTTTATAGTCTGAAATTTATTGTAATTATTCTAATTATTCTATTCATTTTGACTTTTTTTATCTAAAATATTTTGGCTTTTCATAAAAATGTTAGAGGCTAAGAAGTGCCTTCATAACCTGAGACCCTAAGCGGCTACGGTACTTTCCCAGCATCTGTTTGAGTATTTATACTCAAGGAAAGAGATACTATCTCTTTAATTGCACTGTGTACATGTGTACACTTTGAAGGACGATTAACTCATTCACTCCCAATTACGTGATTGTACGTTTTTTTGGGGGGGTTCAGAAATTCAAAGTATTGAATTTATACTCATTTAGTTGTATTTTGAATACCAAACTTGCTAGTGTTTTGCTTTCCTTCTTTCCTTCACCGATTTCCTCCTTGCTTTCTTGCCCTTCCTTCATTCTGTCACATTCATTCCCCTTGTTTCCTTCCTTCCTTTCCTCCTTCACTTTTCTTGTTTCTTTCTTTCTCTCCTTTTTTCTCCCTTCACTGATTCCCTTCTATCTTTCCCTCCCTCCCTCCTTCCCAACTTCCTCCCTTCCTTTTTCAATTGTTTTCCCTTTTCTACCTTCTTCCACTTTTTCTCTCCTTCCTTCTTTCTCATCTGTTCTTTATTTTTTCTCTCCTTATCTCTCCCTTCATTCACATTCCTTCCTTGTTTCCTTCCTTCCTTCCCTCCCTCCTTCCCCATCTCACTTTTTTTCTCCTTCTTTCTCGTCTGTTCTCTCCTTTTTTCTCTCCTTATCTCTCCTTCCTTCATTCACATTCCTTCCTTTTTTCCGTCCTTCCTTCCTTCCTTCCTTCCTTCCTTCCTTCCTTCCCTCCCTCCTTCCCCTCATCTCACTTTCTCTCTCCTTCCTTCTTTCTCGTCTGTTCTCTCCTTTTTTCTCTTCTTATCTCTCCTTCCTTCATTCACATTCCTTCCTTCCTTCCTTCTTTCCTTCCTTCCTTCCTTCCCTCCCTCCCTCCCTCCCTCCCCTTCTTTCATTCACATTCCTTCCTTCCTTCCTTCCTTCCTTCCTTCCTTCCTTCCTTCCTTCCCTCCCTCCTTCCCTCCCTTCTTCCTTCCTTCCTCTCCTTTTCTCTCCTTTTATCTCACCTTCCTTCACTGGCTCCTTCCCTCCCTTCTTTCTTCCTTTTCTTCCTTCTTTCCAAAAAAAATAATCTTCTCATTCTCTCTTTTGAACAGTTTTTACTGGCCTCTGATTTAGAAACTTGGGTAAGCGTGTGAGGAACACGCTAAAAATGACTTCACGGCGATTCCGACCCTCTGCCAGAAAGTTTAACTCCAACGTGGTCCGCCATAAAAATGAGCTTGACACCCCCGATTTACGCAAATCATATCTCTTTTTTGTCCTATAAGCAGACCCTCTCTGATGATAACCTTCAAGTCGATCAACTGCCCACTTTAACATGACCCCAATGCCCCCTCACCTTGTTGACGCTTTTCTTTTCATGTTGCATCAAAGGCTCCCATCCGCAAAGTAATAGCACAAATCCTCAATGCCAAATCCAGTTGAATGATGAGAAAAAAATCTTAGGCCACAGAATTAGAAGGCCCGGCGTTCCATGTTCAAATGCGCTCGGCGTGGTCGGGCTCCTGATAGCGAGCTGAGAATCTACCAAAATAGACGCGCAAGTCAGCGTGGCCAAAGCGAGCAGAGAGCCTCGGACGCGTCCAGCTCGTTCCTATTTGAAATAACCGAGGGGTGTCGAGTAGCAGCGCCCAAGACAGGCCGAGCGGGATGAAATGGACACGGTCATTGGTTATTTTTGAAAGACTGTCGCTTGGACTTCCTTTCTACTGTTAGTCACCTTTTGAGAAGATAACACAGGGACTCAACAGCTTGGATTGAGGCATTTATGTATTTATGTATGTATGGCAAGGAGGAGTTTGCACTGATTTATTATAGTCATCAAAGTTATACATTATTTTTTTCTTAATTTGGGATGACGGTTGCAAAAAAATATAACCGCTTGTAATGCTGACTACTTTGTTGATTTGACAGCCTATTTGGCCTAATAATTGAAAGAAATTCAAAAATCTATACAACAGGTGTCAAACCCAAGGCCCCGGGGCCAGATCCGGCTCGCCGCATCATTTTATGTGGTCCCGCAAAATGCTGATTTGCCTTCAAGTTTTTGGTAATATACCAAACTTGCTAGTTGTCTTTGGCTTTTAAAATTTATTTGCGGAAAAAAACAAGCATTTTTTTCCTTTTTGTACAGTTTTTCCCGGCCTCTGAGTTCAAAACTAGATATGTGTGTGACAAACACACTTAAAATCAGTCATATCGGCAGAAATTATAACCACACGTGGCCCACGATAAAAATGAGTTTGACACGCCTGATCTATACGTTTAAACAAGTAACTGTTTGGAAAGTTGAATGTTGAAGCTAGCATTTTTTTTCTTAGTAGTTTGACTTTATTTTTTCTATAAAATATTGACTTGTTTTTTTTTTTTTCTTCCATTTATAAAATTGTTACCACTCTGTTACCAAAAAATAGAAAAATTATTTGTTTTACTTTATTTTTAGTGTTGGCTGACTATGAGCTGCTACTTTTTTCTCATGCTTTGAACCCTGTGGCTTATAGTCCAGTAGGGTGTATCGCCTGATAAACAAACAGGAATAAAAGATAATGCTATGGAAGTATTGATTTGGAGTTTATACTGATTTTTTTCCCTCACCTCTAGGGGGCACTCTCAACTTGTAAATGGAGTATTTTGACAATTTTGGGGTCATTTTCTTCCATATTATTCTTGCCGTAATATTTGCACACTCCTAATAGTGTGACAACTAAATGGTCTAGCCATGTTGAAATTTGACATGTTTTCACCATCTGGTTGAAATTTCAGCTCCCTGGTGTCTTCCGGCAATCCTTTCCTTTTGAGGTAAAATGCCTTTGATGTCAAGATCAATGAATTAGACAATAATATACTTCGCTCAATATATTTTACAAATCTGCCCGTCAATCAAAATTTAGCAATATTTTCCTTCATACTTGTGAAATTTTTCCCGTTCAATTTTATTTTTTTCCCTGTTAATTTGCTTCCATAATATATTGGCCTAATCGATGTGATAATCTTGAACACGATTTATGTATTTTCTTTATTTGATATGTCAAAAACGGCTTCCCATTTGCAAAAGTATTAATAGCTAATATGTCTTGACATGATGCTTTTTTTTTTTTTTTTCTTTCCCATAGGCATGTTGTAACCGTGATGTTGTTGTCTGGTTTTGGGATACACACAGCTGCTGTTGCCGTCAGATGGAGATTTGCGCGTGTGTGTTACCCTTCGTGAGTCACACCGAGGTC